>NC_139345.1:152894768-154094768 GCF_055883805.1 Amblyomma maculatum | reverse complement strand
TTTTTCTTTATTGCATCGAAGTATTTCGAGAAATTTAACCAGGTCGCATTCCGCAACCAGTCAATACACAGTTACACCAGCATGGAGTTCTCACTTTGATCACACATTAAAATTCACTTGCCGGAAAAAGTGTGATAGATACAGCGCCTTTCCTTTCCTGTAAACCAATTATATGCAGCACTCCAACGAATGCCGACAAGAGGCTAACGATGGGAGGCAAATTATAGGGTAGGAGGAGGAGGAGGAATCAACATTTATTAAGCCCGAAATAATTCGGTGGTGCATGCTTGCACCAGACGGGGTGGTTCCCTAGTTGCGGGACCCATATGTTTCCAGCAGCTCCTGGCCCCTGTCTGTCAGTGCGAGCTGGATCGATAGGGCGGGGCTGGACAACAAGGTCTCCCATCGCTCAAGGGGTTGGGGATTGGGGGTGTTGGCGGGAAGGGGAGGAGGGAGGGTTTTGAGTTGTTTGCATTCTGCCAAAACGTGCGGCAGGGTGCCCTTTTCTTTTTTACAAAAAGGACAGAGCATGTCGTGTTCCGCAGGGTACATGCGGCTCATCAATACGGGATGCGCAAGCGATCCCGCCTGCGCTCGGCGCAGGATCGTCTGTTGTTGCCTGGTGAGCTTGGGGTGCGGTTCTGGCAGTCTGCACCTTTCCTCTCGGTACATACTTGTAATTTCCCGAAAGCTGGTAACCGGATGCGGTAGCTCTTCCGGCTCGTTCTCGCCCCGGATTGACATTTCTCGGGCATGGTAGTCTGCGATGATGTTGCCTGCTACCTGCGAGTGAGCCGGGACCCACACGAGCTCTATAGCTCTTCCCGGAGGCTTGCACTTGGATAGAATGGCTCGGGCCGCGGAGGATATTACCCCTCTGCGGAAGCTTCTGTAGGCTGTCTTTGAGTCAGTGACCACGGTGTCCACGCTCGGCTGTGCGAGTGCGAGGGCCATGGCCGCTTCTTCTGCAACTGCGGCGTCTGTTGTCTTTATGGACGCGCTGACGATCAGCCTGTCTTTTGACGTAACCACCACTGCTGCACGGTCACTGTGTTTTCGGAGCGAGGCGTCCGCGTAGAGGACCCTGGGGTTCTCTTCCAGCTTCCGGGCTATGGCTTTGGCCCGCGCGGTGCGCCTCTCGTCGTCCTTGCCCGGCGGCGTATTTGGGTTTGCTCGGTACGGTGGCTCCGCAAGGGACAAAACGACAGAAGAGACGAAGAAAGCGTGCTGTTCCGACTAGCATCTACCGCCCCCAGGAGCCGAGCAACCTAGCGATTAGCGGCGCATGTTTTTCAATGGGCGTCATGTTAGACGCGGCACTAGCTTGAGAGAGCCTATAATGCTATTGCTACTACTACTACTACTACTACTACTAGTACTACTACTACTACTACTACTACATAATAATATTAATACACAAAGTAATATTTCTCTGCTAATGATGATTATTATTATTATTATTAGTAGTAGTAATAGTATAGAGAAAGACTCGTTTCGGTAACGGCCGAATTAACTGGCTAAATATTACCTTCACAGTTTTAATTAATAATAATAATAATAATAATAATAATAATAATAATAATAATAATAATAATAATAATAATAATAATAATAATAATAATAACTGGCTCACAGGAAGGGAAAGGCGCAGTATCTGTCACACTTGTGTCTGTGGACACCTCAACTACTCCGTAGCCCTCCACTATGGTTCCTCTTTCCCTCTTTCCACGTTAACTCCCACCTTCATCCCTTCCCTTACGGCGTGATTCAGGTGTCCACAGACACGTGTGTGACAGATACTGCGCCTTTCCCTTCCTGTGAATCAATTAATATTGTTATTAATAATTAAAACTGTGAAGATATTTAGCCAGATAATTCGCCCGTTACATACAGACAATTCACTGCCAACTTCGTGAAACGAGTCTTCCTCTATACTACTACTACTATTAATACTACTACTACTACTACTACTACTACTACTACTACTACTACTACTACTACTACTACTACTAATAATAATAATAATAATAATAATAATAATAATAATAATAATAATAATAATAATAATAGTAGTAGTAGTAGTAGTAGTAGCAATAGTAGTAGTAGTAGCAGTATAGGCTTTCTCAAGCTAGTGCCGCGTCTAACATGACGCCCATTGAAAAAGCATGCGCCGCTAATCGCTGGGCTGCTCGGCTCCTGGGGGCGGTAGATGCTAGTCGGAACAGCCCGCTTTCTTCGTCTCTTCTGTCGTTTTTTCCCTTGCGGAGCCACCGTACCGAGCAAACCCAAATACGCTGCCCGGCGTCATGTTCCGGGGAAGGGGTTTGGTCTGAATGGCCGTCTTCCAGTCTTCCGGAAGGGCTTCCTTGAGGGGTACTGGCTCAATCTGCCATCCTATCTTGCGTAAGACGGCTCGTCCGTGTTTCGTATGACTGAGCCGGATTCTCTGATTAGAGAGGTGGGCTTCAATGAGCTCCTCCACCGTGTTGTGGGCGCCCATGTCCAGCAGTCTTTGTGTGGACGAGTATATGGGAATGCCCAGTGCTTGCTTCGTTGCCTTACGAAGCATCGTGTTTAGGGTGTCCCTATTCGCCTTCGTCAGCTGGAGATAGGGGGCGGAGTAGGTAACCCGTGACACGACGAATGCGCGTATCAGGCTCATGACATCGTCCTCTTTGAGGCCTCGGTTTCTATTAGATACCCTTCTGATCATACTGAGTATCTGTTCGGCTGTAGTTTTGATCTTTGTGACGGCGGCGTGTGCCTTCCCGTCGGCCTGAAGTAGTAGGCCGAGGATCCTAATCTGCTGTGTTGGCTTGATAGCCGTTCCGTCGATGGTGACGATCACGTTCGGCGGCAGCTCTTTCTTGGATTTTCCCGGTTGGATAATAAGCAACTCTGATTTCTGGGGAGCGCAGCTCAGTCCGCATGACTTTGCGTACTCGTGCACGGTTGTTGCCGCCTTCTGCAAGGCTTCCTCCATCCAGGCATCAGAACCGGCTCGAGCTGTCCACACCGTAATATCGTCGGCGTAGAACGCATGGTCCACGCCTTCGATTTGCTTGAGTAGACCGGGCAGGGGCAGGAGGGCCAGATTGAAGAGCAGGGGCGACAAGACCGATCCCTGTGGGGTGCCCCTATCACCCAGCTCGACAGGGTCTGACTTCTCCTCCCCTATTCTGATGGTCGCTGTTCGGTTTGACAGAAATTATTTGATGTAGTCGAATGTCTTTCGGCCACACCTGGTCATATTCAGATTCCGCAACGCGCTCGCGTGGGACACGTTATCAAACGCTCCCTTCAGGTCGAGGGCGAGTATCCCGCGCGGCGTGTGCCTCGTTGCCGGCTTGACGACCAGTTCGTGAAGTTGGATCATCACGTCTTGGGTGCTGAGATGTTGCCTGAAGCCGTACATCGTCTCCGGCATCTGATCTGTTTCTTCGAGGTGCTTCTGCAGCCGGCGAAGGACCATACGCTCCATCACCTTCCCCGCGCAGGACGTGAGGGAGATGGGCCGCATGTTGTCGATCGTGAGGGCTTTGCCGGGCTTTGGAATGAAGCAGACCTCGGCGTCCTTCCATTCCTTCGGCAACCGCGAGCTCTCCCAGGCTTCGTTGATGTGCCCTAGGAGGCCGCGGGCCGCTTTACTGCTCATGTTACTGAGTAGTTTGTATGTTATGGCATCCCTGCCGGGTGCACTTTTCTTGTTACTTTGATCTATCGCTGTCCACAATTCTGTCATGGAAAACGGCCGGTCCAGGTCTTCGTTGTCGGGTCCTTCGTACCTCTCTGGCTCCGGGTACTGTCCCTTCTCTGTCTTTAGGTACTTCGCCTTCAGGTCTTCCAGGAGCCTGCGGCCGTCTCCCTTGTACATGTTCAATACAAGGGTAGGAAGGGTACGCTTTCAGAGACCCTCCAATTTTAGAGCGAAAGCCTTTAATGGCGCATACTGTCATGGACGTAGTGTGTCCCGCTTTTGAGGCGGCTGTCGCGTGGCGATCCTTGTTGCGCGTTCAATTGTGGGATTGCAGATGGCAGGAACGCTAGACAAGAGGAGAGAGGTGGCGAAGGGTGGCAGTTCCTGGCCCTACGGGGCTGGGAAGGGAGGTCAACGCAGCTTGCAGCGGTGGCTAGCCAGCAACCAAATTTTATCTCCTAGGCCGTCATTGCACCCGCCACTGCTTCGGTGGTGGACGACCGCTGTTGTTGCCAACGTTACTAGATATTTAGTAACGTTGGTTGTTGCGGCGCGCTCTTTCTCTCCCTCTTCTTTTTTCTTTATTCTCTATTTTCTCTTCTGTCCGCACGAGGCAGCGGAGGATGAGTGCCCGGGTTCGAACCCGACCGCGGCGGCTGCGTTTTGATGGAGGCAAAACGTAGAGGCGTCCGTGTGCTGTGCGATTGAGATGTCAGCGCACGTTAAAGATTCCGCAGGAGGTCGAAATTACTCCGTAGCCCTCCACTACGGCTCCTCTTTCTCTCTTTCCACTTTCACTCCCACCTTTCTCCCTTCCCTTACGGTGCGGTTGAGGTTTCCACAGAAAACAATTGAGACAGTTACTGCGCCTTTCCCTTCCTATAAATTAATAAAAAAAGGCAGCGGAGGTGGCTCAGCTACAGAGCCAGTAGCAGGCTCGTGCATTTTCTTTTCCTCCTTCCTACAGCCACAACAACAACGCTAGACAAGATGAGACTTCTGGAGGAAAGGCGCGTATCTGTCACACTTTCTCCGATGTGTGCGTCTGTATGTTGCGCCATCGCTCCTGTCGCGTGGCGTTCCTTGGCGCGCGTTCAAGTGTGGGATTGCAGACGGCAGGAATGCTAGACAAGATGAGGCTTCTCAGGCTTTCGGCTCTCAATACTTTAGTCGCTAAAGTCCCTGGTAATGTTATTGTCACTTCATTTGTGTCATTGATGTTGTCACCACCACGTTACATATAGTAGAGCATGCGGAGGAAGCCCGACGGCTCGCATGGCTCGGTATTAAAGACCAACAGCGTACCGTCACTCGACAATACAACTGACGCCGACGCCACACAGAGTACAATCCAGGAGACCAAGTGTGGGTTTGGACTGCAATTTGCCGCCGTGGACTAAGTGAAAAGTTATTGCGTCGATACTTATCGATGAAGGAATCTGCATCATATTCTCATTGTGGCACTTGTTCGGAACGCTGTGGCAGTAATGTTTTTCTTTTTTTCTTGATTTACAGTTCGTGCGATAGCTTCTGTCCACAGTTCTTGTCACACAAATCCTGTTATCTTCACTAACGAGCCAACAAATTATTTTGCATTAAAATGTGACCGATAGAGGCACAAGGTTGTGCAAGAGAACTGCCATTCCTAAAATTCGCCGATGAGGCAGCTGATGAAATGCAGAACACAGTGCCTAAACAGTGTTTATTTTCATTGCCACAGCGCGTTTAATGAGCCTTTCTTTTTACCAGTTCCAGTTATTGTAGAATTGCTATAATGCATTTTTAAGCATACGTATTCAACAGCTTGAATAACTTTACGATAAAAATTCACATATCCGCTAATCCGTTTATTGTGTGGAAGCCTTAATTACTCGCTTTCAGAGCAGCAAGAAGTTTTCAAGCAAATCTTTGCTTTGTCAAAATGTCGGATGACTTCCGTAAATATGTTTATAAATACCTAACAATTACTCTTTCAAAATTGATTATACTTGTTTTTAAACTGATCTTATTCAATTTTTATAGGCAGTTCGAATTATGTGTTGTTAGTGAGTAGTGTAGCTTATGTTACTAAATAAAGAACCTACAGTTTCTAAGCATTTGAAGGTTATATCATTTAACCGTGCCTGATTATTAATTCCAGGGTGTATCCATTGGTTTAAGTGACAGTTTTACCTACAAAATACTAGTGCGCAAAACTTTTTTGAAGGTAATTTTCACTATGCAATGGAAGCTTAGACCACTCTCATCAACGTGTGCATAACACTGTCTTACAATATCCTGCACTTGCCTCACATGAAAGAAGACCCAGAATTCTGTATTTCAGCTTTATTTCTGCATTCAATGCAAGAGTACATATGGTATATTTTTCATTCATCGCGTTCCATTCCTCGAGGAGGAGCGAATCTTCGACCGCGTGATTTAAGGAGGAAAGTCTCAGCCGAACTGAAACTGCTTCCACCGCTTCGACCAACATCGCTGTTTTAAAAAACGGCTCTAGTTGGAATCCAAGCTGAAGATTTTTGAGTGTGTTGGTACATTATTACCTCTGTGATTCCCACTTTCTTGCTACTTTTGGAGTTTTAAAGGTTAGCGTTTGCAACGTTTTACACACTATTGGCTTCCTGGATGGAAAAACACAAGAGTGAACGTTTTTTGAGCCCGCCGCCGGCACTTGCTTATTAGAAAAACATTGACATGTTTCGCGGTAGCTTTGCACAGAAGTATGAGCGCTCCACAATATATTTTGACTTTTTCAACCCTTCAGGAATATTGTCTACATATGTGTCAATTCTTAACGGCAAACATGTTTAAAGGGCATTCCTGAGCCTGCACCATTTTCAGTCCGTAATATTAACTTGCATGGCGTACTTCTCTCATAATAATACATTTTATGGCAAATTCATGCAGTGCGGAAGCCCTGAAGTTTAGTACCGGCTTTTGCTTCTTTTCAAACTAAAAAAGAGCTTCTCCCTAGTTTCTTAGTAGGCGTGGTTTCCGCTGTTACGGCACGGACGATAAGCGGATTATTAAATTTTTATTTAGTAATTCTAGATTAAAATCTCACTGAGTGTTCTACTGAAAGCACTACCTAAAGTAAATGTGTAATGCGCAAGATGACGGTAAGCACATTTATATCCATTTATATCTTGTCAGCTGGATAATGATAAAATGGGTTCAAAAAGGCTTTTTACAGCAGCGATGGATCACTTTGTCAGGTCATGTGAAGTGCTTCCTTTCTATCGAGGTCAGTTATAACTTTTCTCCGTACAGCAGCAACAATAGGGAAATGACGTTGCTATTGTAGCTTGAATTGTACTTCTGAGGAAGGTTGTCCCTTTTGCAGGACTAGGTTTTTTTTTCCTTTCCTTTTAACTCGCACCACTGAGAATAATTAACGCAAACACAATCTTTCTTACGCTATACTAGAGGGGGCGTATTTCCATGATGATTACTTATGTTCTTTTGTTTCTTCTGTTTGCATGTTGAATGACTCAAATGTTGGAAATGTAATGGTCCTGGACCCTTCATTGCTCTTCGCTTATGCCTAATCCGCGATTTACCCTAACTCCGCCCCGCTGGTTAAGCGGTTAGCGCGCACAAATGCAGATATCTAGGACATGGGTCACAATCCGGCAGCAGCTCACCGCCGCAGAATTGGCAACTTCAGCGTAAATACTGGCAAACACCTCCTATACGAATGTACAGCTTAGCCCTCACCCGCATTCGCAAGCAGCTCGCAGAAAACTGAGAGCGACGGAGGAGGACAGACCTGTGAGGCAGCGGAGGGTGCTGAGAATTGCCGGCTCTTGAAAGGCCGTCATTGCAAACTGAGCGTGATAAGGTTTGCTTTGGCTTATGGGGCGTGGCCTAGGATAACGTGATTGCAAGGGTATTTCAAACTGATTCCGAAATCATCCTCCTATGTGAAAGGAGAGGCTCTAATTGGCAGTTAATTATCTTTTCCCTAAGCAGATTACTAGAACAATTTTTGTAATTACCAATGTAAAAACAGTTCAAAAAGAAATACGAGGGGGTACCCAAAAGAAACAGAACTAATTTTTTGGTGGGCAGCGCTTTCGTAGTACTGTTTTTTGCCGCCAGGAGCGCATAGAGTGAACATTCCAGAGACAGTCAGCCGAGTTCTGTCGACAAGGTCAGACGTACTAGCTTCGGCAGAGTTCATGGTGACAACTCTTTACTGTGAGCGTCGCTTTCGCTGTGGCTGATTTTTGTGGACAGCGTGTGGCGGTGAATTGTGCTTTCTGCTCGGAAAAAATGGAACAGAAACTCTTGAAACGTTAACAACGGCGTACAAGGATGATGCTATGGTGAAATCCCAAGTGGTTGAGTGGTTCTCCCGTTTCAAAGTGGGTGAAATGTCAATTGATGACCAACTTCGTTCTGGTCGTCCTTCCACGGCTCGAACACGTGAAAATGTTGAACAAATTTGTGCAATCATCAATATTTGACCAAAAATGATATGACCTCTGTTCCTCACCCCCAATGCTCACCGGACCTTGCCCGATGTGACTTTTTTTGTTTCCCAGAATGAAAAAAAAATATATGAGAGCAAAGCGTTTTGCTGATGTTGCGGAGGTAAAGACAAAAAAACGACATAGACGCTGTCAAGCATCACAAAAGATGAATTTAAACAATTTTTCGAAGCGTGGAATGAAAGTTTAAACTGTTGTACTAGTGAAAGTGGAGAGTAATTTAAAGGAGATTGATGGTTTCGGCTTCAAATGTAAAAAATAGGTTCAAAGGAAAAAACGTTCGGTTTGTTTCATGGGTACCCCCTGATAAAGTACAATCCCCAATGCTTTTCTTTGCCTCTCCGACTGTTGACTTCTTTCCTTCGTGTATTTTAACGAGAACCCCCATTTCCACTTCATTTATCTGCTTGCAGATTACGGGGGTCTCGGTTCTCGCAGTCTTGTAGCCATAGGTAGTGTAAGAGGGTTTTAGCAGAGCTTTCGTGCTAGCTCTTGATCACGTTCTATGTGACGCTGGCGGTAACACAGGACGTTCCTCGTGTATCGCTATGGTTGAGGGTGGCGCTGGTGATCACTCTCATGGTCCGTATACAGGCAACATTTTTACCCAAGAAAGTAGCAGGTGGGACAGCGGCCGATGTAGCTCAGTTGGAAGAGCACCGGACGGGATATTCGGAGGTCGTGTGTTCTGTTCAAATCATCGGCACGTTGTTATTTCTTCTACTTTGCGTTTAATTATCTTTCCCCTGAACAGATTGCATTACTAATTTATGTGATTATCGAAGGAAAAAATAAAAAAGAAACAAACAAAAGACGTAAAGTACAATCCCCAATGCTTTCCTTGGCCTCGCCGACTGTTAGCTTCTTTCCTTCATGTATTATAACGAGCACCCTCATTTCCCCTTCATATATCTATTACTAGCAATGAATACATAATTAATATTATCTGAGTGCATATCTATTAAAACTCGTGCAACAAGTGGGCTTGTGAAAATTTTGTTTTGCGTTACGTCACAGATTGAGGAATTTTACTGGTTCACTAATAATGCTGATTTTTTAAAATTTGGTTACAATAATGTGTGTACCTTTGCCACCCATATAAGGGTCCTATTGTTAAGATGGCGAGGACCTGGAATTGCTATTTAGAGAGAGGCACGTAGGTAAAGCACATCACCGTGTTGATGATGACTGAAAGCAGGAGTTATAAGCCAATTACTAACAACCTGCTCAATATGAATACATAAACAGTTAACGACAGTGCTCAAATGCAGCTGTATCGATATTAACTAACCGAGATAACATTTTGTTCGTTCCTTCAGTACGTTCTTACGTTCTTTATAAACAAGGCATAAAATCCTCTCTCAATATTATTGAGACATGCAAAGTTATGATAAGCCTATCATAAGCTTAGATCACGCCGCTTTTGAGATAGACAAGCCGTACTTAACAAGGGAACAACATAAACAAGAGTGGCTGAACTACGGCATTTTCAGCTCATTACACAGGCTTGTTCTGTGACGTAGTTCTGGGCATACTTCGAGGCGCAGACTGTTGAGCACTATGCTATTAAAACTGCAGGCACGCGCCTAGCTTTTTTTAAATTTCTAACCGAAACCACTTTCTTTATTTTTATCGGAAGATTGTGCTGATGATTGCGGTAATAACTGACCCCCAACTTTGCCATAGATTACCACCACAATCAGGCGCTTCGTTTCGCCCGTGGTGGCGTCTCACTTCTAGCTGCCTATTAGTTGTTTTGGCATTCTATTGGTCGACTATTTGAGTGCACTGCAGCGAGTTTTGTGATTCTGAGAAATAAACTGGCTTTGCCGTAAAATCCCATTTGGGCGCTAGCGTGAGGTAGATAAACCGACTTATTTGCCGCTGGTAGAACTATGTGAACCAAAAACATCCAGTCAATGTTGTTTGTACCGAGAAACAGACTATGCCAAGGGATGGAAGCCACTCGGTACTTCTGGGCTGTTCTTTGCTCACTCCACACAGTTTAAAACTAGTTATTTATTTTTTACCACTCAGGTCCAATTTCTTTCAAGGCATTTTTTGTAGCGAGGATGCAACGGGATAAAGTTTGCAGCGTTTTTCCTGACGTCGATGAAAAGAAATCCTACCCTAATGTCGAGTGGCAGAAATATTTTAGATTTTATTTTTCTGAGCTCGGAGAGTGTAGGTAAATCTTCCGCATAAAATGGCTCAGGTTTGAAAATAATAGGCAATCGCGGAAAATTGTAAGGATTTTATGCGGGCATATTGATGGCAAACGTCGAACTTTCATAATGAAATGAATGGTTTGCTTCTGAAGTTTGTTCTGTGACAACGAGTAATTAAAGTTGTTTTAAAACCAATCAGGAGCGCCTTTGAAATTAATGATAAAGAACTGAAGGCTTCCGAAGTAGGATCTGCTGCAGATTTATTTACTGCCTTGAGGCAGTCTTCCAATATGTGCCAAAATGCTTTGCGTGAATGATTTTCCTAGAACGTTACGGAATTTTATAGGGTGATGATGAAAATGAAATGTGATACAGGCGGCCATATCAGCAACAATACTGATAAATAAAAAGAAGGAGCACTTGTTCTTGTCTTGCGCAAATGGACGAGATCCCACACAATACTAACACCTAACTATTTATGTTCGTGTTGTTTTAACTGCAGAATTTTTGTTTGAAAATGCCTTTATTATATGAAAATCAAATGGACGTATATGAATGGAACCAATTTCCTAGCTTTCCCAGTTATTCTTCGTACTTTAAAAGCGTTTTCAGTCTTACATAAAAATAAGCACATTCCGTTCAATAGGTAACCGCAAAATAAAAATAATTGAAGCTGCTGTTACACGTCAACCGTCAGAGATTTGGTTTCTGTTCTAATTTTGTTGTTTCTGTTAATACGGTTGATCCAATTGTCCCATTGACAATGATATTATTATGGGTTTTCAACCATTGTTGTGGCGATAGCCGACACGTCCAGCGTAAGCACTTAAAGAATTATTTATGGTTTGACTAGCTGCCACAATAGAGGGTTGCGCTTTAGAAGAAATGCATTTCTTTAACAGTTGCATCGCAGATTTAACGGGTGGTTTTTCATTCCGATTCTGGAAATTGCTACCATTGTGGTCTCGAGTCCCACAATAACATGAACAAAAAAAAAGTGTGAGGCAAAAGATGGGTGTTTTATACTGCCGTCCATTTTTACACTTGCGCATGAATTTGGCCGGTGTATGATTCTCTTTCTAATTTTTGGTTGCAGTCAGAACATAGGCGTGTTAGTACGGAGATGCATTGTGAAAGGTCTCCAAAACATTTCGCAATGAACAGGTGCTCATGGACGAGCATGACGGAATCAGTTTTAACATTTTAGTAGAATTGTGACAGTGCAGTCATTGTAAGACAAAGAAAGATACATAGCCGATATTTTAAATTGGTATTTTCCTCTCAGTGCAGGTCGATTATTGCTTTGAGCTTTTTATTATAAGGTTTGCGCAATGCCAGAGGGAAACATTACTTGCTGGAAATGAAACACTTCTGTCAATGTCTGTTTAGAGCTTTCAACATATAGTTAATGCGTAAAGTGAACTGGTTGAACGGCATCTTTCTAGTTTTATTATATTAAAAATCATGAGAACAAATCACAAGTGTTTTATCCGCCATGCAAGTGATTTTGTCTTATCGAAAAGGGGGAGGGGGAGAGCACTGTAGATTCTGCAGTGCTCTCGGGACTTTTTTTTCTAAATGTCGAATGTAACGCATTCTGTAATGGAATAATGAAATCATGCAGCCTCAGAAATTCTTCAGTCAATAAATATATTTAGAAAGCACTGCAGGATCAACACTGGAGAGATGAGAAAACCTGAGCGTTGCTGCTGCTCACGGTATATTGGGCGCTCCTTGCGGAGCTTTTGCTATCTATACCGGGGCTTTTCTTTGGCGCGCTTTCGTTGGGCTGCTGTATATAATATATTATTGGGTTTACAGGAAAGGGAAGGCGGAATATGTGTGACTTTCTCCGGCAAGTGTGTTTGGACGGACGCCGTTGTTCCTGTCGCGTGGCGTACCTTGGTGCGCGTTCAAGATTGGGATTGCTGTACGGCATCGCTCCTACAACGCGGCGTGCTGACTTTTACGGCCAAAGCCTTTAAAGACTCATCACTCCCTAGCGTGTGCCGCGAGCAGTGCCCGCGAGATTGCGCGGGATACCGCGAGACTCTGAAGTCATCACCTGATGTCATCATGGACGGATGTGCACTCATTAAGAAGTAGCAAATGGCCATGTATAATGCCTAGAGCTGACGTCTTCATGACGCTACATTGGGTCATTATTGATGATATTACCGGGCGATTTACATGCGAAGCTGACCCGGTCATGCATAAAAATCCGGGCGCCCGTGCGGCTCCTTTATTTGGTGCTTCATCGAACCCCGCACCACAGCATACAGAAGCAGAAGCAGGACAGCAGGCATCAGCGGCGTTTCAAATTGATTTACAGGAATGACAGTGCACAGTATTGGTCACACTTCTCTGCGTACAGTTGAACCGAGCCGTAAGGAATAGTATAAAGGTGGGAGCGAAAGAAGAAAAAATGGGAGGAGTTTGTTGTTGCGACTATAGGAAGAAGGAAAAGAAAATGCACGGGCTTGCTACTGCCTTTGTAGCCGAACCACCTCTGTTGCCTTATGCGGACTAAGGAGAAAATAGAGAAGAAAAGAAGAATAATGAGAGACAAAAGATGCGCGTCGCAACTGCCGTCATGCGTCACCGATGGCGGGTTCAATGACGCCTGCAATAGGTACAACCGCTGGTTGCAGGCGCGCCCCCGCCGCAAATGGCGTGGCCTACCATTCTCATCCCAGTAGAGCCCGGAGTGGCCACCCCTCAGAGAGAGAGAGAGAGAGAGAGAGGGAAAGAGAGAAAAAAAAAACAATTTTGATTCATCGCACTTTAGTGATCAAATGTGCTCCTTAGAATTTTCACTCGCCGAGGTGGTGCAGTGGCTAAGATGCCTGACAGCTGTGCCGGTGTCACGAAATCGGCGCACATATTCATCAAGTCGGCACGGCGCGAGGCCCGCGCGGCGTCGCGTGGAAAGCATGTAGAGAAAAGCCCCCTTCCCCGCGCGGGAGAGTGCGTAGCTTTGTACGCGTTGCCGTCACCCTCTTTCCCATTGCCCGGGGAGGACGGTGGTTCATCGGACTGGAATCAGCCAGATAATTCCAGCATCTTCTATGGGACCTAGCCAATGACGACGCGCGGCTCGACGGGAGGAGAAGAGGGAGCTATAACCAGCGAAGTTAAGTGTGTGTGCGCGGTTAGCTTTGGCGCGTGTTAACAAACAGACGCGGCGCGCCCTATTTAAAGCGACCGCGCCGCTTGTGAGTCAGTCAGTCAGTCAGACAGTTCGTCGGTGTTTGTGACGTGTTCACCTGTGCTTCGGCTGGACTCCCGGGGATCACCCGCTGCTGGCAAGCCCACGGACCTACAAGGGAGCGGGGCTCGTCTCGTATGGCGGCCACATCGTGACTCTTGAGGCGTCGGACTGCAACAGTGCCCGGTGAACAATTTGGTGTTTGTTTGTGTAACTGTCTCGTGTTTGATCTGTTGTTAAGCCTGTGTTATTGAATCATTCTGTAGTTGCATGCTTAGCGTTTGTTATTCTGTGAACCTCTTGTATGTGCATTTCAAGTGACCTTGTCTATTCCTTTGTATCGGCTCTTGCTGTGCATAAATTGTGTTTTGTTTGTTACTTCTGACTCCGATCCTTACTCTGGTTTTAACCGGCGACCGCTGGGCACCAAACGACCACCCCCTTCTGTCACTACAAGGTAGTTGAATCCCGGCTGAGATTGCCACGCAAGTCGAGGGCATCTCCTTTGCGACCGGAACAGCTACCCCCACTCACTCAAAGGGTGTCTGGGAGTGTGCGCCCCGTTAAGGGCGCATCGTTGATAATCCCCCTAATTATTAACGGGTTGCAGCCGGAGTACCCGAGTTCGATCGCGACCGCCGGCGACTGCGTTTCGGTGGAGGCGAAAGTAAGAAGCGTGCGTATGCACTGCGATGCCAGTGCATATGGAAATGCGCAGGTAGTCTAAACTACCCCGGAGTCCTCCACAATGGCACCTTTTTTCTCTTTCCACTTTCACCCCCACTTTCAAGCTGCAATTACGTCGCTGTCAGGTAGTGTCCCAGATACCGCGAATTTTCTTTCCTGTGAACCAATTATATATTCTTAATTTTTCCATCGTGCCACCGCTCTCTCGCGCGTCTATTCCAAGAGTGGGATTGGTGGTACAGCAAAGCGCAGCTCATCATCGGGCCCCCTACAGTGTTATGGAGATGTCAGGAACCCTATACAAAAAGAACATAATTCTGGGAATATCGCGAACAGCCTGAGTGACATTAATCGTTTGGAGAAGCACGCAGAAGAAATTGTTCTCGAAACCCATGAGGTGCCCCCATTTCCACCGCCAACAACAAGAAGAGCATTGTTGAGCCTTCTACGGAACCCGAAAAGAGCTCAAGAGCAGTTGACGCTGAAGCCCTGGACTTGCCGCTAGCAGCCGTCACGGAGGAGCAACTGTCCATGCCCGGTACCACCCTGCGTTGAAGAATCAGACCGCCACAGAGAAGAATGAAACCGACATGGAAGCAATCAGCGCGCGCCCAAAGCGCAAGCGCAGCCCCAAAAAGAATAAGGCCAAGGAAACAGCTGTCTCAAGCCCTTCAAAATCATCTGTGGGCGCTACACCAACTAAGCAAGTTGATTAAAAATACGCCGCCATCACGTGACAGCGACTCCGGTAGAGACGACGAACTACATCTATGCCATCTCTACAGCGCTACCAATGCGAGCGTGTTTCCGTATTCTCCGGCGACTCATAACTCCTTATTGGAGTCGCCCGCTGCCATTCCCGGTGTCCCTGATGCTAACTTCTCTCCATGATGCGGTCGCACCTTCCCCTCCTCTTTAATTGCTACATACTGGGAATTTGACTTCTTGGGGCTTTCCAGATGTTCTGGCTTTGCAGGAGACATATGACGAAGTGCTGGGCTAGTGGAGAAAGACGACGCTGCAGCTACGTCTGGTTCTTCTGTGAGTGTGTACCTGACGGTGAACTGTTCCGGCTACGACGTACCACCGCCTCCTAACATCTCGACGTGCCTCGTAACATCTTGATGGAGCTGCTGGGTAAGACACCAATACCACAAGCTGGATCTCCGTAGTGGCCGCCAACTTGGTGCTAGCACTATGCAGTCCGATGCAGCTACCTCTACAGCGGCACAACCAGCGTCCACTGTCGTCGTTGCGCAGCCTCGTGATCCGGGAACCTTTTGCGGCACCGATGACATCGACGTCGAAGACTGGCTTGCTACGTACGAGCGAGTCAGTAAGCACAACTGATGGGACGCAACGTTGATGCTTGCAAATGTCATTTTCTACCTGGCTGGTACGGCGCGCGTCAGGTTCGAGACGCACGAAGAAGGTCTAACATCCTGGGACATGTGCAAAGAGAAGCTTCGGGATCTCTTTGGCAAGCCGATCGGACGCAAACTCGGCGCTAAAAGGACCTGGCATCGCGAGCACAGTCGCGGACCTAATCATATGTGTCGTACATACAAGACGTACTAGCTCTATGCCGCAAAGTGAACAGCGCCATGCCCGAGTGTGACAAGGTGGGCCACATCCTAAAGGGCATTGCTGACGACGATTTTAAATGTCTATTTTGCAAAGATTGTACGACGGTCGACTCCGTCCTCGAGGTATGCCGGTGGTTTGAGCAAGCTAATCATCGTCGTATTGCTCCCCGCTTCGACCGCTTGCCAAACCCAGTTGCTACGTCTTCGTGCGAAGATCTGCCAACACTGCAGCAGCCATCCCATGAGCCAAACTTGACCAGGATCGTTCGCAGAGAGCTGGAGGCAATGGTCCCCGTCGCATTCACACCTCAGCCGGCGGATGCTACTATAGCACTGATCCAAGCTGTCATTCGCCAAGAATTCGCGAACGTGGGCCTTAATGCGAGCGTAAGCCTCAGCTCTGGTCTGCCGTCCGCACAGCCATCTGTCCAACCCACCGTTCCGGTGGTAGCTGCTGCGGCTCCGGCTGCGCCCTTCCCGACGCGATACCCCGAATCTACCCGGCGCACTCTGCCCTGATTGATTGTTCAAGTGGCCTCCTTCGCTTAAACCTGCCTTTCTGCTCCGACCGCACAGATATCTAGCCACGCCTCTGCTCCGTCGAGTTTGTTCGCCTACCGCCCGAAGCTGCCATGTATGTTCCTTTGGCCCCTTTTCCTGCTATTCCTGATGATACATACATCACTTGTCCAATCACCGATGTTGTTCTCCACCGTAACGTCATACTCCCTCACACTGTCCTGACCGTCACGGATAACAGAACTCATCTTCCCGTCCTTAACTTTAGCCGCTCTGTCCAAGTTTTGCCCCATGGCATTGCACTCGCTGACTTGTTTCCGTTGGCTGACTGCGAAGTTTCTGCCCTCAAGCCTGTGCCTCTGTCTGAACCCCCCGTATCAACTTCTCGTTCGACCCTTTTTACTCCCATGATAGCACCGGATTTGACACCTCAGCAAGCCAGTGCTCTCTCCGACCTTTTGTTTTCGTACAGCGACATTTTTTATTTTGGCGACCGACCTTTGGCCCAGGCACCTGTGGTTACCCATCGCATCAATACTGGTGATGCCAGCCCTATTCACAGAAGGCCTTTTCGAGTGTCTCTTACTGAGCGCCACGTGATACAGAAGGAGGTCGACAAGATGTTGACAAATAATATTATTGAGCCTTCCTGCAGTCCCTGGGCGTCTCCTGTCGTTTTAGTCAAAAAGAAAGATCAAACCTGGAGATTCTGTGTAGATTACCGCCACCTCAATCAGATTACTAAAAAATACGTTTATCCGCTCCCGAGAATTGACGACGCCCTCGGCTGCTTGCATGGTGCCAGCTATTTTTCCTCGATCGACATGCGTTCCGGCTACTGGCAAATAGCTGTCGACGAACGGGATCGAGAGAAAACCGTATTTGTCACCCCTGACGGACTATACCAATTCAAGGTCATGCCATTTGACCTCTGTAACGCTCCTGCGACCTTCGAGCGCATGATGGACTCGCTTCTCCGTGGCTTCAAGTGGACAACGTGCTTATGCTACTTAGATGACGTTGTCGTTTTCTATCCCACGTTCACAAGTCACCTTGAACGGCTTTCTACGATACTGGCAGTCTTTCGTCGCGCCGGTCTTTAACTCAACGCAAAAAATGCAGCTTCGGCCGCCGCCAGATCAAAATCCTGGGACATTTGTTTGACGAAAATGGTGTGCAGCCCGACCCTGATAAAGTTCGTGCAGTCCGCGAGTTCCCTACACCACGTAATACAAGTGATGTGCGAAGTTTTCTCGGGCTCTGCTCCTACTTCCGTCGCTTCATTCGGAACTTCGCTGACCTAGCACGTCCCCTTACCTCCCTTTTGCAGAAAAACTTGAATTTCTTGTGGAGCCGTGAACAAGCTCAGGCCTTCACAACGCTCATTTTCGCGCTCACCGCTCCTCCTGTACTGGCGCACTTCGACCCGTCTGCGCCTACAGAACTGCGCACCGACGCTAGCGGACATAGTATTGGCGCCATCCTTGCCCAGCACCAGCATGGCCACTCTCGTGTGATTGCCTATGCCAGCCGCCTTCTATCTCAGTCCGAGCGCAATTATTCCATTACGGAGCGCGAATGCCTTGCACTTGTTTGGGCGTTGACCAAATTCCGCCCTTATTTGTTTGGGCGGCCCTTCAGCGTAGTGACGGACCATCATGCCTTGTGTTGGTTGTCATCACTTAAGGACCCTACTGGCCGCTTAGGTCGCTGGGCCTTGCGATTACAAGAATACACGTTTACTGTCGTGTACAAGTCAGCTCGCCTACATCAGAAGGGAAAATGTTTGGGCGTGTTGGTTCATCGCCAACACAGCGAAGCGCTCAAAATCACAAAGGCGCTATTGTCCTGTCCCCTCCTCGTCCTTTGTGATTTTGAGCGCTTCGCTGTGTTGACGCCTACATCAAGACGCCGACTGCTTGTCCCGCCACCCCGTTGACCCTCCTGAACATCCTGACAATACTGCTGACGACTGCGTTTTGTCCATTTCGAACTTTCTCCACATCGGCGTCGAACAGAGTCGTGATCCTTCCCTGCGCCCCATTAATGATCACCTGCGCAACGACAGCACCGATCCGCCCACCAGTATGTTTGTGCTGCTTAATAACACATTATACCGACGCAATATGCGCCCAGATGGTGTAGACCTTTTGCTTGTTGTCCCGACACATCTACGCTCTGCTGTTCTTGCGCACCTTCATTATGCTCCTACAGCAGGGCACCTAGGAGTGTCCCGCACATACGACAATGTTCGACGGCGATTCTACTGGCCTGGCCTCTACCGCTCTGTTCGTCGCTACGTCGCCGCCTGTGAGCTGTGCCAGAGCAGGAAGACCCCGTCTCTTCACCCTAGTGGGCCCCTGCAACCACTCGCAGTTCCAACTGAGCCCTTTTCTCGAGTTGGTCTCGACGTGCTTGGGCCATTTCCCAAATCCACTTCAGAGAACAAATGGATTGCCGTAGCGACCGATTACGCCACCAGGTATGCCATAACCAGAGCTATCCCCACCAGCTGTGCCTCCGACGTTGCAGGCTCTTTTGCATGACGTCATCTTGCTTCATGGTGCTCCTCGTCAACTGCTCACCGATCGCGGTGGCTGCTTCCTTTCTAAAGTTGTTAATGACCTTCTGCGCTCATGCGCTACGCGCCACAACTTCACAACGGCCTACCATCCACAAACGAACGGTCTTACTGAGCGCCTTAATCGTACCCTGACCGATATGATGTCAGTGTATGTTTCTGACCATCACCGTGACTAGGACATCTCTTTACCTTTCATAAAATTCGCTTATAACTCCTCACGGCATGATACCGCCGGATACTCTCCCTTTTATCTACTCTTCGGCCGCGACCCTCTACTTCCCTTCGACACCTTACTGCCTCTTGACGATTCCTCCTGCAGTTACGCTTCTGATGCCATCGCCCGCGCTGATGCCGCCCGTCATATTGCTCGAGACCGGCTTCGTGCATCCCAGTGTTCTCAAAAGCACCGTTACGATCTCCAGCACCGTGACGCCTACTACCCTCCTGGCTCCCTCGTACTCCTCTGGCTCCCTGCTCGACGTGTAGGCATGTGCGAGAATCTTCTGCCCGCTACGTGGGCCCTTACCAGGTCTTGCGGCAACTTACCGACGTGACGTACGAGATTATCCCCGTGAACCGCCACTCTCCTGCAAATCATCATCCAGATCGTGCATGTCGCCCGTCTCAAACCTTATATCTCGCGCTCATCTGTGTAGTCTACGCACCGGGACTGTGCTTCTTCCGCGGGGGGGGGGGGGGGCGGGGGGGTATTGTTACGGTACGCAGTGAAAGAGACGATGACGAAGTGCTGGGCTAGTGGAGAAAGACGACGCTGCAGCTACGTCTGGTTCTCCTGTGAGTGTGTCCCTGACGGTGAACTGTTGCGGCTACGACGTACCATCGCCTCCTAACATCTCGACGTGCCTCGTAACAATATTCCACAAAAAAGAGCAGATAGCTAACTTCGATTCTCAATTCGGAACCCGTTCGTATTGGAGCGTTAGAAGGCAGAGCTAGATCTGGGTGGTTGCGCATTTCTTCCTGCTTGACACGGTCTCTCCATCCTTCGCCGCAACCGGGACAGCGGAGGCCTCTATATATCTACCGACCTAAACAATGGCATACGCATCATCAATATGTAGGCCCCTTGCCGCTTCAGACAACATGAATTCGTCGAGAGTCTTGAAGCATGGCTCAAGGCTCATAGGCCACGGCGGCGTCATACTCATGGGCGACATCAACTACGCCCTTCACATAGAGGACCGCCGATCTCTTCGCGGCCCACCCAGACGCCTAGGACGAGACCATTGAGGCGCCTAGGCCCTCTGAGACCTAGTAGATGAACTGGACCTCAATGGTAGCTGGTGTTTGCTTCAACTTTGTGGAGCACTTGGCCAGTGACTTGATCGGGCCGCGGTCGAAAGCCGCATAAACCGAGTATATGTCTCGGCCAGCATAACTGTAGCACTACAGTCCGTTGGAAATTCCCGACAGCTTTCAGTGACCACCGGCTTCTAGTCCTGTGTCTGTGTGCTGCCCACATCATTCCACGCACCAAAGCCATCTGGCTACTAAATACGCGCCTTCTCAGTATTGAATACGTATAACAGGACACATTTTCAACTATAAAGCGATTTATATCTCACTCCATGAATGCAGAAGTGTGGGATCAGTTGAAAAACGTGGTGCAGGAATGCCTCTCTGAGAGGGAGAAGTGATTGTCAGGAAATGAGCAAGAAGAGATCTGCACTATTTAAGACGCGATAATCATGCTTTTCGCCCCTCATCTTAAGGCCCCACCAACGCGCCAACGCTCTCTGCATTCCGCAAGGAGCTTCATCCGACGCTCAACCGGCAGTCAGATAAACTGCGCGCAAGAGCGCGCGCCGGCCTCTGGGAATGCGAGGAGTTCTATTCAAGGCATTGTTGCGCCACCGCCTCGCAAGCAAAAGCAACACACTGACTGCAGTGAAGGACCTCTCCGCTGGCATTATCGCAAGGAGGAGGAGAAAACATTTAATTTCGATGATATGGCTTGGGAAGGGAGGTGCGTTTTGTTGTGGAGCTGAGTGGCAGACCCTATTCCGGGACGCTATTGGCCGCCGCCGCTACCCGAGCTCTATGGACCAGGACAGGCTGGGCCTCCAGGTCCGAGCTGGACAGGGCTGCCTCCCAGCCCTCTCTATTTGACTGTTTTATAGCTTTTATTTTTTTTCTGGCAGGCCCACACCATGTGGCATAGGTCAGCATAGTGCCCACAGAATTGGCACCTACTCGTGAATCTCGGGTCCATATGAGTTTTAGTATGGCGGGATTTAGAAAACACCCGGTTTGGAGCCGTCTAAGGTGGCACTCCTCAGATCTGTCGAGACCTTTGGCGGGCCCCGGGGAGTGCCCTCCTACTGAGGCGTAAATAATTTTCAATGCCCGCATAAGGTATGAGCGGGATTGTTATGGGTGCCTCGGTAGAACCGGAGGATTAGCGGAACCTCGGGGGAGGAACGCTCGGGCAGCCGTGAGAGCGGTCTCGTTCTTCTCCACCCCCTGGTGATCGGGAACCCATATAGCCTGTTTTTTACCAGGTGCCGAATCTGATTTTTTCGTATGTGCCGATAATGTTCTGCGGGCGAGTGGCGCCATCCTACCCCGCATGTAATTTCGGCAGGCCTCTTGCGAGTCTGACATTGTGTAGGCTGCGTCGCAGTGGGTGGCGGCGAGTGCAATTGCCACTTACTGCAACATTAGCGCGTCGTTAATTTTTACTGAGAGCCCGTTCGCCTGCCTTTCTTCGTGCATAACAGCAATGGTGCAGATGCCATCCTCGGCGGTACCGGCTGCATCCACGTAATGTCTGCCTGTCTTACTGCCATAGTTATTCAACTGCCCCAGAAAAAGTAGTGGAGAAAGCGCGCAGCCTATTTCAAGAAACATATGCCTCTGAAACCTCCAATTCTGGGTGTTTCCCTCTCAATAACCCCGTAAAAAAGCCCCTCGGTGACGCGACATGGCTCACGGACGAGAAACTGTATGCAGTACATAAATCCATGAAGCTGAACAGGAACCCACGAGCCGATGGCCTGCCACCCGCCTTTTATTAACCGTTCTTGCTGCTCTTGAAAAGCCCTTTCACCAACATATTGAACTCTCCGCTAGAGGAAGGTAAACAGAGCTCTAGCATGAATGAAGGGCTGTTGACCATACTGTGCAAAGACATCAACAGTGTCTTCACCTCACAGCATACAGGCCCATCTCACTTTTGAGCACAGACTACAAGATTTTATAGAAATGTCTGTCATCGCGCCTGACACTAGCACTCTTCAATGGCTTCCTGTGTGTCCGGTCGGTCTGTGGAAATACACAGTCCTGCACTGAAAGACCTCATAACTTGGCTGCAATCCCGCAACCTCGGAGACATCTTACTATATCTGGACCAAGACCATTTGATAGGCTGTGCCATGAATGTGCCATCAAGCCGCAATTGACAAAGAATATGTCTCCATGGTGAGAACTCTGTACTCTGCTGAGAACTCTGGTCGAGTGGTTTGGGAGCCCGTCTCGGCTGCGGAAGGTGGTCAGATCGAAACCCGCCGCCGGACACCCACCGGTAAAATTGGGTACAAGCTTCCCCCGGCCCGGCGCCCGGTTCTTTCAGAGGTGTGCGTTTGGAAGAGGCTCTGCTAACCCTGCTGCGCTTCCTCGGGGGCTTAAAGTTTCGAATAACTTATGGCCTGCAAAGGCCGGGCTGAGAGAAAAAAAAGAGCCACATAGTGGGCTTTTGCCGCACAAGGCGGACTTATTGTTGTCTGATGGCGGAACTGATCACTGCCACATCGGAGCAACTATTTCAGACCTATAACCCCTTTCCCAAAAGTTTCATCCCAAGGAGCCGAGCACGAGGCCGGGGATTGCTCGGCAGTGATTAGGTGCGAGTCATTGAGCTCTTCATGGTAGCGCGTGGCGTCAGTAGGGATGCACAGCTTTCCCCGTCACTCTACGCAATAGCGATAGAGCCGCTGCTGCAACGCGTTGCCATATATCCCTCCATCACAAGAACCAAGCTCCCAGTTGGCCCAACAATTGTGCCCATCCTCGGCTATGCATACGACATGACAGCCATTGTCCTAGACGTACTCAGCGGAGCGGGTACTGCAGATTCCCAGCAGCTACCGCACTGCGATGGGGCCCGCCAAAACATGAGCAAAAACACCGTCATGCAAATAAACACAAGCACTTCCGCAGTAGCACGCATCCCAGTATAACGAGAAACTGGGATTCTTAGGTTCTTTGAGCAGAACGTGCCCCTCTAAGAAACTGGGAAAGAGCCGAAGACAAACTTGTCAGGAAGGCCACGGACGTGATCTTAGTACGTTTCCCTCTCAAACAAAGGGAACCATCATCCATTCCTTCCTCATCACCACACTTAGTTTGACTGCCCGCTTCCTGGGCATGCCCGCAAGTACAAAAAGGACCCAGGACAAAGCTACTTTCTGATTACCAGTGGCAGGGCGCGCCAGACAAAGTATCCCGCGTCCGCCAGCCAAGCGTAGAAGAAGCCTCGGCATCCCAGACTTCGCGGCCCTGAATAGAGCGGTATACGTTAGATGAACAGCGCTAGCAGTAGAGTGCGACATGACACTGACATGGGTGTTCGCCACCTAATTCCTGTCAACCAGGCTCAAAGTCTTTACCCGTAAGCCGCTGTCGCATAACTGCCCTCGCGCTGGGATGTCGCTAACTCTTTATCGTATGGCTGCGGAAGATTCGCTACTGCCCAGAAAGAAATCAAAGAGCCTCAGTGTGCGCAACTGAAGACAGTACTAGAACTACTGACACCACCTCTACCGAACAACCTAAATAGATATATAATGCCCGCATTGACTCTCATTTGGCAGCACATATCCGCGAATTTCCTGGATGTGCTCCGCGCATCATTCATGTGGCTCTAGGCCTGCGCCATTTTACCGATCCGCCGCCCAGTATTTGTACCGAAATTCTGGATCAATAGATGCATGTCTTATCTGTAGAGTGTGAGAGACCGCGGAACACACTTTTCTTGAGCGCGCCGGCCCTACCTCAGGGGTCCCTCCTGGACTGCTTGAAAGATCTGTTTGAGCTACTAGAACTGCCATACCCCACCGTCCGGTTTCTCAACCCGCTGCCCTGAGAAGCACGAAAGAAGTGCGTCGACTATATCGCGAGATGCCGAGCAGTGTTCTGCGCGAAAACACCCTGTGTTCTCGAGGGGAAGAAGGAAATATGGAAAGAGCTGCGGTTCCGTTTTAGAAGCGAAAAATGTCATCTCTTCAAGAAAAAATACTACGATGAATGGGGACACCCCATGATAATTTTCAAGGAAGAAAATGGAAACATCGAAGAAATATACTAGATTTGCTCGCTTCAACCTTTCACCAGCCGGGTTGGCGCGCACATGGTGCAGTGGCACTGCGACCCCATCTCGGCGGGGATAAGCTAGATTGCATGAGCCCCTTGGCTGGGAAAAGCTTCCTTCCTGAAATCTCGCATGGCGCTGTAATACGGGAGGCCTTATCTATGGTAACCGCGGGATAATGATGGTCACTGGTTGAGGTCTGTACCATCAGAGGAAGACTGCACCTTGCGATCCTCTCTTCAATTTGACAACGCAAAGACTGCATTTTATTAATTTCCAATAAGTTGCAGTCATTATGAGTAGTCGTGTGACATAACGGTCATTTTGTAGTAATTAGCAGTCATGGTGAGTCATATCCTAGTCATTTTATTATTTTCAATGAGTTGCGGTCATTCCAAGCTGTTATTTGACATATAGGTCATTTCGTAATCATGATAAGTCATACTTAGTCTTTGTAGCCATTACCACTCATAACTAAGCATGTTTCCTCTTTTACAAGCAGTTGACGTCATTACAAATTGTCTTTTGGCATATTGGGAGTTTCGTAGTGATTAGCAGTCATGATAAGTGATGCCTAGTTATTGGAGTCATTACCTCTTACCGCTGAGCATTTTACTGATTTGCATGATCGTTGGAATTCATAGTTTGGCATATTCGTCATTAAAGGTCATTTCACTCGTTAGTATTAATTATTACTCATTAACAATAGTAATCAACACTATCAATGTTCTGTTCTAACTTTCATTCATTAACTATCACCACCAATCGTTTTCATCTTTAATCGCCCTCCTCACATGTTCGCTACTTGCCTGCTACACATTAGCGCGCAGATGCCTCGCACAGATATCCGCTCCTTTAGCCTAGAAAGGCTTTCGCCTTAAATGTTCTGCAGTTTTGTAAGAAACTCAGCAATGAAGAACTTCCTTGTATTGTCAAGTGCACTGACCTAGAACAAGACGCATTCTTTTACGACTGAATCATTACATTGGCCCTCCTCAAATTGTGATGACTGATAGGTTTAAATGTTTGCAGAGAGAGTCGGTAAGCAAACATCAGACGCTGCCGACGCACTGTTGGCGATCGTGAAATCCTGATTAGTGTCACGTAGTGGTGGCAAGGCCGTAGACACCAAATGAAGACACAGGCCTGATGGTACTGAAATTAACTCTTTATTGGGCTGACTTTCGCCCGCAAACGAACTAAGCAACTCGGCGGCGGCGATAGCAACAAATGTGCTCGTCGATCATCGAACAAAGAATGCTCGTCACACTCGTCAACGCTCAATTTAAAGGCTGCTCAGAACAATCTAGATAACGTCGCAAACTGCTACTAGTACAACCTGGAACATTGTAGAAACACGCAAGTGATCGGAATCTTCGAGACAGATCTCGGCGCATCATTTGCGACAAAGAAAATGATAACGCGCCGTATCGCGACAACGAGCATGAACAAACATACACGGGATACAGAATTGATATGCGTGCCAGAATCGCAGTGATAAGGCCGCTTGCCGGCGGCTGTTAAAAAATAACAAATACAGTTTTGAAGGTTTCGCGGCAATAGAATCCGGAGATACCATCCAATTACTCATGTTGTTATCATTCCGCATGAGGTTGTGGGCACAGATCATCTGTAGCAAGCGCGGTTCCGCAGAAGGTAATATAGTACAGTTAGCTCTTGTGACACTTGCAGAAGACATCGATGGTAGAAGCGAAGAATGCCTTCACCGTTCGCGTGACTGGGCGCCTGTCTTGGGTGTGCAATATATTCATCTTCGTGTAGACTGTCGACAACAAGCTTCCGCTGCAGTGTTCTAACTGCAAACGGTATATTTTTGTTTTCGATTTGTGCTTCTCCAAACGCTCTCCATCGAAATATCTAAGAAAACGGAGCTTATCAGGCTAGTTTCTCACTTGAACCTGAGCTTCGCTTTCAAGCTCGCATGAGAATTCGGATGAAAATGTATTAAGAAGTTATAATTTTATCTTTTGCTCTGGACATACTAGGCTTCTTATTCTCCCCCCCTCCCCCCCCCCCCCCCCCCCCCTGAAGAAAACAAGAAGAAATGTGATCTTTGTTTTACATGTAGTTTACATTTTAGACAGTTGGGGTACCTGCATGAAAGGGAAAAGAAGTATAGCTGCAGCATCGCATTCATTACGCAACATAGCAACTATTCCTCTGAAGCTGTAAGCGACTGAAGAGCGATGGCGTTTATTTTGGTGACATTGCCTAAGACAATGATAAAAACATAAGCTACTGCAAGCTGCATTAAATACTCGTATTGCTTGAAATTCTTTTACACAGGTCCCTGTGCTCACATTCCTGATAATTATAAATGCATCTGACAAACACAGGCCCTTATAAAGGTATAATACATATCGGTCTTCCCTGCTTTGAGTATAAAAGCCCTTATTACTCTCGAACTTCAGGAGTTTACTATGGAACACATATGATCACAAAAGAGTGTCATGTATATGAAACCCGCATATTCCCAAAGGCATTTTCATTATGGAAGGAAGCAGCTTTCATCGCAGTAAATAAATAGCATGTAATGAAGTCAACTGTTGTTCCACAAATATTGCGAAACAAGAACCAAGGAAGACAATGAGTTATAAAAAAGGGTATAAGCAACAACAGATGAAGCAAAACGTTAAGCTATCCTGAAGAGTTAATTAAAGGTATACAAGAAACGCTTAAGCCTTGGAACAACCGGACACAGGCAGACAGTACCAGCGCTATCATGTCTTATAAGGACAAAGCCTCATATCTACACTTGGTCCAGTAATAAGGGCATGAGTAATTGTACTTTTGCAGAACAGTGGAAAGATAAGATCACATTTTTATTATCAAGACAGCCGGCTTGACAGAGCCAAATGATTGTTAGACTTAAAGTTGCAGTACAGCGAGACAATTCTAAAACATTATATTAGCGGTAAAGTCATGTAAAAATGACTTTAAAAATAGGTGCGCCTCTGCACATGATGATAGCATGGTTATGTCAATTTCAAGTTGTGAGTAGCGGATATTGGAGAGAGAAATGAACTTGGCACAATAAATCAAATCATTTTTCACGCGAGGATGATCTGAAGGTATTTTGAATTTTTCAAGACAAAAATAACGCCTTTGCTTGCTGAGAGCTTAGTCAGTGCAACCGTAGAATATTTCTTGCTTGTTTTTAATGAGCATACTACAGTTCTTCGGCCTATTGACATTGTGTGCTATTGATACCTAGGAGGTGGGAAATTCAAATCTACATTTTTTTTCCGTCTTTTGTAGGCGCGCACAGTAAGTCTAAACTAATTGATAACAGGTTCGAACCGAATAAGCAAGTTGATAATATTTTGATTAGGCATTTGTCGGGGCCATGCACATCTTTTATTTGGACACTTCACAGACGCCGTAAATGATGCGCACAGATAACAGTTCACCGTTGAGAGGTTTTCTACTTCCTATCCTGAAAGAAAGAGGGGCGTGTATGAGCTTCATTTTGTTTTCTTCTTTGAAGAGCAGATATAACGCTCGTCTGAATACGAAGCACTTCTCGAGTTCTAAGTCGAAGAGAGTCTTAGCCAGTCAGTATTTATGCAGAAGCTGAATCACTGAGTGTCGAGTGCGAGTGTGCTTGTTAATATTTATAGCATCATTTTGTCATGATCTCTGACAAACTTACTGCGCAAGAAAGTAGCACATGCAGCAGAAAAGAAACACACAACTTCATCCCAATTTGATAAGAAGGTCGACAACAAGGCCACGGTATAAGGCGTGGGTAGCTCCGAGCTCGTTTCTAATTAATTGCAATTATAGGTGCTCTCAATGAAGCAATGCCGTTACCGACTTGGCCTTAGCGACAAAAATACAGAAAACACTTCTTGCTATAGCAGTAGATACACGTGTTACAAAGCTTGCCTCTAACACGCGGGAACCTTTGATCCAGGAAAAAAATAACGAAATCCTGACCTCTTCTGAAGCCTTAATGAAGTGTGATTGGTGGCCCCTATTAATGTTTTCTGCTCGGAATTCAGATGCCATGCCGGCGCTACGGGTGGACTAATCGATGGTTTCTAAGGCTCCTGGCCGACCTTCCAACCTCGCCGTCGACTCGATCTCGGTTGCTACACTCTGATCTCGTGCTTTCCGTTTGTTCCACTTTTTATTTAGCAATAAAGCACTGGTTACAAAGCCTTGTTAACAGCAAGACTGTTAAGGAATAAGTATGCATAATTGCATGTATTATAACCGCTAAAATGACGTCTTATGTACTCGTATCTCTACTTACCTCGGAACCATTTTCCACAACAGTAACCGAGATATTATTCCGGACAATTTCTTCAACGCAGGGGCACATGCAGGCATTATCTCCTTCGATGGTAATATATAAAAAAAAATCCAATGACAACGCAAGACTTCCGGAAAACAGAAAACTCCGAACTTGAAAAGTAGAAGCACATGTGCAAGACATCTTTCGCATGAATAGGCAGAAAAAATAACCTATTATAATAATAATCATTTTTTGTCTCAGTTGTAGTTGGCAAACAACACTCTAGCCTGCTATATATATCAACTAAAAAATTGCGACAATTCTCGCACTAATTTTTTCTTCTGCACTTCACAATTCAGTGACCCCCCCCCCCCCCTCCTCGTTATGAAGACAAACTGTGAAAAAAATGTCTGTGTTCTGATACAAAGTGAATCATGTCATCATCTATATTTTTCGAACCACAAAATTTTGGATATTTTTTTTTCAGGGAAATACCGCGTTTCCGAGACAGGAACAACACAAGAATTGAGAGCCCATGGGCTTTCAACTATTTCAAATTATGATCAATTTGGAGGAGTTGAAAGTTAGCACCACGTGCTGTCCACTCTTGTATTGTCCTTGTCTCCAAAGCGCTGTATTTACTTAAAGATTAACCAACGAGTCCGGACATCTACCCTAATTTCGGCTTTTGCCTGGCCTTCCGAAATTCGTTGAAAAAGCTCATTGCGAAAGAAACGGCTGTATTAATTAAATCAGCTTGCACGTTTTCAGTTGGCTTTGAAATACCGTTGCATTGATGGGAAAACTTTAAGAGACCTTTTATTCAGTAAAACCACAACCAACAAGAAAATAAAGAACATGAAGATATTACTGCTACGGCTGTCGGTTCTTTTATGATCAAGGGATTGTCACCGCCACGTGACAATATGAAATAAGACGTAACGTCAAGTGTCTAGGTAAACAGAACTCTATGCTGCGTCAAAATGCCAGGTATCAAAATAGCTTTGCCATGCTTTCTCAGGGCGCCGCATTACACCTGAGTAACACGACGCTGTTAACACACTGCATACATTATGTCAAAAGATTTGGACAACCCTGCAGTGGCCACAGGATTGGAGGAGGTCAGTTTACATCCCCATTCCAAAGAAAGGCAGTGCCAAAGATTGTTCCAACTACCGCACGATCGCGCTTATTTCGCATGCTAGCAAGGTGATGCTAAAAATCCTGCAAGGTAGGCTGCAGCAGTATGTGGATCGGGAGCTTCCGGACGTGCAAGCTGGGTTTCGCAAGGGCAGAGGAACTAGAGACCAAATTGCCAACCTTCGCTGGATCATGGAAAAAGCAAGAGAGTTCCAGAAACCCATTTACTTCTGCTTTATTGATTATGCGAAAGCGTTTGACTGCGTAGATCACAGCAGATTGTGGCAAGCTCTCCAAGAGATGGGAGTTCCAATTCTCCTCATCTGTCTCCTCAGGAACCTTTATGAAGGGCAAGAGGCCACAGTCAGAACTGGGCATGGTCTTACTGATTGGTTTCCGATTGAGAAAGGGGTGAGGCAAGGCTGCATACTGTCGCCCTGCCTATTTAACCTATATGCAGAGTGCATCATGAGGAAGGCCGGTCTGGACGAGTCTTCAGCTGGAGTGAAGATTGCTGGAAAACGTATCAACAACCTTAGATATGCGGATGATACCACTTTAATGGCAGAAAGTGAAGTGCAACTCAAGAGACTTCTGATGCGCGTACAAGAAGAGAGTGAGAAGTTTGGGCTTAAACTGAACATTAAAAAGACGAAGATCATGGCGTCTTGCCCTATCAAGTCCTGGAGCATCAATGGACAAGAAGTGGAAGCTGTGACAGATTTTCTGTTCTTGGGCGCCAAGATTACCTCGGAAGGAGACTGCAGCCATGAAATTAGGAGACGCCTGCTTCTGGGAAAGAGAGCAATTGTTAGCCTTGACCGCCTAGTAAAGAGCAGAGACATTAGTCTGCCAACCAAGATCCGTATAACCCGTGCTAGGGTCTTTCCAGTTGTGATGTATGGATGCGAGAGTTGGACTGTGAAAAAGGCTGACCGCCGAAGAATTGACGCGTTTGAATTGTGGTGCTGGCGAAGACTCTTAAGAGTTCCTTGGACTGCCAGAAGATCAAATCAGTCGATATTGTCGACCATAAACCCTGAGTGCTCATTGGAGGGTCAAATTTTAAAGTTAAAGCTCAGCTACTTTGGTCATCTGATGAGAAGAGAGGAGTCGCTGGAGAAAGATTTGATGTTGGGTAAGGTTGAGGGTCGCCGGAGAAGGGGTAGGCAGCGAACGCGATGGTTAGATGGCATTCTCGAGGCATTGCAGATGAAGCTATGTGATGTTAAGAAGATAGTGAGAGACCGGAAAGCGTGGCGTGACATGGTCCATAGGGTCACGAAGAGTCGGACACGACTGAACGCCTGAACTGAACTGAAGACCAGAGGGAACGATGCGTTCTTTGAAGTTTCTGCCACGTGGCATCGCTCTTAAAAGAGCGGAGTAGACCGCCTGATGATCATAATATGTTTGCTTTACCAAGCCCATTCAATCAAGAGGGAGCATGCAGTTTTTTAAAGGCAAACGCACACTGCGTTCGCTAAACATCTGCCGCAGGGAATGGCATTTATGACTGAAAGAGCTCCAAGCACTTCTTACCTGATTGGGCGTCAGCCACAATTCAGCGAGGATAGACACAGAGCAGTGACGAGGACGACGGCACTCTCTTTAAAATGCAATCTCACCCTATTGGTTCGCAACGAGTCTGGTTTTGTGCTTTGAGCCTTCACTATGCATATGCATTCGTAAGAACGGCGTGAGCTGCCTCTGCTAAAAACCGTTATGAAGTGCACTTGCTGGTATTGAGTGCGATGTGACAAATAAAGAAGAACGCCTTCTTAAAGTATAGTTCATATCTTGGCGCAAATGGGGCTTAATGGAAATTCTTGAGGGCCACAGCTGCATAATCGCTTTAGTGTGCACTGCGGAATAACACTGCAATGAAATTGCGCTCTGACGATTCCCTCCAATGGGAACACACGTTATTGGCGCGCACCTTGGTGCCGCATATATACATATGTTCAGTATGATTGTTAAGTGCAGTATAAGTTTGAAATGTTTTTTTTTTTCAAGCAATCTCGAGCCAAGCAAGAAAATTGTTTAGAGGTCTCTTCACTGGTGCACCTTACAAGAAATATCGACTGCAACAAAAACAATGTATTCCGTGCATGCAGTTGAGCTGATTAGTATGAAACCATTAAATTCAATGGGATTAGTCTACGTAAAAAGAATATTGGCTAGAGCCAATATATTGTATTTAGTTTCCCTGCAGATAGCAGAAGCTGATTCGTATGAAACAACAATGGTAGTGAACTAGGAATTTCATTTCTCAAGAATTTATCTGAATGCATGTCTGATGTAATTTATGCAAATTTGTAAGCAAGGTGGAGGCAAAAATTATCCCAGCATCATCATCATCATCAGCCTGAATATACCAACTGCAGGGTGGAGGCCTCTTTCAGATTCCTTCAATTAATCCGGTCCTGGGCTAGGTGCATCCACTTGACCCCTGCGAACTTCTTAACCTCATCCACCCACCTAACTATCTGCCCCCCCCCCCTGCTACGCTTTCGATCCCTTGGAATCTAGTTTGTTACCTTAAGCGACCATCGGTTATCCTCTCTTCGCACTACATGTCCTGTCCATGCCCATTTCTTCTTTATTTCCACTGGAATGTTCGTGACGAGTTCTTTCTCTGACCCACTCTGCATGTTTCCTATCACTTAACGTCACTCCTACCATTTTTCTTTCCATAGCCCTCTGCGTGTCTTCAACCTAATTAGAACCATCTTTGTTAGCCTCCGCGTTTCATCCCCATAGATAAGTACAGGTAAGGTCTAACGGTTGTTTACTCTCCTCTTGAGCGGCACCGGCAAACTGCTAATCATAATCTGGGATCACAGCGGCAGCATGCAAACCTAAGCAAGGAGACGGATACATCTCGGTTGTGTAGATCTACAAAGCATAGCCTAAACCATGTGATGTGGGTTCAAATAATAACCTTTCGGGTACATTTTGCGCTGACGAATTCTAGCCTTTTTTATGCAAAGTGGGATTGTTATGTATAACATACTGATCTGTATTTGCATTACCATTTGTCGCTTGGCGCGCAAGGCTTTTCTTCAGACGGAATGCTTTTACTACTCAGGGAACCTCTAAGGTTTCCTTAAACGTCAGCTAGTAACCTTGAACTTCAGACAATCGAAGGACGAAACAGAATTTGCAAAAGCTACTCCATTAAAAACTACTAACAATTCAATAGTGAGTTGAGAGTAAAAGGCTTAAAATATATGACATGACTGTAGTAGATAACAACAAAACATATTATTTATGCTGACAGTAGCAGTCCAAGAAGTATGACAATGCCGTGCTGAAGACAAGGAATTCGCAAACATAATAAAAAATATATTGCACAGCTGTCGCATGGAGCTAGCCGCAGTTATTCACAGGGAAATCAATAAAATCCCAATCAGGAAGGCTGTCAGGGAAATAAATACGGACTCTCAAGTACTATTCTCCACATAATGACAGAAGGTATTCCGAGAACTGAAATAGGGAGAAGTATTGAGAAGCATCAATTAAAATTATGTTGCGAACTTTGAATTGTTTATGACATTGTTTCTCTAAGTAAATGAGAAAACTGGTTGATGGGCAATCTACCGACCCGGAGAGGCAAGACAGAATGGCGCGTGTCAGAGAGTGTCATGAAGTATTCTAAAGGGATACCCAAGAGCCTGAGATGATAAGAGTTCACACGGGTAGTGCAGCATTTGGAATGCATAAGTTATACATCTTACTGTGGCAGACATTGGCTACGTTACCTGACCACAATGAGCAAATACTTCTAGAGAATATAAATGGATTGTCGCGAACGGGGGAGCCCTTCTCGGCTCAAGAATGGCTATAGTAGTATCATGCAAGACGGATACATTTTACGAAATGTAGGTTAGCTGCGACACCGTAGAAAATGTTGCGCCTGTCTACGGTCACCCTAAGTACAAATGGAGGGATTGCACATAATTCTGCTGAAGTTTACTCATGCAAAGCACTGCGAGTTATGTCACGTCATCTAGTGGATTTGCCCGACACCATGCTAGTCAAGTGAAATGGGATGTCATAGGGCTTAGTGAGGTTAGGAGGCCAAATGAAGCATATAGTGCACTGAAGGATGGGCACTACTGTGTTATCGAGGTTTGCCGGAGAGGCGAGAAGTAGGAGTAGGTTTCCTTGTCAATAAGTATATAGCGGGTAATATAATATGAATTTTATGGTATTAATGAGAGGGTGGCAGGTATCGTAATTAGGTTTAATAAGCGGTATAAACTGAAGATTGTACAGGCCTATTCACCTATATGTAGTTATGATGACCAGGCAGTGGAAAGCTTCTACGAAATGTAGAATCCGCAATGCGAAAAGTAAAGACGCAGTACACTGTACTAATGGGCGCCTTCAATGTCAAGGTAGGGAAAAAGCAGGGTGGAGACCAGGAAATAGGTGACTATGGCGTTGGTTCTAGGAATAGCTGGGGGGAATTACTATTTGCGTTTGCAAAGCGTAATAAGTTAACAATCATGAATACCTTCTTCAGCAAACGCAAGAACCGGAATGGACATGGAAAAGTCCTAACGGAGAGCCTAAAAATGAAATTGACTTCATACTGTGTTCAAGCCCGGCCATAATGCAAGATGTAGAGGTAGTCGGGAAAGTGCGAGGCTGTGACACAGGATGATGAGGCCCCGAATTAGCCAAAATCTCAAGATGAAATGCAACGGATTAGTAAGAATGAAACCCAATCAACGAATTGGCGGTGAGGGGGAGGGCAGAAGAGTTCAGGATCTCGCTACAGAATAGATATTCAGCTCCAACCGAGGATGACGACATTTTCCTAGAAGGAATGAACAATAATATCAGAGACATCATTCTGAGTGTACTGTAGACGTAGGCGGTAGGATAATTAGAGAGGATAGCGGCAAACTGCCTAAGGAGACGAAATATTTGATTAAGAAACGCCAGAGTATGAAAGCTTCCAATCCAACTGACAAGATAGAATTGTCCGATATATCAAAGCTAATCGATAAGCGCAAGGTGGCCGATATAAGGAAGTATAACATGGAGAAAATGGAACATGCTGTAAAGAACGGGGGAAGCCTTTAAGCGGTGAAGAAGAAATTAGGCTTAGGCCAAAATCAGATGTATGTGCTATGGGACAAGGCGGGCAACGTCATAACGAATATGGACATGGTAGTCAAAGTAGCCGAGAAGTTCTATACACATCTCTACAATAGCCAAAGTAGTCAGGACCGTAATGAGAATGGTGGTAGGGAAAAACAATCAGACGTTCCACCAGTGACGAAGGACGAGGTCAAGAAAGCCTTAGAAACTATGACAAGGGAGAGATCAGCTGGAGAGGGTCAGATAACTACAGATTTGCTGAAGGACGGGGGGGGGGGGGATATTGTGCTAGAAAAACTGGCCACCCTGTATACGAAGTGCCTGGTGTCATCGACGGTACCGGAACCATGAAGGAATGCAAACATTATCCTCATTAATAAGAAAGGCAATGCTAAGGACCTCAAAACTTACAGACCAATAAGCTTATTGTGTGTTACGTATAAGGCATTTACTAAGGTAATCGCTAATAGTATCAGGACAACCTTAGACTGCAATCAAGCAAAGGATCAAGCAGGTTTTCGGAAACGGTACTCGACTATCGATCATATCCATACAATCAACCAGGTGATAGAAAAATGCTCGGAATATAAGCAGCCCTTATACAGAGCATTCATTAATTACTAAAATGCATTTGACTCAGTAGAAACCTCGGCGGTGATGCAGGCATTGCGAAATCAGGTAGTAGACGAGCCATACGTGAAAGTGCTGGAAGATATATATAGTTTCGGCACAGCAACCATAGTCCTGCATAAATAAAGTAACAAAATTCCCATGAAGAAAGGCGTTAGGCAAGGAGACACGATCTCCCTAGTACTATTCACAGCTTGCTTAGAGGAAGTATTCAGAGACTTGGAATGGGAGCAGTTAGGGATAAGGGTAGATTGAGAACACCTCAGTAATCTGCAATTTGCTGATGACATTGCCTTGCTAAGTAACTTGGGGGATGATCTGCAGATAATGATTGATGACCTAGAAAGAAAAAGTAGAAAAGTAGGCTTGAAAATCAATATGCAGAAGACTAAGGTAATGTTCAACAGCCTCAAGAAGGAACAGCAGTTTACGTTAGGTAGCGAAGCACTGGAAGTAGTAGGCGAATGCGTCTACTTAGGACAAGTAGTAACCGCAGATACGGACCATGAAAAGGAAATAACAAGAAAAATAAGATTGGGATGGAGCCATTCGGCAAGCACTCGCAGATTATGACTAGCAGCTTACCGGTATCGCTCGAGCGGAAAGTATACAAGAGTTGTATCTTACCTGTACTCACCTATGGGCCTGAGACGTCGAGGGTAACCAAGAGGGTTCTACTTAATTTGAGGACAATGCAGAGGGTTATGAAAAGAAAATTAGTAGGGGTAACATTAAGACATAAGAAGCGTACAGATTGGCTCAGCGAAATAACTCACGTAACTGACATTCTAGTGGAAATCAAGACAAAATGGGCATGGGGAGGACATGTAGTGCGAAGAGAGGATAACCGATGGTCGCTTAGGGTAACAAACTAGACTCCAAGGGAAGGAAAGCGTAGCAGAGGGCCGCAGAAAGTTAGGTGGGTGGGTGAGGTTAAGAAGTTCGCAGGGATAAAGTGGATGCAGCTAGCACAGAACCGGATTAATTGGAGAATTATGGGGGAGGCCTTCGCCCTGCAACGGGTGTAGTCAGACTGATGATGATTATGTTGACGCTAGTCGACCTCTGTCGCACTTTTCCAAATGGTGTATGATGTATTTTTCTAGGTTAAATAGATAACGGCGCCGGTGAAATTTCATAAAGACGACGTTCACTGCACAACGCGAGTATGTTCCATTTGGAGCTTGATAAAGATGACGATGGTTGCTATACAGCACGACATTGCGGCGAAACTTTACACGAGGCGTGATCAAATGCGACAATATTATAGTGCTAGTATCGCTACAAGATCACTACGTCAACACACTGAACATTCGCGATGATCAAAGAGGACACGTTACACTGCCATTCAATTCAAAACTGTGGCAACACAATGCTCTCTTTAAGTCATCGCGGCTTCCAATTAGGTTTCAACGAATATTGAAATCAAATTTTTGTTCAATAAAGACAATAGTAACGGCCGGACAAAATTAAAAGTGCCAGAAAGATAAAACAATATTATTTTTCCGGGGCCAAAATTAAAATAAAGGGATCTCCGCCAACGTCCACTGGCCCATTCTCTTGTCTCTCAAGAGCTTTACAACCTCGAAATCATTCTAAACACGCTTGTCGTGGTGAAAATAAGTTAACATTGAGAAAATCGAATATACGACCTACTATACATTTCAAACTGCTAGCAGTTTTTTCATGTTTCCGAGACATTATACCGGAATACTAATTACGTGTATCTCCGCTCTGAATGAGTACTCTAAGCATAACAGATGCTATTTTGATGAGTTTTGGTACGTCGAGGGTTTTTGGGGGCTAGTGCACGTGGGATTGTGTGCTTGCATATGCGTGTTTGGGTATTATGGGGAAACAAGCTTTCTGTCTCTGTTTGTTAAAAGGGTAGGTTATGTTGGTCTAAACGAGCTTTCCTTACTTGCCGTGAAACTGGTCATCACATAGCATGACGACCTTTGAGCGACGTGTCATACTCCTGGCTTTACATTTGGCTCATTCAAAGAGTTTATTTGCTTTCCTTGCATGCCATCATTCATGAAGTCACGTCTGATAGTAACAGTCAAACGACTGAGACGAAATCTTTCACGGTGGCAAAATATCAAGCACGAAAAACAAGCCCAATATAAGCTTCCAGCAAGAGTAGAAATAGCTGCGCCAAAGTGCGCCTGTGGATGTCGGTTGAAAAGAAAATTTAATTTTGGACAGAATTTTGGAAATTGAATATGCAGTGCAACTATTTTAGAAAAAAAGTTCCTCACTTCAAAGTTTATGACTCAATAAGATGGACACAAAGTTTTACCGGTATATTACGAGATTATCAATAAGGGGCACGCCGCGAACAATAAGGTCCGCGCAAGATTTTTCGGGGCATATGATAAGCTGCCAACAAGAATAGAAATAGCTGCGCCAAAGTGCGCCTGTGGATGTAGGTTGAAAAGAAAATTTAATTTTGGACAGAATTTTGGAAATTGAATATGCAGTGCAACTATTTTAGAAAAAGAGCTCCTCACTTCAAAGTTTATGACGCAATAAGATGGACACAAAGTTTTACCGGTCTCTTTCGAGCTTATCAATAAGGTGCACGCCGCGAGCAATAAGGAACGCGCAAGATTTTTCGGGGCATATGAAAATATTAGTTAGCAAAACTTTGCGCATATAGTCTTTAATTACTACCGCCGGAAGCCGCCGCTGTCCGACCTTTTACATCATGCTGAATGAACGAATAAGTTATTGCATAATGCGAACCATTGCTAAAATCGAGAACTCCTTTCTTATATTTCTGATAATACGTGTTGCTTCCCTCCTTTTTTAGAGTTCCAGTTGCCCTGGTCCAGGACAGCGGCCGCGGACAATGGTTTCGCGGAGTAGGGATGGCGACCCAGGGCCACAATCATCCCCTCATCGCAATCCCACATAATTCCAGTGCTTAAATAAATATTTTTTCTTTCTCCTTCTTTTTTTTTCCTTACCGTAGCCTTCTAACCTAGCCTCCTTGTTATTTTTCTTTTCTGTAGTGTGCAGATCTTCTTTGCTTCCATTCTTTGTGCTTTCTTTTCATTGCTTTTTTTTAAATTTTGCCTTTTCTTGGCGTCTTTTTTATTGGCACGTTCAGTTTATTTTCTATCTTTGTTATCTTCCTTGCTTCCTTTCCTCTTCTCAATTGTTTCTTCTCTTTTCATTGACCCTCTCATTCTATTTCTTCGCTCCCGTGTTCATATTTCTGCTTTTTGTAAAATATTTGCATTCTTTCTTTACTTCAACTCTTCTTTTTCGTTCGTTCATATACCTCTCCCTTAATTCATTGTTGGCACTCCTTTTTTGCATATATTCATTCATTCCATCATACACATTTTTGTTTCCGCTTATCTTTATTATCTATTGTCTCCCTCTTGTTTTAGACTACGAAGGCGTAATTTGCTCCCGTGAACTAGTTTTGCGAGCAAGGAAAAGTGCCGGATTGTTTTTCTTTCTGCGGCTCGGAATGAGACTGAGCACTGTCGATCTAGAAATTCAGCTTGTAGCTCTGAGACAAATGCCTTTATTTCTTTGCTGTTATAATAAATAAAAAACTCTGTGCGTATACTCTGTGTATACGCCAGCATTTTGTGAACAAGCGGAGTGTGGAAAGGAAACAACACCAGCGTGTGTAAGGCATTCGCACACGTGTTAAGAGGTGAGGTAAGCTCTAGAGAAAAAGGTGCCACGGCACGTTATTCAGAGGCGGAGTTATTTCGGAATCGTCGATACAGGGCCCGACATACTGCATGGCATACGCCACCTTAACGGAGCGAGGTTTGTTAGCTATGCGCTGTCTTTACAACCAAGCTAGGCACCATAGCCAAGCTACCACCTACCAGCTGCTCCTCGCACGCAACCCTAAAAGACCTCCATGCGACACCGTATTTCTCTCAAGACTCTGTGACAAACGTTCTTTATGCAGCGTTCAAGTGGTGTCATATTATTCCGGTTTCCAGTAAGCATTCAGATATAGTAGACAAGCGCTAAACCAGCGACATAGTACGTCAACTCGAGTACCTCGCAAAAAATACGTTTAACGCTCTGCAAAAGTAGCCAGACTCTCAATACTAAACCAACAATTAAAACCATACCAAACGATTCCAAACAGTGCTTTTGAAAATCCTAAATGGTTTAAGCAAAGTTAAAAGATGAGACATTTCTGAAACATTCCAGAAGCGTATCCTGCACCGATTTTAAATTAACACGCTATTTTAGGTGTAAAGCGACCTTGATGAAAATAAACCCCAAAATGCACTATTGACATTTATCATCTTTATATCATTCTTTCCTAAACTATAGTTCGTTACTGCGTATGACTTTTCTTTTGCCGGCCTACATTGCCGCGCTGCTGATCTCGTGTGCAATACAATAATATATATATATATATATATATATATATATATATATATATATATATATATATATATATATATATATATATATATTGTCACGTCTCGATAGAACTCCAAGGAGGACGACCCAAATATAGGATGGGTTTAATAATCAACCAGGACGAGTCTTCACCTCAAACTTCCTTCTCTTCCAGGCTCGCGCTTGAGGGCCAGTCATCATCTTTGGCGTCGTCTTCTATGCGGCATTTGCCCCCCTCCTCAGGAAGCAGCGTCCCGATGAGCATAAAAGGAAGTAGGAGGTCAAGGTCAGTCCGAGTTGTACGGCTTCATGCGTACAATGTGGCCGACGTCGGCGTGTTGCTGGCGTCGCTTTGAGGTCGACAGCCTGTATGGCACCACCTCATAAGTGACGTCGGTTAAACGTCGCTGAACAACTATAGGGCCCGAAGTATCGCCGCAGTAGTTTTTCATAGATTCCACGGCGGCGAATAGGCGTCCAGACCCACACTTTGTCGCCAGGTTCGTACATCAGATGTCGGCGTCTATGACTTTATCATCGTGCATCATGCTCTTGCTGATTTTTGATCCGTACACGCGCTAGTTGGCGAACGTCCTCTGCACGCTGAGTGAATTCCTCGGCGTCCTGATCGAGATCATCGATGTGGGCATTCGCGAGCAACCTTACAAGGAGGCTGAATGGAGTCATACGAGTGCTGTCTTGGCGTGCCGTATTGTAGGCGAACGTGACGTAGGGAAGAATTCCGCCCCAATTCTTGTGGTTCACGTCAACGTGCATGCAAAGCATGTCTGCGATGGCTTTATTGAGGCGCTCCGTCAACCCATTGGTTTTGGGGTGATAGGCTGTAGTTTTACGGTGACTGGTACCACTGAGGCGGAGAAGGGTCTCCAAACGTTCGGCCGTAAATGCAGTTCCTCGGTCAGTTATAATGTGCGCCGGAGCGCTATGCCTCAGCACAATGTTCTCCACGAAGAACCGAGCTGCTTCGGCTGCGGTACCCCTTAGCAGAGCTTTGGTCTCCGCGTAGCGCGTTAGATAATCGGTGGCGACAATTATCCATTTATTCCCGGCTGTGGACGTCGGAAATGGTCCCAGGAGGTCCATGCCGATTTGCTTAAAAGGTGCTGTTGGGACTTGAAGAGGGTGGAATAGGCCAGCTGGTTTTACAGGGGGTGGTTTACGGCGCTGGCAGCCTGCACGTACGTGCATAGTGTTTCGCTGTCGCCGGCACTTTTGGCCAGTAGTATCCGTGCTGGACTCTAGCCGACGTGCGGGTGTAGCCTAGGTGACCGGTGGTTGGCTCGTCGTGACACGCTTGCAAAACTTCACTGCGGAGAGCAGATGGGACGACGAGTAGATGACTGTTTCTCCAGGGCGGAAGTTCTTGTAAAGTACGTTTTTGCGAATAAAGAATGAAGAGATTACTCAGGTGAAAATATTTGGTACAACCGTTGTTCGTTTTTCGAAGAAATCAATAAGAGGAAGTAATCCCTGGTCTTCTCGCTGGTGTTGCGAAACCGTTGCTTCATCTATGACACCTAAAAACGCAGTATCTTCATCGGCGATAGTGGAAGGTTCGGCCGGCACTCGCAAAAGGCAGTCAGCATTCGTGTGCTTTTTTCCAGATTTGTAAATAACTGCCATGTCGAATTCTTGTAATCGAAGGCTCCATCGCGCGAGTCTCCCTGAAGGGTCCTTTAGATTCGTCAGACAACAGAGCGAGTGATGGTCGCTAACGATTTCAAAGGGCCGAACGTACAAATAAGGACGGAACTTCATAACCGCCCATACCACTGCAAGGCATTCTTTGTCGGTTGCCGAATAGTTCGCTTCTGCTTTAGATAGGGTCCTGCTGGCGTGAGCAATTACTTTTTCCACACCATCCCGGCGCTGCACCAGCACAGCACCTAAGCCCACGTTGCTGGCATCCGCATGAAGCAGTGTAGGGGCGTCGTCATCAAAGTGCGCCAGGACAGGTGGTGTCTGTAAACGCCTCCGCAGCTCATTAAAACCTTGTTGCTGTTCTTCACACCAGCGAAAGACAGCGTTGCCACGCATCAGCGAAATTAATGGCCAGGCAATTCGTAAGAAACCAGCAATAAACCGGCGGTAATAGGCGCAAAGACCCAGGAAACGCCGCAATGTCTTTTTGTCCGTAGGTGTTGGGTACGTGGCGACTGCGGAGAGCTTTTCAGGATCAGGCCGGACACCTTCTTGGCTACCGACGTGACCTAAGAACTGCAGCTCCTCGTAACCGAAGTGTCACGTCTCGATAGAACACCAAGGAGGGCCCAAAGATAGGACGGGTTTAATAATCAACCAGGACGAGTCTTGCGCTCAAACTTCCTTCTCTTCTAGGCTCGCGCTTCAGGGCCAGCCATCATCTTTGGCGTAGTCTTCTATGCGGCAATATATATATATATAGAAAGACAGAGAGAGGATATAGGGTGATGGTGACATTGTAGTGTATGTCGCGGTGCGCTTCCCATTATACGGACAAATTTGATGTTTGAGTGCTGGTAACCGTCCTTTGAGGCGCCATAGTACAAAGGTTCCTCAGCACTACCTCTTTTATGACACGTTCATGACACCGGGAATCTAGGAGCTCTAAATGCGTTTATAGTTTTAATGTTAAAACTCATCACACTTTCATGCGTCGTTTTAAAATGCAATGTCGAAAACTTCTTATCTCAGGCTTTTCGGAACGTTTAGCATAAACAATATCGCGCTACGCCACGGCACTAAAGGCATTCATGTTCAACGGGCCGGGCGTGTGCGGGAATGTCTTCAATGGAATGGGCTTCAGAGCCAAGCTAGCTTATCTCGGCAATTTAATATCAGAGTTCGAGCCACTTGACTAATACGCTCATTCGTCCACGTCACCCGTGCACGGTCGTTAGCGTGTACCGTCTTGGGAAACATCTCGTTCGTGCAGAAAATTTTTAATAGCCCCGTTTTTTCAGAAGTGCACAGTACAGCAGTCGGAGCGTCAGAACGCCCTCACTTTTAGTTCTGGAGCTGTGTATGAATATTTGCCTGAGGTTTGAGACCTTAACATATACGCATACCTTAACGTCTTATATAGAAGCAGAGGAGTGTTTATGAATAGATGCCAATTATTAACCGGCCGATATTCGGAAGTTTTTCACAAAATTGTGTTACTGTGATATGCATGCAAGCGTTCGCACGCTTTGGTTTATACATAATGCACCTTGCTTAAACTTGTGGAATTATTCTATGACGCAGTGGTACAGAAATCCTGGCTTTAAGGGAATAAACTTTGTTCTAATAAATTAACGAACTTGAATGTTTACATGCTTCTATATCAAAATTTTAGCTGAACTGGCAATGTGAGCTTAGTGTTGGTTAAAACACATGGCAAAAAATGTTGAAGTTGCCTTACGAACTGAACCTGAAAGGCGGAATATTCAAGTAAGTAAAAGGCATTGTCACAGCCAAAGTTACCGGTAATAATTAAAAAAAAAAACAGATGACGGCCTTTTAATAGCTTCCTTCGCAAATGGATAGTATGACTCTTCTTAAAATACCCGTTATGTTAGTAAGAGAAATTAGTTCGCTTCTTCGCGATGGATTGTTTCGGTACACAAAAGAGCAACCGGATGTCACGCACCTAAGCTTGTTCCATACAATCATCTTTGCTGGCTATTTTTTTGTCTGAAGAAAGCATCGAACTTGCGCACAATACTTCGGAAATGCCTAAGTCTTTTAATATAATCCTGTAAAGTGAAGGGCCAAATTTTCTGCTTTTACCATGTTTCATAAGGCTGTTGTTACAATAAAGATAGCTTTGACAATCAGTATAGTTCACCTAAAGGTATGAAGATAGTCTGTGATTGTGTTGTAGTATCATAAAAACACAATATTTAAAGCACGGTACGAGTATGGAACTGGGATAGCCGAGTGACAATTAGCAACAAAATCTGCGATGAACGCAAGTCGTTCATTTATAGGCGATTTTTTTTTACTTCCGTATAATATAGCACTATAGTTAGGAACGACTTGCTTGCGACGAACGCAAGTCCTTCCTCAATATAGTGCCATATTATAAAAAAGTAACAAAAAAATCGCCTCTAAACTAACGATTTTAGAGGTATAAAATTTTTAATGGATACGCTTCAAAGTGCTTAAATGCTGAAATGCTAAAGCATTGTGAGTTCCACGATTAGTTAACTGTGCGATGTCAGTGGACGTTAAAGATCCCCAGGTGGTCGAATTTACTCCGGCGCCCTCTACTGCGGCACCCCTTCCTCTCTTTCGCTTTCACCCCCACCTTCCTTTCGTTCCTCACGGCACGTTCACGTGTCCACAGGACAAGTGTGACGGATACTACGCTTTTCCTTTCTTGTGAACTAGTTGTTATATAATTAATATTCGCGTTGGTATTACAATAAAGGCTGACCGCCGAAGAATTGACGCGTTTGAATTGTGGTGCTGGCGAAGACTCTTAAGAGTTGCTTGGACTGCCAGAAGATCAAATCAGTCGATATTGTCGACCATAAACCCTGACTGCTCATTGGAGGGTCAAATTCTAAAGTTAAAGCTCAGCTACTTTGGTCATCTGATGAGAAGAGAGGAGTCGCTGGAGAAAGATTTGATGTTGGGAAAGGTTGAGGGTCGCCGGAGAAGGGGTAGGCAGCGAACGCGATGGTTAGATGGCATTCTCGAGGCATTGCAGATGAAGCTATGTGATGTTAAGAAGATAGTGAGAGACCGGAAAGCGTGGCGTGACATGGTCCATAGGGTCACGAAGAGTCGGACACGACTGAACGCCTGAACTGAACTGAACTGAACTTGGTATTACAATAATGGAGAATTATTATTTTCTTATTGCTATATTCTGACTTTATATATTTCTCTAACTTAGTATTTTAATGTTTGTTTCAATTTCTCCCGAACCTTATAGCTCGACATCATCAATTATTTCAGCATCTTTTGTGATCACGAGATGGAACCACATCCGGTAGTCACATTTCGCGGACAAATCCAGCCGAGGATTTTTCACCTCCTCAACTATATAATGCTTTCACCCTAATAAATTTCGTTTCCAGACACCCAATAAAGATACTGGCATATTTAAGCCCTATATATTTTTGTACTCATTGAAGTTTCGCTGACCTAAACGCCGCGGGTTTCATTAAATTCGAAATTGTGCGTTCAAGAGTGGCTCAAAGACATTTCTATTGTAGAGCTTTTGATGAGTGTTCTATGAGGGTATTGTTCGTCGTACGCGTTCATCATGGATCGAGAGCCATCAGTGGGCTACATATTAGTACAAAGTGAAGCTACGTTTGTGGCCATTCCGCGTGACGACGGCGCAGTGTTAAAAGAGTGCTAGGGGGGTAGCAGATTTATCAAGTAACTTGTTTACGTCTATACTGTAAGTTTTACTGGTAAAGTCTCTTGTACGAAGAATTGTCCTAAAAAAGTGGTGTTTTGCAGACACAACAGATTCACAATGTCGATAAATTAAGCACATTTTCCAGTGACTCTGTAGAAATGACACTACTTTTGGTATCGTAAAGAATGCGGGGTGAAACTAAGTCCTTTAGCAGTGTCCATCGCATGGTATCCCCGAGCAGTATTTCACATTTGAAATTGATGGAACAATGCTCAAAGGTTCTGGGGCATGACAAACGCGGCAATTTACCTCAGACACAAAACATTTCCCAGCAGCTGCTTAACGGGCAGATAATTAGTATTTATTGTATAAAAAGTCTTCGTACGTGGCGAGAGTGGCATTTTTTGTACTTTTTGCATTACATCATGTCCCAGTACACTATTATCACGCAAATGTACTCCCTATAGGAAGGATTATTCGACACTGAACACGGAACTGTAGAGAGGAAGGAACAAGTACGAATCGAACAGCTAAATTGACCTCATGCATCGCACCCTATATACATTGACAATCAGAAACAATACAAGAGACTATGAGATTCGGTAAAAGAAAAATAAATCTGCTTCGAAAAATGAGCGCACATTTCAGTAATATTACGAAAAGCAAGAAACATAAAACTACCTGATGGACATACACCAAGGCCATCAGCGGTCAGAGGCTGGACGAGATTATCACAGCTCATCAATTCATAAGCCCAATTCACACAAACGTTGCGAACATTCTGTTCAAAAAGTGGATATATAGTCTTGCACAGTGAATTGTTTGGAGAACATAATTTTAGTGTCTTGAAAGAGATTTCAGGCAGTCACAGAATACGCGATGCTCGTGGGGAAATGCTTCTCAACATGTTATTGCGCATTGCTGGTATATTAGGGATAAACAATGCTTCTTTGGGGGTAAGAGCCGCTGTTTGGAATTTTAGCTTAAGGACATTCAAAGCAGTACTAGCTTTGTTAGCCAAGTAGTCTGCATGTTTGTTAGATTAACAGTTGGACGAGAAGTATACGCCTAAATACTTTAAATTATCAATACGGTCAAGGGAGTTGCCATTTGCCGTTAAGGTCGCATTGGAAGGTGAAGGGCTGTCGTTTTAGTGAACTTAACATTACAGCATTTCTTGATATTGAAGTGCATTTTCTACATAACACACCTTGATGCCACATAGTTGAAATCACTTTGCATAATGCCAACGTCACCTGAATTTTGAATGAATATGTAAATTACACAATCATCAGCATACAGAGCTATATGAGACGAGATTCCCTCCGTAAGATCGTTAATATAAATTAAGAACACTAGTGGCTCTAGAACCACTTCTTCTGGCACTCCCCACGTCACATCAACATATGAGGAGGATGTACCACTAACCACACACACTGCGTCCTTTTCGATAAGTAATCTTGCATCCACTGGATATCAGAGGCAGGTAAACGAAGAACAGACATTTTGTGAAATAATAGAACTTATGAAACAGCGTGAAATGCCTTTTCAATATCCCGAAATACAGAATCAACTTGAAGGCTTTTATTCTAACAGATAAGGCTGTGATTTGAAAAATCGTACAGTTCGGTGACATACATTTTGGACCTACAACCTTGTTGGTATTTCAAGAATAATGTACTATTTTCTAGGTACTTCACTATCGCGCAATAAATTATGTGTTCTAAATATTTGAAACATACACTTGTTAGATGGAACGATAGCTGATAATTAATTGTTCGCTGGATGTCTTATGAATGGATACTGCATTCTCGAACTTCCATTTTGAAGCCAGTTCATTCTCGTGTAGCAACTTGATAAACAAAATGACTCGGAAAGACGTCAGTTCTCATGCGCAATGCTTTAAAACATGATTAAATAATGCGTCTGGCCCTGGGTCTAGACGCCGAAGAAGCTGAAGTAGTGAAAACATCCACTTCTCCGAGATTACTATATCAGGAATGAGTTCAGAAAGACACTGCATGGTAGATAGGAGGCTTCCTTTATAGCCCTCTACAAATACTGATTTGAAGTACGCATTAAACGCGTTGCTTTACAAGCGTCATCATATGCGGTAGTTCGGCTATGACAATAAATAGCAGGAGTACCAACCAAATCTTTTATATTGCACTTCACATAATTCCATGCTTCTTTTGATTTCATACGTAATTTTTTGTTCGAAAAAAATATTCTTAGTTTCTCTTAGCAGTTTTTTTTCAAACACAAGCCAAGTTACCTGAGCTGGTCACGGAATGCAGCAGATCTCTCTTCCATGTAGTGCTGATTAAGTCGAGGCTTTTTATTGGATTATCTTTTCTGCGTTTCCTGGTAATCATTTTAAACTCTACCGTATTTTCCAAAAGTGCCCAGGCTGCTCCGAAGGCTGCCGGAGCAATCTCGCAGCCGTGTGGCGGCATTACGCTCGCTGTGGCTTATCGGTGCTCGTCAGCTCCGAGGGTACAACAGCTAACGTAACTTCGCGCCCTCACTCTCACCCGTAGGATGATAAAAACTGGGCACGTATGATGTGCGGGCTGCGGTTTCACACGTGCGAAGCCTGGTTGTGCTCAGCGAGGGTGCTCAGTATAGTGACGGGGCTATTCTCTTTTCTCGGCAACTACGGAAAACAGAAACGCGGGTGATAGTAGACACGGTGAGCTCTGGTTGTTCGATTCTAGGACGAATGTGTGCTAGGTTTGCCAGAAACTGTTGCTCTAAAATAAAGGTTCTCGAACGAGAAAGCATTCATGTGCATCGCTGAGCGTGAGGAAGGGCTCAATGTAGTTCGTTACTTAAGCAAAAACTTACCTCAAGCAAATGCAAGAATTTGTTAGAATCAATTATTGCACCTATTTATACACAGCCTCCCCAAGGAGCTAACGCAATTTCGCAAGCCTAAAATAGAGGTGGCTTTAAAGGGTTCACAAGCTTTCCCATATTTTTGTTACGGAGTCCTGGCCCGTGAAGTGGCAGTACGCAAGGCACCTCGGAGGAAGCATATTGAAATTTCGAGTTGCGTTATCATTCTTTACTGTACAGGCGCATCAAACACGCAGGAAAACGCAATTGTGCTGATGGCTTTCCACACTTGGTCTCCTGGATTTCAGCGGCGGATTAAAGAACACAAGCATGTGTTATTATATAGCGAGAAACGCGACTTATAATATCTGCTTCTGGGCAGTTTCCGAGAGGGGCGAATAGCCCCGTCGCTATACTCAGCGCTCTCGCTGGCCCCCACCAGGTTTCGCACAATGAAACCGCAGCCCGCACAACATACGAGACTAGGTTTTATCCTCCAACAAGCGAGAGTGAGGGTGCAAAGTTACGTCACCTGTTGTACCATCGGACCTGATGAGCACAGATAAGCCACAGCGAGCGCAACGTCGCCACACGGCCGTGCGCTTGCTTCGGCAGCCTTCGGAGCAGCCTGGTTGCTTTTGGCACAGACGGTACAAGTGTATGAACGAGAGACGTAGGTTCAAACATGGAAAGGTTCCATAAGCTATTCATTTTCATGAATTCAGAGCAGTCTTCAAACTCCACCAGAAAAGCGAACAGATCCTATGTTATACTTATGAAGTTACCTTGATCATATGCAAAAACATTACGTGGAAGCGTGATATGAAGTTTTAAAGGTTTACAGAGAATAGTACTGACAACCATGTCATGATCACTTATGCCAAGAATTATTGTGACTGAGTTAACAATTTGAGGGTTATTGTAGAGCCCAACATCAAGCATGGTAGCGCATGAGCCACTGTACCTCGTAGGCTAAGTGACAAAGTGATTGAAACCACAGTCGCTCCGTAGCTCCTCAAACGCATGATGTACATTGAATTTACATAATGAACAAGGTAATTTATTTTCGCAAACAGTCGCAGGGAAGTTACAATCCCCATCAAGAAGGTTGTTATCTGATCTATAATGCGATAGAACATCAGACAGGGCTTCAAACTGTCGGGAGTTAGTGCAATCTGGAGGCATGTAAAAGGATCCAATGGAAAGGTGGAGAGCAATCTGCAGTTCAATATTGCAAAGTATAACATAACGTGAAGTGTCACTGAACGACAGTGGCATACTTTTTAATAATTTGTTTTTTATGATTCGACAGTCAACAACAGTGAACTTAACCTCGCAGTTTAAAATTATGCTGATTGGGACAGCGGAGGTGGATTTTTATTGTTATTGGACACTTTCTACCATGCCAGAAGTAGTGTTATAAATGAAAGTTTTCCTTCAGTCAGTTTATTAAAACGAAGCTTATATTTTTGGTCATCTTGTTCTTTAGCAACCACAAGCAGTTTCTTCTTTTGTGAATTCACGTGACTGAAAAACTCCTCGCTAACTGATATCTGAGTGTCCTTCAACTTATATGCATTAGTGAGCACCTTGTCGTTTTCTTTAAAAGAAGAAAAATCTACAATAAATGGCCTATTCTTGTCCGGAGAAAAACTACCAGCCCTATGAGCTCGCCCAACGGCTGACGATTCAATTGTTAAGCGCAAATGCTTACTACAAACAATAATAAACTTTACGTAAGTTCAGATTCTTCTAAGTTTCGGCGTCGCTCTCTTTCAGCACAAAAAAAGACCATGTTGTTCCTCCTTGATCTATTTTTAAGATTGTCTTGATAAGCCACACTGCCTCCAGTTTAGTATTCAAGCCTAGATTCTGTGTCTAAAGTTCTACAATATCCCAGCCTACATTCGTCAAACATGTGACGTCATTTTCTATCTTAACTCTCCTGTCCGTAAGTGCGGCAATTTTTTCACTGAGCGAATTCTGGTTGGCTTCGATTTCTTGCAATTCGTCTAAGACCCTTTTCTGGCTCTTCTGTAACTCTGCAAAAGCCCGAATGGCTATCAGCAGCTCTTGTTGCTCTGCTTCAGAAAACGGGCTGGGATTTTCTTTAAATCCCCGGGTAGGATCAGCTGGTTTTTTACCAGAGGAGGAATAGTGTGGCATAGAAGAAAAAATTCATTGCAAAGGTATTAAAATAGTAGTGTACAAAGTTCACAACACTCAAAGAACTGTTGCATCTAGGTGACAGTTTTTCAGGCAATGAAAATCGCACAACAGTATCCAGGTAGGGGGGACTACCAACCTGAACAAGAAGAGACTAAGCATCCCGTCCTCATGGCGGCACCGAAACTTAAGGATGGAGGGCAAAGCAGGTGCTTAAGGAGCGCAGGATCATATGATGATGACCGGTGTTGGAAAGTTAGCTGGCTGAAGCGCATGGAAGCCAAAGGAAGATCCGTCATACCCAAAGTTGAATGGGTTGGCTGGCAGATTGGAATGGTCGCCCACGTTTCCTTGTCCCATGAATGTTAAATCCAGACTTGCGTAAACTGAGCGCCGCTTGAGACGAGATAGATCTGCAGAAGCTGAACAACAAGAGACTGTATTTTGTCCTCATGGCGACACCGACACCTCGGCATAGAACACAAATGCTGTGTTAAATGCAGCGCACCCGACGTTGGTATTATTTCTGTTTACCGTAGCCTCAACGCGAAAACTGAGTGTGAAACTCAGTGTCAAAGTGCAAAAACTATTTGTTTTTTCTGTAGATGTCATCTCGAGTGCTTCGAGACAAACTTGCTTACCTATGTAGATTTGGGGACAAAATATCTAGATAGCCAAACTTGAGAATTTGGGACCAGAAGGGCAATGTGGACAATTATATTGCCTTTTTTCTCCACAGCACTTCTGATAACTCATGTCCGACTTTCACACTCAACAGGCATGAAATGAAAGCCTGAGGCAACTGACCGATGTTAATGTTATACGCATTGTTTGTCAGTGGTGCTTCCCATCATCGCGTAATAGTGTATTGCGGTGAGAACTTGCTTGAACGGCCAGTAGGAGCGGATATTTGTCCCTGACCGCACCTGACGATAATCGCCTTCAGGGGAACGAAGCCAATCAAATGCAATGTGCAAATTGGACAAAGCACTTACACTAAGCTTTACCTTTTGCTTAACTCGACCGACCTCGTCACTTCGTTTTTTTTACCTACTGGCGCCTCTTAAAACTCACTTGTCTCTGTCAGCGCTAGTCTCTTCAATTTATTTACGCTTTATTTTATGGTACACAAAGAAGGAGTGTTTAGAAGTAGACGACCATGCAGTGCGAAAGTGTAAAATTCAGGGTGGAAAAGACAAAAGAGGTATTTTTCAACTTCTGCTTGCGTTACAATGAGCTGCAGATTTGCGTGTAACACGATTGCCTCGCGACAGGATTTAATTCAACCATTCATTACTGTCACCCTAGCCTTTTTATTCAAACGAAGGAATCTATAAATTCAATCATTCCTTACCTGGACGAAAACCCTCATATTCCTTAAAGGCTGCGGACAAGATAATTCACGCGGCAGCTGAATAAGAAAATCGCCAATTTCTGTACCACAAGCTGGCTTCTTCTAGGATTGCTGACAATTGAAGACAACGGAGTGACATGCCTTCGGGCTTTACTGACAGTTGCAAACAATGAATTGATTGATGCCTTCTGGCTTTTCCCTTTCTTTGGAAAGGGAGAAGACACAAAGCAGTGGAGCCTAGCTTTTTTTTTCTACGGCGCCCATGGGACGGCCCCCAAAGTGCCTGCTACACAGAAACAGCAGCCGGAAGGCCAGATTTGCAATGCGGCCACAGTGCGGCATGGATGACGTGGCACCTAATCATAATTTGATCGGATAATTACAAAAACCACGTATGGAATGTCCCGACGATGTACCGCCAAGTAAGCGCGCAAACTGCGATTTCTGTTAGACAAGTTAACGGCGTCACGGCAGCCTGGCACCAATTACGTGCAAATATCCTGTAATGCACCGTTATCCAAGTAAGTGGAATGACGGGCTTGTTCCTGCCTAGTCCAGCGTAGCCGCTCTTCATGATATACGACGTTAGCAGGACCAACCAGCGGCGTAGGAACAAGCGTAGTAAAAAGAAACAAAATAAAATTACAAGATAGAGGCTTTATATTTAACACCAGCAAGCCAATGTAGTGATCATATTGGGTGTATTGCGAATTTACACGCTTCTCCTTTATTATCAGCGTCCTTTTGAAGGTTTTATGAAACTATATAATTCGCTATCAGGCGCATTAAAACTGCGCACACTAAATGCTGATGCAACAATCTCCTATGAAGAACTGTTTTGATGCTTTTCGATGTGTTTTTAGGAGCCCATATAATTCTCAAGCCGTAGCTTATGCAGCGTGTTCTTCAATGTAGGAAAACAAAAAGAACACTAAACGTATTTCACATCCGCCATCTAAAATCGGAAACCTTGCAGTCCGTTTTGCGCCCTTCAGTGCGCCAACCAAGGGTAATAATGTCGCAATAACTGCTTTAGAGAACACTGCTCTGATACAACATTTTGGTAACTGGTCGTTTCTTCTTCTGCTCACGCAAATAAAAGTCAACCGAACTGCAAAGAATAGACACGAAAATGCACGAATGGCGGGAAGCGAGGGCCAGCTGTCGCCGCTCTTTCCAGTCGTGGCTAAATTTCGAAGTCAGCGGCAAAGCATCAGCTAAAATAACGTCGTGTTTGTTTCCTTTCCTTTTTGCGTCCTTTAAATCCTGCGGAGCCGATCGTGGCACAGTAGAATAACATGTGGCGGCTAGACACAAAATTGCGTTGAAAGGTTTTGAAATCCATGTCTGGTAGAAACGTGTACCCACATTGCAAAAATTGCAAACCATAGCTGTCAGCAAACCGAAATTGATTCGTGTCTGAAAGCTAAACACAACTTGGAGCCAAAGATTAAAACAAAGTGTTTTTTTAGGATTGTCCCGGCAGAAGTCAATGCACGTCCCATGTACTAAGAACAAAGTGTCGCGACATCGATTATATCGCACCATAATTAAGGAAAGCAAAACAAAAAAAGAAGAAAGACGAGGAAACCAATATTTTTGTTGTGTGCGCTGACAGGTAGGGATCATGCGGCATTACAAAATATGTCCCCAGTGACCAAGGCGCGAATACAGGCCTACACTTTAAGCTATAATGAGGGTTTATGAGTTTTTATTATAATTTACTTTACATATACGAAGAGTTTGGTAATTGGAGCAGTATTGTTAAAGCAACCGGTGTCAAATATCTGTTTTCGGTACACTGGGTCAAAATGTAGAGGAATTCCAAACTTCTACTGGGCATACTAAGTGCTAGCAAAACTGCGTGTAACAAAGTTTATTAATCGAGAAGACGAACGGCGAGGCGGTGAAGCCACATAGAGGTTAAGAGGACTGTTCATCTTCTATAGCAAACATACGAATGGAGGGAAGACAGGTATCATTTTTGTTAACCACTGTTTGAAATTTCTCTGCTGTGCACTGCTCTGCCATAAGTTTGAAGCTTTTTGGCATGTTCAGTTTTATGCACTTGGGGCCTTTTGTAATATAGCTCTAACACTGTAGGCAGTAAGTAAAAAGAGAGTGTCGGCTGGATGACATGGTGAGGCCCAATCCGGGTGAAGTGCAATAGCTGTTCATAAGTGTACAGGAATGGGCTTGTTGGTTAGACATCGCAACTCAAAGGGCATAGCACAGAAACAAAAGACAGAAAAGACCACGATCCAGACAATATCTTTAGAAAGAGGGTTTATTGCGGAAAGGACCATGTATACCATTCGAAATCAGCAGCGGAGGGAAAAAACAAAAAAAGGTGCAATCAAGCAGCCACGTGCTACGCTATAAAATCAAGCTCTTTCCTAGATATTCCACATATGCCTTACTGACACATTTATCACCTGGCCGAGCTATCTCCAATATATCCATTACCTCCAATGTCAGCTTGGGATTTGTTCCTGGCCTGTGCTTTTTGATTGGGATAGCTCGTTGCTTTTCACTTCAGGTGTGGTTTCGGGTTGCACATATTCATAAGTATGTGCGATTCTATATTAAATTATGTGAAATTCAACCCAGCATATATATAACTCCCCTCTCCTTTTTTTACCAAGAAGTATGAGCATGTCTGGTGGTTATGAGGGAACCACGTCTGACACAGAAACGATGGGTCACGGTGGGTTAGACACCCATTTCTAAGCTGCTGCTCATATTGGCCACTTCTGCAAATTAAGTCACGATGTGTGTGATCTTGGCGTCGCACAACTCGCCGTTCAATCAGTGCCAGGCCAAATCACTTAGCAATTAAAACCTTCCCGAAACATCACTGTGAGAAAGAGCGGGCAGGAAGCATAGGTGAAACACGCAGGAAGGTGGGGCTTAGTGGTAACGCGCTATCAAACAGATGTGGTTGTACGTGAACAAAAGGAACTTAGCTATCAGTGCGGTAACCCAGAAAAAGACCCATGTGCATGCGGCGATATATTCACCGGGCTTTCAAGTATTATTTGCGATGGTGTTCTTGGTAAATATACTAGCTTCCTTTAATATCTCCAGTATATGGTTTAATATTGTTTGGAGGCGAAGTGGGGCAAAGTAGTCGCAAATTATGAGGTGCACTGGTGCCTCGTCGCTAGCCAGTGCCGACTCATCGAACTATGTGTATATACCCGAAAAAAAAATTTGCACGAAGAATGCCATGATATCCTCGTTCTGTATGTTCTAAAGGGGCCAAAATGGGAGGTTCACCGAATGTGTCGAAAACCACTGTCGAAAACCCACTGGGGGGGGGGGGGGTGATGGTGATTCACCACCATCACCCGACCCGATTCCCATGACCCGATTCCCAACACGAAAATTGAGCACTTAGTGACGAAAATTATTCCCAAAAAGAAGCACAAGGAAAAGAGTGTCTTTCTCGTAAACCTCTATAGCCCGCCTCGCCAGCGGGACGCGAATTTTCATAAATTCCTTCTAGGGGCCAGCAAACTTGCTAAAAGCAACACGCTGCTAATTGTAGGTGACTTTAACGCTCGCGGACAGCAATGGGGATACCCCACAAATAATCAGAAAGGTATAGAGGTCGAGGATGCGGCGGAAGCGATCCAATGTACCCTCTTAACAGACGAAACTCAACCCACGCGCCTTGGCAATTCTGTCTGCCAGGATACGTGTCAAAACTTAACTTTTGCCAGGGGGGCGATACATGCAACGTGGGAGAATCTGCTGGAGAATCTAGGCAGTGACCATTATATCTTGGCGATCACGATAACATCCACCAACATCAAGCGCAAGCTCGGCAGGGCCAAGATCACCAACTGGCGGCCTTCCGCAAGGCATGCACGGACCTGGAAGGGGGGATTACTTCCATACATTATTGGTGTCAACAACTCAGACATCCAGAAGCAGTACACTCAGGAAGTGGATCGCACCGAGCAACCACCAGAGGTGGACCCTCGGCTCCTCAGGCTATGGGAGGCACGCCGAGGGCTCACCAAGCGCTGGAAGAAGCAGCGCTTTAATAGGAAACTCAAGCTGAAGATTGCAGAAGTCACCAAGATAGCGGAGGAGTACGCAGCCCAACTGGCCAGGCAGAGCTGGCAGCAGTTCAGTAGCTCGCTGGACGGCACCCTCAGCACGGCCAAAACGTACGTATACTCAAGACCCTCCTCGACCCTATCCAAACCAGGGCCGAAAGCTGGAAAGCTATCCGCAGACTCATCCACACCTTCGAGGGTACGGAGAAGGAACTGTTAAAGTAAAAGAGAAATGCTTGCCTGCAGCATACCCGATAGCCATACTTGGGAAGACCGAACACCCACCTGGACAGGCCGATCACCAGGGAAGAAGTGTTCGCTGTCATAAAGGCATGCACGCGCAACACGGCGACGGGTGCAGACAAGATCCATAATACACTCATACGCAACCTCAGCGACGGGGCAGTCGACCAACTGACAACCTTCCTCAACGAGCACTGGGCCGCAGGAACGGTTCCTGAAGAGTGGAAGCATGCAGAGGTCGTAATGATCCCAAAACCAGGTAAGAAACTCCAGATCGAAAACCTCCGACCTATCTCACTCACCTCCTGCCTAGGCAAGCTCTACGAGCGTGTCGTTACTCGGAGGCTCCAAAATTACATGGAGGATGAAAACCTGTACCCCCACAGCATGCTCGGCTTCCGAGCTCACCTCTCCACGCAGGACGTCCTCATACAACTCAAAGAGGAAGTCCTGACCAATGTCCCGAGCGCTGGCGAGAACGCGGTCATGGCCCTTGATATTAAAGGGGCCTTTGACAACGTTGCCACGCGGCTGTAATGGAAGGACTCGAGAACCTCCACTGTGGCGAGAAGATTCACAGCTACGTGATGGCCTTTCTCTCCAACCGAACTGCAACGGTTGGGCTCGGAGACCTTCGCAGCGATAAATTCTCGACCCCAACAAAGGCACACCTCAAGGGTGCGTCATCTCGCCACTACTTTTCAACGTAGCTATGATCGGACTCGTTAGACAACTTGAGAAGATCGAAGGCATACAGCACGCCATGTACGCTGACGACTTCACGGTTTGGGTTACGTCCGGGTCGCTCGGCCAGAAAGAAGAACGACTGCAAGCAGCGGCTACCTGCGTAGAAGAATATGTCCATGCACGAGGTCTCGCCTGCTCCTCAAAAAAATCCGAACTCTTGCGAGTTCACAAAGGGAAACACAAAGAAAGGACCCTCAATGTCTCCCTCGAAGGACAGCTACTTCCCGAACGAGACAAGATACGAGTCTTAGGAATGTGGCTTCAGAACAATCAGCGATGCGGCCATACGCTCGGCCTACTCAATCAATCGACCACTCAGGTCGCCAGGATGATCACGCGTGTGTCGCAGAAGCGGAGCGGTATGCGAGAGGGGGATACCCTGCGCCTGGTTCAGAGCCTGCCTGGTACACAGTCGCGTAGGCTACGCCCTCCCGTACTTCAACCTCAACAAAGGAGAAGTGGAAAGTGCAGATATCATCATCCGGAAAGCTTACAAGACAGCCCTGCACCTACCAATGAACACCTCTAACGCAAACCTGCTAGCTCTTGGCGTTCACAACACCTTCGAAGAGATCAAAGAAGCCCAACTGGTCACGCAGAGAGCAAGGCTCCAGCAGACTCTTACGGGGCGCTCGCTTCTTAGGTGACTGGGGCTAGGTGCAACTACGGAAATCGATAATCGTACTGCGAGCATACCGGATGCAATTCGCCAGACGCTAAAGGTATGCTCCTTTCCCCGGAACATGGACCCCAACTTGCATGCGGCCCGTAGAGCAGCCCGAGCGAAGTATGTACAACTAAATTTAGCTACAAGATCCACAACGGTATACACGGACGCGGCTCCGTATACAGGAAGCTCACATAATAGCGCAGTGGCGGTAGCTATTGATTCCAACCTAAAGGAGCTAGCTAGCGCCTCAGTCAGGGAATGCACGGTAACCGAAGGGGAGGAGCTGGCCGTTGCTCTTGCGGTGGTAGCCAGGTATCGAAGCAACACGTCCCTTACCATTCTTACAGATTCTAGAGAAGCGTGCCGTAACTACATGAACGGCCGCATAGGTCGCGCCGCGCTCAGGTTCCTCCAGAGCGCGACCCCATCAAAAGTCAAACACAACATCTACTGGGCGCCAGGACACACCGACATAGCGGGGAACGAACGCGCCGATCAGGTAGCTTGAGGGTACACGAGCCGAGCTTCCTCCCAATCGGACGATCTACCCGAGCGAGTCGGCCTTACGTACTCAGACATTCTGAACTACTATAAGGGGGTACGGATCCGCTATCCGCCGCCTCATCGGGATCTAAAACAACAAGAGGCAGTGTACTGGCGAAGACTGCAGACAGGAACATTCCCTAACCTGGATACCCTAAGTAAAATTTACCCCTCACAATATCGCGACACCTGCCCATGGTGTGGTAGCAAACCTTCGCTATACCACATCACGTGGCAATGTAAAAATAACGACAGCTTTCGTAAAGACCCGAGTGCGGAACAGTGGGAGAGCAGGCTCTCCAGCGGCGATTTGGATTGCCAACTAGGTCTAATCCAGCCCGCCCAGTGAGCAGCGAAGCTCAGCGGAGCCCTGGAATAGGGGCACCGACCCTGTGAGAAGACGGAAGATGGACCTCTTCTTCCACTAGCCCAAGACACTCCTAGAGAAACTAACGTATTTCCTATCCTATCCTATCCCATCCCCCCCCCCCCCCAAGAAAAAAAAAATCATTTCGATCTAGCTAACCTAACACCAGCCAAATGTGGCGATCAAAGAAACATATCCCTATCAACTTATGCACCACTACGTGTAAGACCAAGAAAATAAAAACAAAAACGAGTTCTACGCTTAAGAAAGCACGGCAAGCCTACCAGACCCGGTTCTTTATTTTTCTCTTGGTTTGTTCCCCACTAATGACAAAGGTCAAGAGGGACAAAGTGAAATAAAGACACCGAGAAATATTGTCGGGCTAGAGAAGTGCTCCCTTTTCTTCTCTGGGGCACTGGCGAAGAAATGATTGTACTCCGTGAATGACTTCCCATGGGATAAAGAACGAATGGTGCAAGAACAACGACGAACAAAAGCACGCTGAGTCAATGCGCAGTGCTAGAACCGAAATTTTTAAAAATATCAAAACTTATAAGGGCGCTTTTCTGGGCCTTTTACTCTCACAACTATTCAGTGCCCTTTCCTCCCCATAATAGACGCACGTGATGGCCATTTTCTGAGATACTTTATTTGCAACATTCAGTGTTATTCCGTAATCTAATTTCTATACAACAGCACCAGATTTCACAAATAACATCACTGCGCTCGGTAAATCACTACTGCACTTCACTAAACTCTTATATATGCTTATCATAGAATATAATTCCTCCGATGTCGCAATCGGTTGTATAGTTTGTGTAGTGAAAAGAGAGCCCGATTCCCATCCGACGAGAGAGAGTTTGATATTTACTGGCGGATCGAATAACTGTGCCGTTCTCAGCTGCTGCTCTCTTTGCACGAACGCTTGCACTTGCTGGCTGGCTCTGGAGGAACAATGCGCCTCTAGCGGACCATTCGTAGCAGACTACTATTTTACTAAGTTTTTTTTTTTTGAGAAAGCGTAATGTTTTTGAATTTACGGTTTGTGCCCTAGGGGACCAGCGTTTCGGGAGAAAGGTCATAAAGAGTTCACTTGCCAGGCTACTCGTCCCTCAAAAAGCCTTATCCCTCTTGCTCGTTACGGAAGCATGCACAGTGCACTTCACTTGCTGAGGGAGTCATTGCATAACCGCACCCTCTCTGCACAGGCCCAAATTACCGCGGTCGTTACCTGGATGGCCATATATTCCGCCCTTGGCTCCGGCAAACGTCTAGCGCACATAAAAGGCCCACTTAATATCTCGTCACTGGGAATCTACTTCGTCATAAGTGTTTTTTGTTTCATTTTTCTTCGCTTTCCTTCTGGGCTAGGTGTTTTTTTTTTATCTCTTTCCTTTGCAGTCATCATCGTTCAAGTATTTTGCTGGCGAAAGAGGGCAGCCGCCTTTTTTGTACTTTGCTATTTATGGGTGCTCGAAAATGGAAGTACAATGGGTGAGCTGCAAAGTAGGGCACAAATTGCCTATTCAATTGTGCAACATTCTTCTATGGCCCACGCAAGCAGTAGAATTGCTTTTTCGAAGGAAGCCTAATAATAGAAACTAGCCCGCATGGTCTTCCGCTTACTTAAGGATAATAATAATAAGGCGAAAAACTCACAGTGGTGGCCCCTTTCAGGAAGACTGAGAAGCTAGCATGGATATTATGTAGTAGTCTAAAACGTTTAGTGGCCAGGAAAATAAAAGACTACGCAAGACCGAATGGTTTAAGGCACTGAAGGTTTAATCACCAGGCCTAGATGCGGAATCATAGGTCCAGGCTCTGAGTATGTGGACAATTTGTCCTTATCATTTGTTTCGTTATGGACGTGCGGCATTGATCACAATTGCCGGAATGATCAGTTAGGCGCGTTAGGTGCCACACGTCTGAGCATTACTTCTGAATAATTGTCACCGCCGCGTTGGCGGTTATGTCTTAAAGGTTGAAACTTGTTTTCTAAATATGACACTGAGTATGTTTTTCCACATTTTCCTTAGTTTTGCTTCATTTTAAAACCACTCGTATGGCATCTGCTTCGAACCGTAACCTTCTTCATCGATAATCATTAGATTGCATCTCTTTTTCTTGACAAACATCTGCACTCATCGCTTTCATCACTTTTTTCTTCGAGAATTTCAGCATGCCTATCGATAACACATCTTTTGAACTTTGCAAACACTGTGTGGTGGTCGCTTATTGCTGGAATAGTTTGCGTTAGAGCAAATTTGATCTACTTGATTGATTGATGGATTTCCCCTGTTTTGATCCCGACTGCGGAGGCCACGTTTCCATTGAGGCGGAACACAACGGCGTCCACGTGCTGTGCAATATAAGTGCTAGTGAACGATCCCGAGGTGCTCAAAGTTATTCCGGTGCCCTCCACTAAAGTGCTATCCTCGGGTGGTCGAAATTTCTCCATAGTCCTCCACAAGGGCTCCTCTTCCTATTTTTCCACTTTCACTCCAACCTTCCTCCTTTAAATTACGGACTGCATGACGTCGTTTATGATAACTCTGCCTCCTTCTATGCTACCATGACAAGCCTTCGAAAAAAAAAAGATATCTACAAGCTTATTGAAGCGATACGGCGAAAACACAAAAACGCATAACCTGGCTGACTAAATTGAATATCGTTCTAAAACTGATCCGCACTATTGCATTTTATACAGCACTAAATATCATATCTATAAAGAAGAAATTAGGCGAAGGCATTTTATCGGGTGTCCTATTTGTTCGTTTCTTCTCTTTTGGATGCGGCAAATCTTGATTCAGTTGTTTCTACTGGGATGTTCATTTGTTACAAAGAACGTTCCTCGCGCCTGATTTGAAATCGTTATCTCATATCACTCTACATCCAATCCTCTGTGAAACAACGGTGCCAACTGCCCCCGCTCTTGTTGCCTTAATCTACTTCGCGTAAATATTACACTATAGAGCTGTCAGTGTTTTTTTTATATTTATATTTTATATTACACTATAAACGGAAGAACCGAAAATGGACATGGAAAAGTCCTAACGGAGAGACTAAAAATGAAATCGACTTCATAGTGTGTTCAACCCCCGCCATTGTGCAGGATGTAGAGGTAATCGGGAAAGTGCGATGCAGTGACCAGAGGATGGTGAGGTCCCGAATTAGCCTAAATCTGAAGAAGGAACGCAATAGATTAGTAAGAAAGAAACCCATCAACGAATTAGCGGTGAGGGGGAGGGCAGAAGAGTTCAGGATCTCGCTACAGAATAGGTATTCAGCTCTAACTGAGGATGGCGACATTACCCTAGAGGCAAGGAACAATAATTTCAGAGATATCACTACTGACTGCGCGGTAGAAGTAGGCGGTAGGATAGTTAGAGAGGATACCGGTAAGCTGTCTAAGGAGACGAAAGATTTGATTAAGAAACGGCAGAGTATGAAAGCTTCCAATCCAACAGACCAGATCGAATTGGCCGAGATATCAAAGCTAATCAATAAGCGCAAGGTGGCCGATATAAGGAAGTATAACATGGAGAAAATTGAGCATGCTGTAAAGAACGGGGGAAGCCTTAAAGCGGTAAAGAAGAATTTGGGCATAGGCAAAAACCAGATGTATGCGATAAGGGACAAGGCGGGCAACGTCATCCCGAATATGGACAAGATAGTCAAAGTAGCCGAGGAGTTCTATACAGATCTCTACAGTAGCCAAAGTAGTCAGGACCGTAATGAGATTGGCGTCAGGGAAAAACAGTCAGACGTTCCACCAGTGATGAAGGACGAGGTCAAGAAAGCACTAGAAACTGTGAAAAGGGGGAAATCAGCTGGAGAGGATCAGATAACTACAGATTTGCTGAAGGACGGGGGGGATATCGTGCTAGAAAAACTGGCCACCCTGTATACGCAGTGCCTGGTGTCATCGACGGTACCGGAAGCATGGAAGAATGCAAACATTATCCTCATTCACAAGAAAGGGGACTTTAAGGACCTTAAAAATTACAGACCAATCAGCTTACTGTCTGTTACGTATAAGGTATTTACTAAGGTAATCGCTAATAGAATCAGGAACACCTTAGACTGCAATCAAGCAAAGGATCAAGCAGGGTTTCGGAAACGGTACTCTACTATCGATCATATCCATACCATCAATCAGGTGATAGAAAAATGCGCGGAATATAACCAGCCCTTATACATAGCATTCATTGATTACGAAAAAGCATTTGACTCAGTTGAAACCTCGGCGGTGATGCAGGCATTGCGAAATCAGGGGGTAGACGAGCCGTACGTGAAAGTGCTGGAAGAGATATATAGTGGCTGCACAGCAACCATAGTTCTGCATAAAGAAAGTAACAAAATTCCCATAAAGAAAGGTGTTAGGCAAGGAGACACAATCTCCCCAGTGCTATTCACAGCTTGTTTAGAGGAAGTATTCAGAGACTTGGAATGGGAGCAGTTAGGGATAAGGCTAGATGGAGAATACCTCAGTAATCTGCGATTTGCTGATGACATTTCCTTGCTAAGCAACTCGGGAGATGAACTGCAAATAATGATTGATGACCTAGACAGGAAAAGTAGAAAGGTAGGCTTGAAAATCAATATGCAGAAGACTAAGGTAATGTTCAACAGCCTCGGGAAGGAACAGGAGTTTACATTAGGTAGCGAAATACTGGAAGTAGTAGGCAAATATATCTACTTAGGACAGGTAGTAACCGCAGATCCGGACCATGAAAAGGAAATAACAAGAAGAATAAGATTGGGATGGAGCGCATTTGGCAAGCACTCGCAGATTATGACTAGCAGCTTACCGGTATCGCTCAAGAGAAAAGTATACAACAGTTGCATCTTGCCTGTACTCACCTATGGGGCTGAAACGTGGAGGCTAACCAAGAGAGTTCTACTTAAGTTGAGGACAACCCAGAGGGCTATGGAACGAAAAATGGTAGGGGTAACATTAAGAGATAGAAAGCGTGCAGAGTGGGTCAGAGAAATAACTCAAGTTAACGACATTCTAGTGGAAATTAAGAAGAAGAAATGGACATGGGCAGGACATGTAGTGCGAAGAGAGGATAACCGATGGTCGCTGAGGGTAACAAACTGGATTCCCAGGGAAGGAAAGCGTAGCAGGGGGCGGCAGAAAGTTAGGTGGGCGGATGAGATTAAGAAGTTCGTAGGGGTCAAGTGGATGCAGCTAGCACAGAACCGGGTTAAGTGGAGAGATATGGGAGAGGCCTTCGCCCTGCAGTGGGTATAATCAGGCTGATGATGATGATGATGATGATGATGAACGTGAGGTAATAGCTTGCACAGATGATCTCGCGTTTTTCTGCGCTGAGAAGCCAAGCATTGATCAAATTCGTCTAAAAGACGACATTGGTTCAATGGCAGGTGCTTAAATTGATCGTTGTGACAGCTGCGGTCTCTGGGTTTGTAAGTGGGTATAATCAACATCTGACTAATATTGCTGCGAACCATTGAAATTTTTATTTGTTCTTTTTCGAATATCGCCAACCTGGGACCTTATTACCATTATCATAGCGGAAGGATCGATTATGTGCTCTTTGCTTGTACATGCTCCCTGTCGCGAGACGCGGCTTTATCATTTACTTTGTTGCTGAAGATGCCTCGCGATGTATCTCGAAAGGTCGCAGTCACACAAATCTGTTTCTACAATGTTCCAAGCTATCCTAGTCACTGTTTGCGGTTATATCGCCAGCTTTATTCTTTGCCTTTAAATCGAGCGCTGACGCGTGAAATGGACATTCTCTATTCGACGACCAGCCAGCACGTTTGTTGTGATCACCGCCGCCGACCCAATCGCTTAGTTTTTTTGAGGGCGCAAGTCAGGTCATTAAAGAGTTTCTTTAGTGCGCTCCAGACTCTTATTTTCTTCTCATTGGCCTTGTCACCACCACGCGACAATATTATGGCGCGGTATGCACATCTAAGCCACTCAGGTACCTTGGAGTCCCTTTGAGTGCCTAGATGGATAGCGCGCATCAGTGAAAAGACAGTTCATCAACTCGTAAGTCCTACGCGCAGGCTTTTCTCCTTATCGGATTCGACCTCGGGGAGCCCTAGTTTATTGAGCAGCCAAAATTAAAATGCTGGGCCTAATCTTATTAGAACACTGCTTCAATGGTGACGCAAACCGAAAGTTTTAAGGAACTTGGCAGCAAATTATGCCACTCACTCGTCGTATTAGTAATCACCACTTCGGCCTGGGGGAAAAGAATACATTCTGATCAGTACAAGCCTCAATATTCAGTCGCATAGAATACATATGCCCTTACCGACATCTGTAGCCAGCTGAAAAAGAGAAAGGAGAGGCCATAGCCACAAATGCGTCAAACAAGAAGTTTGGCTATCCATTCACAAAGTAACTGACAGAGTCTCAGAACTCGGTCTTCTTAACATCCTAACTGCGATTATTGCATCGGTCACAAAATCACAATACGGACGGTTATCGATCGCACCAGCTGGCCGACACATTTTGTCCACAATAGGCGTGAGCGACAAGGAATACCGACTAGTGACCTTACGTAACATATACGAGAGCTTTTGGTGATCGTTATCTCGAACATGGACCAAGATTTACTCACTGAAAGTAGTGCAGAGAGACCCAAATATTTAGTCAAACGTTTTCTTTATGATATGTTTTAGTGTTTATCAATGCAGCCGATTCATCTGCTGGCAAGATGGCAGCTGGGGTCACCACAGAACATGGTGCCTTCATAACTGGGATCATAATCCATACACAAAACAGACATGTTGGAGATGAAACAGTCATTGCTATAGGCATTGCCGGATCCTCGGCCGTAACCACAGTCTGCGACTGGGAACTGGGAACTACATACGCACAACCTGATTAACAAACTAGAAGATATTTAGAACCGCGCCGCACGTTTTGTTACCAACAATTATAACTTTGGATCCAGCATAACAAACATCAAAACTGAGCTTGGGTGGCAGCACCTGTACTAAAGGAGGAATTTTTTTAGATTAAAATGTTTCCACAGTGTCTTTAATGGTGACACTGGCATAGACAAAAGTATTTATCGGAACGGTCCACATTACGTTTCTGCTAGAAATAATCATCCAAAAAATGTTAAAGAGCTTGCTTGGCGCACGAATGTTTTTGCTCATTCATTTTTCCCTTTTAGTATAAACGAATGGAATCGACAGCCAGAAAGTGTAATGAATGTCCCATCCGCCATATTTTCACCCGTCCTGGTTTAAATGTGCTTTCTGTGAGTTTAATTGAATTGTTCACTGTTCATGAATTTCAGTGTATATTGGATGGATTCTTTTTATTGCGTATGCAATATACGCCAGGTTTCAGCGCGGCGAGGAAACCCGGCTGGTAGCCACGTTTGACCTTTAGAACGACCGCAGATGAGGCCCCTCTTCAAGCAGTCTGGTAAACCTGGTCGGTAACCACACCACGCCGCAGATGGCGCGTCGTTGCCATAGCAACAAGAGCGACCACAGATGGGGCCCCTCTTCAAGCCGTCGGGTAAACCCGGTCGGTAGCCATGCCGCGCCGCAGATGGCGCGTTCATGCCGTATTAACAAGAGCGACCGCAGATGGGCCCCCTCATCAAGCTGTCGGGTAAGCCCAGTCGGTAGCCATGCGGCTCTGCAGCCTGGACATATCGCAGCAAATTTGGCTACACTACATGCTGAACCTAAGCGTAGTCATGCAGTATTGTTTACGCAACCTACCGTATTTAACTAAAGATAAACCCCAGGTAATTTTTATTGCGAAAGCAATACTGCTCTAGGTTTCGAGCCTTCAGCGTAGCGCGGTGGTAGCTACGTACGTCTTACCCACAAGGCGCTGTGACGTCACACCCCACCTGACACTAGGGTGAGAGCTTGGCTACCAACTCAAACGGTCGCCGTAGCGCGGCGGTAGCCACGTCTCACCTACGTGACGATGTGACGTCACACCCCACAAGACACAAAAGCGAGAGATGGGCTCCCAACTAAAGCGGTCTGGGTGGCGATGTCGGAGCCGCTGCTCACTTGGCAGCCAACTTGGGTCTCTCGCTTCCCATGGGACGGTTATGTCAGAATCAACCTGTTAGGACCCTGACATTCCCGTCACCCCTATAGGCCAATAAGGTACGTTCAGACGGCTTGGTTAAAGCGGGGCTTTATAAGTGGGCTGAGGAAGAAGAAAAAGATAAGAAGAAGAATGCTCAGCCACCTGCAGCTAATGCTTTCGCTCAATATTTGCTTCAGCAGCATTGAACCCTTGTAATTTTTTTTATTGTTCTTCGTTTGGTGTTCTTTTTTTCCGTCCCTGACTTTTAGTATTTATGAGCTGTAATGTTTCTAACCACCCTATTTCCCTACGGACGAGTTAAGGCATGCTGCTCACTTAACTGCGAACACTATGCCTTCACATGTATAGGAAAAAGTAGTTTTCTTAAATGCAAGATATTCGCTTCAGACGTTTTCTTACGCTAAGCTTACACTATCCTAGCTAAACCAGCGCCACAGCGCCAAAAGCGCAGTAGCAACGCGTCAAGTGATCAAACAAATCGTGTATGGGTTAAATGTTTGGTGCAAGACAAAATTATGGAAGATTTGACATTGTTCCCTTCAAATATTGGCATTGCGAGCTTTTGCCGGTTATTGTGACTCTGTCACAGGTGCCACTACGGAACATTGTAAGAAAACATACAGCGAGATATAAAAGTACCGCCTCTTACTTAACCCTTCTACACTAATAGCCAAGAGGATGAAAAGCGACGGTGCTTATCACATTGCTAAAATAAACTATGGATGGGATGACGAGATGTGAAAGAAAACGTCGTGGTAGGAAAATAAATTTGATCTTAGTCACGTCTGAAACTCCTCACAGAGCAAAACATGCGAAGTCAAAACTTGCACAATGCAGTCTATTGAAGCCTAAGATGGAAACTACGATTGCTGTTCTCCTTAAATTTGAAAACAGCCTTTGTCATTGGATATTCATTTGTATCGCATCCTGCACTGAATTACAGCACAAATCATAATTTGCAACGTTCCGTGAAAATTGGAAGGCTGCTATTTTTTCCCGAGATATTTAAAAGAAGGATACCGTTGTGACACTTCCCGTGTGAAAGGTGTGAAATAAAATAGACACATCTGAGGCTACAGCGCTAACAGAGACGAATCAGAGAGAAGGGCACGACGCTGTCGAGCGTCGTGTCCCTCTGTCTGCTTTGTCTCTGTTAGCGCTGTTTCTAGCCTCAGATCATGCACCAACCAGCCACCACCCTTTTCAAAACAGACCCAGTTCTTTCCAGGTTCAGGTTGCAGGTCTTAATAATGAAGGTAATTTTTATTCTACCGTTTTGACCTGAACTGTCTTATTCAGTGCGTGGAGACAACGTAACCTTTTACTAAAAGAAAGTGTTTTATTTCCATAAAATGCACAGCTTTATGTGGAATTATTGAAAAATATTACGCGCCGCAATTTCACTAATCCTCAACCTGATTCTTGGTCTCTTGACTTATAGCTGCCGGCTAACTATCCCTAATTGAAATTCTTAATTTCACTGTTTATTTCTATGCTCCTCCTGCAAACTTTCACTGCTGGGAATGGGACCTATCAGATCATCACTGTTGATAAGTCCTATTGTCTTAGGGGTTGAGGAGAGAAGACAAGCAGGGTCTTTGAATGGATAGATTGGCCTTTTATCCGCAGTTAATAATACCACTTTTGTAAAGTCTTTATTATGCATCTTGTTAAATTACCCATTTGGCCTTTTGTAGGGCCCACAAAACAAACTCAATAGAGTGAAATTGCTGAGAGCACGCAGCATTCAGTAAGGTTGTTTTTCCTGAAATTTATGTCTTCACTGCATGTGTCTTTGCCAAAAGTAACCAGGCTGCGTGCTCCACTTCTCAGTCCAGCAGTAGTGAATTCGTACAGCTTCTGAAGCTCTAAACATGTGCAAAGTAAAAACGAACTCCTGTCCTCACTTTTTGACAAGATTTGATACTTTGGGATTCCGTGTTGACTTCAGAAATCTAGCGAAAATCAATGCAGGCAGCCTGGTTACTTTTGGCAGGGACGGTACGTAGTGCAATTTTTCCTACAGTAAACTTTTAAAGATGCTTATACGGAGCCGCTCCGGCAGCAGAGGCAGCTCAAGTGCTTTTAAAAAGCATTTTAACTCATTCCATTTGCGTGTCTTGCGATCGACTATTTTTGTAGCGAATGCTACACTAGGGTAGTCAGCATCGCAATTGTAGGCTGTCGGCAACAATGACAACAAGCTGCGCCGAGTCGCAGGTATTCGCCGCGCGCCATCACCTCGTTGGTCATGTCCACATTTAGCTTTGCCCCTGAATGCGTATGCGAAAAATATGCATGCGAATAGGAAGCGGCCGCTCACCTTAGAAGAAATTGGAATGAAAGAAGAAGATGCGGCTAGTAGCTGCGTGTATAGCAAGCAGAATCTTCAGAGCCAACGAAACGCTGCTTCTACGACCACGAACTCATTGCCTGGCGTGAGGCTTTTTGTGTATACGTAAGAATGAAGCGCGGAGAGCTATGCGCGTGTCGGAAACACACGAGGTACGTGGAGGATGTCTCACAAAGCGTCGACGTGAAAATGCGGAACGCAAGTTGCGAGTAACTTGGGTCGAACCCACGTTGCTGGTAAAAGAAGACAGTATTGTTGAGAGTACAATTATTATACAAGGTGTCTACGTGGCTTCGGAGATGTTTATAGAAGAGTCTGTTAATATAGTCGGGACGTGCATATCGCATAGTGGCTTCCGCTATGTAAATCCTGCCCTGCTGAGCTAAGCCACTGCCAATTGTTTTATGCATTTGTGCTGTCTAACCTACGCTTTATTACTATTAGGCTAATAACTCACTCCACTTAAGCGTTATATCCCTCGTTAAAATCATCTATTCGCACTGATATTTCAATATTGTGCTATTTATAAATAAAATTCGGTCACCGCATGAGTTTATATAGACTCCTATCTGTAACATGGATTCTGTTAAAAAGAATAATAATGTGTATGTTAGTATTTTTTAAATACCTTTCTTTTACCCTGAAGTAGTCACAAAGCAGACAGCATGGACTTAGTGATTTTGCATACAGTAGTAGCTTATTGCCCTTGCACCCTAATGCTGCAAAGAGATTGCATTTTCATGAATCGCTGGCTGATAACAAAAATGCGATATTGACGGAACCAGTTCGAAACGTGAGGCTGCAAGAAAGCCTGCACGCATGCCCGGAAGACTTGGTGCTCATAATGCACCCGCTGCAATGAAGTAGCTATGGTTTATTCTTTATACGCATGACCCTTAAATTTTTTTTGTTGATATAGTATAAATATTGTTGCTAAGTGTTAGAAACTGCCTTGAGATGTTGTAATCACAATGTGAAAACGTTGTTAAATTGGCATTTTCCTCATGAATCATTGCCAATGATTGACGTCGAGATTTTCTTACTTTCCCTTCGATGTCTTGTTGCCAGTCCTGAGATTACATCTGAAGATGTAAAAGCAAATTTCTATGGATACGCGTCTGTTATGCTGGATAGCTCATATTACCAGAGACGTCTTCTTTACATCAAGAAGTGCAGACCTCGAGATCCAAACTGTTCTCTCGCAAACTCGCGTTAACTTGTTGATGCAAACGCAAAGTCATATGTGTTGGGGTATGTGTACAATACATGGGCATGCAGCATGCTCATCAAACTTTAAAAAAGGCTGTAGATTAGACTGCAATATACTAATGACTGATGATCTATTTATGCCTGTTTACATAATACTCATTCCAATGCTTTCGACAAGAGTTTCCCTACGGTGGCAGGCGATAAAGTCCTACTAGTCTGAAATATTATTGTGGCTATTTATTACATTTTTGCTATAATACTGAAGTTAATAAAAGACGCTGAAGGAGGAATTGGTGCCAAAAAAATAAACACATTGATGAAAGAACGCACATATCTGTCGCACTAACTTGCCGAAACCTATATTTTTTATAATAAAAGATGCTATGTTGGTTCAATGGCATGTCGCCTATACGAAAAATATTGTGGATACTAAGAATTAGTCCACCAATAGGCGTTGCTTTACAAACGAAAGCTCCGAAATGATTGTTTTGTTCTTGTCAAACATTTTATTGATCCAAAGGCCGTTCAATGACCCAAATACTGTACTGAGAGGTCTTTCTTCTATTCTGTCTTGCCGGAGGTCAGGTGAAAAATAGAAAACATGTCTCCGTTCACGCTTCATAAACCTAAATAAAAAATGTCACCCTATACAACTGCCTTGAACCTGGAAAAAACGAATCCTTAAAGAAACGCACAAATATCTGCCAGAGGAATCCTGCCTAATCGTATAATAGAGCCTATGGAAGCCGCCGCGCCTTACTTTCCAACAAAAGCATTCGCAATAAATTCAGCTGCTACTAAACTAATTTACTGGATTCGTTAACTTAGGAGGCTGGTGATACAGCAGCCTATGAACGCATTGTGCCTGCCAGATTGCATAATCAGCGCGTGAAATCGACTTCTTTTAATTCTCATTCTGCCCCCCATCCCCTTTATAAATATAAGATATACTTTACGAAACCTGCAACTCCATTCTGTTCTGGAGAAATATCACGTGCTTTTTTCAATGATCTACATGTCCACTAGAAAACAGTTACTTATCAAACTTAGCGGAAGATTTACTACGACTATTTAAGAATATTTCCTTCTGAAATACTCACCAAATATTTGGGATGAGGGGGATATTATTTCAAACAATGCTTACCTTAATTGAAGCGCCCCAGACTGATCCCGAACTAAACGAAAATTCAACGCTGATTTGCGCAAGGGAGGCGCATTGCTCATAGCTATTTCGAAGCTTGTGTACGCACATCGACCCAAACAGCTTCGTCACTCGAGGCGCGTGCTCGGAGTAGTGCCTGAATAAACCTCACCGGTCTTTGCTCCTGGCGTTGTACCGCATGCTTTTTGGCGCATAATCGATATGGGGATGAAGTTTCGTCGTTTCTTGAGAGCAAGCGCATATAAGCAAGGAAAAAACGCGGGCAACCCCGCACCCTAGCTGTGTGCGTGCTTCCATTGAGCGCGGTTCGCTATTTTACGAACAACAGAATAGAGCATCGTGATTGATAGCGTGTTTCAGAATTTTACCTACCCTCTTATATCTAGCGCCCACCATAGCTTTTACCGATAGCTTTCCTCTTTTATGCCTTTAAACATTTGTTGTTTGTTCTTCACATGAATTTGCTTGGTTTGCTCCTCCACTCTTTCATCAGACATCTTTTGTGTCCTGTGTTCCAGAAGCCCTGCTGAGTTCACATTTTTCTAAAGCATTATGGTGCTGGCCTAGCTGTCGAACAAATGAAGTTTCTCTTCAAACTGTTTCACAATATTGTACTTGCCAAAGTGTGTAACTGACAGTTGCCCGGCGACTATCTTAGTCGGTCAGGAAGATGAGAAAATATAACAATAATTACAACTCTGCACAACCGCTAATGTATGAAAAGTAAAGATATAGGTAACGTACTGGAGCAATATATGTACCCGCCATTTAGTCGACAAAGAGGAAAAGGAAAAGACACGGTCACGCAGCTGGAGACAAAGTGCACATGAGATCATTTTAATATATGGAAGCAGCTCAGAGATCTATTTTTTGCAAAGCGTAAGGCGTCAAGTTCAAGTTTATTTAGCAAGAAAAAGAGGAGCCAGAACTAAAAGCTGTAAAAACAGCTTGACGGGTTCCTGGCCCCTGTTGCCAGTGATAACTCGTGAAAACCTTAAAATAATGGGCAGAGATGACGATTCCGTCTGCATATATATGCATGTATAAAGGTTTGAAGCTCGCTGTGCCGTTTCGGCTAGAAATTAAAGCCCCAAATTTAGAATCCCAGAATTTTACCTCTCTCATCTTTATTCAACCAGAATGCGTAACGGATGAAATAACAACACATCACACATAACTCAATAGGTTTTGTTCCTTTTCAGTTCGACAACGTAAAGTAGAAAGAACACAAGTGCCTTTCCGTATTAGCGATTTCGACTAAAGTGAAACCCAAACAGTTATCATCCCAGAAACTTATCTTTTCGAGTTCATGTACACCGGAATGAGTAAGCGAAGTAAAACAAAAAAAAAAGTAACGACGTATCACACATAACACAATAGTTTTTGGTCTTTCTTAGTTCGTCAACGTAAAGTGTAAAGAACACAAAGATCTTTAGGTATTGACAATTTCACCTAAAGTAAAAACCAACTGGTTATTTTAAATTTTCCGACATATAAAGAAATTATTTCTTAAAAGAGAACAAAAACTAAACTCTACTTCTTTCAGTATATCAGTATGTTTTTCAAGAATATAAAAAAAGAAGAAAAAAGATAATCATTTGGGAGCAGATTAAAACAGACCATCACGAATATCACCAACAACCTTCCCATATGACACTTTCTACCAGATAAACTAAATGTATGGTTGTGACTGAATTCAAGGTGAAGTGCGTCCCATGCCCTGACTAAAAGTCGATGATTCTCAGTTACCTTTCCAGCTCGGAAAAGTAGTATCGAAATAAAAAAGGATGAATTATTGTAGACTGTCAACCTTATGAAGCTGTTCGTTTTTACTGGATGTAGGTCAAAACTAGGTTATAAAATGGCGGACAGTCAAAGCTCGCCAACCAACTACCGTAGTAAAGATAAGGGTTTGATACCCACAGTGGAATTGTTTTAACTATGGTACAGAAATTTGTTTTGTCTAGAAACGAGATAATGATGTACGACCACGCCATACAGTTAAGGCTAAATTTGGAATAAGACGGTATCCTGTCATTGGCTGTAATGTTCTATTACTAATTGCTGAGCAGTGCATCTTAATTTCTGTGTGATCTTCTAAAAGTGGTGGAATCAAGTCAATAATTAAACCTAATCCATGAGTGAGGTTTTAGCATAACGGAAATTAATTTGTTACATTGAGGGACTGTATCAAATAATGATACTAAGGAGATGAAAGAAGTGCTTCTTATATAAACCTTAGTTGCTCTGGATCAGAGAACGAAGTAGCGAACTCCTGCAAGAAATATTTTAAACCCTTGTTTGACTTACTTCCAGAAGACGTGCAAACCGCTGTTCTCATTCCTATGATGTGTAATCACTGTTCTGTACTATATGGAACGAAGCTATTGAATGCCACAGTTAAATGTACTGGGCGGTGTCACTTACCTGGGCGTGATACTGAATGAATCAATATGCACTCGGCTTTAGAAATTGGCTTTCACTTGTCTTTGAAAGCTTCTCTGAAACCGCGCCAGAACATGGGTTGCGGATGGCATCAAAGACAGATTTTACCTTAATATAAATGTACGCTTCCTGTTGGGTCTTGGCGTGGGAACAAAACAAATACAAGCCTTGGGGAAAACATAGGTTACAAAGGTTCACAGGAGAATGACACGCTCCACAGGCGGCGTCTGAAAGAGATTCCTCATTGCATAGAAGAAAAAAATTAACCGTATGACAAATGCTGTAGAGGCACAGGTTAAAAAGTGAGACTCCTCTGTTTCTTTATGCCCCCTAAAATGATCCCAATGAATTTCGACAGTGCACGAATAGCAACAGCCAGGATTAAAGATCAGTTCCGTCGATAGAACAAGGTCAGTACATTACTTAAAACCTGGATAACAATGGAGATTACAATGAATGTTTTCTTCAGTATTTTGCACCCTTCCTGGCATATACGACGTTTATGTCAATTTTCAGTTAGCTGATGTTGATGTACAGTACTCTATGTACACAAGTTAAGAATAACTGAGTTGCTTCTCAACGGACTGAAAGCTCGCTCCGGTCCTGGTTCTCTATTAAAAGCATATACGTGCGGGTGTACTAAATATTTGCAGGTCATCCAATAAAATTCTTGGAAGATAACGTAATCAGCCGTTTTAAAGACGTTGCACACATATCTGATCCTCACAATGTCGTCTATAACTATTGTCTCTTTCTTCAAAAAGTATTGCTTCTAACGGTCCTATACTACGGTTATTGCTCACATAAATAAGGTATAATTATAAAACAGTCAGCGTCATGACTTTTTCAAAGCCATTTCGGCCCACAGAAGAAATGTGACATAAAATAATTTATAATCTGACAAGTGCACGTCTTGAAGAAATAGTATAGATGACATTTACTGAGACTAAGAATTTATCTGCTACATTTACTCATTCGTATTTGCTGCAGAAATGGTATTGGGATGCCATTAATAATACCAATTAAAGACTTGATAAAAAATAATATGCTTTTCTCAAAACAAATGCTATCAATCGCTAATAAATTACCAGAAAAAATACCTTTTATTTCTGATATACCTCCAGGCACCCTCCCCAGAAGGCCTTTTCATATTTCTCTGAAAAAAAATTGACTCGCACGGTGAATCCAATGTTGGTCTGTTTCTGTATTTTAAAAAAATTTACGAGCATTGACTGTTCGAATGAGCGCTTTCCAGTTAGTACGACATTAGAATAGCTGTCAAATTGTGCACAATAAGGATTGTGTATTAATTTGCTAACGTCTTCATACACCACTGAAAGAGAAAAAGGTGCCCTTAAATTTTATTTAGCAATGTAGTATCGCAAATTTCTTCACTATGTTTTCACTATTACCGTGTTATATATATATCACCTGTAATATTCATGTTGGCGATGCATATGTTGGCCCATTTTAATGGGGGCAAAACACAAGTTGTTCGGATAGACGCCTATCTCGATCTTTCACGTTGAGGTCCGTTGATTTATCCTGACTTATGAAAAATGTTTGCATGCATTATGATTTGTCATTATTTTTTTAGTATTCTTATCCTTTTCGGAACCCATTGTTTTCAACGCTATTAACCGAATCGCATGTACCACATGATTTTGCAGCACTGTATGCTCTGTACTTTTCTTCTTGTCCATTTTAGATGCTGGGGGCCTTGTATTAATCAGCAGTAGTTATATATAAATAAAAATTGTTACGGAATTGGTCTCAAGCAGAGCACGGAGGTGGGAAGAAGAAGGAGGAAGAAGCAGGCTGCACCTGGTCCGGCTGCCACAGCACTGAAAATAAACATCCCTTTCTTATTTCACTATAACAACTTGGTGGAAGGTGCTCCGTTTGATTACTGCCTACGGCGCTGCAAGACCAACCGGAGTTTGAAGTAGTCGCCGCCATGCTGGACTGCCACCGCTCCCGACCATTATAGACCATACCGACTTTAACCGTGCAAGCCGCGACGCTGCAAGCTAGGCTGGTGACAGGCCTGCCCACTTCAGTCCTATTCCGTCCCAGCCTTACCAAGCACCACTACCGTTGGCAGGAGAAGACGGTGAGAACGTTGAGAGTGGCAGTGGCTACTTCATTATCAACGAGTTAGTCGGTACAACCGGTGGGACCCTGTCACCATGCTAACAAATGTCGTTTTCTTTCTAACTCACAGGCGATGACATGGTTTGAGAATAACAAGGTCAATTTGATGACTTGGGGCGGTTTGCCACCGAGTTTAAAAAGCGTTTTGGCGACTCTGTTCTGAGCAAAAAGCAGGCTAAGCAGACCCTTGCTCAAAGAGCTCAATTGCCAGATGAAACTTGTACCAGTTATACAGAATAAATCCTAATATTATGCAGATGTGTCAATTCCTTATGCCCGAGGAAGACAGAGTCGGCCATATATTGAATGGCATCGCGGCTGACATCTACAACTTCATAAAAAACAAAGACAATCTTGACGCTGTCTCCGATCTTATTAGACATATGCGCTCGTTTCAAGCTTTCAAAATACAACGTATTACACTGAAATTTGGGCGGCTGGCCGCCATGCCTACCGTAGCCAGCCTTGATGACCGAGCCCCTAGGTTTTCCGTCGACTATCCGGCAAATCGTGCGGGAAGAAATTCTACGGCTCAATTCAATTCCCCTGGATGAATCTGTTGAGGTCTCTGTCCAGAGGGTTTTTGAATGGCCGGCTTCACCACCACAAGCATTTGCAGTGAAGCCTTCTTCCCAAGCTCCTGAAGTTGCAGCTTCAATTGCCCACCTGCCTATGCATTTTGCCAAACCGAATGCGTCGATGCTTGACGCCCCAAGGTATGACGTCACCACAAGAGCACCTAGATCTTCAATTCGATCTATCAGAATTCCTGAGCACTATATGGTTCAGGCAGACCTACGACGCACCCTGCTGTTTCTGTCTCTTATCCACAACAGCATTTTCTACCTTCCCCACCGATATGCGACTGCGGCGTCCAAGGTCACATCGTCAGGTACTGCCGCAGTATGTTCCCGCCACGCTATAACCGTCCGGCGTATCCAGCAGTACCCAACAATCGGCAATACAACTCTGTTTTTGAGCAATCAAATACTCCGCGTTGATATTACCACAACATCCAAAACGAGAATATCCACGACCATTCCCCTACATCTGATCGAAGTGTTACCCCTCCACCCGCTTGCCGTGCGCGTCGTTCTCTATCACCGTGGCGGCGCTCAATACCGCCCCGTTAGGAAAACTAACCAGCGCGGCCAATGGGGGTGGGGCCACTGGAAATGTGCTGTGTGTCAACATCCCTCCAACCCTAATGCTCAAAAACAAAATTCGTGTGTTAATTGATGGTATGTGTACATTGGCTTTGGTGGATACGGGTGCGACTGTGTCTGTGTTGAGTAATCAGTTTAGGCGCTTGTTGGACCACAAGGGATGTTTGAATATGGCCGTGATTGAACGTTTTGTGGTGAGTGGAGAGGCGTTGTGGCCGCTGGGTGTGTGCAGTGCGCAATTCTCTGTGGGTGGTGCAATGTTTCAAGCCGAATTCGTCGTCTTACCCCCCTCTACGCATGACATCATTTTAGGAATAAACTTTTTGAAGTTTTGGGTCGCTAGGGTCGACTGCCGCTCTGAGGAACTCTGCTCTGATGTTTCCCTTCCTCCTAGACTTTTAGAGGAGCCACACGTGCGTAAGGAAGTGCTTCACGTAACAGAGGATACCAGTGTGCCAGGCCTGTCTATGGTGTGCGTCCCAGTTTCGTGCCCCAGCCGTGCCTCCGACACCTTCGACGCTACGGTGGCACCGCTTCATTCTATCTGTGCAAAGAAGCATATTCTGGTTCCTCATTGAATACTATCGGTTGTCAAGGGCTGCTCACGACTGTGGGCCATCAGTTGTTCTTCGCAACCTGTAGTTCTACATGTAAATATGAAAGTGCAGCCAAGACGACGCTCCGTCGGTGGCTTTGGTTCCTGATGCACCTGGCGAAGTTGCTGCCGCTACAGCTCCTTACCCAAAACTACATCGGATGATCAGCCGCTCTCTAACCAGTAAACAGCGTGACACTTTGGAGGCTTTACTGGTGAAGTATTCTTCCGTCTTTGATTTTTCGGAGCCCAGTGGTTCATGGTGCATTCCCGTGACACGTACCCGGCATTGCATTGGCACAGGCTACTCACACCCAATTCGACAGAAGCCGTACAGAGTGTCGCCAACAGAACGCCAGGTCATCAATGAGCAGGTTCGGAATATGCTGGAAAAGGGTGTTATTTAAGAGTTATGCAGTCCCTAGGCCACCTCTGTAATTCTTGTCCAGAAGAAAGATGGTACATGGTGCTTTTGCGTCGACTATTGCCGCCTGAATGCTGCAATAAAGAAAGGCGTGTATCACCTTCGCCGGATCGATGACACCATAGATTGTCTGTTCTCCGCATCATACTTTTCATCCGTCGATCTGAGATCGGGATATGAGCAGATCCTTATGCACCCTCACGACAAGGAGAAAACGGCTTTTATCAAAACCGATGATTTGTTTGAATTTATTGTAACGCCTTTCGGACTCCAATTCTCCTGCAACTTTCGAGAGATTTATGGACGCAATTCTACATGGTATAAAATGGCAAATATGTATGTATTACCTCGATGATGTCGTACGTTTTGACCGGACATTCAATGACCACAATAAACGCCTCGCTCTCGTGCTGGACTGCTTCAAAAACGCCGCTCTAGTGCTTAATTCGAAGAAGTGTCGCTTCGATGAGCGTCAGAGTTTAGCACTAGGACACCTCGTCGATCGTGAAGGCGTCACACCTGACCCTCAAAAGACCGCGGCCGCTGCATCGTTTCCAACACCTCAGAACGAGAAGGAACGTCGAAGTTTCCTAGGATTGTGCTCGTATTTTCGCAGCTTCATTCCCCATTTTGCTGACATCGCTAACCCTCGCACGTGCCTTCTCCACAAATACGCTCCCTTCGAGTGGACATCAGAGTGTGACGCTTCTTTTCGCCAGCTCAAGTTTTACTAACATCACAACCGATTCTCCGGCATTTCAACCCATCTGCTCCAATGAAACTGAACACGCACGCCAGTAGTGTTAGCATTGGTAGTGTGCTGATTCAGCGTTACAGCGACAAGGAACATGTTATTGCTTAAGCCAGTCGCTCCTTAAGCAAACCTAAACGCATTTACACAATTACTAAGCAGGAATGCCTCTTTGTAGTTTTCGCCGTTCAGCGGTTCCGCTGTTATATATACGGGCGACCCAATTCACACTGGTTACTGATCATCATTCCATGTGCTGGATGATAAAGCTCCGTGACCCATCTGGCCGTGTTGCATGATGGGCAATCCGTTTACAAGAGTTTCGTACAAGAGTGGGCACCGCACGCTGACGCTGACTGTCTCTCACGTTTGCCGCTTCCCACGACGAAATGTGACTCCGACAATTTTGATCATTGTTTTGCTGCGGTTTTTACCTCCATTCCCCGATACCCGCACGTCCCGCACTGAGTATAGGAAGGACGAGAATCTCCAACCATTCTTTACAGCTGCAGGGGAACCTACAGTTTCCAGTCCCTATTGTATACGGGGTGGTCTTTTGTACAAAAAGTACTATTCAGCCACTGGTCTCCGCTACCTTCTGGTGGTGCCCGTCAGCCTACGCTCCTCTGTTCTGCGCATTATGCACGACGGCCCCACTTCGGGACACCAGAGATCTGCGCTGACGTTCTATCGCATCCAAGAACGTTTATAGTGGCCGTGCATGCGTCAAACCACTGAGACGTATGTGGCTAGCCGTGGTCAGTGTGCGAGTCACAAACGACCCGCCGGCACTCTTCCTGGTCTCCTTCACCCTGTGACAACTCCAAGGTTCCCTTTTGAGAAGGTCGGGATAGACCTCTTAGGACCCTTTCACAAGTGTCATTCTTGCAACCACTGGATCGTCATCTGCACTGATTACCATACTCGTTACAGTGAGACGGCAGCTCTTCCATCGGCTACTGCACACCAAGTCTCCCTCTTCCTGCTTCACTCTGTTATACTGCGCCATGGGCCTCCCCGAGTGTTGATCAGCGACCGAGGTCATCAGTTACCGCTGATGTCGAAGAACTTCTTTGTTTGTGCCAAACGCATTTTCGACATTCTACCCCTTATCATCCGCAAACAAATGGGTTGGCCGAGCGAACCAGCCGGACACTGACCAACATGCTTTCAATGTACGTCGCCGCCGACAACAAGGACTGTAACTGTGTGCTACAATTTATAACATACGCATACAATACCGCCCAACAGGAAAGAACAACTTACAGTCCATTCTTTCTTCTCACTGCCCCGTCTCCTCGACACACCATAGACACGATCCTCCTGTTCTCCACAGACGACAATCTTTTGGTTGCTGAGATCCTCTCCCGGGCTGAAGAAGCCCGCCGGATAGCCCGCCTGAGAACTCTAGCCTCACAAAAGCGCTCAAAATCCCGCGACGACGACCACCATCGCCACGTCACCTACCTCCCTGGTGATATGGTCTGGCTCTGGCGTCCACTAAGGAAGCGTGACTTAAGCCAGAAACTGCTCGTGCACTATATCGGTCTCTATGTCATCCTCGAGAAAATTAGTGATCTCACCTATTGGATTGCGCGCCTCACCAAAAGTGGTCGACCTGTTTCACGAAGTGAGTTTGCTCACGTCGCGCGTCTGAAACCCTGTCATCCTCTTGCTGATGATTTACTCGCCCGGACGGCTTCGCCTGCGAAGGGGGAAATGTTACGGACTTGGTCTCAAGCAGAGCACGGAGGAGGGAAGAAGCAGGAGGAAGAAGCGCTGGTTTGTGGGGGCTAGCAGGCTTCACCTGGTCCAGCTGACTCAGCAATGTTAATAAACACCCCCTTCTTAATTTACTGTAACAATATAAATTAGCTCTGGTTTAGCTTGCGGTGAAACCTGGAGTTCGGCTTGAAATTAATGTCTTGGCGTTTGCATATAGTAGTTTACTCTATGGTTGCAGCCTTTTTTATGCCAAAGATGGCCCTTTGAACCACTAACGTGCGATGATGCGAAAGCTTCTATCGCGAGATGGTATGAAGCCCTCTCCTACGGCACCTCTTTCTCATTGTTTTCACTCTCACCTTCGACATGACCCGATAGCTTAATATACAAGGCACCATATTAAGCGCCGCTTTACCCGCCCCATGAACGTGCCAGCGTGGCCTATGCATAAATTGAATGCAATGGTTTAGGCAGGCTGATTGTGATATCACCCTCCATATAAAAGGAATGGCCAAAGTTGGAAGCTCCTGCCAAACGTAATGTCAGGAAGCCCTACATCCGGTTAGTGCTCGACCATGTCAGCTGCCAGTTGCTGCCCCCCAAGCCTTCTTCTTCTTCTTCTTTCTTCACTCTTCGGACAGACAGGGACAGACACGGCGAAATGGTCAGACTGTGGGCAATGTAGCTCTAGCTACAAAGTTGAAATCTCATATATTGGCTGCTTCACTGGACAAGTTTGCATTTTTGCTTTATTTTTAAAGGTTAACCACCATCGATGCTTGCTGCAGAGGTAAAGAAGTTACTTTTGTAGCGAGAGCTACATTGTCTAGTCCCGCCATTTCACTGTGCCTGTCCGTGGCTGTCCGAAGAGCAAAAGAAAAGAAGACAGATATTAACTCGGTAGTTGATAGAGGCGAACGACAACAACGAGTGGCTAAGACAGAAGGTTCGTTTGAACGCTGGGATGGTGGGGAGCCCCGGAGTTCGACGTAGACGATGTCATGCCACTAGAAATCTTCTACACCAGAATGAGGATAGCCAACGACGAGAGGCAAGAGGTGCTCATACGTGAAGTGATTCTCCCATGGCATAAATAAAGCTGTGACCATGGAGTGAACTAATATGTGCAAAAGCCATGTCTTCACTTTTAAGCCGAACCTAAGCTTAGCCATGCAGTTTGCTCTCGCGTAACTCCAGGTTTAACCACAAGCTAAACCACAGCTAATATTTTTGGAGTATTGTTAATTCCGTTCCAGATTATGCTTTTATTCTGTGGGAGACCCGTAGTATCAAACTTATGTAGTTGTGTAGGCAAACTGGGGACAGAACAAAGGCTGGGCATGTGATATGACTTCACTAAATTCTGCAGGAATTTTACCGTTTATAAGTAATATTCCCAGAGAGTGATTTTCCTATAAAAACAAAAATATATTTTAAAATTGTAATTTATTTCATAGTATTCATAATTTTAGGAACTCTAAATTGGTACTTCTACGTGCATGCACTGTGCAATGTTCCACTACAATATGCTAGTACAGAAAAATTAAGAGACATTCATCGTGGAATTAACGTGCAAGAGGGTACTTTCTTCTGAGACCTTTACGAGATTTAAATGTGCAACCACGAGCTGTAGTAATTATTAGGTAAAGTTGGTTATTAGCTTCATCTCTTTAAATTTCTTTTTAAGGTCGTAATTTGCAGGAACAGTTGGCGGCGATTTTATTTTATGTGTTTAAAAAGTAATGCAAAACCCCATTTTACCGACGGGCACAAAAAAATATGACAGCACGAGTACTGACTCCAACAATCTCGACTCTAGCGGTCATATACGTCGCCGCTACATTGTGTGCATAATACCATATTACTTGTTTGAATGTACGAGGATGCTTTTTGCCACCGCTGCTGAATGAAATAAGTAATTGGTAAAATAGCACTCAATACATACCATAATACAATACAATGAAAAGGATAAATAAACTGTTCAGTATCCCGTTCGTTTTCATGTCCGATTCCAGGGTGTCAAACCAACACTTATTCAATATGAAGCTAGCGGCTGTCGAAATTCAGAATAAATTATTGAATTTGCGGTGTATTATGGGTGCGATGCAACAACATTGCTGCTCTCAGAAGAGAGAAAGTCTCGTGCCCCCTCGCTCGGCGCGAACGCTCAACAGAGTAAAGGAGCAACGAGAAACTGATAATTAAGCGGTACGCACTCATCGCCGGTCATCGAAATTTCCACCAATCACAGACCGCACTCTTTCAGCAGCTTCTGATTAGAGTTGACCAGTAGCACAAGCATTAAAGAAGTCTAACTATTCTGCACATGCGCAATTACCGGCCGGACCTTGCTGATCACGAGATTCTAAATCTTTTAGCTGCCTTTGGGGGTCACGGGAACAGAAACCCTAATGCCTGATTTTACGTCCATTGCTCCTGTGCATCACCCAAAGACGCCGGCACGTGTCCACACTCCAAACTTTGATTATTTCCACTGTTTTCTCCATAAGTGGGTTACACCCTACGAATACTCCTAATACGGGCGAGAAATAAAGTCTTTGTCAAGGGAACTTGCTGCTCTTCCTTTTCGGCGGCGAGGAAATAGGTCAATTAAGCTTTTAAAAATTCAGCCGAGAAGGATCATCTCGGTTTTATTAGGCGTTTGGGTGGGAGCGCATGGTGCCGAGTTGCGATCAGGCTTATTATTTTTATTCGGCTGGCTAGACGGTCCCTAATTGAGAATATTTATTTGGTGGTCGTTGTACGCATTCTTATTCCTGCTTTTTCACAGAAATTCTTTTTTCCAAGCAGGTTGCATCTAAAACTTTTGCTCCTCCATATTTTATCTTAAACCACACTCGTTTCAGTTTTTTTATTAGAACAGAACTTTTGCGGCACCATTCTGGCAGTGACAAGTGCAAGGCGGCCATTCAAGCGAAAGTGCTCTTAGTCGTTTTCTTTTTTCATGAGGTTATGTAAAGGTATGTTCCAGTTTTTTGTTTCAGAAATTATCAATCTTGGTCCTCGAAAGAGTGTCTACGACCAAGGCCGGCCGGAAAATCCTGGTCAACCTGGGAATTGGATATCAAGGCAGGGAGCAGACGCAGCTCTCCGTCCCCGATGAGATCAGGCGCAACATCAGAGTGGACTCGGTACCGAAGAACATGCACCCGGAGTATAACAAAGGGAGGAGAGCAGCGAGAGCCAAGGCGCTGATAGACCAGCACGCGGCCGACACACACGTACGCTACGTTGACGCGGCTGAGTATGCCAAGATACGCGGGTTCACGACGGTCGTCGTCGACGCGACCGGTACCGTTCGCACGACCGCCAGCATGAGATGCACCAAGGCAGAGCAAGCAGAGGAGGTGGCCATCGCCCTGGCCATCGCCGACCGCGACTGCCACACAGTGCTATGCGACTCGAGGCAGGCGGTGAGAAATTACGCCAAAGGCAGGATAGCGAAAGAAGCTGTGCGTATACTGCAGGCAACCAAAAACGACAATGGCAGCAGACAAGTGAGAATCAAGTGGTTCCCAGCGCATGCGGGCGAGGCGTCGGACCGCAACGCCAACCACAACGAGACGGCACACGCCGAGGCGCGCGCGTTAACGGACCGGCCTCGGTCGACTGGCCGCTGTGGTTCAGCACCAAAGACCGCATGACGGACTACAACGAAATAACCAAGGTGTTCCGCCTAGCTTGCAGAACTCTTCCACCCCCTTGCTCGGGGCTCAGTCGAGAGCAAGCCGTTTTATTCAGACAGCTACAGACGGGCTCATTCCCCAGTCCGTTGCTGATGCATAGAATGTATCCCGAGACGCACCCGACAGACAAATGCAGAGTCTGACGAACGGAGACTGCCGGCTTCGCACACATGCTGTGGAATTGTACCCAGTACCAGGAAGAAGCTAAGTCTTGGAGGATCCCGCCGCGACTGAAAGCAGCCGCAGGGAGCGACAATCAAGAGGAACAACTCTGGGCCATCCAGCAGGTCATCAAGGCGCTGGCCCGGCAGGGAACCAGCGAGCCAGCCACGGCGAGCGGGGACCCAGGCTGCGCGGCCGGTGCCCAGAGGACGACGTAGGCCCCGTCCGGAGCGCGCGCGCGCGAGCGCGCGTTCTACTGCAGGCCCCGAATAAACGTTTTACCAATCCAATCCAATGTCATTCTTAGCGTCACCCTGCCATGGTGGAGCAGTGGTTAAGGCTAGAATACTGTGCCCAAGAATGCGGGATCGAATGCAGGCCGCGGTGGTCGCTTTTCGGTAGAAGCGAAAAGCAAGGCGTCCTTGTGTTGTGCGATGTCAGTGCACTTTAAAGACCCCCGAGTGATCGAAACTTTCGGAGCTCTCCACTACGAAGTCTCGCATAGCCTGACTCATTTTCGGTCGTTAAGTCCCCCAAACCAAAGCAAGTCAAGTCTAGTATATTTTGAGCAAAATAGTAGCAAGCGTAAGCAGAAACGAGTGGCGTTGCAAAGCCTGACTGCATAAATTTTTTTACTTGTGCAGTAGTCCAGCAGTATATAGTAATACGGTTAATTTAGTACCACGGAGTGTTTTCCGCTCTCTTTTTGGCCCAGTTTTCAGTCAATCGTATTGTTGGCTACGAATATGCGAACGTTACTCGCATAAGCAGGCTCCTTCAGCCGCTGACAACGCTTCCAAAACTGTTTTGCCTTTCTATGGCATATTTCATCCAAATAGCTGTTTTGAACCCCTAAATAATAACTTAACAATGCATAAATTTTGGGAAAGTGGAACGAATCTGCAGAGCCATGATAAAGAGGATGCTTTATTTCCATTAGTTGCTGCGTGTATCTCTCACGTTGGTGAAGCGATAGCTTGCTTACATGGCATTATTGTTCAGCCATATCAGGTTTCTTGCACAATAATGATACCGCAACCTATCATTAAAAAGTTATTGCGCATATAAGTGTTTTCCTCACGCCTCGTTTACGGAACGTTTTTAATGACACATGGACAATGTCTATTGCAGGCATTTTCGCATCCGACAACCCGCCATAAGCAAGGCAACGTTTGGAAGTTCCAATCGCGTCGCATATTTTCGACGCCCGGGCGAATTCGACCAGCAGAAGGCAATTGATGCAGGCGCTTTCACGGTGGTGAACCACGAAGCAGAACATTTGTTAATGTGGTCACACCAGCGATACAAGGCCATTTTGAGTTCAAATACACAAAGCCTTTAATAACCACAAGAAAAGAATCAGCCAGCACACTCTTTGCACCCTGCCAGAATTGTAGTTGGACAGTTGAGAAAGGAATGAGACAAGGCGGCATACTGTCGCCCTCCCTATTTAACCTATATGCTGAGTACATCATGAGGAAGGCCGGTCTAGACGAGTCTTCAGCTGGAGTGAAGATTGATGGGAAACGTATCAACAACCTTAGATATGCGGATGATACCACTTTAATGGCAGAAAGTGAAGTGGAACTCAAAAGACTTCTGATGCGCGTACAAGAAGAGAGTGAGAAGTTAGGCTTAAACTGAACATAAAAAGACAAAGATCACGGCGTCTTCCCCTATCAAGTCCTGAAGCATCAAGGGACAAGAGAGTGGAAGCTGTGACAGATTTTCTCTTCTTGGGCTCCAAGATTACCTCGGAAGGAGACTGCAGCCATGAAATTAGGAGACGCCTGCTTCTGGGAAAGAGAGCCATGGCTAGCCTTGACCGCCTAGTAAAGATCAGAGACATTAGTCTGCCAACCAAGATCCGTATAACTCGTGCAATGGTCTTTCCAGTTGTGATGTATGGATGCCAGAGTTGGACTGTGAAGAAGGCTGATCGCCGAAGAATTGATGCGTTTGAATTGTGGGGCTGGTGGAGACTCTTGAGAGTTCCTTGGACTGCCAGAAGATCAAATCAGTCGATATTGTCGACCATAAACTCTGACTGCTAATTGGAGGGTCAAATTCTAAAGTTAAAGCTCAGCTACTTTGGTCATCTGATGAGAAGAGAGGGGTTGCTGGTGAAAGATTTGATGTCGGGAGAAGGTTGAAGGTTACCGGAGAAGGGGTAGGCAGCGGAGGCGATGGTTAGATGGCATCCTCGGGGTGCTGCAGATGAAGTTATGCGATGTTAGGAAGATAGTGAGAGACCGGAAAGCGTGGCGTTATATGGTCCATAGGATCACGAAGAGTCGGACACAACTGAACGATAACTGAGCTGATGCTAGCTATGAATATTTGAGTTGACAATACAATACATACAAGTTAAAGGGAAACGCACTGACGTTTATCGTACACGGAATGTTCCAAACCAGTGCTTCTATTCTGTTATTTTTCCTGTGTTCTGTGTTAATACCATCGGCTTTGTTACTGTTGAATGTTTTACAATGTAAGCACCAAAACATACCAGTTCGGCAAATTTTTTGTCCTTCCTCGGACTAGTCATGGGTACTATTGATCAAGCGACGGAAATTATTAGCCAATGACGAAAGCAGCTATTTTTATAAAACTGCAGGCAATATTCGTTCTTCCGTATGGCTGGACCCGTCCGCAACGGATCGAAAAGTCTGCGTGGGCGCGCAAATAAATCTGTACGGGTAGCTCGCTGGCACACCGTCCTCAATCAAGTCCGATCCCGTTGAATGGATTTGGTGACGCTTGCTCGTGCTTGAGTATAAAGTGTTACGCGTGAGAAATCGAAGAGGAGAATTAAGTGTTCCAAAACGGTTCTTGCTTGCCTCTTTTATTTACCTATATAAAAAAATAAAATCATAGCTTGAGGTGAATAGACAGCGAACGTAGCACAAGGTAGTCACTTCTACACGTCACGGGGCGTATACATTTTCTAGCGATGTATGTTTAGAAACTATACATTGATATAAGCTTTATCTTCTTGATCGGTTCAGACCGAACAAAGCCCAAGCTGGGGGCGCAGAATTAGCTGTTTTAATATGTAAGTTTGTCCAGGCTTTCCCCAAATTTCTTTTCGGGACGTAAGCGAGAACTTTAGGGACTTATTACACTTAGGTCGCCGGTCCCATTCTTGAGCCACCATCGAGCGTAAACAGCCCCACATAATCAACATTAGTATTTTTATGTATAAGTAAGCGTCAGAATTTTCCACACCGAAGAAAAGAGTGCATAGCCATCGGCTGCATGAGCCGTCTATCAAATGCCCACACCTCGAGACGAACACTTAATATAGGCTATTACTGGCTGAAGACGAGATCTCTTCTTCCTGCCTTTACATACTTGGGGCAGCCCAAAAGTAATACAGAGGGTGTCCAAGCTAACTTCTGGCAAGGTTTAAAAAATGAAGCCCTTTAGAACACCCAGGGGAACCACTTGTGTATAGCTGCCAGCCGTCTCACGCACCACAGGCAATTTTTGTTTGCAATTAACTAATCCATAATTAATAAAATTCGTCTCATTTGCTAACTATTGCCTTTAGACAGTAAATGGGAATTGAAATGTTGGAGAGCACCTTCTGAAATGCCCATTCCATTTATTTCCTTTAAAAAAAGCTCATTTGTATCTCTTTTCCAAGCCTTAAAGACAGCCCTGCGAAATACAAAATATATATATATATATATATATATATATATATATATATATATATATATAATGACTGCCGCATTTGTGCGCCATGATTGTGCTGCTCTCAACCAGGGCTTCACTCAACGAAGTCAGCTGTGGTGATGGCTCCACAGCCGCGTTTCAGTTGGTTGGTTTGTTGGTCCGCTTCAGGCAGTCAGCACGTGTGACGGTACAAATTCAAGCGAGCTCACTGAGCTGGCTGCAAACATGGCCAACGTAGCCCGCCGCTGGAATTGGGCTTGAAGTATAGATTTTTACGGAATTATAGAATGACAAAATTAGATGACATTGACCAAACGTAAGGGATGGAACGAAGTTTCGGCTTCCCCACGGGAGGCTTGTTATGAATGATGCACAACGTAGCTGCGTCCTTCATTTTATTCACGGCGCATGAGCGAACCTAGGCACTTTGGGTAGACTGGGGTAACGTTTCCTTCATTGCGATTAAGCGTTTTCCCTGCCGTCTGAATAATCAGCGATTCCAGCTAGAGTAGGGATTTCTCGATCCTTTCTTTTGCGATCACACCGCCTCTGCCTACTTATGTTGTGAGTGGGGGACACTGAGTGCTCGGCAAGCGCATTTTGATCTACGCGCTGGTTTCTAACGTCACTTAAGTGATCCCATAATCTTTGCTGAAAGTCACACGACTCGCCGATGTACAGTCGAGCGTGATTTGAAGGTTATCGCGCGAGCGTCGACCGAGAACATGAACAGCGCCATGGCCCAAAATTCTCTGCCGAGGCGAGGGAGGCATCAGGCCAGCTTCCCTCCCTTTTTCTGCTGTTCCTTCAGCAGCCGTCACTCCCTGCTGGGCTATCAGTTTCTCTTTTTTTTCTTGGTTCTGCAAACAGGCAGTGATAGTAGCGCGCACGACGTATTCTTCGGTATTATCTGAAATTGGACACTTTATTGCAAGAAATGTAAAGCTTAGAATAGAGAGAAAGGGCGGTGAGTTTGTCGCAGGGGTGATGGTTGTTGTATGGAACAGCGAACGAGGTAGAGAAGAGTGCGAAATCATGATTTTTCCTGTTCCAAAACCAGCCGCCAGGTGCCTGGAGTGCTAGGCTCGCGCGAAAACCTTAAAATCGCGCTCGACTTTACACAGACGGTCTGGCCGCACATGCTATCGAACACACAAAAACTTGGAACTTTTTTTTCTTCAGCTTGTATTTGCCTTCCACAAGCTGACTCCTCAGTTTTCAATCTTCCAGGCCTTGTCTCTATTCGAGGCCAGGATCCTGGAATAGAGCCAAATCACAAAGCTGAAAAACAATGTGTTTTTCGCAAGACGACGGTTACAGTTCAACTGCCTAGAAGATCTCGTTAGCATACAACTGCATGAAACCTTCTAAGCTGGCCTTCGTTCGCGACAAGCTGAGCTTGCTCACGAGAACAAGTTGGAGAGGCTGAGGCTGTGCCGGGAAGACGGTTCTTCGGTTGCACCGAAAACATTTGTGTGGAACCTTTTGTCCTAATAGCCTAACAGCGCGGAAATGTCTTTCTTGAGCCTGGGCCTGTATTTCAACACTCTCCGACACCAGGAAGGTTAAATTTCTGCCCGAGAATGCTTTGAAACAGGCTGGCCGTCGCAGCTGGACGAAGCCTGCACACGCGTGGTGAGCGTCCTTTCCAAGCTACGTTTGCATTCATCGGTCTCTCCCCTTATGCGCCAATAAAAACAAGCTATTAAAAACATCCGCACTAATCCAGATATTGTGATACTTCCGGCCAACAAGCGGAATTCAACTGTGTTTTTAGATAGGTGCGACTACAAAAAGAAAATGCTGGTCCTCTTAGAAGACGGTAGCTCTTACGCTTATCTCGCTCGAGATCTGACGGCCAAAGTACAGTTAGAATTAAAGAAATTGCTGGCCGATTTCTTTCGAATGGTACCCCCGTAGCACAGGTCGCCGGATTTTTATGCCACAATGGTTCAGCCCCGGCGATCTACGGCCTGCCAAAGATTAACAAGGCTGACGTCCCTCTGTGCCCTATAGTGGATTTTACGCGTTCGCTACTGCAGAATCTGTCCACGTTTCTGCACAGAGTTATCTCTGCTCTCGTCGGCAGAAGCTCTACCCACTTACATAATACCAATAACTTTATCAGAAGCACCACAGAAATCATGGTTTCATTCGCTTTAAAGCCACTCCACAAGTGTACCGATTGACCTTGCAGTGGAAGTATGCACCGCCGCCCTTCAATCAGACCCATCAATGCCAGAAAGAACTCAGAAAGATCTGCATGAACTGCCCCTCTTCTCGTAGTCTGCTTGTCAAACGCGTACTTTACTTTGGAGGATGTCCCGTTCAGGCAGATTCGTGGAGTCACCATGGGAGCATCGATTTCTGCGACAATCGCTAACTTGACCGTAAAAGAAATCGAAGACCGTGCTCTTGCGTGCTTCACGCCTGCCCCAAAAGTGTTCCTCAGGTACGTGGACGACTGCTTCTGTATTCTGAAGAGAGAAGCATTATATGACTTAACTATTCACCTTAACAGTTTGGAGCCTAGCATACAGTTCACCGTTGAAGAGGAAATCGACGGCCGCCTCGCGTTCATAGATATTGTAAGGTAACGCGAAGGTCGGACTTGGGGAATCAGGCTTTATTACAGACCTGAAGCCTTGGTCGCTCACTGCAGCCAGACACACTCCGCGATGACGATGGGTATCTACAAGAGGGAGCAGGATGAAGATGAAGCAGCACGTTCAGCAGTGTGGAAGATGGAGCGCCCCACAGTGCTCACACTATTTCGCCCGCGCAGTTCAAGCGGCCAGCCTGGCCGCAATTAGTCCGCAGGATTGCGCCGAATAAAAGGTTTCATACGTGAAACGTGGACAACTTCAGTGCCACGGTAACGACAGTCCGGAGGAGGGTAAACAGGGGAGACGCGATAGTTGACCGGGGAGGTTTTTGCAAGAACTGTGTAGGACCAATGTAACGGTGCTGTAACTTGTCACAAAGGCCAGGAGTGCGTAATGGGGTCCAAAGTAACACCTCGTCGCCGGGACGGAACGAAACTTGGCGATGGGTTGCATCATAGCGGTACTTGCGGTCTTCCTGGCTAGCTTCCGCGTTGACGCGAGCAAGCCGGCGTGATTTGGCCACTCGGGAGAGGAACTGGTCAGGAAGAGAGGATGAGGACTGGCATGTGTAGAAAGAAAAGAGGCGTCAAGAAAGGTAGCGGGAGAACGGCCGTAAACGAGGAAAAATGGGGTGTAACCTGTGGTCCGCTGTACAGCCGTATTGTAGGCGAACGTTACAAAAGGAAGTATTACGTCCCAGTTTCGGTGGTCCTGGTCGACATACATAGACAACATGTCAGAAAGCGTTCGGTGGAACCGCTCAGTCAACCCATTGGTCTGCGGGTGATAGCTGGAGGTCAATTTGTGATGTGTGGTTGAGGCCTCAATAACTTCGGCTACAATCTTCGACAGAAATGTCCGACCACGATCGCTGAGAAGCACTTGAGGGGCCCCATGGCGCAGTACGAGCGATTCCAAAAAGAAGGTCGCGACCTCATGTGCCGAGCCATTAGGCAGGGAAGCGGTCTCAGCGTAGCGTGTTAGGTGGTCGACGGCGGTGACGATCCAGCGATTACCTCGTGCGGACAATGGAAGTGGCCCGTATAAGTCTATGCCAACAACGGCAAAAGGAGTAGCAGGGCAAGGTAGCGGCTGTAGTAGGCCAGCAGGAGGAGAAGTGGGCCGTTTGCGGCGCTGACATGGCAGACAAGAGGCGACGTATTTTGCCACACTTGAGGCGAGGCCTGGCCAGAAGAAACGGGCTTTCACGCGGTGGTAAGTTTTATGAAAGCCTAAGTGACCGGCTGTAGCATCATCGTGGAAAGCCGCCAGGATACGGGTGCGAAGGGCTCTCGGAATAACGGGGACCCAACGGGTGCCTTCGGAGCAATAAATATAACGGGAGAGCACGCCGTTGTCAAGTTTGAACTTTTGGAGTTGCCTGCGCATCCTAGCGGTAGGAGGGTGAGAAGCACCGGTGAGAAGGTTGATTAGGGAAATACAGTAGGGATCTGCTCGCTGGTTTGAAATAATGGCGTAGCGATCTGGAGCAGCGGCAAGAGTAGCACAGGTTAAGGTTGGGGCTCTGGACGACATTGGGACGTCGAGGGTGCACGCAGGAAGGCTCGAGGAAGCACTAGGTGGTGATTCTGATAGCGGGCAGTGGGAAAGAGCATCGGCATCTCGATGTTTGCGTCCCGATTTGAATATGACATCAAAGTGGTACTCCTGCAAACGCAGAATCCAACGGCCCAGGCGTCCAGTCAAATTTTTGAGGGTTGATAACCAGCACAGAGCGTGATGATCGGTAACGATCATTTTTACGATAAATTTACGAGCATTGACTGTTCGAATGAGCGCTTTCCAGTTAGTACGACATTAGAATAGCTGTCAAATTGTGCACAATAAGGATTGTGTATTAATTTGCTAACGTCTTCATACACCACTGAAAGAGAAAAAGGTGCCCTTAAATTTTATTTAGCAATGTAGTATCGCAAATTTCTTCACTATGTTTTCACTATTACCGTGTTATATATATATCACCTGTAATATTCATGTTGGCGATGCATATGTTGGCCCATTTTAATGGGGGCAAAACACAAGTTGTTCGGATAGACGCCTATCTCGATCTTTCACGTTGAGGTCCGTTGATTTATCCTGACTTATGAAAAATGTTTGCATGCATTATGATTTGTCATTATTTTTTTAGTATTCTTATCCTTTTCGGAACCCATTGTTTTCAACGCTATTAACCGAATCGCATGTACCACATGATTTTGCAGCACTGTATGCTCTGTACTTTTCTTCTTGTCCATTTTAGATGCTGGGGGCCTTGTATTAATCAGCAGTAGTTATATATAAATAAAAATTGTTACGGAATTGGTCTCAAGCAGAGCACGGAGGTGGGAAGAAGAAGGAGGAAGAAGCAGGCTGCACCTGGTCCGGCTGCCACAGCACTGAAAATAAACATCCCTTTCTTATTTCACTATAACAACTTGGTGGAAGGTGCTCCGTTTGATTACTGCCTACGGCGCTGCAAGACCAACCGGAGTTTGAAGTAGTCGCCGCCATGCTGGACTGCCACCGCTCCCGACCATTATAGACCATACCGACTTTAACCGTGCAAGCCGCGACGCTGCAAGCTAGGCTGGTGACAGGCCTGCCCACTTCAGTCCTATTCCGTCCCAGCCTTACCAAGCACCACTACCGTTGGCAGGAGAAGACGGTGAGAACGTTGAGAGTGGCAGTGGCTACTTCATTATCAACGAGTTAGTCGGTACAACCGGTGGGACCCTGTCACCATGCTAACAAATGTCGTTTTCTTTCTAACTCACAGGCGATGACATGGTTTGAGAATAACAAGGTCAATTTGATGACTTGGGGCGGTTTGCCACCGAGTTTAAAAAGCGTTTTGGCGACTCTGTTCTGAGCAAAAAGCAGGCTAAGCAGACCCTTGCTCAAAGAGCTCAATTGCCAGATGAAACTTGTACCAGTTATACAGAATAAATCCTAATATTATGCAGATGTGTCAATTCCTTATGCCCGAGGAAGACAGAGTCGGCCATATATTGAATGGCATCGCGGCTGACATCTACAACTTCATAAAAAACAAAGACAATCTTGACGCTGTCTCCGATCTTATTAGACATATGCGCTCGTTTCAAGCTTTCAAAATACAACGTATTACACTGAAATTTGGGCGGCTGGCCACCATGCCTACCGTAGCCAGCCTTGATGACCGAGCCCCTAGGTTTTCCGTCGACTATCCGGCAAATCGTGCGGGAAGAAATTCTACGGCTCAATTCAATTCCCCTGGATGAATCTGTTGAGGTCTCTGTCCAGAGGGTTTTTGAATGGCCGGCTTCACCACCACAAGCATTTGCAGTGAAGCCTTCTTCCCAAGCTCCTGAAGTTGCAGCTTCAATTGCCCACCTGCCTATGCATTTTGCCAAACCGAATGCGTCGATGCTTGACGCCCCAAGGTATGACGTCACCACAAGAGCACCTAGATCTTCAATTCGATCTATCAGAATTCCTGAGCACTATATGGTTCAGGCAGACCTACGACGCACCCTGCTGTTTCTGTCTCTTATCCACAACAGCATTTTCTACCTTCCCCACCGATATGCGACTGCGGCGTCCAAGGTCACATCGTCAGGTACTGCCGCAGTATGTTCCCGCCACGCTATAACCGTCCGGCGTATCCAGCAGTACCCAACAATCGGCAATACAACTCTGTTTTTGAGCAATCAAATACTCCGCGTTGATATTACCACAACATCCAAAACGAGAATATCCACGACCATTCCCCTACATCTGATCGAAGTGTTACCCCTCCACCCGCTTGCCGTGCGCGTCGTTCTCTATCACCGTGGCGGCGCTCAATACCGCCCCGTTAGGAAAACTAACCAGCGCGGCCAATGGGGGTGGGGCCACTGGAAATGTGCTGTGTGTCAACATCCCTCCAACCCTAATGCTCAAAAACAAAATTCGTGTGTTAATTGATGGTATGTGTACATTGGCTTTGGTGGATACGGGTGCGACTGTGTCTGTGTTGAGTAATCAGTTTAGGCGCTTGTTGGACCACAAGGGATGTTTGAATATGGCCGTGATTGAACGTTTTGTGGTGAGTGGAGAGGCGTTGTGGCCGCTGGGTGTGTGCAGTGCGCAATTCTCTGTGGGTGGTGCAATGTTTCAAGCCGAATTCGTCGTCTTACCCCCCTCTACGCATGACATCATTTTAGGAATAAACTTTTTGAAGTTTTGGGTCGCTAGGGTCGACTGCCGCTCTGAGGAACTCTGCTCTGATGTTTCCCTTCCTCCTAGACTTTTAGAGGAGCCACACGTGCGTAAGGAAGTGCTTCACGTAACAGAGGATACCAGTGTGCCAGGCCTGTCTATGGTGTGCGTCCCAGTTTCGTGCCCCAGCCGTGCCTCCGACACCTTCGACGCTACGGTGGCACCGCTTCATTCTATCTGTGCAAAGAAGCATATTCTGGTTCCTCATTGAATACTATCGGTTGTCAAGGGCTGCTCACGACTGTGGGCCATCAGTTGTTCTTCGCAACCTGTAGTTCTACATGTAAATATGAAAGTGCAGCCAAGACGACGCTCCGTCGGTGGCTTTGGTTCCTGATGCACCTGGCGAAGTTGCTGCCGCTACAGCTCCTTACCCAAAACTACATCGGATGATCAGCCGCTCTCTAACCAGTAAACAGCGTGACACTTTGGAGGCTTTACTGGTGAAGTATTCTTCCGTCTTTGATTTTTCGGAGCCCAGTGGTTCATGGTGCATTCCCGTGACACGTACCCGGCATTGCATTGGCACAGGCTACTCACACCCAATTCGACAGAAGCCGTACAGAGTGTCGCCAACAGAACGCCAGGTCATCAATGAGCAGGTTCGGAATATGCTGGAAAAGGGTGTTATTTAAGAGTTATGCAGTCCCTAGGCCACCTCTGTAATTCTTGTCCAGAAGAAAGATGGTACATGGTGCTTTTGCGTCGACTATTGCCGCCTGAATGCTGCAATAAAGAAAGGCGTGTATCACCTTCGCCGGATCGATGACACCATAGATTGTCTGTTCTCCGCATCATACTTTTCATCCGTCGATCTGAGATCGGGATATGAGCAGATCCTTATGCACCCTCACGACAAGGAGAAAACGGCTTTTATCAAAACCGATGATTTGTTTGAATTTATTGTAACGCCTTTCGGACTCCAATTCTCCTGCAACTTTCGAGAGATTTATGGACGCAATTCTACATGGTATAAAATGGCAAATATGTATGTATTACCTCGATGATGTCGTACGTTTTGACCGGACATTCAATGACCACAATAAACGCCTCGCTCTCGTGCTGGACTGCTTCAAAAACGCCGCTCTAGTGCTTAATTCGAAGAAGTGTCGCTTCGATGAGCGTCAGAGTTTAGCACTAGGACACCTCGTCGATCGTGAAGGCGTCACACCTGACCCTCAAAAGACCGCGGCCGCTGCATCGTTTCCAACACCTCAGAACGAGAAGGAACGTCGAAGTTTCCTAGGATTGTGCTCGTATTTTCGCAGCTTCATTCCCCATTTTGCTGACATCGCTAACCCTCGCACGTGCCTTCTCCACAAATACGCTCCCTTCGAGTGGACATCAGAGTGTGACGCTTCTTTTCGCCAGCTCAAGTTTTACTAACATCACAACCGATTCTCCGGCATTTCAACCCATCTGCTCCAATGAAACTGCACACGCACGCCAGTAGTGTTAGCATTGGTAGTGTGCTGATTCAGCGTTACAGCGACAAGGAACATGTTATTGCTTAAGCCAGTCGCTCCTTAAGCAAACCTAAACGCATTTACACAATTACTAAGCAGGAATGCCTCTTTGTAGTTTTCGCCGTTCAGCGGTTCCGCTGTTATATATACGGGCGACCCAATTCACACTGGTTACTGATCATCATTCCATGTGCTGGATGATAAAGCTCCGTGACCCATCTGGCCGTGTTGCATGATGGGCAATCCGTTTACAAGAGTTTCGTACAAGAGTGGGCTCCGCACGCTGACGCTGACTGTCTCTCACGTTTGCCGCTTCCCACGACGAAATGTGACTCCGACAATTTTGATCATTGTTTTGCTGCGGTTTTTACCTCCATTCCCCGATACCCGCACGTCCCGCACTGAGTATAGGAAGGACGAGAATCTCCAACCATTCTTTACAGCTGCAGGGGAACCTACAGTTTCCAGTCCCTATTGTATACGGGGTGGTCTTTTGTACAAAAAGTACTATTCAGCCACTGGTCTCCGCTACCTTCTGGTGGTGCCCGTCAGCCTACGCTCCTCTGTTCTGCGCATTATGCACGACGGCCCCACTTCGGGACACCAGAGATCTGCGCTGACGTTCTATCGCATCCAAGAACGTTTATAGTGGCCGTGCATGCGTCAAACCACTGAGACGTATGTGGCTAGCCGTGGTCAGTGTGCGAGTCACAAACGACCCGCCGGCACTCTTCCTGGTCTCCTTCACCCTGTGACAACTCCAAGGTTCCCTTTTGAGAAGGTCGGGATAGACCTCTTAGGACCCTTTCACAAGTGTCATTCTTGCAACCACTGGATCGTCATCTGCACTGATTACCATACTCGTTACAGTGAGACGGCAGCTCTTCCATCGGCTACTGCACACCAAGTCTCCCTCTTCCTGCTTCACTCTGTTATACTGCGCCATGGGCCTCCCCGAGTGTTGATCAGCGACCGAGGTCATCAGTTACCGCTGATGTCGAAGAACTTCTTTGTTTGTGCCAAACGCATTTTCGACATTCTACCCCTTATCATCCGCAAACAAATGGGTTGGCCGAGCGAACCAGCCGGACACTGACCAACATGCTTTCAATGTACGTCGCCGCCGACAACAAGGACTGTAACTGTGTGCTACAATTTATAACATACGCATACAATACCGCCCAACAGGAAAGAACAACTTACAGTCCATTCTTTCTTCTCACTGCCCCGTCTCCTCGACACACCATAGACACGATCCTCCTGTTCTCCACAGACGACAATCTTTTGGTTGCTGAGATCCTCTCCCGGGCTGAAGAAGCCCGCCGGATAGCCCGCCTGAGAACTCTAGCCTCACAAAAGCGCTCAAAATCCCGCGACGACGACCACCATCGCCACGTCACCTACCTCCCTGGTGATATGGTCTGGCTCTGGCGTCCACTAAGGAAGCGTGACTTAAGCCAGAAACTGCTCGTGCACTATATCGGTCTCTATGTCATCCTCGAGAAAATTAGTGATCTCACCTATTGGATTGCGCGCCTCACCAAAAGTGGTCGACCTGTTTCACGAAGTGAGTTTGCTCACGTCGCGCGTCTGAAACCCTGTCATCCTCTTGCTGATGATTTACTCGCCCGGACGGCTTCGCCTGCGAAGGGGGAAATGTTACGGACTTGGTCTCAAGCAGAGCACGGAGGAGGGAAGAAGCAGGAGGAAGAAGCGCTGGTTTGTGGGGGCTAGCAGGCTTCACCTGGTCCAGCTGACTCAGCAATGTTAATAAACACCCCCTTCTTAATTTACTGTAACAATATAAATTAGCTCTGGTTTAGCTTGCGGTGAAACCTGGAGTTCGGCTTGAAATTAATGTCTTGGCGTTTGCATATAGTAGTTTACTCTATGGTTGCAGCCTTTTTTATGCCAAAGATGGCCCTTTGAACCACTAACGTGCGATGATGCGAAAGCTTCTATCGCGAGATGGTATGAAGCCCTCTCCTACGGCACCTCTTTCTCATTGTTTTCACTCTCACCTTCGACATGACCCGATAGCTTAATATACAAGGCACCATATTAAGCGCCGCTTTACCCGCCCCATGAACGTGCCAGCGTGGCCTATGCATAAATTGAATGCAATGGTTTAGGCAGGCTGATTGTGATATCACCCTCCATATAAAAGGAATGGCCAAAGTTGGAAGCTCCTGCCAAACGTAATGTCAGGAAGCCCTACATCCGGTTAGTGCTCGACCATGTCAGCTGCCAGTTGCTGCCCCCCAAGCCTTCTTCTTCTTCTTCTTTCTTCACTCTTCGGACAGACAGGGACAGACACGGCGAAATGGTCAGACTGTGGGCAATGTAGCTCTAGCTACAAAGTTGAAATCTCATATATTGGCTGCTTCACTGGACAAGTTTGCATTTTTGCTTTATTTTTAAAGGTTAACCACCATCGATGCTTGCTGCAGAGGTAAAGAAGTTACTTTTGTAGCGAGAGCTACATTGTCTAGTCCCGCCATTTCACTGTGCCTGTCCGTGGCTGTCCGAAGAGCAAAAGAAAAGAAGACAGATATTAACTCGGTAGTTGATAGAGGCGAACGACAACAACGAGTGGCTAAGACAGAAGGTTCGTTTGAACGCTGGGATGGTGGGGAGCCCCGGAGTTCGACGTAGACGATGTCATGCCACTAGAAATCTTCTACACCAGAATGAGGATAGCCAACGACGAGAGGCAAGAGGTGCTCATACGTGAAGTGATTCTCCCATGGCATAAATAAAGCTGTGACCATGGAGTGAACTAATATGTGCAAAAGCCATGTCTTCACTTTTAAGCCGAACCTAAGCTTAGCCATGCAGTTTGCTCTCGCGTAACTCCAGGTTTAACCACAAGCTAAACCACAGCTAATATTTTTGGAGTATTGTAATTCCGTTCCAGATTATGCTTTTATTCTGTGGGAGACCCGTAGTATCAAACTTATGTAGTTGTGTAGGCAAACTGGGGACAGAACAAAGGCTGGGCATGTGATATGACTTCACTAAATTCTGCAGGAATTTTACCGTTTATAAGTAATATTCCCAGAGAGTGATTTTCCTATAAAAACAAAAATATATTTTAAAATTGTAATTTATTTCATAGTATTCATAATTTTAGGAACTCTAAATTGGTACTTCTACGTGCATGCACTGTGCAATGTTCCACTACAATATGCTAGTACAGAAAAATTAAGAGACATTCATCGTGGAATTAACGTGCAAGAGGGTACTTTCTTCTGAGACCTTTACGAGATTTAAATATGCAACCACGAGCTGTAGTAATTATTAGGTAAAGTTGGTTATTAGCTTCATCTCTTTAAATTTCTTTTTAAGGTCGTAATTTGCAGGAACAGTTGGCGGCGATTTTATTTTATGTGTTTAAAAAGTAATGCAAAACCCCATTTTACCGACGGGCACAAAAAAATATGACAGCACGAGTACTGACTCCAACAATCTCGACTCTAGCGGTCATATACGTCGCCGCTACATTGTGTGCATAATACCATATTACTTGTTTGAATGTACGAGGATGCTTTTTGCCACCGCTGCTGAATGAAATAAGTAATTGGTAAAATAGCACTCAATACATACCATAATACAATACAATGAAAAGGATAAATAAACTGTTCAGTATCCCGTTCGTTTTCATGTCCGATTCCAGGGTGTCAAACCAACACTTATTCAATATGAAGCTAGCGGCTGTCGAAATTCAGAATAAATTATTGAATTTGCGGTGTATTATGGGTTCGATGCAACAACATTGCTGCTCTCAGAAGAGAGAAAGTCTCGTGCCCCCTCGCTCGGCGCGAACGCTCAACAGAGTAAAGGAGCAACGAGAAACTGATAATTAAGCGGTACGCACTCATCGCCGGTCATCGAAATTTCCACCAATCACAGACCGCACTCTTTCAGCAGCTTCTGATTAGAGTTGACCAGTAGCACAAGCATTAAAGAAGTCTAACTATTCTGCACATGCGCAATTACCGGCCGGACCTTGCTGATCACGAGATTCTAAATCTTTTAGCTGCCTTTGGGGGTCACGGGAACAGAAACCCTAATGCCTGATTTTACGTCCATTGCTCCTGTGCATCACCCAAAGACGCCGGCACGTGTCCACACTCCAAACTTTGATTATTTCCACTGTTTTCTCCATAAGTGGGTTACACCCTACGAATACTCCTAATACGGGCGAGAAATAAAGTCTTTGTCAAGGGAACTTGCTGCTCTTCCTTTTCAGCGGCGAGGAAATAGGTCAATTAAGCTTTTAAAAATTCAGCCGAGAAGGATCATCTCGGTTTTATTAGGCGTTTGGGTGGGAGCGCATGGTGCCGAGTTGCGATCAGGCTTATTATTTTTATTCGGCTGGCTAGACGGTCCCTAATTGAGAATATTTATTTGGTGGTCGTTGTACGCATTCTTATTCCTGCTTTTTCACAGAAATTCTTTTTTCCAAGCAGGTTGCATCTAAAACTTTTGCTCCTCCATATTTTATCTTAAACCACACTCGTTTCAGTTTTTTTATTAGAACAGAACTTTTGCGGCACCATTCTGGCAGTGACAAGTGCAAGGCGGCCATTCAAGCGAAAGTGCTCTTAGTCGTTTTCTTTTTTCATGAGGTTATGTAAAGGTATGTTCCAGTTTTTTGTTTCAGAAATTATCAATCTTGGTCCTCGAAAGAGTGTCTACGACCAAGGCCGGCCGGAAAATCCTGGTCAACCTGGGAATTGGATATCAAGGCAGGGAGCAGACGCAGCTCTCCGTCCCCGATGAGATCAGGCGCAACATCAGAGTGGACTCGGTACCGAAGAACATGCACCCGGAGTATAACAAAGGGAGGAGAGCAGCGAGAGCCAAGGCGCTGATAGACCAGCACGCGGCCGACACACACGTACGCTACGTTGACGCGGCTGAGTATGCCAAGATACGCGGGTTCACGACGGTCGTCGTCGACGCGACCGGTACCGTTCGCACGACCGCCAGCATGAGATGCACCAAGGCAGAGCAAGCAGAGGAGGTGGCCATCGCCCTGGCCATCGCCGACCGCGACTGCCACACAGTGCTATGCGACTCGAGGCAGGCGGTGAGAAATTACGCCAAAGGCAGGATAGCGAAAGAAGCTGTGCGTATACTGCAGGCAACCAAAAACGACAATGGCAGCAGACAAGTGAGAATCAAGTGGTTCCCAGCGCATGCGGGCGAGGCGTCGGACCGCAACGCCAACCACAACGAGACGGCACACGCCGAGGCGCGCGCGTTAACGGACCGGCCTCGGTCGACTGGCCGCTGTGGTTCAGCACCAAAGACCGCATGACGGACTACAACGAAATAACCAAGGTGTTCCGCCTAGCTTGCAGAACTCTTCCACCCCCTTGCTCGGGGCTCAGTCGAGAGCAAGCCGTTTTATTCAGACAGCTACAGACGGGCTCATTCCCCAGTCCGTTGCTGATGCATAGAATGTATCCCGAGACGCACCCGACAGACAAATGCAGAGTCTGACGAACGGAGACTGCCGGCTTCGCACACATGCTGTGGAATTGTACCCAGTACCAGGAAGAAGCTAAGTCTTGGAGGATCCCGCCGCGACTGAAAGCAGCCGCAGGGAGCGACAATCAAGAGGAACAACTCTGGGCCATCCAGCAGGTCATCAAGGCGCTGGCCCGGCAGGGAACCAGCGAGCCAGCCACGGCGAGCGGGGACCCAGGCTGCGCGGCCGGTGCCCAGAGGACGACGTAGGCCCCGTCCGGAGCGCGCGCGCGCGAGCGCGCGTTCTACTGCAGGCCCCGAATAAACGTTTTACCAATCCAATCCAATGTCATTCTTAGCGTCACCCTGCCATGGTGGAGCAGTGGTTAAGGCTAGAATACTGTGCCCAAGAATGCGGGATCGAATGCAGGCCGCGGTGGTCGCTTTTCGGTAGAAGCGAAAAGCAAGGCGTCCTTGTGTTGTGCGATGTCAGTGCACTTTAAAGACCCCCGAGTGATCGAAACTTTCGGAGCTCTCCACTACGAAGTCTCGCATAGCCTGACTCATTTTCGGTCGTTAAGTCCCCCAAACCAAAGCAAGTCAAGTCTAGTATATTTTGAGCAAAATAGTAGCAAGCGTAAGCAGAAACGAGTGGCGTTGCAAAGCCTGACTGCATAAATTTTTTTACTTGTGCAGTAGTCCAGCAGTATATAGTAATACGGTTAATTTAGTACCACGGAGTGTTTTCCGCTCTCTTTTTGGCCCAGTTTTCAGTCAATCGTATTGTTGGCTACGAATATGCGAACGTTACTCGCATAAGCAGGCTCCTTCAGCCGCTGACAACGCTTCCAAAACTGTTTTGCCTTTCTATGGCATATTTCATCCAAATAGCTGTTTTGAACCCCTAAATAATAACTTAACAATGCATAAATTTTGGGAAAGTGGAACGAATCTGCAGAGCCATGATAAAGAGGATGCTTTATTTCCATTAGTTGCTGCGTGTATCTCTCACGTTGGTGAAGCGATAGCTTGCTTACATGGCATTATTGTTCAGCCATATCAGGTTTCTTGCACAATAATGATACCGCAACCTATCATTAAAAAGTTATTGCGCATATAAGTGTTTTCCTCACGCCTCGTTTACGGAACGTTTTTAATGACACATGGACAATGTCTATTGCAGGCATTTTCGCATCCGACAACCCGCCATAAGCAAGGCAACGTTTGGAAGTTCCAATCGCGTCGCATATTTTCGACGCCCGGGCGAATTCGACCAGCAGAAGGCAATTGATGCAGGCGCTTTCACGGTGGTGAACCACGAAGCAGAACATTTGTTAATGTGGTCACACCAGCGATACAAGGCCATTTTGAGTTCAAATACACAAAGCCTTTAATAACCACAAGAAAAGAATCAGCCAGCACACTCTTTGCACCCTGCCAGAATTGTAGTTGGACAGTTGAGAAAGGAATGAGACAAGGCGGCATACTGTCGCCCTCCCTATTTAACCTATATGCTGAGTACATCATGAGGAAGGCCGGTCTAGACGAGTCTTCAGCTGGAGTGAAGATTGATGGGAAACGTATCAACAACCTTAGATATGCGGATGATACCACTTTAATGGCAGAAAGTGAAGTGGAACTCAAAAGACTTCTGATGCGCGTACAAGAAGAGAGTGAGAAGTTAGGCTTAAACTGAACATAAAAAGACAAAGATCACGGCGTCTTCCCCTATCAAGTCCTGAAGCATCAAGGGACAAGAGAGTGGAAGCTGTGACAGATTTTCTCTTCTTGGGCTCCAAGATTACCTCGGAAGGAGACTGCAGCCATGAAATTAGGAGACGCCTGCTTCTGGGAAAGAGAGCCATGGCTAGCCTTGACCGCCTAGTAAAGATCAGAGACATTAGTCTGCCAACCAAGATCCGTATAACTCGTGCAATGGTCTTTCCAGTTGTGATGTATGGATGCCAGAGTTGGACTGTGAAGAAGGCTGATCGCCGAAGAATTGATGCGTTTGAATTGTGGGGCTGGTGGAGACTCTTGAGAGTTCCTTGGACTGCCAGAAGATCAAATCAGTCGATATTGTCGACCATAAACTCTGACTGCTAATTGGAGGGTCAAATTCTAAAGTTAAAGCTCAGCTACTTTGGTCATCTGATGAGAAGAGAGGGGTTGCTGGTGAAAGATTTGATGTCGGGAGAAGGTTGAAGGTTACCGGAGAAGGGGTAGGCAGCGGAGGCGATGGTTAGATGGCATCCTCGGGGTGCTGCAGATGAAGTTATGCGATGTTAGGAAGATAGTGAGAGACCGGAAAGCGTGGCGTTATATGGTCCATAGGATCACGAAGAGTCGGACACAACTGAACGATAACTGAGCTGATGCTAGCTATGAATATTTGAGTTGACAATACAATACATACAAGTTAAAGGGAAACGCACTGACGTTTATCGTACACGGAATGTTCCAAACCAGTGCTTCTATTCTGTTATTTTTCCTGTGTTCTGTGTTAATACCATCGGCTTTGTTACTGTTGAATGTTTTACAATGTAAGCACCAAAACATACCAGTTCGGCAAATTTTTTGTCCTTCCTCGGACTAGTCATGGGTACTATTGATCAAGCGACGGAAATTATTAGCCAATGACGAAAGCAGCTATTTTTATAAAACTGCAGGCAATATTCGTTCTTCCGTATGGCTGGACCCGTCCGCAACGGATCGAAAAGTCTGCGTGGGCGCGCAAATAAATCTGTACGGGTAGCTCGCTGGCACACCGTCCTCAATCAAGTCCGATCCCGTTGAATGGATTTGGTGACGCTTGCTCGTGCTTGAGTATAAAGTGTTACGCGTGAGAAATCGAAGAGGAGAATTAAGTGTTCCAAAACGGTTCTTGCTTGCCTCTTTTATTTACCTATATAAAAAAATAAAATCATAGCTTGAGGTGAATAGACAGCGAACGTAGCACAAGGTAGTCACTTCTACACGTCACGGGGCGTATACATTTTCTAGCGATGTATGTTTAGAAACTATACATTGATATAAGCTTTATCTTCTTGATCGGTTCAGACCGAACAAAGCCCAAGCTGGGGGCGCAGAATTAGCTGTTTTAATATGTAAGTTTGTCCAGGCTTTCCCCAAATTTCTTTTCGGGACGTAAGCGAGAACTTTAGGGACTTATTACATTTAGGTCGCCGGTCCCATTCTTGAGCCACCATCGAGCGTAAACAGCCCCACATAATCAACATTAGTATTTTTATGTATAAGTAAGCGTCAGAATTTTCCACACCGAAGAAAAGAGTGCATAGCCATCGGCTGCATGAGCCGTCTATCAAATGCCCACACCTCGAGACGAACACTTAATATAGGCTATTACTGGCTGAAGACGAGATCTCTTCTTCCTGCCTTTACATACTTGGGGCAGCCCAAAAGTAATACAGAGGGTGTCCAAGCTAACTTCTGGCAAGGTTTAAAAAATGAAGCCCTTTAGAACACCCAGGGGAACCACTTGTGTATAGCTGCCAGCCGTCTCACGCACCACAGGCAATTTTTGTTTGCAATTAACTAATCCATAATTAATAAAATTCGTCTCATTTGCTAACTATTGCCTTTAGACAGTAAATGGGAATTGAAATGTTGGAGAGCACCTTCTGAAATGCCCATTCCATTTATTTCCTTTAAAAAAAGCTCATTTGTATCTCTTTTCCAAGCCTTAAAGACAGCCCTGCGAAATACAAAATATATATATATATATATATATATATATATATATATATATATATATATATATATATATATATATATATATATATATATATATATATATATATATATATATATAATGACTGCCGCATTTGTGCGCCATGATTGTGCTGCTCTCAACCAGGGCTTCACTCAACGAAGTCAGCTGTGGTGATGGCTCCACAGCCGCGTTTCAGTTGGTTGGTTTGTTGGTCCGCTTCAGGCAGTCAGCACGTGTGACGGTACAAATTCAAGCGAGCTCACTGAGCTGGCTGCAAACATGGCCAACGTAGCCCGCCGCTGGAATTGGGCTTGAAGTATAGATTTTTACGGAATTATAGAATGACAAAATTAGATGACATTGACCAAACGTAAGGGATGGAACGAAGTTTCGGCTTCCCCACGGGAGGCTTGTTATGAATGATGCACAACGTAGCTGCGTCCTTCATTTTATTCACGGCGCATGAGCGAACCTAGGCACTTTGGGTAGACTGGGGTAACGTTTCCTTCATTGCGATTAAGCGTTTTCCCTGCCGTCTGAATAATCAGCGATTCCAGCTAGAGTAGGGATTTCTCGATCCTTTCTTTTGCGATCACACCGCCTCTGCCTACTTATGTTGTGAGTGGGGGACACTGAGTGCTCGGCAAGCGCATTTTGATCTACGCGCTGGTTTCTAACGTCACTTAAGTGATCCCATAATCTTTGCTGAAAGTCACACGACTCGCCGATGTACAGTCGAGCGTGATTTGAAGGTTATCGCGCGAGCGTCGACCGAGAACATGAACAGCGCCATGGCCCAAAATTCTCTGCCGAGGCGAGGGAGGCATCAGGCCAGCTTCCCTCCCTTTTTCTGCTGTTCCTTCAGCAGCCGTCACTCCCTGCTGGGCTATCAGTTTCTCTTTTTTTTCTTGGTTCTGCAAACAGGCAGTGATAGTAGCGCGCACGACGTATTCTTCGGTATTATCTGAAATTGGACACTTTATTGCAAGAAATGTAAAGCTTAGAATAGAGAGAAAGGGCGGTGAGTTTGTCGCAGGGGTGATGGTTGTTGTATGGAACAGCGAACGAGGTAGAGAAGAGTGCGAAATCATGATTTTTCCTGTTCCAAAACCAGCCGCCAGGTGCCTGGAGTGCTAGGCTCGCGCGAAAACCTTAAAATCGCGCTCGACTTTACACAGACGGTCTGGCCGCACATGCTATCGAACACACAAAAACTTGGAACTTTTTTTTCTTCAGCTTGTATTTGCCTTCCACAAGCTGACTCCTCAGTTTTCAATCTTCCAGGCCTTGTCTCTATTCGAGGCCAGGATCCTGGAATAGAGCCAAATCACAAAGCTGAAAAACAATGTGTTTTTCGCAAGACGACGGTTACAGTTCAACTGCCTAGAAGATCTCGTTAGCATACAACTGCATGAAACCTTCTAAGCTGGCCTTCGTTCGCGACAAGCTGAGCTTGCTCACGAGAACAAGTTGGAGAGGCTGAGGCTGTGCCGGGAAGACGGTTCTTCGGTTGCACCGAAAACATTTGTGTGGAACCTTTTGTCCTAATAGCCTAACAGCGCGGAAATGTCTTTCTTGAGCCTGGGCCTGTATTTCAACACTCTCCGACACCAGGAAGGTTAAATTTCTGCCCGAGAATGCTTTGAAACAGGCTGGCCGTCGCAGCTGGACGAAGCCTGCACACGCGTGGTGAGCGTCCTTTCCAAGCTACGTTTGCATTCATCGGTCTCTCCCCTTATGCGCCAATAAAAACAAGCTATTAAAAACATCCGCACTAATCCAGATATTGTGATACTTCCGGCCAACAAGCGGAATTCAACTGTGTTTTTAGATAGGTGCGACTACAAAAAGAAAATGCTGGTCCTCTTAGAAGACGGTAGCTCTTACGCTTATCTCGCTCGAGATCTGACGGCCAAAGTACAGTTAGAATTAAAGAAATTGCTGGCCGATTTCTTTCGAATGGTACCCCCGTAGCACAGGTCGCCGGATTTTTATGCCACAATGGTTCAGCCCCGGCGATCTACGGCCTGCCAAAGATTAACAAGGCTGACGTCCCTCTGTGCCCTATAGTGGATTTTACGCGTTCGCTACTGCAGAATCTGTCCACGTTTCTGCACAGAGTTATCTCTGCTCTCGTCGGCAGAAGCTCTACCCACTTACATAATACCAATAACTTTATCAGAAGCACCACAGAAATCATGGTTTCATTCGCTTTAAAGCCACTCCACAAGTGTACCGATTGACCTTGCAGTGGAAGTATGCACCGCCGCCCTTCAATCAGACCCATCAATGCCAGAAAGAACTCAGAAAGATCTGCATGAACTGCCCCTCTTCTCGTAGTCTGCTTGTCAAACGCGTACTTTACTTTGGAGGATGTCCCGTTCAGGCAGATTCGTGGAGTCACCATGGGAGCATCGATTTCTGCGACAATCGCTAACTTGACCGTAAAAGAAATCGAAGACCGTGCTCTTGCGTGCTTCACGCCTGCCCCAAAAGTGTTCCTCAGGTACGTGGACGACTGCTTCTGTATTCTGAAGAGAGAAGCATTATATGACTTAACTATTCACCTTAACAGTTTGGAGCCTAGCATACAGTTCACCGTTGAAGAGGAAATCGACGGCCGCCTCGCGTTCATAGATATTGTAAGGTAACGCGAAGGTCGGACTTGGGGAATCAGGCTTTATTACAGACCTGAAGCCTTGGTCGCTCACTGCAGCCAGACACACTCCGCGATGACGATGGGTATCTACAAGAGGGAGCAGGATGAAGATGAAGCAGCACGTTCAGCAGTGTGGAAGATGGAGCGCCCCACAGTGCTCACACTATTTCGCCCGCGCAGTTCAAGCGGCCAGCCTGGCCGCAATTAGTCCGCAGGATTGCGCCGAATAAAAGGTTTCATACGTGAAACGTGGACAACTTCAGTGCCACGGTAACGACAGTCCGGAGGAGGGTAAACAGGGGAGACGCGATAGTTGACCGGGGAGGTTTTTGCAAGAACTGTGTAAGGACCAATGTAACGGTGCTGTAACTTGTCACAAAGGCCAGGAGTGCGTAATGGGGTCCAAAGTAACACCTCGTCGCCGGGACGGAACGAAACTTGGCGATGGGTTGCATCATAGCGGTACTTGCGGTCTTCCTGGCTAGCTTCCGTGTTGACGCGAGCAAGCCGGCGTGATTTGGCCACTCGGGAGAGGAACTGGTCAGGAAGAGAGGATGAGGACTGGCATGTGTAGAAAGAAAAGAGGCGTCAAGAAAGGTAGCGGGAGAACGGCCGTAAACGAGGAAAAATGGGGTGTAACCTGTGGTCCGCTGTACAGCCGTATTGTAGGCGAACGTTACAAAAGGAAGTATTACGTCCCAGTTTCGGTGGTCCTGGTCGACATACATAGACAACATGTCAGAAAGCGTTCGGTGGAACCGCTCAGTCAACCCATTGGTCTGCGGGTGATAGCTGGAGGTCAATTTGTGATGTGTGGTTGAGGCCTCAATAACTTCGGCTACAATCTTCGACAGAAATGTCCGACCACGATCGCTGAGAAGCACTTGAGGGGCCCCATGGCGCAGTACGAGCGATTCCAAAAAGAAGGTCGCGACCTCATGTGCCGAGCCATTAGGCAGGGAAGCGGTCTCAGCGTAGCGTGTTAGGTGGTCGACGGCGGTGACGATCCAGCGATTACCTCGTGCGGACAATGGAAGTGGCCCGTATAAGTCTATGCCAACAACGGCAAAAGGAGTAGCAGGGCAAGGTAGCGGCTGTAGTAGGCCAGCAGGAGGAGAATTGGGCCGTTTGCGGCGCAGACATGGCAGACACGAGGCGACGTATTTTGCCACACTTGAGGCGAGGCCAGGCCAGAAGAAACGGGCTTTCACGCGGTGGTAAGTTTTATGAAAGCCTAAGTGACCGGCTGTAGCATCATCGTGGAAAGCCGCCAGGATACGGGTGCGAAGGGCTCTCGGAATAACGGGGACCCAACGGGTGCCTTCGGAGCAATAAATATAACGGGAGAGCACGCCGTTGTCAAGTTTGAACTTTTGGAGTTGCCTGCGCATCCTAGCGGTAGGAGGGTGAGAAGCACCGGTGAGAAGGTTGATTAGGGAAATACAGTAGGGATCTGCTCGCTGGTTTGAAATAATGGCGTAGCGATCTGGAGCAGCGGCAAGAGTAGCACAGGTTAAGGTTGGGGCTCTGGACGACATTGGGACGTCGAGGGTGCACGCAGGAAGGCTCGAGGAAGCACTAGGTGGTGATTCTGATAGCGGGCAGCGGGAAAGAGCATCGGCATCTCGATGTTTGCGTCCCGATTTGAATATGACATCAAAGTGGTACTCCTGCAAACGCAGAATCCAACGGCCCAGGCGTCCAGTCAAATTTTTGAGGGTTGATAACCAGCACAGAGCGTGATGATCGGTAACGATCGTGAAATGGCGGCCGTAGAGGTAGGGGCGGAATTTCTGAACTGCCCAAACGACGGCTAGGCACTCTTGCTCAGTGATGGTGTAGTTTCGTTCCGCTAGTGTTAGAGTTCGACTGGCAAACGCAATTACCTTTTCCCGAGAAGCGGTGTCACGTTGCAGAAGTACGGCGCCGATACCGAGGCTGCTGGCATCGGTGTGAAGAATGGTGGCAGCAGTGTCGTCGAAGTGAGCGAGAACAGGGTCCGAAGTGAGGGCATTCTTTAGGGTTTGGAAAGCTTTTTCGCATTCTTCGGACCAATTGAAAGTAGTACGGTCTGTAAGGAGGCGGTGGAGCGGTGCAGCAATAGTAGCGAAATTTCGAATGAAACGGCGAAAGTACGAAGACAGGCCAAGGAAACTGCGTAGTTCCTTAGTCCGCTGAGGGCGTGCAAAGTTCAAAACTGCAGCAAGCTTGTCAGGGTCGGGTCGAATGCCATCGCGGCTGACGAGGTGGCCCAGGATCTTGATTTCTTTCTTGGCGAAATTACACTTTTTTGTGTTCAGCTGGAGACCGGCGGATGCCAAGCACGTTAATACTTGATCAAGGCGGCATAAATGATCAGAAAAAGTCGCAGAGAAAATAACTATGTCGTCCAGGTAGCACAAGCATGTTTTCCACTTAAGTCCTCTAAGAACAGTGTCAATCATGCGCTCAAACGTAGCGGGGGCATTACAAAGTCCAAAAGGCATGACATTGAATTCGTAAAGCCCATCGGGAGTAGCGAATGCGGTTTTTCTTTGTCGGCTTCGTGCATCGGTATCTGCCAGTAACCGGAACGCAAATCCAAAGTGGAGAAATATTCGGCGCCCTGAAGACAGTCGAGGGAGTCGTCAATTCGTGGCATAGGGTAAACATATTTTCGAGTGACTTTGTTAAGTGCGCGGTAATCAACGCAAAAACGCACGGACCCATCCTTTTTTTTGACCAAGACGACCGGAGATGACCAGGGGCTAGCTGATGGCCGAATAATGTCTCGCCGGAGCATATCATTCACATTATCTTCTATGATTTTACGCTCTGATAAGGAAACACGGTAAGGGCGGCGGCTAACAATAGAAGTACCTTCTGTAATAATGCGGTGCTGTGCAGAAGACGTTCGGCCCAAGGTCGGAGAAGTGACATCAAAGGAGGCTTGGTGTTTTCGAAGTAATTCCTGCAAAGCTTGGCGGTGAGTCGCAGGAAGGTCAGGATTGATGGTGCCAAAGAGAACACAGAGAGAAGCATCGGAATAAGCTGCTGGTGAGGAAGAGGGGGCGGTAAGGGTGGTGAGGGACACCGGGTGAATGTCCAGGACACAAGGAAAACATGTCCCTTTAGTCAGCACAATGGGCTCTAGGGAAGTGTTCGAAGCAGCGACAAGCGCTGTGCCATGCTCAAACCGAACAAGACTTGGTGGTAGCGCGATTCCGCGGGTCAGATGGCGATCAGAAGGCACGATTAGCACATCTCCGTTATCAATGTCAGTAGAAGTAAGCGCGACAAGTTGTTCGCATCCAGGGGGCAACACTGAGTTAGTAGCGGCAAGCAGGCGATAACGGGGCTCGGGAGGTTCAGAAGACGGATCGCTCTCGTTCATGTAAATGACCCTGTCGCGACACGAAATGCTGGCTGATGCGGCAGACAGAAAATCCCAGCCTAAAATAATTGGGTGAGCGCACGGTGACATCACGGCAAATTGTACATGGTGGCGGACACCATCAACAAAAACTCGCACAGTACACTTTGCAGAAGGCCGAATTATTGCACCATTAGCTCCACGGAGTTCAGGTCCATCATAAGGCGTTTTCACTTTTCGCAAGCGGGAGCGCAAATCAGTGTGTATCACAGAAACAGCGGCGCCCGTGTCAACCAAAGCCTCAACAGATAATCCTTCAACCCGCACTAAAATAATATTCCAGGGACGTTCCGGAGGATTTTTGGGATGGCCGAAGAGTGCAGTTTTCCCTCCTAAAACTGCAGTGGTCAGTTTTCCGACAGGCGGGGGGTCGTCAGAGAAGCTTGACGGAGAGGCGAGGTTGAGCGGCGAAAAGGCGAAAGAGAACGGCGTCTTGAAGGCCTGTAACCAGCAGGCGGAGCGGGGCTTTCTGGCGGGGGTGATGAACGTCGGGGATAATCAGGGAATGAACGGCGGTTAGAGCCGGAAAAGCGAGGAGGGTAGTCTGCTTCAAATGATTCGTAGCCGCGGCGTTCATTCTGGAGCCTGCGACGACAGAAGCGGGAAATATGGCCTCGGTACCCGCAGTAATAACACACAGGGCGGGCTGGGCGCCAGTTGGGGTAGTATGTCGGCGCCGCGGCAGGTGGTGCCAATGCAGCGACATGAGCAGTGGTAGGCGCCGGTGGCGTAGGCGCTCCAACTGCGGGCGGCAAGGACGTGATCTGGGCGTACGTTGGCACCTGACAGATGGTAGGAGCGACCGATGTTGGCGGGGAATAGGTCATTGAGGCCAGCTCTTCTTTAACAATGCTGCGCAGGCCGGCACTTGAATTATGTGGCTCAGATGCAGGGCGGCACAAATTACCTTGAGCCGAGAGCTCTTCACGAATTAATTCGCGAATAAGCACACGGAGGTCAGCTTCGGCAGTGAAACCAAATGAAGTGGGATCAGGCTGCAGGCGTATTGACTGTAGTTCGTCAAGGCGTTGACAAGTCGATATGATGGCGTCAATTGTGGTTGGGTTCTGCACGGCCAGGGCGTTATAGGCGAGTGGACCAATACCTTTAAGGACGTGCCGAACCCGCTCGGCCTCTGGCATGGTGTCATTTATGCGCCGACAAAGTGCGAGAACGTCTTCGATATAAGAGGTATAGGTCTCATTGGACCGCTGAAGTCGGGCTTCTAGCTTCTTCTTGGCGGACTCCGTGCGAACAGTAGGAGAGCAGAAAATCTGGCGTAACTTTTGTTTAAAGGTAGCCCAATCCGGAATCGTCGACTCATGATTTAGAAACCACGTTTTGGCCACATCCGTCAAATAAAAGGACACATTAATTAATTTAAGAGAATCGTCCCATCGGTTGAAAGCACTGACCCGGTCGTAGCTGTCGAGCCAGTCATCAGCGTCGTCGCCGCGGAGACCGGCGAACATCTGCGGGTCGCGCTGACGGCTACTGACAGTCCAAGTGGCAAGGGGAGCTGGAGTCGTGTTGGTAGCAGCCGGAATAGCGGAGTGGCCCTCTTGTGTCATGACGATGGTGGTCGGGATCAAACGGCGGCCAGAACGAAGCTCCAGGTGGATGCAGGTGACGAAGCAGCGGGGAAATCAAGGCGCACCTCCACCACGTGTAAGGTAACGCGAAGGTCGGACTTGGGGAATCAGGCTTTATTACAGACCTGAAGCCTTGGTCGCTCACTGCAGCCAGACACACTCCGCGATGACGATGGGTATCTACAAGAGGGAGCAGGATGAAGATGAAGCAGCACGTTCAGCAGTGTGGAAGATGAAGCGCCCCACAGTGCTCACACTATTTATTTATTTATTTCAGTACCCTCAGAGGCATTACAGAGGGGAATGGGGTAGAGTAAATGAAACAAAAAGGAAAACAAGAACAACAATCAGTATTAAACCAAATGTTAGCAGTAGTATGGTTTGTACCAATAAGCAAGTTACAACAATTATAGGAATACAAATTATTAGCTACTGACACAGATCTATGAGCAAAATATATGAGCCGCAAATATACCACGTCAGCAAAACAAACAATTTTACGAGCAGACAGGAAACAAAGTTGCTGAAATATACCATAATACACGTAATCAGCAGTACAAGGGGGGGGGGGAGAAAAAAAGTTTATTAAAAACAGCAGATGAACTAAAAACAATAAACAAATGGCAGTGTGGAAGAATTCAATGTACTATGTTAACATCAGATTAGCTAAAGCAGATTTAAACGCAGAATGGTCACCCACTTCAACAACCGATGGGGGGAGCCGATTCCATTGTGCTGATGTGCTGGGGATGAATGAGTTGTAGAAGTGGTTTGTTTGGCACCAAGGAATACCAACTTTATGACGCTGATCGATCCGAGCAGACATGTAGCAAGGTGGCGTTATGAATTTTCTCTTAGGGATGGGGTTATTATAATAGATCTTATGAAATAGACAAAGACGGATTATATTTCTACGTTGAGACAGTAGTGATGACGCTGATCGATCCGAGCAGACATGTAGCAAGGTGTCGTCATGAATTTTCTCTTAGGGATGGGGTTATTATAATAGATCTTATCAAATAGACAAAGACGGATTATATTTCTACGTTGAGACAGTAGTGGCAGTGATAAGCTTGATTTCATAGCTGTGACACTAGAATTACGATGATAGTTTGTGGGCAATTCCTCTGCCCGAGGAATGCGCACGACAAACACACAGTGGGCCGTATGATAAACATCTTTAATCTCACAGGGATCGGGGATCGTCGAAGTCAGTGTCGTCGTCCGGGTGGCTGCGGGTCGTTGAGAGCGCCGGAACGAAGAGCCAGGGACCAACGAGCCAGAGACCAAGAGAGCGACGGAGGCGCGAGGCTTCCTTTATAGCACCCTCGCGCGGGACCGGTTATCCCCGAACGAGCGGGGAGAGGGAAACAGGCACCGCGCAGGGGGCATTGGGATAGTGGCGCGGCCTTTGAATGCGCGGCGCGCCACGAGCCCTACATCTTCCCTCCCTCAGCGTCCGACCCGGGCTCCGCCGACAGCCAGTCCATGTCTATGTTCGAGCCCGGGTCGGCGTAAAATATGAAGGCTTGTCGCCTGGCTCTAGCGGGATGCCATCTCAGCTGGTCCGTGGGACGGGAGAGGCAGTAGGCATGGCGGGACTGTTCCGGCTGGTCCCTCTCCGGCAGCGGCCACATCCACGGGGTCACCGCGCAGCTGGGCTCGGCCACGGATACGACTGGCAGCGGCCCTGAGCTGCTGCTCTACATCGTTGACCCCTTTCGACGTGGCGCCGTGCTGGATGCACATTGCAGCAGGTGTTTCCGCCACGGGCACACCTGGCTTCCTGAGGCCCGTACTCCAGGCCTGGGCAGCGGGCTTCAATCCAACTCGTTGAAGACGGCCAGCATGGCAGCGCTGGTCACAATAATGGGCCACAAACTAGGGGGGTACCCCCTGTCTAAGTGGCCCCTCCTTGAGTGAGTGAGTGAAAACTTTATTGAATATTTTAAGGGTTTCGCGGTTGTGAAGTCTCCGTCGTCTTCTCTGGCGCTGGCGACTTGAGACTTCTCGTCAGCAAGGGTGGGCCCCTATTCCAAGGCTCCACTGAGTCGTGCTGCATCAGTCGCGTGCTGCACTAAGGCCCTTTGGGTCGTGAGCTCGCCGCTGGTGAGCCGACTCTCCCGTTGCTCCGCACTCGGGTCTTCGTGTTGGTGGAATGCTTTGTTGCGTTCGCATTCCCACGTGATATGATAAAGTGTAGGTGTGGCATCGCACCAAGGGCAGGTGGCTCTGTATTGTGTCGGGAACATTTTATTAAGTATGTGTAGGTTAGGAAAGGAGTTGGTCTGTAATCTGCGCCAGCCGGTCGCTTCCTCCTTTGTTAGGGCTTTGTGCGGTGGTGGATATCTAATTCTAGCTCCCCTATGCAAGTGCAAGATCTCTGCGTATCCCCCCTCGCAAGCCTGTAGGCGGAGCTCCGGAGCATTTGACTGCCCTGCTCGGAATGCGTAACCTCGAGCTAGGCTGTCTGCTCTTTCGTTCCCCCCTATGCCCGTGTGGCCCGGGATCCAGATTAGGTTATGCCTGGGTTTCTCCTCGGCGGAGGTTGCCCCGCTGAGTATTTTAAGGGCTGTTCTGCTGATCCTGCCCTTCGTGTAGTTCCTGCACGTCTCCTTCGAGTCCGTCAGTATGTTGAGAGATCGGCCCGTTCTGTAGCCTTCTGCTGCCGCCAGCGCTACGGCAATTTCTTCGGCCTCCGCTGTGCCAGCGACCTTTGCCGTGGCACACGTGATCATGTTTCCTTCCTTGTTTACCACTACCGTCGCGGCTACGCGTTCTCTCTCGCGCGGATATACGGCAGCGTCCGTGTATACGGTGTTGTCTAACTGGGCTAGCGTTCTCTCAACGTACTCGGCCCTCGCTTTTCGTCTGTTTTCGTGAAGATTAGGGTCCAACCAAGCGCTGGGTGCGGTTTCCCGCCCTAGCGACGGTGATTCATCTGGCTGCTGCAAAATCTTATCGAATGCATTCTGAAAGAAGCAAAGACGTTAGACAAAGTAGTGCACTACCTTGGCCTTAGGTTACAGCGTCGGTTGCGAACCGGGTTGCTACCTGCATCGCTTTGAGCTTCCCCCGCTTCGCAGTTATCGTCCTTGCGAAGGTGGTAAGCTTTCAAGCCTGCGACGTGCACCGGACCAGCGGTTTCACCGCTCGCCAACAACCGCAGCTGGTAGGTGAGTGGCGTAGTCCGTGCCGTAACTTCGAACGGTCCAACCCACTTGTGCGCTAGCGACGCGGCGAAACCACGCGCTGCGTTACTAAGCAGGTGCGTTCTTTTCAGTACCAAGTCGCCCGTGTTGAAAACGACGTGACGACGACCTTTGTTGTACTGATCCGCTTGCTCCATGCGCGCGACATCGAGGTTTTCACGAGCCGCGCGCTGCGCTGCGTCAAGGCGCTCGCGGAGCTTTGCCACGTACTGTGTAAGCGGAGGGGGCGCGGGCCCCGCCGCGTCAAGTAGGGCGTTCTCTAGCGGAAAAGCGACCTCTTTCCCAAAATTCAAGTATGCAGGTGTCATACTCACCGACCTGTTCACGGTTGTTCTAGTGACGAAAGCCAGTTCGGACAGCCGTGCGTCCCAATCTCTGCGCTGCTCGGTCGTCGCGACCAGCATACTCTTAACATTCCGATTCACTCTCTCGGTTATGTTGCTCTGAGCGTGGTAGGGACTCGTTTTCCTGTGGCGGATTTGAAGCGCCCGACAGGAATCAAAAAGACTTTGCTTGTGAAATACGAGGCATTGTCTGTAATCAGGTCGGAAGGGAAACCGAAACGAGTGAATGTCTCCAACAGTTTCTCCCAAATCCGTTCTGACACAAGCTTCCTAAGGGGGAAAACCTCAACCCACTTGGAATAGTGGTCCGTTATTACCAGGATATATTGGTGTCCGCGCGCGGAGCGAGGGAGGGGTCCCATGATATCGCACGCGACCACTTACCACGGATAGTTGCTAACACCGGCTTCATCATGCCAGCGGGTTTCCCCGCCCGAGGCTTGGCTACCAGGCAAAGAGGACATGTACGGGCGAAACCCAGCACATCCTTTCACATACCTGGCCAGGTCGCGACACGGCATAACTTATCGTAAGTCTTACTGCCGCTGCCATGGCCTGCCAGCGCTGAGTCATGGAAGTACTGGAGGAATCGTTTCCGCAACTTCCTCGGGACCACGACTCGGAAGGGGGATGCAATCGCCTCTTCCTCATCAAGTTGGGGGATGTAGCGGAGCAGTAAGCCGTCATTGCCCAGCAGATACGCGTCGTACTTGCCCTCAGCGTTCCCGGTGCAAGCTGCACTACTCGCAAGCTCTGTCAGCACCCGCTGGCATAGACCGTCTGCTTTCTCGGCCTCAATTAGCTCTTCCCTACTGACCGCTACTCCCCATGACAAATTTCTCTCTGCCTCGCTTCTTGGCAGGCGAGTAGTCGCCGCCACCAGCTGCTGCGCCTTCTCTCTCTCGCAGCACCGCGCGGCAACTCTGTCCGCCTCCTTTCTCTCTTTAACTACGCAGGGCGGGACACTCGCGTCCGCCTTCTTCTCCTCTCCACTAGCGGCGACGCCGCTTTCAGCAAAGCTGGTCTGCGCTTCTCCTGCGCTTCTGCCAGCCTTCAACTGTGCGCGCGATAACGCATCGGCCACCTTATTCATGCTGCCCCGGCGGTACTCAATGGCGTACGCGTAACGTTGCAACGTCGGCGCCCATCTCGCGAGTCTGCCTGCGGGGTTTTTCAGCCTCTTTAACCACGAAAGTGCCTGGTGATCTGTCTGCACGGTGAAAACCGCTCCGTCTAGGTACATGTCGAACTTTGACAATGCGAACATTATCGCCAGGCATTCCTTTTCGGTCACGGAGTAATTCCGCTCCGCCGATGTGAGCGTGCGGCTAGCGAACGCGACAGGGCGCAGCTTGCCCTCGTGTTCCTGCAACAAAACAGCTCCTACACCGGCATCGCTAGCATCTGTCTGCAAGACAAACGGCTTGTTCAGGTCGGGGAGGCGCAAACTAGCTGTGTGCGCTATCGCGCGAGCCAAGGCAACAAAAGCGTCGTTCTGTTCCTTGCCCCAGACCCACTTCGAGCCTTTCCGCAACAGCTGGTTCAACGGCCTAGCGAACTCTGAACAACTAGGGATGAATTGTCTGTAGAAGGCAACCATTCCCAAAAACCTCTGCAAGCTTTTCACGTCCGTCGGGCAGGGGTAGCTCAGAATTGCCTGCAGTTTGTCATCGTTCGGTTTCAAAGTGCCATCATCAACCACAAATCCCAAGAAGTTGACTCTCTTTGATGCCAACTGCACTTTCTTTGGGTTGATCGTTATACCCGCACGTCTCATTCTTTCAAGAATGGAATACAAGTGAATGAGATGCTCTTCGAAAGACTGTGAGAATATCACGACGTCGTCGAGGTACGCCATCGTGTAGTTGAACCTTGCATCGCCCAGTACGATGTCCATCAATCGCATGAACGTGCTCGGTGCATTAGACAAACCAAACGGGAGTCGAGTAAATTCGAACAGCCCGCGGTGAGAGGTGAATGCGGTTTTCTGAATGTCACCTTCCGCCACCTCAATCTGCAGGTACCCTCTGCTTGCATCCAGGACTGTGAAGAACCTTGCGTTCCCTAACGCGTACATCACAGCCTCGATCGACTGGAAAGGGTACGCAACCGTAGGCGTCAGTGAGTTGAGCTTTCGATAATCAACACACAGCCTGACCGAACCATCTTTCTTTGGCGCTAGAACCACTGGGGACGCCCAGGGACTTTGTGAGGGTCTCAACGCGCCGGTATCTATCATCTCGTCAAGGGCGCTGTCGAGAAGCTGTCTCTTATGCGCGCTTAACGGCCGCGGGTTACATCTGAAAGGGCGCGCATCACCCGTTTCGATCTCGTACTGAAGCAAGTCGGTCCTGCCTGGTTTCTCTGTGAAACAATCCGAAAACGGGAGTAAAGTTTCTACGAGCCTTCGGCGCTGACTATCGGTTCCTGAGAAAGACGCGATAATTGCTTCTAATGGGCTACCATTCAGTGTCGCGGGGGAGCTGTCTGCCACAAAAGCGTGGACGCTCGCTCGCTCAGCGACGCATTCCTGTTGGGGTGCGCTTACAAAGGGAATGAGGGGGGTGAAGGGGCTGTATCGATAGCCGTTCTCCCCCATGTCAAGCACAATGCCTTCGCTCGAAAGAAAATCTCTTCCAGAATAACTGGTATGGTTAAGCCGGGCAGATAGACGAAGCGATGCCTCCGCTTCCTGCCGTCAAAACGCAGGACCAGACGTACCGCTCCCGCCGCTTTTGTCTTCCCTCAAAGGGGTTTCGGCTCAAAGGGGTTTCGGCTGGCCTGACACGGATGTTACATCTACGGCAGGCCTCGAAAACATCATCACCGACCAGTGACAGAGTTGAGCCCGTGTCAACGAGTGCCGAGTAGTTTTGACCAACTAACCGCACTAGCATAAAAGGGCTCGAGCGCGACAACATTCCTTGCGCTCTACAGGCGAGGGGGACAAAAGCCTCTGCGCCCGGTGACGCGGCGTGGGAGTACATTTCCCATTTTCCGCCGGGGCTACCACGAAATTCTCCTGCCGACGGCGACAGGCTGGTGTTACCAATTATGGCCGCCGGCGGTCCGCGTTTCCCTGCATACGCCTTGCTTGACACTCTCGTGCCACGTGGCCCGGCTGGTTGCAATTCCAGCAAAGCCGGTCGTTCACCTGCCGCGCGGACGGGGGATGCCGCGTTCCACGAAGCGGTTGGGGACGTCTTTCCCCTCTCTCCGCGCCTGTGCGTACGTCGCTGGCGAGCCCAGCTCGACACCGCTGCTCGAACGCGTACGGGTCAAGAGCGCGAGGAATCGCGGAGCCTTCCGCTGGCCTTTCCTGCCCTACCGTCATTACGTCTGCACCTCTGGCGCGCGGCACGGAGTCTTGGCCTCCGGCCAAGGCGCATCGCGGCTCTAGCGATTCGGCTGGCCTGGGGGGTGGCTGGTAGCGCAATTCAGCGAGTAAATCCGCCTGTACTACCTTCGCTTCCTGTGCTAGGGCCTCGAGGTTTGCAAAACCACGACCCCGCAAATACGGCTTGAAGCGCGGATGGCATTGCCTCATCAAGCGCGTGACCTGTTCTAGATCGGTTGCCGTGGGATCTGCCCTCTTGTAGAGCTCCTGCATTGAGCGTACATACTCGAGGAGGCTCTCCTCTGGGTGCTGTGTGCGCAACGCTAGCTCCTCAAGCATCCGGCGTTCGTAATCGGGCGGCAAGAACTCGGCGCAGAAGCGATCTGTGAAGTCTGCCATCGACTAGAAGGCCTGCTGGCAGCGTCTCCACCGCGCCGCGCTCTCAACAAGTGCCACGGGGATTACCTGCGCTAGCACTACGTCGTCTGGGGAACCCAGTGCCGTCTGATAATCCTCGAGTTCTTGCAAGAACTCGTGGACTGATTTCACGTCCGTGTAACCGGAAAAAGAGGGAACCTCTACATTTATCCGCGGACGCGAGACTGCCGCCGCAGCTGTGGCTTGGTTGGCGCTAGCCACCGAACCGAGCTGAAGGGTGAACACCGACAACACTTCGTTCATCTGCCTCATCAGGGCGGCCGCATCGGTAACCTGCGCAGACTCTACCGCATCCCTCACCTCACTTCCGGACGCACTGGCGTCCGAAGCGGCGGCCTTATCTGGCACGTCTTTTCTCGGAGGCATTGCATTCAACAACTAAGGCCGGCCGGGTGCCGCAGAACTGCAGCACGCAACGACTACCACCTAACCCGCGTCAGGAGGCTAGTCACAAAGTCTAAACGCTTCATAAAACTAACATATGCACAAAAAAAAATTAAAACACAAACCGCCCGACACTAGAAAACACACACATTACCTAAAACAAAATTAAAACACTGTACAAACACTACTATACTACACTCCGCGTCATCTGCACACACGATAGCCCTAAACTCAAAATGGCGTCGCGCCTAACATACAAAAGACCGGCCCGTCGTGTTGCCGTGCGCTGCCACGTTGGCAGAGAAATCGTCCACATGGGTGCTAATTCAGCCCCACGTTGGGCGCCAGTTGTGGGCGATTTCTCTGCCCGAGGGATGCGCACGACAAACACGCAGTGGGCCGTATGATAAACATCTTTAATCTCACAATGATCGGGGACCGTCGAAGTCGGTGTCGTCGTCCGGGTGGCTGCGGGTCGTTGAGAGCGCCGGAACGAAGAGCCAGGGACCAAGGAGCCAGAGACCAAGAGAGCGACGGCGGCGCGAGGCTTCCTTTATAGCCCCCTCGCGCGGGACCGGTTATCCCCGAACGAGCGGGGAGAGGGAAACAGGCACCGCGCAGGGGGCATTGGGATAGTGGCGCGGCCTTTGAATGCGGGGCGCGCCACGAGCCCTACAAGTTAGACAGAATAAAACTGCCCGCACAGTTCTCAATAGATTTGATTTCATAGATTAGTGTCGCTTGATAGGGGTCCCAGATGGATGAAGCATCCTTCAGTTTACTACGAACCAACGATTTGTAAAGGAGAAATTTTACGGAGCTGGAGGAAAGACTAAAGTTACGACGTATGTAGCCTAGCATGCGATTAGCGTTGTTCATTGTGATGTATAGGAGCCTTCCAGTTAAAATAATAGGAAATAAATACGCCTAAATATTTATAACAAGGCACAGACTCAAGGCTACTATTATTAAGAAGGTGTGAGGGTAATAAAGTGTTACGACGAGAGACACGCATATACTTGCATTTGTTAATATTTAGTTCCATGTTCCACCTGTTAGTCCATTCAAGGGTATGATTAATATCGGATTGAAGGAGAGCAACGTAAGAATCACTGTTATTTCACGGTATATGATGAATTCATCTGCGAAAATATTTATTGTTGAACATAAGTTATCAGGTAAGTCATTGATATGTATAAGAAAAAGAAGAGGTCCTAGCACAGAGCCTTGTGGCACGCCTGACTCAACTGGAGAAGGCAAGGATGATGTATTATTAGCAGTGACAAACTGTGAACGATCTGTAAGAAAAGAATGCAGCCACCTGAGAATGTTAGGAACTCTATTCCAGACTGTCATCACGTCTAAACTTTAGTGCCTACAGGTAACTAACGCACACCAACCGTTATCTCAATGTTAAGTCCGTTCACCGCAATTGCCTGAAACATTATATGGTTTCATCGGCCCTCCGACGAAAAGGAATGTATTCCAGAGGAATAGACTGGATTGCTGAAGATGTGCGTATATGGCGGGACTTGTTGAACTGCGCCTATTCTGTACACGTCACGGACTCTGTACAATGCCAAATTGAACCTTCCAGGCTGCAAGCTAATCCTGCTACCCTGGAACGAGCCGCGATTCTATATGTTCCTGTGGCGCGCATATTACGGTCCTGCAAAGTAAAGGCCGCGCATGTGCCAGCTCAAAAACTGAGAAGTCAGCTTGTGCAAGTTAAGACAAGCTGAAGAAAAGTTTCCAGGCGTTGTTTATTCGATACCGTTTGCGGAGTGCCCGTCTGTGTACATCTGGTAGTTGGATGACTTTACACAAAGGTTATGTGATTACCAGAGTGACGTCAGAAACCGGCGTGTAGATCAAAATGCGCTTGCTGAACACTCATTATCCGCCGCTCGCAACCTAGGCTAGGCAGAGGCACGAGTTATCGCAAAAGAAATGGCCAAGAAATCACGGCTCTATCTCGAATCGCTAATTATTCAGACAACAGTGAAAACGCTTAATCGGAATGACGGAAACGTGCCCCCAATCTAGGCCAGATGCCTGCGTTCACTCATGCGCCGTGAATAAAATGAAGGATGTATCTACGTAATGCCTCATTGTGATCAAAGCTCCCGTGGGGGAGCCAAACCGTCATTCCATCCTTTTCTTTTGGTTGCCGCCATATAATTTTTTCAAGGAACTGGGCTGTTGATGGAATCATTTTTTAGCGGTAAAAACACGGACACAAAGAATACGAAACACAAGGAACACCCGAGTCACGACCGCAGCTAATTTCGTTCACTACCACGAATCAGAGCACCACGATAGTTGCGTGCTAATATGTAAGTGGCGTGATATTTTTTTTTGTATTTCACGGGCTTTCTTTAGACCTTGAAAAAAATTAGTTGTGTTTTAGCTCTGGTTTAACCGAGGGCTAGTTAAAGATAGGGAACTATGATTACACTTGGAAATCGGTTGAGGCCTAGCTCTGCTAGGCTAGGGAAGCACGTGTGTATGGCGCTGGGCTGCTGAATCCTCTCCAGTCCAATCTATTCCCATACAACCCAGAGTAATTTAATCCAATCCAGTCTCATATAATTGAAATCAATCCACTGTGATCCTACCTAGTATAATCAAGTACAGTTCATTTCAGTCAAATACAATCCAATCCAATCCTGTTCAATTTAATCCAATATAATCTGATGGAGTGATGGAGTTCCATCCAATCGTGTCCAATGCCAAGTACACGCTCGTCCGAAATGCACCGCTGAGCGCTGACTAGCCTATCATCATCACTTCCATCATACTCTAGCGAAAAGATAACTAAGATGCGTTATTCATGATCGAGGGCGTAGCTCATCACACAAACGGCAGTTTACAGAACATACAAAAATATTGTTGCTATGGAGCCATCCATGTGTTAACAGGTAGAGCTTCGGTGTGTAAATTAAAGAGAAGTGTTTTCGGGCAAGAAGAAATCGGCATTTTGCACCCCCTTTTTAGCACAGCATGACCTTAAAGACCAATGTACATAGAACAATGAAATGGTGGCGGGAAAACTATTGTTATCAATTCCTTGTATAGGTTCTTGCGCGGAACAGATTATAAGTACTCATTCCAGGAACTTGCTGTCAAAACCTGCACTGAAGCATAAACTTCTTCATAAATCCTAGTAAATGTGGGCGGTCAATATAGTCTGAAGAAAATGATGCATCTGAAACAATTGAGCACTGTTTCATTAATTACAAAGACGCAATTCCCTTTTTGGGATGTGCTGAAAACTACTCTAAAGAAAGACTTTCTTATAAATTCGTACAATGTCCAATATCTTGCTGCTACACAGTCTAATTACGAACCACATGACATGTGTTTCCTTACTGGACGTCATAGCTTGTGGAAGACACGCAGGTTAGATCGCTACATTGCACCTGTTGTACCACCTAGAATGCATTTAAGCAAAATGATTCTGCAACTGAAGGACATTCATGATGAAAATGACTTTAAACCTGATTGGTTTCCGCTGGAGACACGGTGTTTATCTTTTTCTGCCTTTTAGTTGTGTTTTTTGTGGTGCAGCTCAGCAACGGCGGAGTACTTTGTAAACAGCTTGTGTACATAGCCTTTTATGTGCATAACCACGTGCAATAAACACCATGTCTTAAAAAAACCCGGGCGTGGCATAGTTGGTAAGCGCGCTCGGATGAGGATACGAGAGATGGAGGTCTGATTCCCGCTTGATACCAATCTGTTTCTTTAATGAGGACAGCACAGCTCCTCTTCACGACGTAGCTGCAGACACCCGAGGTCTCGCTTTTGCTCTCGGAGTGTTGCTTTCACTACAAAAGATGCACGTGAGGATTCTTTTATCGGGAATAAATCAAATGGGGGTATTCAGAAGGTGCTGTCCAAATTTGCAAGTCACAAGTATTAGCTAAAGCCAATATCAAGTAATTTAGAAAAATATACAAATTACTAATTATTTCATAACAAAAAATTGCCTGTCTTGCACCGGATGGCTGGCAGCTTAAAATCAGTGGTTCCTAAAGCCCCAAAACTGTTATTTATTAATCATTGGCTAAATTTAGCCAATGGGTATTACGAGGTTTATAACGTCTTCGCGTAAATAAATGTTTACACGTAATGGAAAAGTTTCCAGACACTCTGCAGTTGTTTGTCAACTTTTGCAAGTTAAATGTATTGGTGCTGATATCTTGTGTATGTCTTGTATGTGCTGATATAGATGTGTATGTCTTGGCTGCATTCATTTTCTTCAGATAGGGAACTGTATTCCGTGATCCATCAATTATGCAAGTCGCCTAAAATAATTTGTGTATGTGCACGCCTGCTTTTCATTTCTGCGCTTCTATGTATTTTATGTTTTTTTTTTGTATTTTACTTTGTGTACCCATTGATTGTTACGTTTGCGTGTGTATAAGCCTGAAAATATTTATTACATGTCCTTAAGCGTGTTTCCACTGCTGTGTATATGTAAGTAGGTATCATCATCAGCCTGACTATACCCACTGCAGGGCGAAGGCCGCCCTCATATTTGATCACTTAACCCGGTTCTGTACTAGCTGCATCCACTTGACCCTTGCGAACTTCTTAACCTCATCCTCCCACCTAACTTTCTGCCACTCCCTGCTACGCTTTCCTTCCCTTGGAATCCAGTTTGTTACCCTAAGCGACCATCGGTTATCCTCTCTTCGCACTACATGTTCTGCCCATGCCCATTTCTTCTTAATTTCCACTATAATGTCGGTATCTTGAGTTATTTTTCTGACCCACTTGGCACGCTTCCTATCTCTTAACGTTACCCCTACCATTTTTCGTTCCATAGTCCTTTGGGTAGTCCTCAACTCAAGTAGAGCTCTCTTGGTTAGCCTCCATGTTTCAGCCCCATAGGTGAGTACAGGTAAGATGCAACTGTTGTATACTTTCCTCTTGAGTGATACCGGTAAGCTGCTAGTCATAAGTGCTTACCAAATACGCTCCATCCCAATCTTATTCTTCTTGCTATTTCCTTTTCATGGTTTGGATCTGCGGTTACTACCTGTCCTAAGAGAGACATATTCGGCTACTACTTCCAATACTTCGCTACCTAATATAAACTGCTGTTCCTTCCCGAGGCTGTTGAGCATTACCTTAGTCTTCTGCATATTGATTTTCAAGCCTACCTTTCTACGTTTCCTGTCCAGGTCATCAATCATTATTCGCAGTTCATCCCCGGAGTTGCTTAGCAAGGCAATGTCGTCAGCAAATCGCAGGTTACTGAGGTATTCTCAATATACCCTAATCCCTAACTGCTCTAATTCCAAGGATCTGAATACTTCCTCTAAACAAGCTGTAAATAGTACTGGGGATATTGTGTCTCCTTGCCTAACACCTTTCTTTATGTGAATTTTGTTTCTTTGTTTATGCAGAAGTATGGTTGCGGTGCAGCCACTATATATATATATATATATATATATATATATATGTATATATATATATATATATATATATATATATATATCTGCCAGCACTTTCACGTGCGGCTCGTCTACCCCCTGATTTCGCAATGCCTGCATCACCACCGAGGTTTCTACTCAGTCAGATGCTTTTTCGTAATCAATGAATGCTATTTATAAGGGCTGGTTATATCCCGAGCATTCTTCTATCACCTGATTGATGGTATGGATATGATCGATAATAGAGTACTGTTTCCGAAACCCTGCTTGATCATTTGCTTGATTGCAGTGTAAGGTTGCCCTGATTCTATTAGCGATTACCTTAGTAAAAACCTTATACGTAACAGACAGTAAGCTGATTGGTCTGTAATTTGTAAGGTCCTTAGTTCAGTTCAGTTCAGTCGTTCAGTCGTGTCCGACTCTTCGTGACCCTATGGACCATGTCACGCCACGCTTTCCGGTCTCTCACTATCTTCCTAACATCACATAACTTCATCTGCAGTGCCTCGAGAATGCCATCTAACCATCGCGTTCGCTGCCTACCCCTTCTATGGCGACCCTCAACCTTTCCCAACATCAAATCTTTCTCCAGCGACTCCTCTCTTCTCATCAGATGACCAAAGTAGCTGAGCAAGGTCCTTAGAGTCCCCTTTCTTATGAATAAGGATAATGTTTGCATTCTTCCATGGTTCCGCTACCGTCGATGACACCAGGCACTGCGTATACAGGGTGGCCAGTTTTTCTAGCATGATATCCCCCCCCCGTACTTCAACAAATCTGTAGTTATCTGATCCTCTCCAGCTGATGTATGTATGTACGGACCTAAACTAGCTTCGGCTATTGGCCCAACATTTTTTGCAATTTGTATATTTATTGAAGTAAATGATTGATTCATTGGTAGTTTAGCGCGACTCTATTCTCGTGACCGCCAGCGTATAACGTGCGATCGCCGTTTCGAGAACGTGCTACGGGCGCCGCCGTTGACATTTCCTTCAAGCATGTCTGCCTTCCCACGCGACCGCTGACACGTTCGTCTCAAGTCAAGTGTCACTGTTGACCTTTCCCTCCACACCCTCTGGCGCCGCTGCTGCCACTTTCCTCAATTACGTGACTGTACTCAGTCACCATTTATTCTTACCATCCTCCGACGTACTGTTTTCCTTTTCCTGCGCGCCTCGTTTTCTTGTTCCTCACAATGACTTGAACGAGAGAATCTTCGGCGGAACTCCGTCTGGTTGCGTACTTGAAACAAAAGTTTGAGAAATACTTATCACCAATCAAATTATTTATTTGAACCCGACGTTTCAGGACCAACTCGGTCCCTTCCTCAGGGTTGACTAAAAGGGACCGAGTTGGTCCCAAAACGTCGGGTTCTAAAAAATACTTTGGTTGGTGATAAGTGTTTCTCAAATTTTTGTACATCACAATGCGACCTCGAAATGTAGAGATCTAGTATTTCGCCCTAGATAAAGGCTATTGGAGATATAAAAGTCGCAGCTGTTCCGACTACCACACATTAACATTCCCCCATTAATAAAAGGAATACAGCGCACTTTGAATCCTCGTAGAAAAGGCTTCACGATGAGGAACATTTTGCAAGTAAAGTTCTTTCTTCGCGGCTAACTGATCATCTAGGGCCCCTCGCACCTACATATCGAAATTAAGACCCAATTAGGTTTTGTTTGGTTTGGTACGCAGGGTGTAACGTCCTAAAGCGACTCAGGCTATGAGAAACACCCTAGTAGAGGGCTTCGGAATTCCTACCACCTAGAAAAATTTCGACCCCATTAACTTGCGCAGAAAGCAGCTAGGTACTAAAGTGCACGCTCTAAAAGAATGAATCCCACAAGTTAAGGTGCGTGCTTCTCTTCAAATGAAAGGTGTTTTTGAACATAATTTTATTCCATAGCATAAAGATACAGTTTTTTAATTCAATCTTTTAAAGGGTGCTATTTTTCTGATATATATTTGAGGACAAAAAGGCTCCCCATTTTTCTATCACAATGTGAAATACTCAGTGGACCGTCGCAAAAACTTCAAAAATGCAGATCTCGCTACACATAGAAGATAATGCCATTACGATCAACATGCCCATTACAAAACCATAGTTATTTTCCGGCTGTTTCACATATATTGTAAGACACGTCCCCTGTTGGTTTTCATAGGGCTGACGTAAATGCTCGGTGTGAGCGCTGGACAGGCTTTAAAAATATGCAGTTGCTAGGCGTCGGAACGTTAGGCAATTCTTGCCAATAAATTCGAAATTGTACCTTATAATGTTTTACACTTATTTGATAATTATGATTGATGCCCCCTAAAGCTGGACTGTGTACCGCAGTTGAATTAGCTGATCAAAGAACCCAAGATAGAGAACGCTGCATGTATTACAAATAAGAAGTCTGTTTTCTCCAGCATGGAATTTTCTAAGCAAGACTAGATAGTTTGTTGCGAGTGAAAACGAGGGCGTGCCTAAATGTCTCCGATGGTCCATGTAGAGTTAAAACTCGGGGAATTCAGCAAATCCGGACCTGCGCGCCTCGCCAGAATCGATCCGCTGTCGTCAACACCACCAGAATTGTGCGAAACTATCGTTTTTGGTGAAAGAGCGACTGCTCTTCTTTTATTTGCTTTCTTCTAGCCCATTTATTCTTCCTCATTGCAAGTGACACGCAGAGACGCCAACGAAGGAACAGATTTACCAGATTCAATTGAATACAGCGGCCCAAAATACGAACCGTGGCAAAAGAAGGCTCCATTCTCCGTGGCGATGGCCGTGCTGTTTTATTGCAGTGGCACCACGAAACAGCTATCGGCTAGAAGCGCGTATATTGTTCGAAGCTTCTTCTTACATCGGCGTGTCTCTGGTTTTGCATACAATGAAAAGGTGAGCAATAAAACTAGATCGCTAGTTTGGCTCCATGATTTCGATAGGTCAGTTCAGTCGTTCAGTCGTGTCCGACTCTTCGTGACCCTATTGACCATGTCACGCCACGCTTTCCGGTCTCTCACTATCTTCCTAACATGACATAACTTCATCTGCAGTGCCTCGAGGATGCCATCTAACCATCGCGTTCGCTGCCTACCCCTTCTCCGGCGACCCTCAACCTTTCCCAACATCAAATCTTTCTCCAGCGACTCCTCTCTTCTCATCAGATGACCAAAGTAGCTGAGCTTTAACTTTAGAACTTGACCCTCCAATGAGCAGTCGGGTTTATGGTCGACAATATTGACTGATTTGATCTTCTGGCAGTCCAAGGAACTCTCAAGAGTCTTCGCCAGCACCACAATTCAAACGCGTCAATTCTTCGGCGGTCAGCCTTTTTCACAGTCCAACTCTCGCATCCATACATCACAACTGGAAAGACCATAGCACGAGTTATACGGATCTTGGTTGGCAGACTAATGTCTCTGCTCTTTACTAGGCGGTCAAGGCTAACCATTGCTCTCTTTCCCAGAAGCAGGCGTCTCCTAATTTCATGGCTGCAGTCTCCTTCCGAGGTAATATTGGAGCCCAAGAAGAGAAAGTCTGTCACAGCTTCCACTTCTTGTCCCTTGATGCTCCAGGACTTGATAGGGCAAGACGCCATGATCTTTGTCTTTTTAATGTTCAGTTTAAGCCCAAACTTCTCACTCTCTTCGTGTACGCGCACCAGAAGTCTCTTGAGTTCCGCTTCACTTTCTGCCATTAAAGTGGTATCATCCGCATATCTAAGGTTCTTGATACGTTTTCCAGCAATCTTCACTCCAGCTGAAGACTCGTCCAGACCGGCCTTCCTCATGATGCACTCTGCATATAGGTTAAATAGGCAGGGTAATAATAATAATAATAATAATAATAATAATAATACTTTATTCCCTTCAAAAAAAAAAAAAACAATACAGGACGCGGACGCGCCAAAGCCTCAATTGGGCTTGTAGGGCGCCGTCCGGCAGCAGCAACAACCTCTGTTACCAAATCACAGAATTATTATTATTTTTTTTTGTGGACGAAAACAGCATGAACTAGAGCTGCTCAAGCTCGGCAATAGCACCCCGTAACTGCCTGCGAGTGTTCAAGTTGCAGTATGCAGCCTTGCTTCACTCCTTTCTCAATCGGAAACCAATCAGTAAGACCATGCCCAGTTCTGACTGTGGCCTCTTGCCCTTCATACGGGTTCCTGAGGAGACAGATGAGGTGAATTGGAACTCCCATCTCTTGGAGAGCTTGCCACAATCTGCCGTGATCTACGCAGTCAAACGCTTTCGCATAATCAATAAAGCAGAAGTAGATGGGTTTCGATAGGAGGATGTTGTAATTATTCAAACTTAGCTACCTGGTCTTGAGCGTCTTTGAGCTCTTCACAAACATAAAAAGTATGTTTGCGCTCCACGTTTCGCGCACATTCCAGGTGCGTGAAATTTAAGGACATTAAAAGCTCGAGTTATCTCAATACGAGCGCTTAAAAGCCACGGAATAGAGCAGACGTTATAGGGAAGGCGTTAATCAGAAAATCCCAGCGAACTCTGGGCGATATTAATGGAAATACGCGTCCCGCCACGGCTGGTGCCTAGCACAGCAGACATCCGATGACACTATTTATATATGTAAGCACGAATGTTCTAAGCAAAAGCTTAGGACACACACCTATTGGATGTTCTTGCCCTTGCATAACAATTGAGGGTGACCAGTGATCAATGCCACCCTCCATTTAATTATGCCTTGTGGCAAATGAGCGATTAATATTAGTAATCGTGATATTATTATTATTATTAATATTATTATTATGATTATTATTATTATTATTATTATTATTATTATTATTATTATTATTATTATTATTATTATTATTATTATTATTATTATTATTATTATTATTATTATTATTATTATTATTATTATTATATTACTGTAAGCCCTGTGAGTCAACTTCCTCTTCATCTGAGCGTAATCTTCATCCGTCATCGGGTCGTGGGAAGACGAAGTGTTGATGAGCTGTGGCTAATCGGTAGCTGCTGCTTCGGGTTATCTTAAATAGAAAGGTAAATTTGCTGGTGCGTTCTTCTGCCTCACAAGTGGTAGAGGTAAGTCCTGATCCCAGCGTCCTCAATGCGGTACCCCCTGGAGCTCCATTCCGGTCCTGTTCTTGGCGACACATCGACCGCCATGGCGCAGTCACATCAGCCTGCTGTGACCGCCGTTCCGGCGCCTGTCGCTACCGATGTGCATTCGACGGCTGCCCATGCCTCCGCTGCACAGCTGATGTCCCATGGTGCTCTTGTTCCTCACCATATGACCTATCCAACTTGGTCAGTTACTTCACGTCAGCCGACCCACCTAGTTTCGCCAGTCTCCGCGGTGACGATGTCGAAGGCTGGTTACAACCGTACGATCGGGTCAGCGCTTTTAATGGCTAGGACGCTTCTATGAAGCTACTCAACGTCTCGTTTTACTTGAGCTTTACGTGGCTAAGACGTGGTTCCTCAACCACAAGGAAGCCATTCCTGACTGGCTTCAGTTCGCGGCACAAATCCGCCTGATCTTTGGAACTGTTGCTGCTGGTCCGGCCTCTTTTCAAAAGGAGCTAGAGACCCGTGTGCAGCATCCAGGAGAGACATACACATCATATATTGAGGACCTCGCCGGCAAAGAGCACTCGCCCTTTTCCCGCGAGTCAACAATTCCCTGGTCGAAGATGAACGTGTTGGTTATATTTTAAAAGGAATTGGCTCTTCTGCCTACGCAGCTATAGCTACCCAGAATCCCGTCACAGTAGCAGACATTCGTATCCGCTTGCCAGCGACTTGACTACCTACAGTCGCGCCGGCTCAACAACACCTGGGATCCGAGCCAAACTCCCAAAGTTGATCAGCGCAGCACGATACATCCTATTATACGGGAAGAGCTCCACAATGATATTCCGTCGGTGCCTGCTTTCCCACGATTAATATTATTATTATTATTAGCAGCAGCAGTAGTAGCATTAAATTGTAGGGTGTCCACCGACTCCATTTTCTCTATACATGCTGGCGCGCCGTTGTCCTAAAAAGGTTTGTAACCAAGGAACCCAAACCAAAGCAGGCTTCTTAAATGAGCATGCGTGTTATACGCTGTGAAGTTCTAAGTATGAAAGCATACCACGCGCTTTATACGGCCAAAGCTGCTTATCAGGAAGAACCCATGGTTGCTGACCCCTATGGTCAAGGACATAATGGAGGAAAAATATGTAACGTTTGCTGCTTAGTGCTTCTAACCATCGGTAAGCCGTTTATCATTTTGCTCATGGCGAGAGATGCTGCTATATTTATCAGGAACATTAGTCGCCATGTCGGACTAGTTCTGTATTGTTCGTAGTTGTCGTAGGCGATTACCGTTCCATCTCTCAAAATTTCTTCCGTAGATTGAAATGAGCCAGACTGAGTTGTCTACACCGCGATCTTTGCCAAGCCAGCGTGCCCCAGCAGCCCATGTTACTACTGTAAGTGAGTGATAAAGGGCCAGCAAATGAACCTGAGAGCGCGAATCTGATTTGAGTAACGAGATTTTTCCTCAATTCTTTAATCATCTCCTGGAAGCATATTCATTTTTTTGCCCTTTGCTCATTCTGAACCAGTAACTCGTTCTTGAGAAACAAGATCATTCCCAAGCCACATTAAATTCAATGGTGACTGTTGTGTACGGAGGTGATCCGGCAACTCAATGAGTGCCGAGATATTTTGTCGCTATCAGCACTGCTGAGTTGTTCTTTACTTTCCGGGCGCTAGTCAATCTAATAAGAAGTTCATTTCAAAGGCTCTGCAATGTGTCGCCACCGGAGGTTGTCATGACCACGTTACAAACTTTTCGCACCACGCCAATAAACATAGCTGCTGCCGTTGCGGCGGTGGTACTCGATGATGGTGCGCGGTGTCCTTACCGGGCAGTAAAAACGCACCGCGCGTTGACCTTGTCCTTATGAGTGAGGTTTGTTATTGCGCTTATGTTTTCAACAAAAGTCAAAGAAAGCCAAACTTTAAAAATAAATTACAGCCAACTACCGCTGAGTGTTCGATAATATTGAGTGCGCAACTTGGGAAGCCGGTTAATTACTTTTTTTGTATTTCCGTCCTATTACACTTAGAAGCGTATCTTGGCAGCTTTGCAGCAGCGCAATCTGTTAGCGCTTATTAGACATTTTAGGAACGGAACTTTTTCTTAAGAGCCACTTTTTACATCTGAAATATTAGCGTTTCAACAATCATGATATGTGGAGCCTGCAATAAGAATTTAGTTCTCACTTTTGCCTTGCCCCTATGCTTAGATTCGCACTCCGCTCTCATTTACCGTCGCAAACCGTTACTGCACATTTCAGTCAGCCGTGGAATTCGGAAGCATGCAGCGCTGTTGGGTGCCCATCCATACGTTAGCTTCCGACGTCACCGCAAGCATCGAACGGCAGAAACGAAATACCAAAAAAGCAAAGATAGCAATAAGCCCTTCATGCCGACTTTGTTTGCAAAGACTTCGGAATTCAGACGCGGAATAAAGAATGGCTGCAGCTGGTGCCATCTTTCCGATAATTCAAACTTTTACGTTGACTTTTGGGTAATGGCTTAATATTCTCCGGTGCGAAGAAAAGGCAATGGACACTTCGCGCTATTACGAAGCCATCTGATCCGTGCTCTCTAATACTCTTTTTGCGACATCCGCACAACTGGTGCTGCCTAATTCGAGAAGAGCACCAAAGCGTGAAATGAGTTCGAAGCTCTCTTTTAGATGTGCGTTTCTTTTAGTTGTTTTTTCTCTTATGCTTAAAGTAAAGTAGGATGATTCTAGAGCTGCATATTTTCGTTCTGTTCTGGATCTCTTAGGCGGAACGCGAAGTTTTGTTTCCGAATCAGTTTTTGAGTTTCTCCCTTGTCGCTCTTGACAAGCGAATGCGATCGACGCTATCACTAGAAGAAGATCCATCCTTATCAAAACTTCAAACTCGGAGTAACACTTTTGCCGAGGCTGCTAATTATTCGACGACGGGTAAGAAGTTCACAGTAGATTTTACAGACGCGTGACAATAATTCGTCTTGGTTGGGTAAAAGTGGCCCTTTTCAATAATGAACTAACCTAACACCACAGCCACTGACTAACCTGAAGCTGTCAAAGAGTGTTTTAGACCTAATAAACTTTTTCTTTACTGATTTCGTTTCAGGAAAAAAATACGTGTGTGCGGTCTTCTGCGCAGCTATTCGCTAATGTATGGTCCGTGTTTTATGGCAAGATGGAATGCGGCGGGGATGCTCTCGAAGCGAAAAATGTGCCATATGCCGTATATTTGCTCGTTTTCCCGCGATCGTACCAACAGAAGTCAACATTTTGCATTCAAACAGAACAAAGAAATGTTACGGATGCTTAAATAACAGTAACACAGAAATACTGCCGCATTATGCAACAGTGTGGCATGTTTCTTTGCAGCTTGACGTTACCATTGTCGTTTTTTTTTCTTTTTACAATTGGTTGTTTTTCTTTTTGCTATACGGTAGGCATCGGGCGCATTATTTTTTGCCAGAGTTCAACCTGATGGGCGGGGATGAGTACATGTGCAAAAGCATGGACCAAAGGCAGTTGTTAATTGATGCCGAGCACGCCACCGTTCTAGGCCATTTATTGTGACCATATACATATTATGCCCCGTCGTGTTTTTATGACGAAACACAAACCAACCAATACACAACTCCAGGCCGCGTCGCCTGCCAATTATAATGGTACACCATGTCTGGGCCTTGTGACGAAGTCTCAGGACGTCGTACACTAAGCGAAATCCCTGACAATACCTGTCTTCTGTGCTCTTATCGACTATAATGCTGCCACGCTAATAATTAATTTACTGCTCACAATGTTTTCATTTTAATGGAGCGATGGTAGTGTTTATTGTATATCTAAAAATTGATACGGGGTTCATTAATGATGAAGCAAGGTTCATTCATCTCCAAAGGCTTGCTATAATGCAAGCCTCTGGAAATACATTGCGCATCAATATAGTTTTTGTGGGCCTAGTGCTGGACTTTATATTGCTTAACCTTGAAATGCACTTTCGGGTCGTCTCCTTTATACCAAGGTTTCATTGTGCTAGCTCTTGCAATATGGGGTTCCGGCGCCTTCGCACAAGGTACAGGGTGATACTACCGAAAAACAATTATTTCCAGTGCCCATAGTGCGTTGCAGAGGAACAATAGCAACGCATTACAACAATATATTGCAATAGCGCACTTTTGGCGATGAGGGTGACGGGAAAGACGAAATAGTAGGAATTGCGCAGTGCTATAGCTACTGCTTTACTAGTAACCACAATAGCACTGCAAATGAGCATGATAATAAAAGATAGGATAAAGGTTGAAAGTCCAGCTCCTGGAGGATTCTACTCAGCGTAATAAGAAATATATCGCGGTTTTTCGAGGGTAGTCGCACGACGTGCTAAGCGATGCGGTTAAAATGTTGAGAGCGGAAATGCCACCCTCTCCCCCCCCCAAAAAAAAAAACGAAAAATAAAGACAGCTGTAATTATAAGAAAGGTTAGTCATTTCGACCCAACACTCGCGGGCAAGCACATGGGTAGTACAGGGTGCCAGCACGGTGGACACGTACGACTACGTTGCTGCCCCCAGCCCACACGGCAGTCACTTTCCACCCACTGTGCAGGGGTAATCCCATCAGTGTAGCTGTACCTCAATGCAACACCCACTTAAAGCACCGTCACCGCCTGTTCTGCGCAACAACAGCATAACACCTATTCGCTGTCTTGACTACCCGGAGACCTGTTTTGGTAGTCTTCTAATTAAAAAGAAACTTTTGTCTTTAGGTTCGTTTAAAGCAAAGGTCGGCAAGATGCTTCAAAAACGTGTCTTCTTTACCGATGCACGATACCGTGAATAAATGTATTTCCGATAGCAAACACAAGATACAGAATCGAAATAGATTCTTGATAACGATACTCAATACTGCATCGTCGATACTTCGATACACCATTGTAATATAAAAAAAATACAGATAGCATTATGATCGAAGTTTACCTCCTACAGATAATAGGATAATAAAGCTAGTAATCGTTAGCGAAGTTAGGATATTTAGCCATGTATTCTGGAATATCTAGTGTATTACGATTGCACCCTGTTATGACTCTTCGTGAGGTACAAAAATTAAGTGAATAAGAAAATAAATGAATCGTGTCTACCCCGAGACTCGACGTACCATCCTCCTGTGGGCAATTGAGCGCAGTAACCACAACTCAGTGCACTAATCAAAATAAGTCCAAACTTCTACTTGTCTAATAGCATAAAAACACCGGTGATTTGAGGGTAAGGCCAACAGTGGTGTTGGGGGGAGGAGGGAAATGTCAGAACTGATTGATTTATAGCAAGGGAAGGGTGCGGAACTGCCTCACTTGTTTTCTGTGGATAGCTTAGCCGCGCCGTAAGGAAAGGGAGGAAGGTGGGAGCGAAAGAGGAAAAAGAGAAAGAGGAGCCATAGTAGAGGGCTACGGAGTAATTTCGACCACCTGGAGATCTTTAACGTGCGCTGATATTGCACAGCACACGGATGCCTCTTCGTTTTGCCTCCATCAAAATGCAGCCGCCGTGGTCGGTTTCGAACCCGGGTACTCCGTCACAGTAGTCGGGCGTCTTACCACTGCACTTATACGAATAAACGTAAAACTTATTTAGTTGCTTTCCATTTAGTACATTATTATTTGCCGGTGGCTAGTGCCTTTACTTCGAGGAAAACGATTTGCGCTTCGCGCACTTCGGAAGCCGAATAGTTATTTTTTTCTAGAACTGCGATAGCACACTTTTGAAGATGAACATTGTTCGTTAAAAAATAGAAGAAAAACAACGAAAAGTAATATGGTTGAACGTTTTTATTATAGAAAATATATCTGTCACCGTTACCTGCAGGTCTTATGTAAGCATTTATTCAAACCGCCAGTATACAATAGCCCCACGATGTGTGCGTACTATAAGCGCGAAAAATGATAAAAGCCACTCTAAAGGAGCAGACGAGCACGTCTTAATGTTTTATTCGTTGAAGGCAAGCATAGCCGCACCGATTCAAGTATCCTGAAGGTAGTTAGGAAACTTAAGTTTCACTTGAGCCTCTCAATTGAGACCTAAGGCTGGTTACAGCCCCTGTTTCTTCAAATAAATCTAATGCTTCAGCTGACGAATTTGACACTGCCGGCGTTGATTACAGCACTGGCCCCATGTGGAAGAAAGCGGGGTCTTTGTGCTGACAGATGAACAGCTTCTTCTGTCAACCGATCTGCCACCCAACTGGTGGTACAGTCTGAACGAGCACCGCCGATCCACAACCTGACTTAAAGCAGCCTCGAAATTCGGAGCTTTTTTAAATGTTGAGTATCATTAAAATACACGATACGCCAAAAATAGTTTCGGTGGCAATGCTTCGATACTCCCATTTTAAGCACGCGATACCAAATACCGATACACAGAATGTTTCAAAGATAGTATCGAAGATGGATCTACTTTCGATACTGCCCATGGCTAGTGTAAAGAAAGGAGGGGGAGGGGGGAAGGCAGTACAACTAACAATGCAGGACGAGCATGCATGTCAGGATGAGTGGTACAGTAGTAGACGGCAGTGTAAAGGCGAATAATAATCGGGTGCTCCAGGTAGAGGCACGTAACAAGTTGAGCGCGTCGCAGAGTGCGCAAAAGCATAGACGGTGGAGCAATAGTGCCTTTAACTGCATACTATAGCGATCTACGGCGGACGCAAATATTCTAGGCACACTCATAACAAGCAGACAGCAGTCTGAAAACAAAAAGACCAAAGCCAGGTCGCTCCTTCTGACCAAAGCATACGGTCCTCATTTTATTGAGATTGTGCATCGGGGACATGCTAAAGCACCAGTGTTCGCTAGGCTCAACTAACACCTTCAGGCGCAGAAATATTTCTCCTATTTTAAAACATTTACATAAAAACAGCAGATGGCATATTACCGCAGAAAGAAGTCATAGACGATCTCTGTAAGTCTAAGATAAGGAAGATTGCCCCTTTACCCAATTGTTTTTTGAAAGCGTGACAAATTTGCGTACTTTTTCAATGTATACCTTTATCACAGCAAGCCTAAATTGGGCGCAGGAGCGCGGCGTCCCTGTAAGCCCCTGGGAATGCCGCTAGGACAAGTCCAAATTCATGAGCGGCGACACAAGCATGGGTACATTGCCCTTTTCAATGTTTTGATGGGAAAAATGCTTCCATTTTCCAAGTGCTTCCGCTGGTTTCAAGGCGCTCTGTAGGCTTTAAAAAAAACACTGAATTTTTTGCTTACTGCTGCGCAGAGTTTATTGCTCGCACTGATGTCTTGAGAGCAGCTCTTAGGCTCCAAACAAATAATTTTTCAAGGGGTTAAATGAATACCTTCTTATGTTCGAAGATCCGGGTTAGAATGAGAAAAAGAAGATGACTACACAGTATGAAAGAGGCACTGAACAAGGTTGAACAAAGGGGAGGTGAGCCTCAATTTGCAAGCCCGGCCAGTGTTTCGACAAATGGACTGTTTCGTGCCTTCGTCAGTGTCACTACTCCATTGGCGTCGTTTGGTTTTACTTTGGCAACGCCCAACGCTCTTTTGTAGCGACGCTGTCTCTTTGTCGATTCACTGGAGTGCACAGAACATATCACATTGCGACTACGTCACCTTCCTACAGTGTGTTACCACTGCAGTAACACATGCCGAATCTCTCCTTGTACGCTGGCTGAGCCAGTATGCCCGGTAGCCCTTCGAATCTATTGCTGATCCGTGCAGACGACGACATTTTCTTTTGGCTCGTTGTCGAATTACGGGTTGTACCCATACAGAACGTCTTAATAGAATATTCCCGGTACTTTGTTTAGATTATGTGTTGATGAAGGTTTCGACACCTTTCAACTTATTGTTCCATTCTTACTGGTCATTTCCGTCCATGATTACTGGGAGGCTTAGCGCGGAACAGACAAGGACAAGAGAGGCACACAGGACGAGCGCTCGTCCTGTGTGCCTCTCTTGCCCTTGTCTGTTCCGCGCTAAGCCTCCCAGTAATTATGTCCCAGAACCAACTAGCCCAGAACTCTACTTTGCTCAATTTCCGTCCATGTTCGCCACGATGGTTGAGACGAAGTTCCGACTGACCCTGTCAACTTGACCGTTTGTGCGTGGGTGTCTTGTCGAATCCAAGAGTTTCGGTGGTCTTCACGTTTCACGGTCGTCACTCTATTACATTTTGCAGCATCCTCTTCATGACACATAGCGGTGCATGCCGTGTTCAGAACCGTTGTCTCGCTCGGTTTACTAAGCTCAGCTGTGTCCGTTTCTACTTCTCGCCCAAGGCTCACCATCTTCTGGAGAACATTCACTCAGAAGTGTTTGCCATATGTTCGCTGGGCTGCTTATTGACATCAGGAAATTGGCTTCTAGTCATCATACCCTTTCATTTGTACAGGACGTCAGTATTTCCTCTGAGCTCTGTATTAGTCATAATAAAATTCACAAAACTTGACTCTATGGCCACATCGTTCATTGTCGTGATTTTTGTGATTCAATTTTGGTGAAGTGTTCGAGATGCTTGAATGCTTCGTTTTTTTTTATCCTAAAATTGTAAAGTGCCGTGTACCTTGTCGATTTGCGACGTTAGACAAGTGCGTTTAAGTGCGACCAATGAGGACAGAAAAGTTCTGGGTAGTGTCCGGTACGACATAAAGCACAACATCTTGACCTTTCAGACTATCAATCTGTATTGTTGTTTTGAATCTTTAAAGACATTTGATGGGGCTTTAGCCAAATCCATACAGCTCCTGGTTGTCTTTCTAGAAGCAAAAGAAACAGAAGACTCATGGCCTCTGATGGTCTTATCTTGGAGACTGCACTTCCGGTGCCAACGAGCGTGTCAAAGCTCCTCTCACTAATCACTGCAGTCTTGATGTACTTGACATTGACTTGGCCGCCACTCGGTGAGGCAGACATAATATACTGAGAGAATTGCCCCGTCCCCGGCATCGCGGTTTCTTCGTTGCTGTGGTGAACAGGCATCGGACAATACCTCACGATGTGACCATATTTGCGACACTGGTAACATTTCGACTCCTTGGCCCTCTCATCGCTGTCATGATTGACCTGCTTCGGCTGTGTCTCCGCCCCTGCTCGTGTGGCTGCCATAGGCTCGCTTCCATCCTTGCTTCCATGAGAGCTGCAATAGACTGCCTCCCCTTTTGAGGCTTTTTGCCGCTTCAAGCAGCTCCAAGAATATAGAGGAGCTTCCTGCCTTTATCCGCAGAATCGCAGCGTAGTTAGCATTCTGCAGTCCCGCAAAAATCAAGTTCTTATATTGCGAAGTGTTTTCTTTTATGTCACACTTAGTGCAAAATGTCACTTGTCGAAGAAATAATCGGTAACAGACTCCCGCTTACCTTGCGCGCGCCGGCGCATCTTCTCGTAAAGGGCAAGTGGGTTGCTTTCATCGTCGGAAAAGACTTTCTGCAGCTCCTCTACCCATTTCTACCATTTTCCCCAGGTCTCCAGCTGCGTTCGCCTTCCTCTATGCCATTTCCGCGCCGCCCCGCTGAGCTTCGACGCTGCCACAGCGAAAGTAACATCGTCCCTCCAGCCGGCCTGCCCCGCCATCATCTTGACATCCGATACCCACTACTTGGCGGGCTTTTACTCGCTCCGGCCCCCGCAATGGCGGTGCCCGAGAAAGCGGGCATGGACGCCGACAAGTCCGGCATTGCTACAAAAAGTGCGTTTGCTTGGTTTCAAGCTGCCCACAACTGCATATGGGCGAGTTGCTCGGTGAGTGTCACAAGCGACTTGGTTGCCTCTCGGTTTTAGGACATGGCGATGCCTAGGCGTAGCCGAACGCTTCGGTTCCAGGAATGTTGAGAGTACGGGAAGGAGGCTCACCGCTGCTGTCTTGTTGCGATGTAGTCAACGTCACTGCTGCGGCTGCAATTCCGTCGCTCTTGGCTTTTGGAGACTTCAGGAGGCGGTTATCCAACTTGTGATTGTAGACGATTTTGACTGCTTAATGGTGCGCGAATTAAATTCAGGATGCTTTTTTCTACATTTTCAAACTGTTTATTGACAATCAAACTAATAGACGATGCTACACGGCTCCGTACTGTCGAGAGTGCATCTTTCTTCACCTAATGGTAGTCTTCCTCCCCATGGTTGCTCTTTCTTATTCGCCAGGGTGTCTAGACGACTCGTTTTTTCCCCCGCGAGTTCACTCGCTGCGCACCACGCTGTGGCCGCTCGCTAACATTTAAGACCTATTCAAACCAGGTTATTGGACAGGGAGTCAACGGATATGGGGGGTGTAGAAAATTGGGGCTGTACGATGGAGTCACGAGCTTTGATTTCTAGCAAAAAGAGTGGCCTCGGGCTCAAAAACATGTTCAGAGACATCAATTAACACGACTAAATCAGAAAGGAAAGCGAAAGAGGAAACGTGCATACGCCAGTACTCAAACCGCTGGTTTACTCAGATTTCGATTTTTGCTTTTTTTCCTTTGTTGCCTGTCTTCGACACAATACTACAGCACAATACCACATTCACAGTGATCCCCTTGTTTGGAGGTATTTTATGATCAAGCAGTCACATCTGACTTGGTCATTAAAATTTCCTTAGGGAGAACAGAGGCTCTACATTCGAGAGCCATCAAGGAGTACAGGTACTTCTACTTCAGAAGTACTTGTACTGTGCTCGTCAGGGAGACTTCATTTCTTACCCCCTGCTTAGACAACACCCCACAAATACAGATCACTATGAACAATGCATCAGCGCTACACATGGGTACTCTGTTATGTTAAATTTCCTTATCTATGGAGTAAATGATGTAGGGTTGCAAGAGACCACAGGGTACAATAAACTCCAGGGACCTCGAACAGAAGAGCAGTGGGAGACCCAACTGCCCAGCCCCATCTTGGACGACCAGCGTAGTCTCGTCAACCTGACTAGGGACATGGGTTGATTCTATGGCGTTCTGGACAAAGAAGCTGCTCACTTTTGGCAAATATTCACGCCTAAAGTTTATCTCTCTCGCTCAGGCATGCCAGCTTCTGAATAATGATCACGGACTTAGGGCGTACGCTTTGTGTTCAATACACTGCTGTAATAAACAATTTAAGTGTGGTTATCACTTGCCGAATGCCCGTTGACATCTGCATGACCAACAGCCATTCTCCTCTTTCAAAAACTTTGAAGGTCACGGTTCCTCAGAATGGACTCTGCCTTCTCACAAGGAAGGAACACCTCTGGGCACATGTGTTGCTATCCTTCCTTGTGTTGCAAGCTTCCTCAGCGTCTTACCCAACGAAGTGGAGTTTGCGCTTTGGAGAATCCGGGTCGTGGCTGCCCTCACTGCCGCAGTCAATCCGCGTTTTTAATATTTATATTCACGTCCAGGGTGTCCTGTCTGCACGTCCAAAAATACTGAGGCGGATAAGCGCCACTTCAGGTGGATATGCCCGGCGCTGGAGCCGACGAGAATCAGTTACCTGGCAGCAGTGGGTCTGTAGCGAAAGAACCCGTCATGATATATTGCGTGGGGGCCCCATCATCGTCACCTTTTGTACTTTAAAACTTTATTAGAGAGGCCAAACTTTTTTTTGCATTCAATACCCTTTGCTTGCTTTTTTACATCTTTATGCCCTGAGTCAAGAAACAACGGTATAAAATAATAATAAACACACAACACGAGCTACCTTCATCCCTCTCAAACGGGGGGGGGGGGGAGGGTATCGAATTCCATACGACGTTTCAGAAAGTTCTTTTTGAGTACCCTGTATAGTACTCGGACGAACGATGGCCTCACAGCAATCCATGGAGGCATTTTCAACTCTTCCTCGTTTTTGCGACTTGTGGTAAAGGTGTTCATATTCCGCATTATATGGCATACAATAGCTTTTTCTTGTCTTGTGTATTTGTCTTAAAGACGGCTGTAGTTGGACATCGCCGTCTAAAGACATTTAATTGTCTTCCTGGCTATCACGAGAAGTCATTGATGTCCCCTATTGTCCCAAAGTATCAGTTTGTGGCAGGTACATCTAACGTATACTTATTAACCAGTGGAGAGTGTTTTCACATTGTCTCAAAATGCATTCAGTAGTTTCTAAATACTGAAGTATCTGGCGCACTGAGGCGTAAATATTGCCCGTCTTAGCTTCACATCGCCCAGCAAAGCAACGACGCCAATAATTCACATCTCTATGTGTCGTGTTTATTTGTACACACTCAGGGAAGCGTCGCCTGATATGCAGCACTATCAATGCATATTTGTATGGTCAGCAATGAATTTCAGGTATACTGGACTATTATTTTAATTGATCTTGCGATAGGCTCCGTTCGGCATTATACGTTTGAATTGTAGCTGCTTATTCACTTGTAGACATGAAGGTACGCCACCAGACCGGACGAGTTGAATAGATTGTTGCTTGTAATTAGCGTATCCACTCGAGAACAACAGCACGCCACAAAAGATGTGGATACCGTACGTACAGAAAGATAATGAAAAATATGCTTTAAATAATCCTCAGTTGAGCTAAGTTGAGATGGAAGCTTAGGTTCTTTTAAATCGTAAGCCAACTCAGCTGGGCACCATGTACATCAATATTTTTTCCATGCAACCCTCCACAAAGGTATCCTACTGCCTGGTGTAGGATCATGCCCTAAACCTATGTTGTGGCACACACTACCTATATGTCCGGCTGTTGGGAAATACAGGGCCTATTTCGACCTCCAATAGGCCCTAAAATACATCCTTTATACGATATACAGGAGTTACAGGAGCCTTTTGAGAAGAATGCGCGACTCAAATTTATTTCTTGTATATTTTCTTCTACAAGTCATGGATTCTCCTCCTGGATCCTTTATATCCCACATCACCTTTCACATTCCTATTTATATCATATACAACCTATAAAAACAGCACATAGGTTTTTCAATGAGGTCTAAGGCCTCTGCGATTCTTTATTTTGGCTTGAGATGTGCAATTTCAAAACAGCTGTGTTTGAACAACACAGCTATAGATGTCCATGCATAAGACATGAGTGCATGGTGTTTCGAATACAGCATACAACTAATGTGACTGCAAAGAGCTTTCCAGATTATAGCCATTCAACGAAATTCGGAAATTCATAGAAGTCAGCATAACTAATATTTTATAAGATTTTAAATTGGGGGGGGGGGTGTATTTCAAATTCTAGAAAATGGCTTCCAAACTAATATCGCTGCATTCCGATTTGCGTACAGTCGTGTACAGCAAAGACCTGGCCACATGATGATGCAGTGAACCTCTGCGCTTTCCCCGGAGCTCTTTGGGAAATAATAACAAAGAAATAATGTAAATAATGCTGTAATAATATATTCCCTTCAATATCAAGGAAAGTTAACATACCTGGCAGCAGTGCCATGAAGAAAAGTAACTGTAATTAGTAATGTTCCCGGCATTTTGCCCTCGTAAACGCGAAAGGCCGGTCTAGTGCACTGTCACGACCATATAATCTCTCCTGCCATAAAAGAAACGGCGGTGGAAAAAAAGTTAAACAGAAAGTATTTTTATTTTTGAGCCTCACTTTCCCAGGTCCCCGGTGTCATAAGAAAGGCGCGTTATTTTCAGAGTTTTATGGGCCTGTTGGGAGCAGTTAACGATCGCTACGGACGCCTTAGTTATTCCCTTGTCTGCAATAAAGGCTCATTCCCATAAAGTGCAACCGTAGTTGTAACATGGTAGCGTATAAGACAGATTATTTCTAGCGAAAATGAGTTGGATGCGCAGGTAAAGGTAAATATATGGTTTTAACAATGTTTTGCGTTATAGTGAGGTTTCGTTCGAAGTTGTATCCCGGAATTATCTGCGTTCTGACCGTCCCGTCCTCTGCTGCTTTCTGCGTAAATGTTCTTAGTTAAGAATGCATGTTTATTGGAAAGGAAAAGAAAAGAGCTCTTCGTAAATAGCAACAAAGTGGAGATGGGGGCCCTTATCAAATTGCCTTTTGTGTTTCTCCTGCCTCTACCGGAAGACCCTTCTCCGTGCGGCTTGGTTTCCAAACAGGCACTTCAGCTTTACGAGCGTGCCAAGAGGAGCGGTCTAGGCCATTTGTAGTTCAGGTGCTTTGACACCTAACGCAGCCTTGAAGTCTCGCTCGTCAGCGGAAGCGCTACGTTACATGTCATTAATTGCAATCTGTTTTGCAGCTTTATGCTTCAAAACAACTTGCTGGAGAGGTCATGCTTCGCTACAGATACTATTGAAAGGAATTATACGAAAACCTAAGTGTGGGGCAAAAGGTCAAGCTATATCACTTCCGTTCAAATCCACGTTCATTAGTAAACCCCGGCGAGCAGCGGGCAATACATGTCACTCTCGTGTGGCGCATTGATGTGGTGAAACATTTATAGGCGTTAAATCAAGCCTGTAGAAAAGTCGGTGGACAAATTGTTGGAGACTACCTACACTCCCGAGCATTTAAAATAAGTGGAAGCTGAGATGTCAGTGATTGCGACGGGGCGTCACCTTTACCGGGGTCGAACGATACTAGTGTGAGCCTTACTTCAACTCCATCGCGATTGTATAATTTATAAGCTCGTAGCTTCAGTAACAGCGATATGTGCGTACATCAGAACTGCTTAAGTAATGCATATGACACCACGGGGACCTGCCGACAACACACAATTATGTTCTTCTTTGGTGCTCGATGTTTATATTGCCAAAATTTCTTGTTTTTGTCGACTTTTTCTATCTGCTTTGGTGCTTCTGCTAGAGTGCCTTTTATTTTTAACCGTTAACACATTTTTTTAAGCATTGAAAGTTTCGTGAATTCTGCCTTCACTGAATGTATATTTTGCTCGGTGGACACACTATAAGGACTAGCGGTCAAAGTTATATTGCCGCGAAACCTGCAAAACAGTATTTGTTGTTTTTTAACAGCCGCCGGCATACAGGCTTATCACTCTGATTCTGGACCGCGTATCAGTTCTGTAATCTTTGTTTGTTACTGCTCGATGTCGCGAGTCACACCTTTATCAGTTTTGTCGTAGCGCAAGACGCACCGAGATCTGTCTGGAAGGTTCCGGCCACTCGGGTGTCTTTCCACAATGTTCCAGCCCGTGCTGGTAGCTGTTTGCGACGTTATCTAGATTGTTCTGTGCAGCCTTTAAATTGAGCGTTGCCGAGTGTGACGGGCATTCTTCGTTCGACGACCGACGAGCGCGTTTGTTGCTATCGCCGCCGCCGAGTTGCTTAGTTCTTTTGCGGGCGCAAGTCAGCCCAAATAAAAGGTTTCTTTTGTGCAATCATCGACCCCTTCATTTGTGTCGTCGACCTCGTCCCCCACTACGTGACATCTGGTGGAGGTGGTGCCTTTGATCCTTCAAGCGAAGACCCAAGCCGCGTTCGTGACGCCCTGGAAGACCAGCCTACAGGTCACCGAGCCAGCCGCCGATTTCAAGGCCTACAACCCGAACACGGTCTGCTGCCTGACCCCATTCGATCTCGGAAGGCATCGACGCTGACAATGGCCCAGCCTACAGCACCGGTTGTTTTCTTCCAACCTCGTGAGCCCCCCTGCTTCCATGGACTACCGGATGAAGATCCGGGAGATTGGATGGACCTTTTCGACCGTGTTGCAGAATTCAATGGCTGGAACGACGCCACGAAACTCAGGCAAGTCTACTTCGTTCTTCAAGGACATGCCCGAGTTTGGTTCGAAAATCATGAGGCAGCTATGAAGGATTGGGACATTTTTAAGGAAGCGTTTTTGACTGCCTTTTCAAGCGTCGTCCGAAAAGAAAGAGCCCAGGACCTCCTTCAGTCAAGACTTCAACTTCCTAACGAGCCTGTGCTGGCGTACGTTGAAGAGATGAAGCGCCTCTTTCGCCGCGCTAACCCTAACATGACTGAAGCTGAGAAAGTCAAATTTTTAATGCGAGGCGTCAAAGAATCGCTTTTTGCAAATATTGTCCGAAATCCGCCAACAACAGTGGCGGAATTTGAAACGGAAGCGTCTGCCATCGAGAAGACGTTGTACACCCGGATGCGCCACTACGAACGACCACTTCAACCAGACTACTCATGCCACTACCCCAGCGCATCTGCAAGCGGAGAGAACCTTCGGGACATCATCCGGGAGATCGTGCGAGAAGAGCTCCGCAGAATGCAGCCATCATCGCAACAACCCCAGGTGGCGACACTCGCGGACGTCGTCCGTGAAGAAGTCCAGCAGGCGCTGGGCGTTCCTGAAGCGACGGCTGCGACTTTTCCAGCACAAGAGGCAACAGCGATGAACTACGCTGGTGCATTACGTCGCCCTCCGCCCCGACGTGATGACTTTCCGTGCCCTCGCCGCTACCGGCCTGTTCCTGAAAACCGTCCCTTGGCTCCCGCCCGCCAAGCCTACCAACGACCAACAAGCCCCAGGAAGTGCGACGCATGGAGGACAGCGAACAACCGCCCATTATTCTTCCACTGCGGTGAGGCCGGCCACATTCTGCGGCACTGCCCGTACCGACGAATCGGTCTCCGCGGATTTGCAGTCGACGCTCCACGACCACGCCCAGGTGAACGACCGCAAGAAATCGACAACTATCTGCGTAGCGGTGAGATTGCGCCACCAAGCCGTCGATTCAGGTCTCCATCGCCGTACAGGGCCCGCTTTGCATCGCCAGGACGTAACTATGATGGTAGTGTGCGCGGAAGGTCCCCAAGCCCCCGTAGGGGAAACTAAAGGCAGCAACCTTTGGAGGTAAGGTTGCTCAACGGCGAAAAGAAGAAGATCCTCCGCCGCCGACGACCACAAACGACGACGCAACCATTTCATCGCCGCTCCACACGACGACATCGCCGACAACACGACCAGAGTGCAAGCAGACACCGCCGCCCAGCGAAGTAACAACGGTATGCCCCGGCCATGACCTGAAGAAACGACGAAGCCGAGATCGGACACTAAGGCCCACGTGCAATGCGAGGACGCGAACAAGTGACCTTGAAGTTGATATCGACGGTCGCAGAGTCACTGCCCTAGTAGACACCGGAGCTGACTATTCAGTCATTAGTGGACCGTTAGCCTCTCAGCTCAGAAAAGTTACCACCGCTTGGGATGGCCCGCTGATTCGCACCGCAGGTGGCAACCTGATTACTCCATCGGGACGGTGTACTGCAAGAATAACCGTAAATGGGCGTACTTACCCCACCAGCTTTTTGGTCTTGCAGCAGTGCTCCCGCGACGTGATTTTAGGCATGGACTTCCTAAATGAAAATAGGGCTATCATCGACCTCCGATCCAAGCTCATCAAGCTCTCTGCAGACAAAGCCATACCTGCTACGACGACTTCGACGCAACACGTCGCTCTAAACGTCCTCGACGGAGAATTGACCGTGCCGCCCCGATCAAGCGTCGCCGTCAGCGTAGGTAGCACAGACATTGAAACCGCTGAAGGCATCGTCGAAGGAAATATCCAATTGCTCTTGGAACGAGGTATCGGGATCGCAAGAGGCATCGCGAAATTCCGGAAAGGACAAACTCAGGTGCTGGTAACAAACTTCACTGAAGAATACCGGCATCTAAACAAGGGCACGACCGTCGCTTTTCTCGACGAATTAGCGGACCTCAAAGACGTATTCACCCTCCACGACCAACCACTGGAAGACGCACCGGACCAATTCCGTCAGCCCACATTTCACATCAATCCAGTATTGACCCACAGCAGGAAAAACCAGATTCGCAGTCTTCTTCGAAACTACAGGGAGTGCTTCTCGTCATCATCGAAGGTACGACAAACACCACTGGCCAAGCACCGCATTATAACGGACGAACACGACCGACCTCTGCGCCAAAGCCCTTATCGTGTATCGCCGCGAGAACGGCAGGCCATTCGCGATCAAGTTGAGGAAATGCTGCGTGATGACGTAATCCAGCCATCGAACAGCCCCTGGGCGGCGCCAGTCGTTTTGGTCAAGAAGAAAGACAGCACACTTCGCTTCTGCGTTGATTACCGCCGCTTGAATAGCATAACGAAGAAGGATGTCTACCCGCTTCCCCGCATCGACGACACTCTCGACCGACTTTGCAATGCAAGGTACTTCTCATCGATGGACCTGAAGAGCGGATATTGGCAAATTGAGGTCGACGAAAGAGATCGCGAGAAGACCGCATTCATCACACCGGACGGCCTTTATGAGTTCAAGGTGATGCCATTTGGCCTCTGCTCCGCACCAGCCACGTTTCAACGAGTAATGGACACAGTCCTGGCAGGGTTGAAGTGGCAAATTTGTTTGGTATATTTGGACGACGTTGTTGTCTTCTCGTCCAACTTTGAAGACCACCTAAAACGACTACAGACAGTGTTGGAAGCCATCAAGTCATCGGGACTAACGCTAAAAGCAGAGAAGTGTCACTTCGCCTACGAAGAACTCCGGTTCCTAGGTCACATCGTTAGCAAGGACGGTATTCGCCCAGACCCGGAGAAAACAGCTGCAATCGCACAATTCCCACCGCCTGCCGACAAGAAAGCTGTGCGCCGATTCCTTGGGCTGTGCGCTTATTATCGACGATTTGTCAGAAACTTTTCGCGGATCGCCGAACCGTTGACGCAGCTTACAAAGGCTGACGTACCTTTTAAATGGGAAGCGCCGCAAGGAGAAAGAAGCCTTCGACGAACTCAAGCGCCGCCTGCAATGCCCTCCCGTACTTGGCCACTTTGATGAAAACGCCGAGACCGAAATTCACACCGACGCGAGCAGTGTGGGCCTAGGAGCCGTTCTCGTCCAGAAGAGTGCCGGACAGGAGAAAGTAATCGCCTACGCTAGCAGGTCACTCACAAAAGCCGAAGTCAATTACTCGACGACCGAGAAGGAGTGCCTTGCAATCATCTGGGCCACTTCTAAGTTTCGTCCATACCTATACGGCCGACCATTCAAGGTGGTAAGCGACCATCACGCGCTCTGCTGGCTAGCTAATTTGAAAGATCCTTCCGGCCGCCTTGCCAGATGGAGCCTACGACTTCAAGAATTTGACATGACTGTAGTCTATAAGTCGGGCCGAAAGCATTCCGACGCAGACTGCTTATCCCGCGCTCCCGTCGATGCTCCCCCGAAGGACGATGACGACGACGCCTTTTTGGGACCGGTAAGCGCCAGCAGTTTCGCAGAACAATAGCGATCAGACCCTGAGCTGAAAGCGCTAGCCGATTACTTGGAAGAAAAGACCGCTTCCCCTCCTGGTGTGTTCAGGCGACATTTATCATCCTTCACGTTAAGCAATGGCCTCCTCGTGAAGAAGAACTTCGCACCCAACAAGACCGCGCAGCTTCTCGTAGTGCCTAAAACCCTTCGGCAAGAAATTCTGCAGGCGTTGCACGATGAGCCCACAGCAGGCCACCTCGGATTTGCGCGCACGTTGCGTCGAATCCAAGAGAAGTATTACTGGCCGCGACTGCCTGCCGAAGTTGCCCACTACGTGAAGACGTGTCGTGAGTGCCAACGACGCAAGACGCCACCGATCAGACCAGCAGGACTACTAAACCCGATTCCGCCCCCAATCCTGCCCTTTCAGCAAATTGGGATGGATCTCCTCGGCCCCTTTCCATCTTCGTCTATGGGTAACAAGTGGATCATCGTGGCCACTGACTACCTTACCCGTTACGCCGAAGCAAGAGCACTACCAAATGGTACCGCGGCAGAAGTCGCCAAATTTTTTGTCGAACAAATTCTCTTGCGACACGGCGCCCCAGAAGTGCTCATCACGGACAGGGGAACGGCGTTTACGGCAGAGTTGACGCAAGCCATCCTGGAATACAGTCACACAAGCCATCGACGAACAACTGCGTACCATCCCCAGACCAATGGCCTCACGGAGCGCCTGAACAAAACGATCGCGGACATGATCGCTATGTACGTCGACGCTGAACACAAGACCTGGGACACCATCTTGCCGTACGTGATCTTCGCGTATAACACGGCAGTCCAGGAGACGACCAGAGCGACCCCGTTTAAGCTTGTGTACGGCAGGGAGCCCACGACGACGCTCGACGCAATGCTGCCGCACGTAACCAGCGAAGACAACCTTGACGTCGCCGCCTACCTGCAGCGTGCAGAGGAAGCCCGACGACTCGCACGGCTGCGTATTAAAGACCAACAGCGCACCGACAGCCGACGATACAATTTACGACGACGGCATGCAGAGTACAATCCAGGAGACCAAGTATGGGTTTGGACACCAATTCGCCGTCGCGGATTAAGTGAAAAGTTGTTGCGTCGATATTTTGGGCCATACAAAATTCTTCGCCGCGTCGGACCACTGGACTATGAAGTCATTCCCGACGGAACGTCAGCATCACAACGGCGACGCGCACGCCCAGAAATTGTACATGTTGTGCGACTGAAGCCATATTACGCGCGTTAAAGAATCTGTGGTGTTTAAACTTTGCAGTGTTTATGTTTACGTTTCTCTGTTCTGGAACATCGAGGCGATGTTTTTTTAAGGGGGGAGTAATGCCGCGAAACCTGCAAAACAGTATTTGTTGTTTTTTAACAGCCGCCGGCATACAGGCTTATCACTCTGATTCTGGACCGCGTATCAGTTCTGTAATCTTTGTTTGTTACTGCTCGATGTCGCGAGTCACACCTTTATCAGTTTTGTCGTAGCGCAAGACGCACCGAGATCTGTCTGGAAGGTTCCGGCCACTCGGGTGTCTTTCCACAATGTTCCAGCCCGTGCTGGTAGCTGTTTGCGACGTTATCTAGATTGTTCTGTGCAGCCTTTAAATTGAGCGTTGCCGAGTGTGACGGGCATTCTTCGTTCGACGACCGACGAGCGCGTTTGTTGCTATCGCCGCCGCCGAGTTGCTTAGTTCTTTTGCGGGCGCAAGTCAGCCCAAATAAAAGGTTTCTTTTGTGCAATCATCGACCCCTTCATTTGTGTCGTCGACCTCGTCCCCCACTACGTGACAATATATTTAACTAGCCAAATTTAGATATTCATTTTTCTAGCTCTTCACTTTACCGTGCATAATGCAATGGCAATTTTGACGAATTTAAATATTAAAAGCTAATCCAGTTTGCATCATGTTCCTTAGAGCAAAATTAATTGAGATATTCGCGACTGAATTTTCAGCCTTTTCGAATATGCTTACGGAACTGAACGCTCAGAGAACGCCGCGAATCCCGCCAATGACACTGCGTAAGAGACTGACGAAATTATTTCGACAATTGTCTTCACCAAACCTAGTGCGACTGCGGCAAGCAAGCGCTCGAGAGGAGCACGTAGTCATTGCCTCCGTCATTGGCATAGAACCATAGAGAAAGGAATGGCTAGAGAACGGACGCTTGGCGAAATCTAGGCCCAGGAAATAACGCATGATTGATAACATTAGTTCAGCCCCTCCATATAGATTGCGCCACCAGCATTTAGAGCACGGGTGCCACCGGCGCAGACCGATGCAGACTGCGGAAGGGTAGGGCCTTCTACTCGGGCTGCGTGCTTGGTCCAGAAGACAGACTGCGTAGTTTTACGGCTCTCTTGGTGTTCGAAGCGAAATAACTGCAGTTTGTTAGGACGGCAAGGTGAGGAACGGTGTTTTGCCTTAAAACATTGCATTTCAAGCAGTTCAACCTGACCGCGCAGGCTGGTTCTTGAATTGCGCAGCTCCTGAACAGGTGCCGGTGCGCACGTCATGGACCGCCCAGTCCGTAACACACCGGCCGCTTCCAGCAAAGCAAGGCGAGAAACGTTTTTTATTTGCAAACCAAGCTGCACGCAGTTTAGCTCAGCCCTCAGGCTGCCGCTGTTGTGACGGGAAGGCCTATGTGCTCGGTTATGGCGCAACAAGGGTTCGCCGGTTGGTGCGCAGTTAGATAAGAGCGAACCCACGCCTGACGCTCTTTGCTTGGTTTGCCTAGTGGTTAGTATTGCGTGGTTTTCCGTTGAATTTTACCGATTTGGTGTTTTCTATAGCCCTCACCAGTGTGCAATTTTTTTAGGGGATATGTGTGGGCCGGGTGAAATTTGAACATCGAAAGAGTAGGCTAAAGTGTTGAGGACGACCATTCTGGCGTATTATGTGCGAGACCGTTATACTTAAGACGGCAGGAAAAACAAGGCAAAGCACAAAATGCTGGAAAACCAAAACCTTGTGCATCGAGGACTGTCATCTGCGACGAAAAACCCGCATTGCACACGCGCAGTGGAATGCGCATTAAAAAAAGGGCAACAGAATAGAAAACGCCGAGGTGTTTCTAAACAGCTTGATACTAAAGATGTGGCGCGCCGATAATTCCGTCCTCTGTTTCTGAAAACATGCATTCCACCCGCGAATTTATTTTACATGCTCTTAACGCACACTGTGGACGTCTGGCTGGCAGCTCCGGAGATGTTGCTGCCCCCGTATCAGATATTTTTATCAAATGAAACGCGTAGTTGGCTGTCAATGGAGCTTTTAATACTAAAGTTCAACATTACAATATCAAGCAGTGCTTGAAAATTACCAGTAGGGATCTTCACCAGGTAGATTGATATGTGTAATTTGCGTAAGTACGCAAGCGAGATTCGATAAATCACGTTGACCATGTTTGTAATTATATTCCTTTGCAACTTTCTCATGCTTCATTTGTTTACAAAGTTTCGGTGAAATGTGTGCCACGATGACAAATACTTCTGCCGTAAATTTTCCAGCTGATGCTAGGCTGCGACTGTCTCTACTGTGTGCCCTGATGAAGTAATTGCAGCGTACGTGCAAGAGGTCCGGATCAATCGACCGCATGCTACGAGTCAATAGTTTTCAGCTTTCACTTTCGCCATGCCATTTCATGTGACATAATGTACACAGCAGGTATTCCTACAATGTTCTAATTGTTAATCAACATGAAAAATGTATGAATAAGCATTAAATGTCTGTAATGTTTCGCGAAAAAATAATGACTGTGCATATTTTCACATTTCAAGAAATTGACCATGTGATAACATGGCATGGTCAGTTTGGTTGGTTTATATTTTTTACCGTCCCAAAAAGACCCAAGCTAGATGCGCATGATAGAGGAACCATTTTTACATTGGAACTCTTGTGCATTGTGGCTATGAACTTAACGCAAGGGACTTTGTTACATGTGCAATAAGGGTTTACAGCTTATGTCGGACTTTCAGCATATTTATACTAGGAAACTTTGCAAACTTTCTGAAAAAGATGAAAGTCCTTACCATCTGCTGAAAGTTTTGCGCCAATGTTGGTCCCAAAAGCACGTTATGGTGTGGAGAAGGGGTGCGTATCTAAGCTCAATGCAACATTCCTGTGGCATAATACCCAAGGCGACTTGAATTGTTTTTGCTTGAAATTTGTGTTTAAAATAAAGTACAGGGTACTTTGAGGGAGCCGTGAGTGTATTGTGACCATAGTTTATGTCTATGTTCTTATGTATTATTTTCTATATTTTCTATATCGGCATGTCATGATACATTTTGTACAATATCGTCTTGTCACTTTTAGTACTGTACGCATGGACTGGTATATCGTACGATTTTTCTGTCTTTCCGGTTGCTTTTATGCGCCAAATTGTTACAGAATTGTGTCGATTTTGTTTTGGTGTAAAGTAAAATAAATGCTCATTTCACAGAGCTCCTTGCATCTTTACTGCAATACAGCTACTTGGCAAAGGCTTTGACGCAGCTGTGTTGATCGCCAGTAGGCAGTAGTTGTGACCTAATTTTATATAAATTGCTGAAAATAAATGAAAAATAGTACCACACCGTACAGAACAAAAATATTGGGCCAACAGTGCGCGGCAGAACGGCAGCGCTTGCTACCATTCAAACAGCGCGCCATGGTGCAGCCCATTTCAGCATTAAAACTGCGCGCCTTTAACCGAAAGCATATTTGCGTCAAGCTCCTACCGCTTGGTTCGCTACATCAATTGTGCATCTGGGCCCTATGGGAGTGTCCGCTCTTTGCCATATCCCTTTCTCTATGAATGAACTTGGAGGCACGTTTCCTGCTGTCAGCGGCTTTCAAAAATCAGCACTGTGATAACGCGCAAAAATTACCTTACCGCTCTGGCTTGGACACGCATAGACTGGTGGCTTACCGGCTTGAGATTTATTTTCACTGGAATGCCCACTGATCAGCTGGCAGCTGTCAATTCTGTTAACAGAACGAACAAGGCTATTTCAATATACATATATGCCCCGCCGGGGGGGCGCAGGGGTTACGGCGCTCGACTACTGTTCCCAAGGATGCGCGATCGAATCCCGGCCTCGGCGGCCGCTTTTCGATGGAGGCAAAAAGCAAGGTGCCCGTGTGCTTTGCGATGTCAGTGCCGCTAAAGAACCCCAGGTGGTCGAAATTTCCTGAGTCTTCCACTACGACATCTCTCATTGCCACTTTCATAGCGTCTCTCATAGTCACTTTGGGATGTTAAACCTCACGAACCAACCATCAATATACATATATAATGTGAATGCGCGTTGCAATGGTAGGGTAGCTGCAACTACGATAATTCGTTGATCGATCGAGAAGGTGCAGATGGATGTCGGCTCCCTGAAAACGATTGCAATATTCGCCTCGCCTCAGAACTCTACGCCTCCGAGCATCTCGCCGCCCGATTTCGTCACATAGGATGTTTGCTAAAATGCACAAACTGTTCCGGACCAAAGGATCTGTACTTTATTCAAAAAATGGAAGGGGAATTATCCTGATAGAATAATCTGAGGTAAGTTTCGAGGTATGCACGAATGTAGATTAGTGCATACCTCGAAGCCAGCACGTCAAATTGTCGAGGTTGTTGGATTCTCCCGCTACTCAGTTTGGAGAATGATTAAGAAGCATAGTTTTATGCTTACCACGTATCGCTGCATCAGGACCTCAGCGAAGAATTTCATAAAAACCGGTATGAGCTGAGCAACTGGAAGTTGGCCAAATGACGATGACCCAGACTTTTCTTAGCAGCGTTCTGTGGAGAGACGATTCCCCCTTTTGCCGCAATGGCGAAGTCAATGTATCGGTGCGGCGAAAGTAAACGCATTACGCTATTTTTAAAGTTCTTCGCGTATTGCATAATGGCAACTGGAATTCATGCCATGTGCAGGCTGGTAGTTGACGCCAGCGAGCCTTCACTAAAACAAGTGATACTTTGTCCCCTCCAATAGAGAAGGGAAAATTTTAATTTGAACGGAAAAGTGTGCTCCGTTTAGTTATGTCCGCACCTGTACACAATGCCCACTACTGGTCTTAGCAGAAGCAGCACTGGCTCCGGGAACACCACCACCAAGTCCGGTGGTCAGTAGATGTACGTTCTGGATGAAAATCTAATAGCAGTCGTACACAGCGACATTCTAAGTTGTGCTATCAGTGATTTCATGTCAGATATCACAGTAAGTCCATGGCTCGTGGTTTCAGCATAGTGGGGTGCTTGCGCACTTCTAGTCGCGTGCAGGGGATTGGCTCGACAGCAACTTCTCTGGTCAGTGCATAGGGCCGGTGGATATGTTCTGGCCACCTAGGTCAGCCACCCTAACTCCATTAGACTTCTTCTTTGAGCGGTTACGTCGAGAACAAAGTATACGCAACTGAACCTAAAAACGTGGCAGACTTTATCATAGAGTAATCAAGGCATGTGCAAATATATCCTCATTGGGAAAGTATTTGGTAAAGAGTGGACACTCCGATAGGGCCCAGCGGCCCAACTGTCTGTAGCGCACCGAGAGGGGGCTAAATACTTCCGCTCTCGGTAAGTTGTAGGGCTTGAATGCCTGTGTGTGCTGCACCCTGGAGCTCACTTTTAATACTAACAAGTGCTGCCGCCCTTCCATGCCCTTTCAGTGCATTATTTTTGTTCTCTACGGTCTGCTAAATTTCTATTTATTTTCAGCATTAAAAAATTACCACCCTAATACTGCTGACCGGCCATTAGTGCCGCTGCTTCACAGCCTTTTTCAATCAACAGTATTGGAAAAGAGACGTTCAGCACTTTGTAATATGCACATTTATTTTGCGTCATATAGAAAAAAAACTGATACAATAGGGTAACTATTTAGTGCATAATAAACAAGATGGAAGAGAAACAAAAGCTAGGATATATGAAACAACGCGTACAGTACACAAAAGTAACAAAAATATTATGAAAAGCAAAAAACAATACATAGTAGACAGATGTCACAGATTTACAAAGTACGGCAACTTTCTTGCTCACTGTATGTACTTCGACCCACCCTGCAAGACGCAGTTTATTTGCATGAGCTCTTTTCTCACCGCCAGAAGTCATGTGGCAGATGCGAATGGCCACATTAGATACGCTCTCCACCATTCGATATGGGCCGACCCACTGCTGTGACAGCTGCCTTGTGAGCCCTTTTGATCGAACCTGAGCGCACAGATAAACCCTACCACCGGTTTTATAGTCAGCCTCCCTGCTACTGCTTTCTAGAAGCTTTACACGCAACCATGCGGTCGATCACAGGCCTTCTCTTGCCGCCGTGTGCTCGCCTTTCAACCTTTGTTCGAGCGTTGCCTCGTAGTCGTCTAAGGAGCCATATTGGCCTTTTGGCTTGTCACGTGCTTCCCCGGGTAACACTGGTTGCCTCCCGTAGGGCAGGAAGAAGGGGCTTTTCTAGAGTTCCATCGTGGGCAGCAAGATTGTAGGCTGATGTTGCGAAGGCAGTTAAAGATCCCAATCGCGCGTAGTCTTTTTGGACATAATGCAAAATTATGCTAATTAGCATTTGGTTCAGCTTTTCTACGGTTCCGTTACATTGGGGTTGGTATGCCGTCGTTTGGAGCTTCCTCACTTCCATCAAGTAGTAACCGCTTTCCACCAATTTTTTCATGAAATTGGTTCCTTGGTCGAAAACTGCATGTTAAGGAACTGCGTGACGGAATACAACTCCATCGACACATGCCCTAGCAACAGTTTCCGTCATTTGATCATCCAGCGCAAATGTTTCTGCGTATCGCGTCAAGTGAACCACGAATACGAGAACGTACAATGCGTAAAGGCCCTGTATATCCATCGTTATTCTTTCAAATGGCCTTTTTAAGTCCTAAGACACCTGCAGGGAAGCGGGTTTCCTTTCATTCGGTATTTTTTGAAGTATGCAGGATTCGCAGTTCCTACAATACTAAGCGCTATCTCTCCTTATACGCTGCCAGAAATGCCCTTTTTGGCATCTTTGTGTGTTTTTTCCGAAAAACCCAAAATACGATATACTCAGCGTGGGTACCTATAGGTTACCCGCGCTGGGTATATTGTGATGGAGCAGCAGGATTTCCTTTCTCATAGATTGCAAAACAACACTGCGACCCGTGTCGTGTACTTCTTCTTTGATCTTTAAAATGCCCCGCTGCCGCAGATAATATCGGTCAGCTGCTTTTCCTTCTCAGGGCTCACACTTGTCTACAATCATGCTAATTGATGGGTCCCTCCTCTTTCCGCTGTGTAAATGGGCCTCCTCAATACAAGGGAAAACTCGGCTACGCGGGTTACTGCAGAGCGGCTGAGCGCGTCAGCGTTCTGGTTTATCTTCCCCGGGCGATGAACGACTTCAAAATTATATTTCTGCAGAAGCAGGTTACAGTGGCGCACTCCCCGTACATACGACTGTCAGGCACTCTTGTTCGATTGCCTCATAATTCTGTTCGGCCGCGTTAAGCTGCTTACTCTCGTATGCTACTGGATTCCTTGCCTTTTTGCATTCGTGACATGAGTGCGCCTACGGCTTGCTTAGATGTACCGGTCGTTAGTATGAATGGCTGGCTGAAATCGGAGAAGCGAAGCAAAAGGGCTTCCATAAGCCGGATCTGGTTCCTGAAAAGCGTCTTCAGCTTGAGGAGACCACGAAAAAGGCTGTTTACTCGTTAGTGCTATCAGTTTCTTGGCCACAGTAGCGAAGTTACGAATGTAACGCGTGTAATAGGTGGCAAAACTGAGAAACAGGTGGTGTTTGTACTGGGGAATACTGCGCTACTTGATATACAGAGACAAGTTAAAGACGACACACGAATGAAGCTCTAACGTCAACGTACGGGTTCGGGCCCTTTCCTCCGCAATACAGTTCACCAGGTAGTACACGCGATGTAAAGGTTGAAGGTGAGGAACATATATGCCCGTTGTACTTGAAATAGTATGATCAACCAACTGGCGCCGTGATAATATAGGTGGCGTTTGCTTTTGTTTGTTGGTCTTGGAAATCTCCTCACGCACTCTAACTTCTCTAGGTAAGCGCGCGGACGCCCGTGTCCGAAACAACTTGCCCGGAGTACTTTCTTGCGGTTTTAGGCATGGGCATTTTGTCGGTTTCAGTTTAAGGGCTGCCACCCCAATAAGGTTGAATACCCATTGCACATCACGCAAGTGGTTCTCAAATGTGGGCTCATTTCTCCTAGCTTCAGCAGAACCCAAAGTGCAACCAACCAAGAGGCTGTGTTGTGATCGCCCAAGATTGAACATCACAAACTGCAGTCTCCATGCCATTCCTTGTTCACTTCTTTCATACTCTGTTGCTAGCTTCTTCCCCTCGTTCTACTTAGAACCTGTAATAATATAGGCACATGAAAAACCGAAATATTGCTTGGTGATATAAATTTATAAAAAATGTAGCCTTTGTCATGGTATCGCACTCGTTTCAACAAAATGCTTTTTTGTTGCTCTCTTACTGATATAAAAATTGGGAATATAAAAAAAAACAGTTAGGAAAGCATGCAGTATGCCGCCAAGTACGTATAAAGGACTCGAGGCTCGAAATGAAACGATGTGGTAATGCAGTGTTGCGCTCAGGCTTACCGATGTCGTACAGAAGGAGGAGAGGTCAATACTGCATAGCCATCGTACCTCATTTGACAAATCTTGCAGTCATTTACCACATTTACACGAGAAATTTTCCAGCAAAACATTTTCGATTCTTGCTGGAATTGACTGGGGATGAGAGCCGCCGACAGATATAACTATGAAAGCACATTTCCTCCTCTCGGTGGATACGCCCCTATAACCGGAGGTAAAACGCGCGCTACCTGTACGTACTGCATTGGCCTGACCGACTCTTCAGGTTTCCTTCTTTTTTTAAATTATTAAGTTGCCTCTATGCTATGAGCAGCCGTTTGCGCAGCCGCCTTAGGGCCAAGCCTAACATACTGGATTCTGGCCTTTTCTAACGTTTCGTGTAGTTTTTCGTTTGGTCAGCTTTGTACGCACCTGCTTGCTTTGCGAAGTGTTACTTGATAGCCTTCTATATTAAATGCATTACAGAAACCTAATGGTACAAATGTTATATTTTTTTAAAAGAAGTGTTTTGGTACTAATCTCAAGCACAAATTGCCAATTTCCTTGTTATTCCTGCACAGTTTTGAAACGGTTGGATTCCTAATTTGGACAAATAAAAAAACAGCTCGCTTACTATCGCAACCAGCATATGACATTTTAGCCAAAGACAAAAATGTAACGTATTTCCTGCCGCGTTTGACGCTTGATTTGATGGATTATTTTTATCTTTAGGCCGAAAATATTGGCTTTGGCGTAGCTTGTGGTTAAACCTGGAGTTACGCGAGAGCTATCTGCGTGGCTACGCTCAGGTTCGGCTTGAAAGTAAACACATGGCTATTGCACATAGCATGGTCCGAAGCCCTCCACTACGGCACCTCTTTCTCTGTTATCACTCCGACCTTCGCGATGACGCGATAGCTTAAGCTTCCAGCCAACATATAAAGCCCGCTTTAACCGAGCCGTATGAACGTGCCTGCGAGGCCTAGGAACCACGCGCATGCAAGGGTTTTGGCAGGCTGATTCTGATATCGGCCTCCCATATGAAAGAAGAAGTTCGAGTTGGCGGCTCCTGCCAAGCATAGTCTCAAGAAGCCCTACGTCCAGATAGTGCTCGGCCATGTCAGCTGCCAGATACCGCCTCCCACGACTACTGCTACTATAATTTTTTTTCTTCTTCTTCTTCGTGTTATTATCGTTCTTGTTCTTCTTTTCCTCCTCCTTCTTCTTCTTCTCCTTGTCCTCCTTTTTTTTCTTCTCAATGGCTCAAAGTCAGAGCGGCCAGAATCAATGCGCGACCACGGCGAAAGTGCAATCACGGCGGAGAGGTGAAGTGGCTGGCGTAGTGTAGCTCTAGCTACAAAAATATCCATGAGGGGTAATCTTCATCTAGTAGCCGTATCTAATAATCTTTCTGGAGAGAAAGTCAAGGCTGTAAAACGGAGATTTTATGCATAAATGAATTTAAAAGTGCAGTGTTGTTAAAAAAAGCCTTTAGAAAAAAAGTGTGTTTATTTGGACTTTTTCATTCGTAACTGCACTGAAAGCGGGACTGTGTCTGTGAAAAGCGGCCACATTGCCTATTCTCCATGGAGGGGTTGGCCGAAACGTGGAAAGGCGTTTCGTAAATTGCCAATACCCTTGTAAATAATAACCCACGGGCAGAAAGCGTTTTTTGTGTCCCTAGTCTGGCTGTAGAAAGGACCGTTCTTATGGCAAAACATGACAACTCAGACGGAAAGAGCAAGCTATGACGTCAGCTTTATTATCAGTAATGCGCCCAAGATTACAAAACCTGGAACCATCAGCAGTCCCTTCCGCATATTTGAGAACAGTCCCCAAACAAAATAATAGGTAGCGATGCCAAGTTTGCAATCGAAGGTCGAATCCCTGCAGCCTTCCATCGTTTAAAAGACATCAGGGATGGTGTGGTTGCCCTTGCGATTGATGAAGGGCGGGTGGTGGCGGTGAGATAAATGTCTGTCCAAAGGAGCAACAGAAAAAAATAAAAGAGCGGTACATATATAGATTGCATGGTACCTAGACGAAGCAGGAAACAAAAACAAATCCAAAAAGTCTGTCAGATAGGACCGCTGATTTCCTCATTCGTATATGTTTGCAAAGTCGCCTCTGTAAACTTGACCCATGGCCATGGCAGATGGTGGACAAATATAGACGGCGAGTCGGAGGCCGTAAAAGTAGCATTCGCTGCCACTAAAGCCATCCTATCAAGCCGCAAAATACTGGCGAGAAACAGCGTGAAAACGTTTGCTTTGGGTATATCTATCCTTCAGTACGCTTCCCCAGCCGTCAGTGAACGTAAACAACTAAAGTGAAGTTTATTTCCAACCAATCGTGGTGTGGCAATGGTTAGGGCGCTCGGCTACTGTGCCCAAGGATGTGGGATTGGATTCCGGCCGCGGCGGCACTTTCGATGGAGGCGAAAAGCAGGGCGCACATGAGCTATGCATTGTCAGTGCACAATAAAGAACCCTAGGTGTTCGAAATTTCCAGAGCCATTCACTACGGCGTCTCATAGCCTAAGCCTCTTTTGGACGTTAAATCCCACAAACAAAACCAAGCAAACCAAGTTAATTTCCGACACATATATTGATATATCAGAGCACGTCCGAATCCTTCGAGCCGATGCTGCCAGCGGCACGGCCCTACAACGAGAAAGAGTGAACGCAGGGATTCCGATGATGATCTAAAAAAAAACCCTCTTGCGGAACAGGTGGCTCTGGTACCGCCACTATACTGCATGGTTGCAAGTTCTGGCTACTCTCACAGCACTTATGATAACGTGCTTTTTTTTTGCACCACGAACTGAAAGGTTTGTCGGGATGGTTTCTCGGGCATATCGCTGGTGTACAGGATCTCACATGTTCTTTTTTGTTCCGATGGGGGGGGGGGGGGGGAGGGGGGCTAAGCTCAAGAGCACAGCGTCTAACCACTTCCTCACGAATTTCTCGAACTAGGGGAGAGATGTTTCTGCTTGACAGAGAAGGAAACAGCGCATCTAAAGAAGACGAATGAGCTCGACCCGGTTTCCCGATGTGTATATATCATACCCTGGCGATTAAAAAATGTCCGGCGAGGAATTTCCACCTAGACGCATGATACCCGTCGCAAAGGTCAAGTCAAGGTTTCTTAGGAGTCAGCTGGGTTTGTGAGACAACAAACAATACTGTAAGATACTGTCATGAAAATACTAAAGTTGGCGGCTTAATCTTGCGATGCGTAGCATTGAGTGCGCTTCTTTTAAAGTTTGTCCCTCCTCGCATACAGTAGTTAACATTGCGTAGAAAACAAGTAGACAACGTTTTGAACGGAAGTACAAAAAACAATAAAAGCATAGAATTTCAAACCTTCTGGGGGAAGGTCTGCAGCTATATTCAACGTCAAAACGTCCATGTCACAGCGCTTCGTGGGGCCGAAACACGTTGTGTTGAATGAATACAGCCTATCATGCTTGAGAGACTGAGGAGAAAGATGGAGAAGTCATATTAAGAAAAGAATCAATGATTAAAAGTGCGAGCAGGGTTTGTGTGAAGGGAATGAGCCCTATTGTAAAAAGCTTAAGGGAAAATCGTAAATATAAATATTGAAAACGTTTGTTGTTCTCTCCAGCACACTACAAAGAGGAGGCATACAGCTAAATACCTTTTAGTTGATACTTTAGGCAGGGGTGTTAGTTTCCCTGGGCTCTGATTTCGTCTAGAGCAAGCTACCAACTTTATAGATAAGCTATGAATCACGTATTTTTCTTTCGTGGATGATGCTGAAGTTAGATGCTAGAATTGTTTTATCTTCTGGAATTCATGTCCGAGAATGCTACATGTCTTGATAGAGGGAGAATGGGCAGAGTTTATTGGAAAATCTTATTCTGAAGCTAGTCTGTTTGGCCGATATATTGCAGCGGACACTCTGAGCATTGGATCAGGTATACTACATTTGAGCTGTCACAGCTGAAGTTGCCTTTGATATCGATGGAAAAGTTAGAGGTGGGGTGTCAGATACTTCATCGAAAATGAAGGTGTGCGGTTTTATGTGTACGGACTGGTGGTTCGCTCTGCACAACCCCCAAAGAACGGGAATTCAACTCATGCTTCATCACAAGCAGGACAAGCACGTACTTGCGTATTTTCTTTAGGCATGTATGTGTTATTGATTTTTAGGTTTTCATTTTGTTCTTATTTTTTTCTACACTCACTATTCGTGCTCCCCATCTAAAAAGGGGACTCACCCTTTCACTAGCCTATAAATACATGCTTGAAAATATCTTGTAACATACTGATGAAGCGTTTTCCACGGTCCAAACGTTCATAAAATAAGCCTAGTCATATTTTGAAGCGTGCATATATATGCCTTCAGGGCATATATATGTATGCCCTGCCCATTATATCCTGTTGATGGCCCACTGAGAGTGGATTATATACTGAAAAGTACACGCCTATGTAAAATAATATTTAAAAGCCTACCGGCAAGCTCGCAATGCATATGTAAATTTGGCCGTTTGGTGGTATTTCAAAAGCACTCACTTTAAATATTTTCCTTTCGATTTAGGGCCCTGTTCTGTTTGTTTCGTGAAGGCCGTGACTTAATGATACAAAATGTTGTAGAAACGTCCGCTACAACTAGCACAACCACTGGCAATAACGGCGAAAAAAAAGTACTGCGTATCAAAATAACAGAGCCGAGCTTGAAGCCTGATAAGGAATATACAATCGAATATTCAGCATGGTGCACATATAAGCACAAATACATGCGCAATGAACGCGCGCCCGTAGAGGCCCTGACCGTTCCCGTGCACCTGGTTTTTAGGCGAGGTATTGGGCTTCGTAGGGATGAAAATGAGACTTTTTAGTGTATATAAAGAAAAACTAAATTATTCTAAATATGTAAGGTGATAGGGATGCACGAAGGTTGCGATGGCATCATCTCAGCAACTTTTTTAGTCGGAAAAATCACCTCCCTTTTAAGTAGGGCTACTTGGAGTATATCATATATGTCATCCTAAGCACAACAACTTCAAGTGCTTTCATTGCTTATCTGTTTAAATTTCTTTTATACTTTTGCAGTGCATCGGCCTGTCTAAATGCCTGTCGGCTGAAGCAACGTCGACACTATGCTGCATTATGTTCTGATATAGTTCACACGTTTCACTAATGCTCCTTTTTTTCTGCCACAAAGGATATTACTTCGCCCAAACCTCAGCGGAAGAAAACATGCCTCTCCTGCAGTGCAATCTACATAAGTTGCATGATGCTATGTGGTACAAGAAGTGTCATTGGGTTTCTTCACTTTATAAGGCTTTTTAGACTGAATGAATATACCTCAGCCGAAAAACTGTCAACAGGAATAAACTTTGAAATCCTACTCAAATGAAAGCACTTTTGTAAGCGTACTCGGCCCGATCGCAAATATTTTTGCAGTAAGTTACTACAACCATTCTTGTTTTCTGATTATGCACATAAAGTGTGGATATCCGCATACATTCCTCATGTTACTTGCTTTCTATAGCTTTGTTCTTCAACTACCAGCTTTCTTTCAATTACCTTGTAAAACATCTTACTCACTATCCTTCTTTTTGAGATCTTCCAATAGAACTGGAAAGATCATGTTAATGCCTTGTTGCCTAGGTCATCTAATTGTTAGTGATTCTTAGTTGTGAAAAAATACAGCGTAAGAAATAAAAAATCTCAAGCCGTGGTGTATTTACAGTGATATTTAGCAGTTGTTGAATAGCACAAGTGCTATACGAGCGATTGCGTAAAACTGAGCGTCATCTCATGCACGTGAATCTCTAAAATACTTTGCGTGTCAGGAGCGTTTGCCACAGATAAATGATGCCTAATTATGAAGTTTGTTAATACATTGTCCTATAAGTAGGTAAAGTTGGCGCTAAGTACAATGATTTCTGGATTCCTCACTACATCGAATTTGACATCATTTTAGAACCAAGTTAACATCATTGCGGCGTAGGGAACAGTCTAGTCATAAGACACGCCGCATTGAGAAAAGTGTTCACTCGGCAATTGAAAGTGCAGCACTGAAGGCCGTAAATTGTTACACGTCATATCACTGGAACTTAAAACTGAAATAGAGGTCGTCAGGGTGCTAGTAGGTTCAGTTTTTTTTTTTTATAAAGAAGGATGAGAAATCTGGAAGGTTCATACTTCCTTAAAACAATGATTCTAAAAGCATATAAAGCTAATGCTCTTGAACAGGGCAGAAGCACGTTGAGCTTAAAGATATGTACATTTCTGACGTTTAGCGATGTTGATTTTACAGGGTTTACATCCTAGAGAGACTGAGGCAATGATGGAGACTGTAGTGGAAGCATTTGCAAATTAACACAATCGGGGGCCCTTTAACTTGCACTGAGATTGCACTGTACACGGGAGCCTTGCATTACGCCTTCATCGAAAAGCGGCTCAAAATTTGGCAGTTCTCGTCAGATCAAGCTTTTTGCAAACATTCTATTATTATTTCTGACAATTAAAATGTGTCTCCACACATCTCAGCGTACTTGCACGTGCGTCGCGTTAGCTTTTTCTTTTCTGTCTCCAGTGTTGTTGCATATACAAATTACTGTGTACTAACTTGCGATAAAGCAAAACAATTGGAGTCATGTTGTTGCCAGATCCATGGTTCGGGGATGACCCGACAAATTTTGCAGATGGCCAAGCTGACTTCGAACCCTCTCATTTTGGTAGAGTTGACCTCGGTCAACATGAAAAGGTTTGTGTCCACTAGCAGACGTTTTGGGTTGAAAAAGAAAGACTTCGAACGTTTGTGGTGGACTCCGAGTTTTTTTTATGTATGGACAGGCCGGAATCACAACGCCAGAGTTTATTTCCAAATCTGATGGGTTCTCCAAGTGCGGCCTCGAACTTGGACCCTCAGAATTTGCGGCCAGGGCTGGGCCAAACTGAACTCCTTTCAAATATAATGGCTGCTCCCGATTGGTCCTGAGGATGCCAGTCTCGCTTGAGCAGTCAGCGGTTTCTGTTTCTGGCGATGATTCCTACCTTAAATCTTTATTGTCTTTTCGCACTCAGTGCCGCCCGAGCTATTTTAGTCTACAATGGGCCGACATTTATCCCGAATAGTGGCATACACGTGTGAGTGATTCCAAATTATTCCAGATTGTGCTGGTAGCCTTTCACTGCTTTGTATCCACGTTTCCTTGCAGGCTTTTTATTTAGCACTCCCGAGAGCCGCGAAAATTTTGTATTGCGACATTTTGTGAGCCCATTTTCAGTTTTCTTCGCTCAGCTACACTATTGTTTCTGTGTGAAAGTCATCTCACCGAATAGATTCTAGCCACATTTTTAGCGGCAATTATAAATTTGCTGGTCACGTTAGATCTCAGAAATATAATGTGGTGCTCACTGTGCTCCATTTAAATATTATCTCGTACCGCATGGTAAGCCCGATTGCCCTCGACCCCGTTTTAAAGTACTCTCAGGGAGGTTTCTTCCTGCCTTGAGCATGCTATGTCGATGACAAGAAGCTGACCTAAGCTTCATGTTTTCTCCCGGACATTGAAGTGAACACACATCCAGGTCCCTGGGTTACTGCAGCTACTATATTCTGCACGCCATATCTCTTCACGCTTCTTGAAAATGCGCCTTTTAAGGAGTGATCCTCACATTGCGCTGTATACTTAACGGTTTATCGCTGGCCATTTTCACCCTTCCTGAAAAGCCACAAAACTCTATTTTTCTTACCCATCCATATTTGTAGATGTACACTTGAGTTTTTTATATTTTTAGTAATTATCCGATTCACAATTTTCGCCTCCTATACCCCCGAAATGCTTTTTCCAAACGTTTGGCCATAGTTTATTATCTGCTTCGAAACGCGAGTGCTATTAAGCGCTTTCCAGCTTTGATTTACACGACGATGATAATGCGTTAAAAGTAATATTGTCGAGTTATCCAGCATGCTCACAGCATTAAGAGACATTACATGCAGTGTGCTTCTCAAGGCCACGATTCGAAACTTGAATGAGTGATGAGTACCAAAATAAACAGAAAGATATGAAGAAATACATTTAAGCAAAATATGAATGTTTTTCAATTCAGAAATGTTGATGACCAGGTGACTGCGAAACATTCCACATGGAAATATGAACAAATGAGTAACTTCTATGAAAGCCACATGTTACCTGCATTGAACCTCGCCAGGCGTAGATAACAAATCATGTGATGCAGTATACTTTAGAAGACTCGATGCAAACGATATGCGCATTCAAGTTTAGATTATTGCAACAACCTACGGGCAAATATTCACGGAATAGGTCAATTCGTATGCGATGCTTGTGCTTGTGTGAGGGAAAGAAATTAATATGCTTGCTTTCTACTAGGTAATACTGTACGCAGTCACTGTGATGCACATGCACTAATCATTGCCTTAACCACTGTTTTACACAGCCGAGACTCTTGTATGAGGATCGCTTATCCGGTTAGGCAGTAATTTTGTGCAGAAAGTGCAATCACTGGCAGGCAAAACAACTTAGCTGTGGTTTAGCTCTAGTTAAACCATGATGGAAGAGAAAACTTATTTTGCCTGCTATATTATTCCCCTATCCCAACCTATCAGTGCAGGGCGTCACGTTATTAAGGACACTTAACCTCAGACTTTAAGGGTATAACGCGAGAGCGTAAGCTACTAGCGCACGTATAAAGTCCCGCTTTAACTAAGCCGTATGTACGTGCCTGCGTGTTCTAGGGGTAATGTGAATGCAAAGCGTTCTAGCCGGCTGATATCAACCTCCTGTATGAAAAGAGCGACCCACTTGGCAGCTCCTGCCAACGATAGAGCACACGCGAGACTCGTAGTTGACTAGCCTAGTAAAGCTTTTCGCTTCAATAATGAAAAGAAAACGGGTTTAAATGGACAGCATTGCGTGCTTCATTAAAAGCGCTGTCGCTAGAAAATAGCGTTAAGGACTTACCCTTGCCGTATCTGTGATGTATCTAGCAGAAATCTAGAAGCTGACTAATAATCTTGATTCCAGTAAAGAATGATGTAGATACAATTCAGAAACGTCAATGGAAAGAATTCGCCGTATATTCACTGAAAATCTACAGCAAATGAGGAAAATATTCCTTCAATTTTCGATATTTATTTATTTTCCCTCAGGGCTCAAGGGCATTACAGAGGGGAGTGGGGGTGAATTAAAAAACGTAAAACACAATACCGCAAAAAAAATAAACACAAAACTAAATGGCATTTATACATCAAATGATACCTTCAGATACAACATTCCTTCGGTACTCTCGGTGCTTAATTCTGCGTTTCCTTATTGTTTTTTTCTCCTCCTACTTCTTCCTTCAGTTTGAAGACTACAATTAAGAGTCGCATGCAGAATAAGGGTGAAAATGTTTAAATATTGTTTGCAAGGCAAGCTTTCACAAAATTTGGTGTTGACGAGGATCCGACAAAGAAGCTTTAACAAACAAGAGGCCAACAACAAAAACAACAACAACAAAGTGTGGGAGGGTTCCCATGTTCCATAATTATGAATCATATATATTGCCACAAAACCTTCAAAACTGCATTTCGTGTTTTTTTAACAGCCGCTAGCATGCGGCTTTATCACTGTGATTCTGGCATGCGTATGAATTCTGTATCCCGTGTTTGTTCATGCTCGTTGTCGCGATACGACGCGTTATCATTTTCTTTGTCGCGAACGATGCGCCGAGATCTGTCTCGAAGATTTCGATCACTTGCGTATGTTTGTACAATGTTCCAGGCTGTGCTAGTAGCAGTTTTGCGACGTTATCTAGATTGTTCTGAGCAGCCTTTAAATTGAGCGTTGACGAGTGTGACGGGCATTCTTTGTTCGATGATCGGCGAGCACATTTGTTGCTGTCGCTGCCGCCGAGTTGATTAGATTTTGCAGGCGCAAGTCAGCCCAATAAAGAGTTAATTTCAGTACCACCAAGCCTGTGTCTTTTTTGGTGTCTACGGCCTTGTCACCACTGCGTGGCAATATTAGTAAAGAAAACCGACCGCATTCTGATGCATTCTCGCTACTTTATTGGTGTGATGAAGCGAAACGTTCTCAATTTTAAATCTTTAGGTAAGTTACCTGCAGACAGTGATTGCAACCTATTTATAATTTCCCACAAAAAAGAATCAGTAGCGAAGCTTATTGGGCTTGTTGGTTCATAACATCAAAACACGTACCGCGCAACGAAATGCTAGGACTGAATAACAGAAGGCCGCACGATGAACGCAAACTTCCAACAAATTTTATTATTCGCAAGCTGCACATGTTTACTCCAGAAAACATACTTGATCAATTTTGCACAATATCATCAATTTTGCCGAAATGCGCGCTCTTTACACTGAGGAAGATGGAATGCATACTGACACACGTACGACCATTTTAGCTTCAATGATTTCATGTGCTAGCCTGTCTCTGCTATGACAAAGCATTTATCAATAAAAGCTTTTCCTATATTTTTTTCGCACGAGTGAATGTGTTCAATGAGTTTTCCAGGAGAACAGGGAAGCTAATTCCGTCGCAGCTGCCTCACGGCAGCAGTTTCACGGTTCCAGCGTATTACAAAAAGGAAACATGAGCCGCGCGCTTATTAAAAATTCCTCTAGACCAACTATTTGTTCGGAAGGTATAGCAAAGTAGTAAAAAGCCCATATGTAACTCCCCAAATTAATACCTGAACTTCCAACATTTTAAGAAAAGTTACATATGATTTTCATCCTTCAGTACGCATAGCATATTTGCCGAGATGGCTTTTGCTTACATAAATAAGAGATCAAACGTAAAAATTCTCGTACTGCTGGAAACCGATTTGTGGATTTTGCACAGAAATATGAAGTATCCTCTGGCAGCTAGTGTTTGCAGCACTACATTTACTGCAAGTTCCGACTCAAATATGCACGAACCATAATTCATATCCATGTATCTGCTTGCGAGATTAATTCAAAATGAAGAGCCGCGCACAGCATTTCTTTTAAAAAATCTAGAGAGGTTCTGAAAGATTGCATATGAGTTCCACAAAGACATACGAAACATTTAAATTTCCTTTACTACCTCCCGCACTTTCGCATTTAAGCCACAAGCGTATTCCACTTCTCGCGCCGTTGTGTGCCACTGGCGCATCTATACGAAGGCGAGAGATGCTGCTGTTGGAAATTCTCGTTGCATATCACCACTTGATTGCGCAGCCGTCATATTTATACTCAATCGCTACAAATATCCAGATTGGTTATCATCAATGGGCTAGTTCTTGTATGCCGTTTTATAGAGGTTTGAGTTTTGCCTCATCGATCCGAAAAAGAATGCATATTGCTGTCGCCTTCAGTATTGCAGTAGTCCTATGCCGGTCGCATATAACGTGGCTACCGTGTGCTGCAGTTACGTTTTTCTTTTTTTTGGGGGGGAGGTTTTTTCCTAATTTAGTAATTACTCTGCCTTGCTTCTAATATTAAGATAGAATAAAAAGGCGATCTTTATTTAAACAGCCTCTGATGATCAAGAAAAATGAATTTGGGTCGTCAAACTGCTTTTGCATATTACCGCTTACGAATCGTCCTAAAGGGCTTGATATTTTATTTTTCCGCACCGAATTTTTACTATAGTATTAAGCATAAGACATTAGTGAACTAGTATTCACCGTATACAAATGATAATTGTTTTCGGATAGCCTAACAGCGATTGGGAGGCCAGAGGGGAATAATACGTCACGTGAGTCTTCATTCAATAGCGTTGACTGCATGGTATAGAAGCCGATCACCGTCAAGGCCTGAGTGAAAAGACATTAAGGCGATACTTCGTCCCGTACAAGGTCCTTTGCCACATCGGACAACTGAACTACGAAGAGGTCATTGCCGGCTAGACAACATCCCAGCGGTGCTGCGCTCGACCAGAGATCTTGCATCTTGTCCGCCTCAAGTTTTATTATGCGCGTTAAAGCCCGTAATACAGCGGCTTTTTTTTCCCGCGATTTTCGAGCGTTGAAGAGTGCTGCCCCCAAGTGACGCCCAGTTCGAGATTCATGGAATGACGAAGTGGTGGGAGCGCTGCCGCGGATACCTCAATGCGAAAGCAAATGCATCGAGCGTAGATAACCGCAGAGCGAGGTACGTGAGGGAAGCGACGTGGTCCCTTGTAATAAAATCGTGAAAGGGTTCATTCCAATACTAATGTGCTAAAGCGTACATAAGTCGCACAAGGATTTGGCTTGCTCCAACCAACGAAGATACCTCGGAATGCGCGCTCGGATAAAAGCGGCACGTTTCTGTATTTTTTTTTACACATTTCGCTTCAGACAAAAAACGCAGACACTAAGATCCTAGAGTAGGTCGTATACTCATAAAAAGGCGACATTCCATGCTTGATAAAGTTTTATTTTCACTATAATCAGATTTCTGCGGCCAAACCACCGCACACCTTCTCGGTCATGGCGGCCGTGTTGACAGTGGCCCCTCAAACTAAAAATGCCAGCTTTCTGTGCTGCTATTGGGTCGCGTGCGCAGCAGCTTCCGGTTAGAGAGGACGCAGCTTTGCCCGCGCGTCAAATATCTGGCAGGGCCAGATCGGCCGCGGCGCTCGCTTTTTCCGATGTCGATCGTCGAGTGCGCGCCGTCGGGCAAAAAACGCCAATTTGATTCAGCAAAAAAAAAAAAAAAGAAGGCTAATTGTATTCCAGGCTGAAAGGCTTGGTAAGGTCTCAGTTTATAACATTTATGTTTAGCCTTGTCGGCTTACTTTGGATAAAGGAGACGCTGTTTTTCAACTGGGGCGTAATTCATAGAACCTTTCATTTCTTTATTTTGTTTTCAACAGCCGTCGAAATGCGTCCTTATCACTTTACCAGTAGTGCATAGAATTGTCTTGTATTGTTTCTTGGCTAATGCACGGTGTCGCGAAACGCGGCTTTATCCTTCTTAAACGCGACATGCGGCGAGATGAGCCTGGAATCAGTGCAGGGAAGCACAACTGCTTTCGTACTATTCCAGACTCTTCCGGTATCTGTTAGCTTGTTTATCTCAAATGTTTCCACGCTTATTTCAAATTGAGTCCTGCCAAATTTAACGGGCATTTGCGCATCGACGAGCGATCAGCACGCTTTCTAATATCACCGCCCACGAATTATCTGGTTCTTTTGCGGGCACAAATCAGGCCAATAAAGAATTCATTTAGGGGCAACACGATTCTCCTAGTCTGTGGACACAGTGCTTGTCACGATTATGTGACGATATCAAAAACGCGGTCAAAGCCGCGCGAAAATTGATAACTGGTAAAATGATTGGGATTTAACTTACTTGTGAATAAATTTATGGACATAGTTTTGTATTCTGTTATCTTACCCGTGTCCCCGAGTCAGTAGCGTCGCGAGGGGGGTGCGGGGTGTGCGGTCCGGACCAGGTGCATCGCTCATTGTGGTGTAGCTGGGCACTGAGAGAGAGGAAGGGGCGAGGGGGGGGGGGGGGGGGGGGTGTCGAAATGAATTATTGTGTAAAGACGTCAAAATGCGCACATTCGTGCCGCTGATATGACTGGCTAGTGTGATCTCCTCAGAACAAATTATTCTATTGTGAGGAGTGCTTGAAAACATATGCCTTAGTTTATGCCACACACTCCACGCCATTTTAACCTGGGACCAGGCTCTGCCTGCGTGTACCCTGTAAACATCAGCAATAAGTAAATACTCATCAAAAATTCCATGCACGTGAGCGTGTTAGACGACACCAGTCGGCGGCTGGGCCGTCGACACCAATGCCCCGAGCAATATCAAGAAATGAGTCTAAATAGGATACTTCAACTAACTCCCCGCCGGGGTGGCGCAGTGGTTACGGCGCTCGACTACTGTTCCCAAGGACGCGGGATCGAATCCCGGCCTCGGCGGCCGCTTTTCGGTGGAGGCGAAAAGCAAGGCGCCCGTGTGCTGTGCGATGTCAGTGCACGTTAAAGAACCCCAGGTGGTCGAAATTTCCGAAGTCCTCCCCTACGGCGTCTCTCATAGCCTTAGTCGCTTTGGGACGTTAAACCCCACAAAACAAACAAACAAACAAACAAACCTCAACTAACCACAATAAAATGGTTGACGTTGGTATAGAGCGTATGCGGTTGACTTTCTTTCCCACAGAAATTAGAAGATTCCGATCATGACCTAGTGGTCGCCATGTGACTTTGAGGCATAGCCACGTAGGCCAACAAGAGGCCTTTGAGCACTGTAAAGGTCAAGGTCCCGCGAGGTGCCGTCGGGTAACACTATTGTCACCTTGAGAGATATTTAAAGGACAAACTTCTGTGTTAAGCCTGGTGGTCGCCATGACACTTTGGGGGATAGTCACATAGGCCACCAAGCGGCCAATAACCAATGTCCAGGTCATGCTCACGTGAGATGGAGGTTGCCATGTGACATTGGGGCATATCCACCTAGGCCACGAAGTGGCCTGTGATCTCTGTCAAGGTCAATTTCATGTGCGGTGGCGTCAGCGTGACGTGGAAGTAGAGGGCGCTAGGGTTACCACACTGCCTAGGTTACAACACTGCGCGAGGTGGATCAGGACGAACACCCTGCTACAGTCGCGAGTCAAAACGCGAAGAAGGTAAGTCGCAATGAGGCCCTGAAAAGACGGCGTTGCCCAAGAGAGCGATGAAGAACGGGCTTTACGCTTGGAGAAACGCACAATGTGTTTAATCCACGCTTGGCAATGAGTGTAGCTATGTACATGAATCTTTCGATTACCTCCAGGGTTAACCAATTTTAAGCCACCAGCTAATTTTTTATAGCCTTCACGAATGTACAATTACTTTCGGGTCCTATGTGTTGGCCAGGCGAAATCTGAACATCGAAAAAGTAGGCTAATTCGCTAAAAGCGAGCGTTCTCGCGTAGTACGTACGTGACTGCTATTGTTAAGAAGGCCGGACAAAGTATAAAAAAGCTGGATACCGGAAACTTCTACGTCGAAGACTCGGTCATCTGCAACAAAAAAACACGCGCAGCACGGCAATGCGCTTTAAAAAAGGTTTGTGCCAAAGAAGATGCGCGTAAATTAATTTCGTCCACCACATTTATGAAAACATGCATTCCACCCATGTGCTTATTTTCAATGCTCTTAACACATTCTTTGAACGTCTGGCTGGTATCCAATGTGTTATTTCTGCCCGTGCGTGGAATATGTTTATCTAACGAAACGCATAATCTGCTGCCAATTCAGATTTTAGGGAGCAAAGATAAACGTTGGGAAATAGAGCAATACTTGCAATGTTCACCGTGTATTTTGTTACGTGTATTTTACGTTGGTTCGCACGCGAGGTTTCGTAAATCATACTGACCCTGTTCGTAATTAATTTCATTGATTTACAGCTTTCTCACGTTTCATCATTTTACATAATCTCGGTAAACAGGTGCACCATAATGACAAATACTTCTACTGCAATGTTTCCAGCTGATGCGAGGAAGCGGCAGTCTCAGCTCTGTGCCCCGGTGAAACAATTGCAGTATATGTGCCAGACATCCGGAGCAATGTTCCGCATCCTACGAGTCAATAGGTTTGTTGAGCTTTCGGCTTGTCATTTCACGTGACTTAATGCGCAGATCATATATTTCTACAAGAATATAATTTTTACTCAACCTGAAAAGTATGTTATTAGGCATAAAATAAATGGCTCTGATGTTTTCCCGAGAGATATTAATATCAGTGCATATTTTCCCATTCCAAAAAATTTAACATGTCATAACACTGCATGCTAAGCCTGGCTTGTTTATATGGTTTACCGTCAAAAAGAGACCCAGGCTATTACGATGCGCATAATAGAGGAGTCATTTTTATATTGAAACTGTTGTGCATTGAAGGTATCAATTTAACGAGTGCTAGTTACATTGTTATCGTGAAATGAATGCAAGGGACTTTTTATTGTTATCCTGGAAGCTTTCTAGTTTATTTCGGACTTCCAGAATATTTGTGTTAAGAAACATTTCGCAATTGCTAGACTAGGTAATGCTGCGAATGAAAGGAGTGACCGTCTGCAGGACTTTTGCTGCCAAGGTCTTATCTAAAAGCAAATAATAGAGGGGCGAAGGGGTGCGCATTTAAGCTCGAAAGATTGCAGTTATGCTGTCCCTGTGGAATAATACCCAAGGCGACTTGCAGTGTATTTCTTTGAAATGCGCGTTTAAAATAAAATACCGGGTACTCTCTGAGGGAGCCGAAATTGCGTTATGACCATTATAATGTATATCTTGTTTCTTAGGGATCACTTTTCATACTTCGTATATCGGTATGTCACGCTACATTTGTCTACCTATGTGTTGTTTCTTGCCTTGTGTATTATTTTTTATCCTTTTTGTAATGTACGCGTCGGCTGATGTATCCCACGTTTTGTCTGTCTTCCGGGTTACTTTTATGCACCAAATGGCGCAGAACTGTATTGATTTTTGTTTTTGTATGATCTAAAATAATTGTTCATTTCACAATGCACCTGGCGTCTTTTCTGCAATACTGCTTTTGGCAAAGGCCTTGACGCAGCAGCGTTGTTTGCCAGCCAGCAACAATTGTAACGTAATTGTGTACTTTTGTGCTGAAAATAAATAGAAAAACAGTATGACATCGCACAGAAAGCAATGCGCCAACTGGGCGCGGCAGTACTGGGCGCTCATTAAAACTGCGTGCCATGGCGCAGCATAATTCGGCATTCAAACCGCGCGCCTCAATTGAAAGCGCACATGCGTCAAGCACCGGCCGCTTGGTGCGCTACAATCGATTGGACCGCTGGCTCTATGGAAGTGTCTGTTTTTTACCAAGTGATTTCTTTATGATACTTCTTGGGTTGTGCGGACCGATAAGTATCGTGGTCACATGCCGTCAGCATACCTTTTGAATGGACCTTTCTCAAAACTTGGGTGACACTAATAAGGACGTGCGCCAACTATCGGCGAGCCGTTAATGTCGGTGTAGTGACACAATCGTGAAAACAGCACAAATCATGTATTTGCCGGTGGTCAGCCTCGGATGACTACGCTTTTAGCGTAGCGATCATGCTGGACGCGGACTCGTTGTTCTCTACATTGAATATGCGTTTGCATCTATCGCTAAATGTAAATCTTCGATACCTGTACTTATTACTGGTCAAGTGTACATGTGGAACTGGTCTATTCTTAGCAACTTTTCTTCATGTGTCGGTAAATTCTAATGTACTGCCTGAATAAGAAATAAAATTTCTGTTCCATTCCATTTAGTTGCCGGTTTTTTTCATCGAAAATAAGGCCCTATAGGCAGGAAACAACCTAACGACACGGCGGCTACTCTATTTTCCATTCGCCCTGTCATACGTATTACCAATTTCACCCACTGGGACGTCTGCTTATGTGAATCATTCGTTCGTCATTAGCTTTGCATACGTTTATCATTCACGCAACTTCCTCAGGAAATGAAAGACGCAAATTGTAAGTTTGAAAACTAAATGCTATACTGTATACTAACTTCACATAAAATTAACCGTGAAAAGTTTTCAAATGTTCATAAACACATATTTCCCAGAATATAACGCTGACTGGAAAATTATTCTACAACTCCATGCACACCTGTAAATACTATACACCCTTTGTTCATTCGATATAAAATATTGGCGCTTTGTTTATTTTTTCTGAACAAAATAAGCAAGGCTGGAGTTCGGTAATAAATATATCGCCTTTTGGAATCGCAAAATCACGGTTACCATTCCTGTTGTGGCTCATTCAATTGGACCATTTCTGGCGTAATTTCTAAAATCAATTACGTGCATGAACGGCACTCGGCGTTGTTCATACAAATGCATCAGAAAGTTCATGCAAATACATTCCGGCCGCGGCGGCCGCTTTTTGATGGAGGCGAAAAGCAAGGCCTCCATTACGGCGTCTCTCATAGCCTGAGTCGCTTTGGGACGTCAAAGTCCATAAACCAAACGATCACAAAGTGGCGCTCGTCCTATATGGCCATTGTTCGACCTAAACTGAGGGTCTTGTATCGAGTTTCAGCTCGTGTGGAGGAGCTCCATGGATAGTGAACTGGAATCTGCGTCACAGAGCAACATTTTTTGATGAACATAACTGAATCCTCTCTGATGGTGCGCAATTTTCGAATTATATGGGAAAGGACAAAATTCCTAAGGCTACTGCTAGAAGGCTAACTATTTACTAGATAGTAAAAAAAATGCTTGGATATCAATGGCTACCAGTTACAAGTTTCTTATAGCATCTCGGCGAGTATCTCTGATAGTTTTCAGTACCAATAATAAATTATTATCTATATGCGCACTTAACACTATTCATTTCATTTGTGCTGTCTGCGTTGTAGAGATGAAATTCTACAATTGACCACCCTTGACGAAATATTATTTCACTACGTCAGAGCGAAAACCTGGGAAGAGTATCCATCAATGTGTGTCAGAGTCAGTACTCACGACCCCTTGCTTAGTACCTTTGATCAGGGATGAAAACAACCCACGACGGTGAAATCCATCTCTCTAGTATCTCGAGTACACTGTAAAAACAAAAACACCTCATTAGGTGTTTTCGCATGTCTATAACTAACACCCATGCACCCTTGAAAAAAAGTGGCTTCAGAGTGCCAGTACACCCTCAAAGATGGTGCTTCGGTTGGTCATAACACCCTTCTATGGGGCCAATGTACTGGGGTGTTTTCATCACCTTTACACCCTATTGCAGGGTGGAAGCAGTGGCATTGCACCCTTACACCCCTTGATAAAAATCAGTGCGGATAACGTCCATATACTGCATTCCCTAATTAGGAAATATTTTTGCCACTATATGTTCCTAATGCTTTTCCTATGTACACATTTGCAATCAAGCTTAATGGTATTCCTTTAACCACCTATAATGCCAAATGAGCATGTAAAGAGATGCTGCATGCCATTATTTTGACATCACGAATGGCCCATGCCAGTATGATTGTTTTTTCAAATTCACAGAGCATGTTACAAAAAAATGTCACACAGATGGAAACTGGAAGTCTTTTATTCGGCATAGAAGGGTCAGGGTTCGGGCTAGTGGGTGCTCGGGTGCTGGTGGAGGGGGCAGGGGGCACTTGTGTTCTGTTTCTTCATTGATGCGCGCTATGGAACCTCATTTATTTAACAATACTGCCACTCTCCACCTAGAGCCTAGCAGACGGGCAAAAACATACATGTTATGTACGTAAATACCTAAAAAAATGAAAGAAGCAAAACAGTTCCAACAAATGCAGACAACAAAGTATACAATTTTTTTCAAAAACAGAACCGAACAATGAACACAACAGCATGGTGATATTTCTTAAAAAACAACAACAAAACTTTTAGTCGTATGCAACAATAATCGCAGTACACAATATTAATCCTATGCTTTGTCAGTGTCAACGCGTGCGCTTGCATAAAATTCGGCTTTAAGCGATGAAATAAAGCGTCGTGCAGCGCATCTTGGCTTCGAAACGCAGACGCCCAAAAAGAGGTGCTCTATAAAGCAGCACAAATTGTCGGACCCCTTGTCATTTGTCAGATTGAACAGCCAAAATCGACCCATTATTGGAACAATACCCTAAGTAGAGTCGATGACTCGAAGAAGCTTCCGCTGCTCAATGAAGAAAAAATGCTCTTCAGCTTCTTTGATGCTGCTCCAAGTATATCCGACGCACGGCGTGGCAGGCTTTTCTTCCTGTTCCTTGATAAAATTGTGAAAGAAGTGCATAACAGAGCAGCTGTATAAGTATGCACTGCACCTGGCAAAAAGCAAATTCAACATATTTTCTACTCCACATTTAGAATACGCCAATGCCCCTTTAGTGTACAGCAATGTGCTGGAAAAGGGCCCTATCAGAAACCACTGGTGGTTATCTCACAATTAACGATGCAGAGTATACTGTTATGGTTGGTTCAGGAGGCACAAAGCCAGCAGTCCGATCAAGTCATAAAAGAGAGCACATAAGGTCAACCCATTTTTATTCATGCAGCATGCTGTTGCATGGTAATTTTAGATTATGCAAGCTATTTTATCAAACAACAATGGCTACACTCATCAAAAGCACCTGGGTTAGAGAACTTCTATGCTGCCCCACGAACTTTTAATTTCACATGACCTGGAATGCTTATTATGATAGTTAAAAATGTAAATAAACAATAAACAGCACTGGAGCACGGTGTTTACTACTAAAATATTAAGAGCTGGCTCAATTGAAGGCTTCACACAAGGCCTACAGCATACCCTGCACTGGCCAAGTAGATACTGCAGAACCAAACAAAAAAAAACGTGGAAAGAGCATACTTAGTGATGGGGCACTACAAAAAAAAAATGCATGTAATACATAACACATAATGCATTTCTGAATTTTTGCACGTCTTCTTGTGCTAAGTATGAACCAGCCAAGCCCTAGGTCATCGAAATGCTTCCTGAAGTGTTTACATTTAATGTTTAGTAACAAGGAAAAAGTGTTCTCGCTGCTCTATGAGGCAGTTCTGAAACTTCATCACACATTATTCATTGAAAGTGTACACTGGAGCTTTGAGTTGAGCGACAATTACATGTGCAACAGCAGAGCATTACCAAACAAGCAAACAGCAGAAGCTCTAAAAAATTTCAACACTGAAGCATGGCATGTTAAAACATTTTCCACGCATAGCACATTGTATGCATAGACATCCAGAACATCAGTGGTGAGCCTCAAGAGGCGGCAGGAAGGTCAAGTGTTCAAGAAGTTGTAACCGTTATAGCGGCAGGCAGTCTGAGCACTTTAAAATACTAAAGGTTCGAATACTAAAAATAGGCTGACTAACTTGAACTGCAAAAATAACAATTTGGATTTATTGAGAATGTTTACTATAAATGAGAATGTCTATGACAGTGCCACATGATTAATGCATGGAATGTTAGCATCTGTAGTTGAAGGCATTATATTTATACAGCATGAACTTTGAAACACAGCAGTATTTTCTCCCAACCAATGTGGTAAACCTAATCTCAGAAGAATTAAAATTATTACATCATTTCAAACTTGGCTAGCAAATTACAGCATTTTTTAAAACAGCTATTAAACTGCATTACCCACCTTCAGAAGCCTGTAGGATAAGACAATGTGGCAAATATTTCTTTTGAAGCAGTCTCAGATTATATATTCCAGACATTAGGAACGTGTTAGGTACTAGCATGCATGAGCAGGTTGAGAGACCCCTTTCCAGCACATGCTAAACCCCACCAAGCTGCCTGCAAGAGCCATCTGATAAAGCACTGCTGGTCCACTGCAGCAGAGTGCTTAGTCAAATGGCACACTGCACCAATCTTGACATTACCAGTGCTTCATCAGGTGACTCTTGTATGCAATACGGCGTGGTAAGCATGTGATGGCAGCAGTCTCTTAAAAGTGCTTTTGAATGTACTTATAGTGCAAATAATCCTTTCACAGCAAAGAATTCACAGTTGTGATGAAAACTTGTGTAGTATTTCTATTTGAATTATGAATCACTAATACATATTACAAGTTAGACTGTAAACCATTTTAGAAACAAAGAAAATTCGCTAGTAATGTCGGTTTCAAGTAGGCTTCCTGAATATTCAAATGACAAAGAGAAAACTTACAAATGATACAAACATAACATCCAGAGCTCCCGGCTGGTTCCTAATGTTTGCCAAGAGTTGCAGAATGCATACTGTTTGTACATCTACAATAGAAATAAGCAACACAACAATGGTGTACCTCCTTGTAAGTAAAAAGAGACAGCCGAGTTTTGAGGCGATATTTTATTGTCTAATTTAGGAAGGCAAATAAACAAAATTGAAAACATGTAGAGGCACGCAAACTGAAAGCCAAACATCTGACAGCAAAAATTACCAAAGCTTGTGAAGATTTGAATCAGGTATCACCTAATTCTCTGCTACTAGTTGAACAGATTCGAAAAGGCTGCACCATTACAATGGAGAAGAACAATAAGTAATTTAAATTTAGCTAATGCGAAAATTGTTACATATAAAGAAATGCACAGGCTAGTTATGGTTTTATGATTCTTTCTGATGCTCAGCCATGTTTTTAGTATATCTATAAGGCAATGCAAAATGGCAAAAATGTAGGCATTTAGCGAAAAACTGCCAATTAGATAGCACATGCAGCAAAAGAAGGAAACCGCTTAATACTTACGCTTCTTTCTCCTTTCACGCATTTCCTTAGAACATACTTCGAGCACCCGGGCAATGTCCTTTTTTCTTGCACGAATGGTGTCTTTCAAAACCAAGCCAAGTGTCTTGCTAAGGCCAATTTCAACTGCCTCTTTGCCGTCCTTCTTGATCAGCATGTTGACGTCATGTAAGAACTGCAAGTTTGTGTGAATGGTAGCCATAAAGAATTCATTTTACTCAATGTTTCAAGTAACTCAATATTAAACATCATTGTACAAAAGCTAAGGCAATTGATGCCTTTGTACATATCTGAAAAAAAAAAACCGGCATTAGCAAACAGCAAATACAAATATTTACTAAGGTTAGAAAACTGCAAAAACCATCAGTATTTTGCCACTCATCGCCAAACTGCAAGCAATATTAATTAAAGTCTAATATATAAAAAAAAAAAACAAAGCAAAAATTATTATCCTCCTTCCCTCAACTTGGCACACGGCTGAATGGCAATAAAATATCTAATATATCTCCAAACTAAGGGTCCCCGCTCAGCTTTAAAAAGTAGGCTTCAATTCTTAGAGACAATCTACAGACATGCATCGTTAGCATATGAAAGTCAAATTGTTTTGTGGGCCCTTTAAATCAGTAAACTGCTTTCAACACATACATTACAATTTTTTTATAACAGTAAGTCACAAATTTGCCTGCAATATGCGCACTGTGATGAGCAAAGAAGGTAAACATATGCGACTAAGGCTATGATAACCGCTTCATATGTACATTTAAGCAAAAGACAAAAGAAAAAGTAAACATCTGGTCAGAATCAAACTCTGTAATAGCAACATCCGGTACAATATTTGGCCGCAGAATTCAAGCTGTCGACCTCTACTTGAATGTTGAGGCATCAGTATGGAATATCCATTTATTCTAGTCTAAAGACACCACAAAAATCAAGTAATGCGGTCAAACAGTTATGTTGAAATGTGACCGCAAAAATAATGAAAACTGGATGGTGTGAACCACATCAGCTGACTTAGCACGTGTACAAGTGCCTTAATTGAAGTCTTGCTGAAAATAAAATAAGTACCTAAATGATTCTTCGAGAGCGAAAGTAAACGCCATAACAAAAGCAGCATAATAAAAATGCAAATTCACACTCCATGCAACCGTAAAATATGGTCCCCGAAAAATAAAAAATGCTCCCATTGTGATTAAAAAAGGCAAATCCAGACGCGGGGAAGTTAACATAGGCTGATGATAGCGGCATATAGCTTACGCAGTTTGGAATAAACTATTATGCAACCAGGCCGGCCGACCAGCGCACTTGGATGCCGAGAGCACGAGCGCAGAGGCGTGCCGCGCTGAACGGCCGCCGAGAACGAACATAGCCTCCTCGAACAACAAGTTTAAACAGAAGAGCTGCGGGAGGACGCTCCCCGAGCAGCAGGACGATGCGCGCCTATGCTCCGAGTAAATATAAAAAAGGGGGGGGGGGGGGGGGGGGCGCAGCGCTCCGAGTGAAAGATGACGACGAAGCATGAAAGAGGTTTCAGGAGAGCGAGCGCGAAGTGTAAGAGATAAGGGAGGAGGGGGGGAGTCGAGAGTGCTAGGAGAATTAAGGTAGTACGACCTTGCCGCACGAACGGAAACGGTAGAACAAAACCAAGTCGTTGCGAACTGAGCGCAAGTATCAAACTGTCAAGAAACGAAAATCGTTTCGTGAACCTCCTGCGCGTACAAAATGCAAGGAAACGTGCCACATACATTATTTCTGTTCAAGAAAGTTGAGACTGATGTTCTTGCGCGAAATCTGCGTAACTCGCCGCGACATCTACCACATGTGCGATGTCATTTTGGCAGCCAGGTGAAAACAAGCGCGTGTCTCACGTTTTCATTTCAGCACATTCTGGAGCGTTCCGGCACAAAAAGACACAGAATGCAGCAATCCGGTAGGACACTGTTCCCACAAAGCGCAGTATGCGTGAGAATAGGCTTACCTTTACAGACGATTGCGTCAGCCGCAAAGTACGCTGTCCGCCTTCGTATCACCGGCACCGAACCAACCAGTGCGATTTCAGCGCGAGTGTAATGTAGTCGGCACAAATACCTCTCAGTCACGCAGAAAACAAAAATTGTCCATGCCTTCTTCTTTCGAACATCTCAAACATAAAGCGGTGCAGCAGTCCTTCGGCCTGAGCAAAGCAAAAAGAAGCCCGGACACTTGCCGACACGATAAATGCCCGTTTGCGTTAAACACCACATGTAGAAGGCACTTCACAAGCGTACACACTTCTGTAACACATATGCATGGGAAATGCAACACATTTCACGAGGGTACACAATCGAAGAAGCACATTCAGCATTCGCCGAAACGTGGTCGAAACGCACGCCACAATGCTAACGACCATATTGTGAAATTTGAAAAGAGCGTTCGTAGCTACCGGCAGCCTCCTGGCGGTGAAATTTTGTTTCAGTTTCTGTTTCATTTTTAGAAAGCACTCGTGTGTAATTTTAATTTTAGCGTTACTTTTGATGCTTTATTTAGGTGTTGGGTTATATTAGCAGCGCCGCTTGTGTATAAAAGGCTACGAAGTTACGCAGCCATATACCCCCAGCATGTTAGGTGATATTGCTTGCCCGTAACACCATAAGGCATATTCTCCAACCAAAGCACCCCTTTGGCATGCAAGAGGTGATTTCCGATGGCACGAACACCCTAGACCCAGGGTGTAAGGCTGTTTTGAATCCGACAAATGCCCAAAAAGGTGTTTTTGTTTTTACAGTGTAGGGTCGGGGTGGGGGAGCCGGCTTGGGGAACGGGGAACCTCCAAAGCGGCATCACGTAGGGGTCCTGTCTTGTAAGTCAGAGACCCGGCTAACATTTTGCAATGATTGGAGTGCGTTTCCAGTGAGAGAGTCGCACCGCGCATTCCACTAAGGTGAGTGCTTGCTCTCTAAGGAGCCCTAAAAGGGAGCTCGACTCTATTGAAAGGATCATTTGGCCCATTTCCTGCCTCTTCCCATTCACTCCAAAATCCCATACATAAGCTCCTTCCAACAATAAATTTCCTTTTCCTCAGTCCCACCCCCTTCGACTCCATCCCAGGAATGATTATAAAAACGGCCCCGCTCCCCGGCTGCGATTCATTGTGGTAGCTTTCCCGATTTTATTTTACTAATTTCTTACGAAAAATACTTTCTCCCGATGTACCATTTTGTTTATTTTTAATTAGTTTAAGCCCGTTGTATCGCAAGATGCTGCTGGCAAGCATTGTTATTCTAATTTATTTAAAGCCGACGCTAATGTCTGTCCAATACTCCTATTTTTATGCGCAAAAGTAGTGTTGTTCTTAAAATAAGCATATTTGAATATGCAGGGTGCGGTAGAACGTCAAGTAGGCAGATGGCAGAGGCGGTTAGGAAGTATGCAGGGGTCAGGCGGATGTGGCTAGAGCAAGATTGCGTTCAAAGGGCCAGTACGGGAGAGGTTTTAGTTCTGCGCGCAACCAGTATAGCCAGGCTTATGATGATGATGCTGATGATACTGATGATAATGTTTTCAAATATTTGTTTTGCTTGTTCCTTAGACATCAGATAAAAATGCTTGATTATTGTGACTGCGTAAGAATATTGTTTAGGGGTTACAAATGTCTTCTAAGGTGCGGAAGACAGAGAAAACAGCGCTTTTGCAGTTCACTAGGTTCAGTTCCTCTGATAATGAATGCCATAATCAACTATACTGAGATGAGTAATAATTAATTTGCTTTAAGGTCTACGCAGTTCACAGAAAAAGCAAATGTAAGACGCCTATAGCGCCAAATGTGGCCCTGCATACGTATTTATTTTAAGTGCGTTTTATTTAGAGAATTTGGTTTTCGAACGCTGTTTTATGTCAAGTTCTCGCTGTCTAATGCGGGGCTAGTGGCGCATGTTCTTCTTGTACATATAGACTTTTTCACGCCCTTAGGAGAAACCGGTTTGACTGGGCTGTGAAGCAGGCGTGGGGGGAGAATCCACAGCTTTTTCCTTTGCTATGAGCACAGCCCAGTCTCCAATATGGCAGCGCCCTTTGGCCAATTTTGAAAATGTCTATACATAACGGCGCTTTAGCGACAGTCGAGGAAGAAGCCTAAAGCTCCCATTCCCTTCGCTTTGACCGCTACATCACTAATAGGCTCCTACAAATATTTTCCCCCCAGCTTGAAACTGCCCGCTTCTTCGTATGGAATGCACTTTCCCTTTCAAGTCTAGCTTCTACATGTGGTACAATACGTGCCTCACAATGTGGATGCGGCTCAACGGTGACTGGCAGTCTCTCACTTTATTCCTTGCATCCTTCGATATGTGTCTTTGTATAACGGCTTGAGTATTCGCCTTCATTGTTTACTCGCAGCCATGTCTACCTGTGGCTGCCGTTGCTTTTAGTCCACATATTTATCACGCACCCTGCTCCCTTTCACGGTGCTGTCACCATGTTCGCCTTTTTTTGTTACGCAAGCAACCCTTGCTAAGGTAACAGGGCTTTAGGTGCGAGTGACTCCCTGCACGTCCACTTCTCGGAGTGTCTGAAGCTCGTGCCGTTTCTCGGTGTCACCGCGAACCTCATGCACTCATCTTTCCGTTTCAGCACCACTCTGGATAGGATCCGGTGGTTACGGGGATCGCCGTATATCCGCTGCATCGACTAACTGATGACGGAAGTGCAGGAAAGAACACTGGTTTCTTTTTAATGCTATATCGTCCGCTTAGTCCATACATTTAAACTTTTTGACTCCCCTTTTTCCTACATGACGCGATACGATGTTTTCTTCATCCTTTATTCAGTTATTTCGGCTTCGTGGGGGCTGCACATCGTAATGGCAAAATAGCTGCCAAGTATTTGTCAAGACGTTTCTATTTGGACGCAAAAATAAAATGAAAAGCAGTTCGTGTATTATCTAGGTCCAAACAAATAAGTTTTCGAAATGGTCAAACGTGTGCAAATCCTGCATGTAATTTTGTTTGCACGACACATTCAAGTAATTAAAATGCACGGATAGTGTGTTGCAGCAGACATCCAGGATTAATTCTCCGACCAACTGATTACTGCATTATTTTCGCCATGAAGCAGAGGTTCATGGTTAAAGGGTTTCAACATTAAAAACATGTCTCCTTTGTACCTTATTTTTCGAGTAAATTTGATTCCATTAGCCCACAATCTACAGCGCCTATCGCAAATTGTAAGCGACAGGCTTATTCACTTCATAAACTTGCCGGCTTCATAGAATCGCTAACGACGTGGATGCTTGATATTATTTGACCGCTAATGCGCATATAAAGTTTGTGTGTACACTCTAAAGGAGGAACAGAAACCAGCGACATATGGTGCTTTCTTTTTTACTTCAAATTATAAGCCTCGTTTTGAAGATTGGTTTAAAAAGCCTAGAAAGGACATGTTACATGGTGCTCTGTAAACATGGAGTCTAGACAGCGAGCACCGGTAAAACGACGGCAGCTTAGGATCAGGCCAAGCTTAATTCTCATGCCGCTGGACTTAACTACTCCCATCGCTCTCCGCTGACAATGTATATAAAGGCGAAGTTCCAGATTAAGTTCAATTATACGTGGAAAATTGATCTGCTTGATGAGACATAAGGAAAAACGCAGCGGAAAACACAACAAAATATAGAAACAGACGTACATAAGACAGGGATGATGTTGTACTGACAACCGAATTGTTTTGAGTCGCGTACTTTCTCTTTTCGCTTAATTTACTTGCATCTAACATCTTTACATCATTGGAAATAAAATTCCGCAGAACCGCGGTATAAAAATTTAGGGGTATAAAAATACCGGCAGAACCATGAAGTGAAGAAAGAAGTTAGCTATGCCTAGATGAAGGGAAGAGAAAAAAACAGAAAGGGAACCTGATATCTTTTTCTGCATTCGAAGGCCTATCGAAAATATTTTTCTCTCCGGCTATTACGTCTTACGTGAACGCACCTAAACAATTACACGGAACAGATGTGAGAAGGATGTGTGATGAACTCTAACAGTGCGCTGTTAAGCCCAGAAGCGCAGCATGCTTCTAAGCATGTGGCACCGGATGTCACTTTGCAAGGGCACGTACTATAGGGGGGAGCGACCGCAGATGGGGCCCCTATTCAAGCCGTCGGGTAAACTCGATCGGTAGCCACGCCATGCCGCAGAAGTAGCAGAGGAAGAAGAAAGAACAGAAAGAGAAGCACCTGTCGGGTTTAACTAAAGCTAAACACAGCTAATTTTTTTACGTTCTTTGATTGCAGTAATAACACTGCATTTTTCCACCATGTACAGTTAGAACTCAAGAGACAAGTGCATGAATTTGTCAGAATCGCTACAAGACCCAGCTAACTAAACTTTTAATATTTTTCGGAATAGCATGCAATTAAATAATGAGAAACCAAAATAATAATAAGATGATCTTGTGGGGTTTAACCTGCAAATATTCGTAGGCTGGGTTCAAGCAAATTCACAGACAGTCCAGTGTTATAAATCCTCGCCTCTGCTACCGCACCCGTCGCTCATCTGAAATAACAACTTCAAATTTTCGTAAAATACTTCAAGAACCTTCGCGCCAATATTTCATTCATATAGACATTACCTTCTTATACAATCGCCATATACTTGCCGTTACCGAACCAAGTGTATATACAACAATGAAGAAGACCAAATAGTTCCACCATTCCACAAAATAATATCGCGTGTCCGAGTGCGACGAGGTGGGGGCTGGCAGAAATAACAAAAAAAAGGAGTCGTACTTTAAAGACAAAGGCATCCTTAACAACTAAAACATCAGGTGCCAAACTGACTATGAAATAATTTTGTCTCTTTTTGCCTGGGTTCACGCACCATCTAAAAAAGTGTGGAAGCTTTCATAGCTTGTCCAGACCGAATTCGCAAACAGAACTGGAAAGTGGTGCTCACTAGCAGTTTTATACACACCATTCGTTTATTGGAATTCACTCGCTGTCGAGCGGCATAATGGCAGCGACCACTGCACGCATACTTCTCGATTCTCCAGTTCGCCATGGCTTCAAACCAATTATTAATAAAAATACTAGCGCATTTAACACGGACACAGACATAAAAGAAGACAGGATTAGCGCCCGTCCTGTCCATCTATGTCTGTGTCCGTGTTAAATGCCCCAGTCTTTTTAATACTGATGACATACCAACGAGCCCAAATTTCAGCCTTGACTTCGAACCAATCGTCGCAGTGCACATTGGAATCACTGCAGCTACCAAAATTATTCTCGACGTTCCCTTCCTTGAATATTTTTCTAACACTGCTTATTTGCTATTGCTGGTGGTATCTCGGACCACAAAATCGCCCAGGTAAATTTTAAAACAAACAGAAGAAAAATGCTCTCTCCGTTAAAACTTCTCATGGCATATCTGCTGGAGATGACTCAATTTGAACATTATGGCGATATTTCCGATCTCGAGCGAATTGAAACGGTTGGGGTTATTCTGCACTAGCAGGTTAGTTCGTTTGTTTGTGCAGAAGGCTACAAAGCATTGAAACACAAATTTGTTGAGACGTATTTCACGTAATGCCGTGTGATAAAGGAAAGTGGAAGGAAGAAGCTGCTTTAGCATCACCCGTTCCAAAATCCCAATTGATTACTACCCTCAAGTTTGAGCTTAGTGAGTTTTAATGACAAACTCTTACAGCTTTCTTGAATGAAATTCGTAAAAAATTGTGATCCTATTTTTGAGGATTCAGGCCAGATGTATATTAAAGGGACACTAAAATAAACCGAAATATGCTATCAAAATCCAATAAAAAGCATTTGGTGACACTGTCGCCGCATATCCTGCAGCAGAAAATCGAATTATTGCTTGGATATTGCGATAAGAAGTTGAAGTTTTTTTTTTTTTGTTCCCACCGGTCGAATTCAAACTATTTTCTCCTACTACGTAGTAGGGTAGGATGGCGCACACTATGACGCAAGAGGAGACTCCGTGATTGCTGGCGCGCGGGGAGGGGAGAATACTTCGCAGGTGCGTGCCGAATAATGATCTTCTTTCGATACGCACTTAGGGTACGCGCATCAGCTGCTCCGAGCTCGTATTTCAGGCGCCGCAGGCCCCCCTAAAAAATTATCCGAGCACGCACGAAGGGCCTGAGCCGGAACATAACCGAAACTGAAGTGGACGCCTGTAGCGCTGTGTTAGCTGAAATATTAGCGGCATCTACCGACAAGAGGACGAGATGAGTACATTTTAATATTTGCCTTGCAACATTTATGTTTTCTTTTCGCCTTTTCGCCGTCGTTTACGTGTGATAAAAGCATGTTATTATATTCGAGACATTAGAGACCTCGGCATTCAAACGGTTAAAGTAATTCGCATTTGTCAGCCTCCGGGATCCCTTGCGCTTCACGTGATTTGTAGTTGCGAGCCTCGGCCGTTTCGGCTGTGGCGGCGATACCTGTATTCCTGTTCTTCATCTTTACTACCTTATAACATCTCTGCTTTCAGTAAGAGTGACCGTTTTGTAACCAGGAACTGGCATTATATCGATGCAAGCCCACTTCATTTTTCTCTTCAGTGTCCCTTTAACTAAAGATTAACAGCAACATGGCACAAGCCTTCTCTTTCAATATTATCTTATTCAATATTAGCTTTTAGCAAGCGTTGCGGGGCCAAATACTTAATATGCGCTTCCAAAGAAATCTGGCAGCATCTGTTTCCCCCCATTTAGTGATATGTCTGTTGGTCACTAGAGAAAATGCTCACTTTTTATAGATAGCAAAGAGAAACACTATGCTGCACCCATGACATTCCGAACGCAACCTTCAAAGAATACCCGTAAGCTGTATGCAGTAACTTTGTGTACTCCTTAACGTATCATTCAATGAAACCTAATTTGATTGCTCACTGCAAAAGCAGTTCATGTATTGAATTCGGGAACTAGATGTACGGCTGTTAAGCATCGAAGATTTCTTTAAAAAGCACGTACTGTATATTGCTTGAACACGGGATCGCTGATAAAATGTCTCAACATCCCGAATCATGAAAGTGCTTTGTCCAGTATCAGACTCGTGCTTAGAAGACAGCCGCAACTACTACGCATTTGAGCATAGTTATACATGACGTTTCCTCTCATCGAGAGAAATCCGCAAATTTTATCCTACCAATGGAAATTCTCCGATTATGTGCGTCAGGTTTTATTGACTGAAAGATTTAGGAATACCCGGCTTCAAGTTCAATTTAGAAATGGCAGACAGATTTAGAGTATGTAGTTCACAGAGCTACAGCAAAGTTCTCCACCTGGTCATGCGTAATTTTCAATTTATAAGCAAATATTGGTTCTTCCATGCTAAAATATAGTACTTTTACTTGTTCACTGATTTTTTCCTGAGGTATGATGTTGTTAAGAGGTACTAGTGTCCACGAATATTTAAAGATATCTGTAGACTTCTGGACCGGTGCGAGGAAAGCTGCATGAGAGATAGGTTTATTAAAAATGTTGTATTTCAATGAGCAAAAGCAGATACCCATTATTATATGGCTAATACTATGATAATGCTCATAACCGGTGAAGTTCGTTAAACATGTATGAATACATAAAGCTTCCTAGGAAGGAAAATAAAATAATTACCGTCTGCGGGTAAATTGGAATCGTGCCGCACTGTAGTTGGCCCAGTCCTGAGTATGCTTGCGCCGTGTCGGAAGACCACTGTGTTAAAGATATTGAAGAAGTACGGAAGGTTCAGCGACTTGCAGCTATATACATATACATATACGGATTTTTAAAAACCCTATCCTGCTCTACCCAACTAGCATTATTCACTAACGACATCAGCTCTAGCTTGGACACTAACACACCTGTGGATGCGCTGTTTTTAGATTTTAAAAAGGCTTTTGACAAAGTTACCCACCGAAGCCTACTCCATAAGCTTTCACGACTAAAATTAAACCCACTAGTTTTTGAATGGCTGCAAAATGTTTTGACTAATCGCAAACAGTTCGTATGGGCCAATAACCGCGCATCTTCCTTGTCCCCAGTCACTTCTGGCATACCGCAAGGTACTGTTTTAGGACCCTTGCTATTTTTAATATACATTATTGATCTTTCTAATAACCTGTCTTCTACCATTCGTTTGTTCGCCGACGACTGCGTCATTTACAGAAAAATAACAAACAGCATGGACTCATTCATACTTCAGTGTGATTTGAAACTTGTTGAAACATGGTGCACTAATTGGTTAATGAAGCTAAACGTAAATAAAACCACTCTAGTCTCATTTCATCGTCGTGCATCATATCACACCGAAACCTAGACTTTATGTGGTGACAAAATATTGCATGCAAGTACATATAAACACCTGGGCATTTCATTTACTGAAGATCTTACCTGGACATCTCATATAAATAACATCAGTAACGAAGCTAACAGTGTTCTAGGTTATCTTAGGCGAACACTAGAACTTGCGCCCACTCACGTAAAACAGTCCGCTTATTTAACCTTAATCGGCCCCAAATTAGAATATGCTTGCTCGATCTGGGATCCACACCAATCTAACCTTACAAAAACACTCGAATCCGTCTAAAACAGAGCGGTAAGATTTGCCTTTTCAGGCTAATCTTATCACACAAGTGTTTCATCACAAAAAGACAAAGCTAACCTTGCAAACTTAGAATCCCGCCGAAAAACCACCAGGCTCTCTCTTTTTCACAAATTTTATCACTCACCCCTGCGGAATGCCGTTATCACCCCTGCGCATCGCCCCTCAGCCTGGATCAACCATCAACAAGCCGTCCAACCTCCTCATGCATCTACGTCATCTCATCTCGTCATTTTTTGTTTTAACAGCAAAAGATTGGAAGTGTTTGCCTGCCGAAGCTGTGACTCATCTCGACAACGCGCGCTTCAAATCATTAATTGAAAATATAACTTGACGTACGTAGGCCCACCCCTCATGTAATGCCTCTCGGGGGCCTTTGAGGTACTAATAAATAAATAAATGATCAGAATAACGAACTTTTTCATCGGTTACTGACAGCCGCAACGAATGAATTTAGAGCCCCAAGAAGTATGCAGAAAGATTAGCTAAACGTTATCCGTGTCTCCGTGTCGCAATTAGGCATATCAGTCTGCACAGCCCTCAGCGGTGGTCTATTTTCACAGAATCAAAAGCAGCCCTACAAGCCTTAAAAGCGGCTGTTCGCCGTGGAGCCCATGAACAACTTGTTGCGGATATACGACAAATTCATCACTGTGTAATTAATGGAGGACATGACATCATCTTCTAATGGCTTCTAGGACACAGTGGCATATCGGGCAATCTTCAGGCGGGCGAAGTTGCACGAACAGCCCAAAAAGATGGCGATTGTGGGTTCATTCCCTTTTTAAGGGCAGACTAAGCGGCCAAGCTTCGCGCACTTGCGCGGGAACACACGCTCTCCTTGTGGAATTCTAGCCAGCTGGCGAACTGCCGCTTAAAATCCCTTGACCTTGACCTGAGGCTCCGGCTTCCACCTGGCCTACCTTAACGCGAAGAAACTTTGCTGTGCCGCCTGTGGGTTGGTGTAGCATTCACAAACTCCTATTCTTTTATGACAGGCATGGCAAACAGCCCCGCATGTAGAAACTGTGGGTGCGACGAGTCTATAGGCCACATTCTTTGTGAGTGCCCCATATACAGTGAGGAAAGACCGTGTCTATGCCGTGCGCTGCAGAATCTAGATGGAAGCCCATTGACTGAAATTAAGATTTCAGGTCCCTGGTCGCGGCTATCGTCTGCGGTGAAGGCCTCCCCAGGCACTGCTCCGCTTTATGAAAAGCACAGGCCTAATCTAAAGACTATGAGTTTGCTGTTATATTACGTGATACGACTGTGACATGAAGTGATGCCACATGTCTGTGATGTGACGTATACTAACTTCACCCATCCCTCTCTCACAACTTTTATATCTACTCACCCCTTTTCCGCAGTGCAGGTTAACAAACCGGCTTCTTTTACGCTTTAACCTCCCTGCCTTTCCTCCTCATCTCCTGCTCCTCCTTGCCGGCCTAAAACAGTCTTATCTACTCTGTCACAAAATAGTACTGGCCTGGCACGCAAAACTTACGTTTCCCCAGTGTAATGGCTCAATGGTTAGGGTCCTCGAGTTGGGAACCCAAGGATTCAGGAGCGAATCTCGGCTGCTGCAGCCGCTTCACGAAGGGGGCAAAAAGCCAAACGTTCTGTGCAATCTAAATGCACGTTCAAGAACCCCAGGTGGTCGAAATGTCCGGAGCTCTGCACTACGTCTCTCTTAGCGTGAGACGTTTGGAGGCGTTAAACCCGAGACAGAAACTAAAAGAAAGGTATGTCTTTCCTCTCCAAAAGAAACATGAGCTCGATTTACCCTAAGAATATTATCTGATCGGACTCTATTAGGCCTACGTTATTTGGGAACTCTTTTATAGCTGACAATTGAGTGTAGCTGTGTAAAAGCGTGTTTAATTGGATGTTCCCGTGTAAAAGTTTGTCTAAATTGGTTGTTACTGCATGTAAAATAACCTTCTTCTGTATTAGCAGTGAAGCTGCCTGCAGTATTTAAACATTAAAAATGAATAAGTAAAGTGACGTTGATGATGCGGGGCCGCAAACAAAATCGGCACTGTTATACCACCGTGCTAGCCAGTCAAGAGGGAAGCGATAAATGAATGTTTTTTTTCTGAATTTTTGATGGAGTTGTATTTAGTTTCCCGCTAGTTCATATACCCGCATGATGGGGTGATAATTCACTTAAGGCGATGACAATGTCCTTAAGTACACCACTTGATTACAGTTACACTCCAATATTCATGACACTGACAAAGCGAAGCGGACTTAGCAAAGAATGCAGTCAACGCGTTGGCATGAGTGCCGCGCTTCCCGTAGTTTTTAAGCGACGACGGGAAGCCTTTTCCAGTCAGTACAGCCGCCAACACTCGGTCGAGCTGTGACACCTAAGTCGTCAGTGATTTTAGTAACAATCTTGTCGCAGCCCTTAACTATTACCAGTCTGTTTCCTTGCTTACCTGATGACGCCAGCTAGATCCGCCCTCCCTTCGCAAAGAACGCTCTTTGCTTCGATGTCCCGAAATAAATTGCGTGTCTCGGGCCCCATTCTTCAAGACTAAGCTCAAGAGCCTCCTCCACCTACGGCCGACGTTAACGACAAAGAGTAGTGTTCCGCGAATAGATTCCGGACACTCCAGACCGCAGTCGGATTGGCTCCACCGACATTAGCACACGGCAGCAGTTCTTCGAGAAGAAAACAAAAAAACTTCATACAGAGTAGTGGTGTTTACATGCAGACTCGCAGCAATGCTTTCGGGGCTTTTGTTTTCATTTTTGTGACTAAGCACACATCTATTTCAGAAGCTTTGCAAAGCAGGATTTGTACGCACTGCCCAAAAATCTGTGCTGGCTCCTCTTCGTTTCTCCTTGACGTTTACGTTTTTTTTTTGAAATACCCAGCATGCACAGAAAGTTTTTCTATCCTCGAACTACTTCCTCACACCTTCCCTTTGCTTCGTTGTCATTTGTGATATATATACTTTGACCTAGTATGAGATCGAGAGTAGATTGTTCTAAACCGTATTGATAGCCCTCTAACAATTAATAATTCGGCTCTTCCAGAAACAATTTTAAAGGGCGGCGTGAACTTCGTTATAATAGTGTGTAAATTTATGTCATGAATAATGTTCTTCACAGACTTTTAAAACTCCTAAATAAGAAAATATGGAGCCAAGGCAAATAAGCCCCCCTCACTGATCCCTATTTTGTAGGAGCGTTTCGTTTCCGCAGCGAGGGCTGCGAATGTTTACTGATTTTCGAGGAATGATTGCGAAGTACCTACAGCGCTTCTCTCCTTCGTTAGTTGTTGGAAACGCCACAAACCACACTGCCTATCTCAGAACATCGCCCATAAAATGCCTGTGGAGTCAGGAAATTTTCAATCAATACTTCCCTCTCGCTCTTTCTCCTGTTTGATGTTTGCCGAAAGCAGTTTTTACTGTTCCGTACACTGTAGACATCATAGAGATCCTATTTCTTCTATATAAATTTGTGAACCCATTTCGCGAGAATTTCAGAAACTATTTGCTTGAGAGATTCATTAACCTTTTTTTTTTCTTTTGCGACTTTGTGCGCTGAATCAGGATAGCATACTGATCAGCAAAAGTTTGTGCCATGAAAATTTGCATTTAGTATTTCGTTCAGGATAAGAGAGAAAATCAAAACACTTCTTGGAGTTTTGGCAGTTTCGATAGTTCGGCATGTATTGCAGTGAAAGCATTTGTATAGCAACATGTTTATACATTCAACGTTGCTCTCAAGATTCAAATTTTTTAAATCATATAAAAGGAAAGCAAACGATGTAAACGGCGAAAACAACATGGATCCTAAATATTCCCAAGAAAATTGTCTTCAATATTACACTGATACCTTAAAAAGCTACTCGAAATTTTCTAACACACCATGATTTTATTTTTTCTTTAATATACACTTGTATATACACAGGCGTCATTCAAACTTTGTCTTTACGTTGCGCTAATTTTCTTTTTACGGACAGCGTAAGGAAACAAGGCGAATCTTGGTCTTTCAATGCAAACAAAGTGAATCGGAGTCAACCGACCGCCGAAGATATACAACAGCTTTCCGCCACATTTAACTACGACCCTCATTGTTCTTTTGAGACATGCCTGTACCATTTCATAAGCATATAGCAAATACATAGGAGGGGAAACATCAGAAAAGCAATAATCATTGTCTGATGGCCCGTTCGGGGCACGTATAAAACTCCCTGGTGGTCGTAAAGATATATATGCGCAGAAATTATTCAGTGCAATGAGAGGTTTGTTCTATATAGGTCCTCGAAGCTTGCTCACTTCAAGAATCTGCATAACGCCTGGCGGATCGTGAGCCTGCGCCGCGCATTCAGGTTTGAGCGCAGTGCAAGGTTTTGGATAATTGGCGGAGGCAGAGTGGAGAACGGGATAACTGCCGGGTATATATTTGACGCTGCCAAACAGTATGACAGAGAACTTATTCATTACTATGTTGGGGTTTCAAATGGTAGAGGGCCAGGTGTATATTTTGTTTTAGGCCGCTCCAATAAATGGATGAATGAATGAATGAATGAATGAATGGATGGATGGATGGATGGATGGATGGATGGATGGATGAATGGACGGACGGACGGGTAGACGGACGGGTAGACGGACGGGTAGACGGACGGGTAGACGGACGGGTAGACGGACGGGTAGACGGACGGGTAGACGGACGGGTAGATGGACGGGTAGATGGACGGGTAGATGGACGGGTAGATGGACGGGTAGATGGACGGGTAGATGGACGGGTAGATGGACGGGTAGATGGACGGGTAGATGTATGGATGGAACGATGAGAAGGTGAAAAGCAAAACAATGCGTGATACAGCTTAAAACCCATCCTTTTCCCGCTGCTATAGTAGCTCGCGCCAACAGCAAGGAAGAAAGCACTCACAAACACAACTGAAATACTGCCACAAAGCATGTACGTCTAACAGCTTCATGAAATTCCTGTTCGTCTATCACTGGACAAGAAACGAGAGGCATATTCCACGTACCTGTACAGATAAAACTCATTTCCAGTCGGCATGCATCCACGGAAGGAAAATGAAAGGGTACAGGTGGTACACATATGGGCTAACCGCGCTCAGGTTCCAATTCAAATTCAAATATATGAAAATAATTTTAAATAAAGGCCTTGAAGTCTCTTTGTGCCAATGTTTTTTTTTTTTTTTCAAAAATACTAAATTATTATGCAGCATACATATATTGATATCTGCTCACTATATGTAGTGTCGTAGAGAACTTCGCGCCAAGAGAATAAGTGACGTGTATTTTAGGTTGCAATATAACGATTTATGCACGAGGTGAAATAAACTCATTCTTAACAAAAACAGCGTCTTTATACTGAGCAATCAAACTTGCATGAGACTAACACTGAGATTTTGAGCATATTAAACGTGGTAAAAGTAAGGATCCGTGTCAGCACTCTATGATTCATACCCTTTGAATGTATTACTCGTTTTGAGCCCTCAACATTTTCATTTAATTTTCTTTTTGTGGGTTGTCCTCCACACCACAAGATGAACCCGTTGTAGTTACTATTTTTCCATGTGTTGGAAGTGTGTGCTTCTAGCGACATACCATGCCAAGAATTCTGTTTATTATCGCGCAAATATTATCTGTGTGGATGTTCCAATTGAGCGACTAGGTCAAAACGATCAAGCACTTTGCAATTGGCACAATTTCTATTTTTATGCTGGCTAACAGATGCTGGGATTCGCACGAATAATTCTGTTTTTACCTCTGAGTAATACTGCTTTCATCATCGTGTATTTACCCTTAGGTGTTTTGTCCTAAGGTAATCTGAATTCGTGAATATTCACTTTCGTAATCGAGAGCAAGTCCAACGATCTTCAGTATCCAGTATACTCCAAGGCAGGGCGTAATCGACGACAGGAGCTTCAAATTGCTAGGCCCGTATAGGTATCGGCCAAGTGGTGACTCGTAATCTTTAATCATTTGCCAAGGTAGAAAAAGCATGAGCGGAAACCAATAGATGACTGCGAATGTCACGGCGATGCTCGCTGTGAAGGAAAAGCAAACAGCTGTAAAGCTGTAGTCTAATCATGATCAATTGAGATGAATAATATATTGTGCAATTACTCTAGTGCATTTCTAAGAATATTTCAGCGCCTTAATGCTTCCGTTTAGGTATCTCTCTGTAGAAGGCCCTGGTGAGTGGGCGTAAAAGCACGACGCGTAACCTAGGGTGTCACTTCCGTGCTTATTGTTATTCCTTTTCTAATCAGGGCGAAAGAGTCCGCCTTCTTTCCCAAGGCTGCTCTGCGCATGCGCACCTCTCTCCTGGTTGAGAGCAAACCTCCAACGCCAGCTGCGCATGCGCAGTTCTTGGCCTTTGTGATCGGCGCAGCTGTAGCTGATCTTAGAGGCCATTCGTAGTATAGTATTCGGGACAGGCGTATACAATAGATGGCGGTAGCTGCAGAGAACACACACCGTCATTTCACTGGCGGCTGCATCTGTCAAGGACATTTTCAACCAGTAGCCGACGAATTTTGAACCACTCCCAGAGGGCACCACATTTTGTGAAAAAGGCGGATTCTGCGGCGTATTTCGGGGTCCGCATTGATGTAGACTACGCTAAACAATGTGCTATTGCAGTCCAAACGTAGGAGAAATGTTCATCTCGATGACTGTCGTCTGCCTGGGGCTTGATGAGTGACAGATTCTGCTAGTAATATGCATCCATGCAGATTAAAGCGAAAGAGGCTTTGTTCTCAATGAGGAGGGCTTTGGTAATATCATATGTGGTGAGACTCCGGAGTCCACTGCTAAAAAGCAGATCGTGTGCCCTGAAGAGGTTTGACGAATATTGTAGCCGTCCGCCTAAAGCTAGAGAGTTTCTTGAGCGGGCAATCATTTCAGTTTCAAGATCTATGAATAATATGTACGTTGCTGCGGTATATGCAAGTGCATCGGAAAGAAATGCAGGCATCATCTCTATTATATAGGATAATATAAAAATATTAATTATTTCAAATGAAGTAATGTACTTAATATTCCTCCTTTTGAATTACAACTTTTATTGCCAAATCGGAAGCCGTTATCATCGATTGTGAGCGCAGTTCGAAAATGCTCTTGATCGGCACTGTAGTTCAGAACATTGAACGCCAAAAAAATGCGCATCTCAAAGGCCTTTGAATGCATCCAATCTTAAAAAATAGTGTTGCTGCGCATGTTCGCATTCCGAAATTAAGGTCAAACATTTCTTAATCATCAAACACAAAAACGGGATAACTAATACATAGGAAATGCAAAAAATGTAAGTGACGCCATTTTGTAAATGTGTGATGCGAGAGTGTAACGCAGCAAATATTTAAATGCGTATTCTCGATATTGGTTATTTCAAATGACATTGGTTACCAAGTAAACATAAATACGCGGCTCAACTCTGATTTTCTAGTTTCAATTTCGTGATAGAATATTTCCTTATGAAATAAGTATCAAACTGCATCAGCTATTTGTAAGCAAATAATCAGACGTCCAAATATTGAGCTGTATTATTTACATAATATCCGCCTTGTTGTAAAGGCGGCCCAGATAGCAAGGATGTACCGTCTGTTGGAGTTCTACCCTTTGCAATATTTAGTACGTCTCGGTACCTGTCACATATTTAAATACTTATAAATGAATGAATGAATGAATGTTCCGCTTTTGTTGTACAAAAATCGCGGGTGACGAAAAAAAAAAGCATTTCGCAATCACCGCTTGACGGGCTTCGCCACCCGTAAAGTCGACGATGAACAGCAGCGGCGGTTTGTGAATTATAAAATGAACAATTCATGCATCACAAAATGAGACAGTGCATTGAAATAGCAGAAAGAAATATATATATATATATATATATATATATATATATATATATATATATATATATATATATATATATATATATATATATATATATATTGTAGGGGTGTGTTTATTCGGTGAACCCAGGTGATTCCAGCCGCTCGGGAGAGACTCGCAGCGAAGCGTCAGGCGTGGCGAAAGATCAAGGCAGCGAACAACTTCTTCGTCCTTGAGAGCGGCAGCACGCGACGCATGTCAGTGGTTATATCGATGAAGATTACCACACTACAGTTTCCCCCCGGGCAGAGAAGGAGCCATCCTGGCGACTCATGGTGCCGAAAGGACAGACGGATCGTAGTAGGGCTTGATTCGGTCCACATGAACTATTTCGCGTCCACGGCGACGCAAGTCCGCAGATGGCGTAACCGGCTCAACTACGTAGTTCACAGGAGATGTTTTTTGAAGGACTCGGTATGGACCGTGATACCGAGCAAGAAGCTTCTTTGACAGGCCGGCGGTTGTGGCAGGAACCCAGAGCCACACCAGGGAGTTGGGCGCATATGAAGGCGCCTCACCAGTGTCACGATGGTGTTTTTGTTGCCACTGATTTTCCTTTGTAAGCGAACGAGCGAGCTGACGGCATTCTTCTGCGTACTGGGCGGCGTCCGAGAGTGGCGTCGATTCAGAAACATCAGGGCGGTAGGGAAAAAGCGCGTCCATTGTGCAGGTTGGCTCGCGCCCGTAAAGAAGAAAAAAGGGAGAAAATCCGGTGGTGGTCTGTATCGCAGTGTTGTACGCGTAGGTTACGAAGGGAAGAACGTGGTCCCAGTTGGAATGAGCGTCGTTGACGTACATGGCCAGCATGTCACTCAGAGTACGGTTGAAGCGTTCTGTCAGGCCATTCGTCTGAGGGTGGTAAGAAGTAGCGGTGCGATGAATGATGCGACATTCTTTCAGTAGGGCCTCGAGAGGGTCGCACAAGAAAACGCGCCCGCGGTCACTGAGCAGTTCCTTCGGAGTCCCGTGGCGAAGAATCAAGTTGTTGAGAATGAACAAAGCAACGTCTCTTGCAGAGGCAGAGGGTAACGGTGATGTTTCAGTGTAGCGAGTCAGATGGTCTACTGCCACAATAATCCACCGGTTTCCAGCAGGAGTAGTCGGAAGAGGGCCATAGAGATCTATTCCAACGCGGTCAAACGGACGAGCAGGGCAGGGTAACGGCTGCAACGAAACAGAGGACTTCTGAGGCGTTTTTCGGCGTTGACAAGATTCGCAAGCGCGCACGAAATGTCTTACGAAGCGGTACATTCCACGCCAGTAAAATCGCAGACGTAGGCGCGTGTAGGTTTTCAATACGCCACCGTGAGCGCATTGTGGGTCACCATGGTACGCAGCACAAATGTCGGCACGGAGATGACGCGGGATGACTAGAAGCCACTTCCGTCCATCAAGCAAATAATTGCGGCGATAGAGAAGACCGTCACGAATGGAGAAGTGGTGGGCTTGGCGGACGAGCGCTTTGGATGAATGACCGGGAGTAGGACTTGAGAGAAAGTCCAAAAGTGCATTGATCCAGGGGTCATTCCGCTGCTCGGTAGCCATGTCGATAGTTGTAAGAGTCGACAAATCGTAGGCACAGACGTGGTCAGACGAATTATCTCTAGGCAATGGCGAGCGGGAAAGAGCATCCGCGTCCGTATGCTTTAGGCCTGATCGATGAATGACATGAATGTCAAACTCCTGGAGACGAAGAGCCCAGCGAGCAAGGCGACCGGATGGGTCTTTCAGAGAGGCAAGCCAGCACAAAGCGTGGTGATCGGTCACAACGTAAAACGGTCGACCATACACATAAGGACGAAATTTTCCGATAGCCCAAATAATGGCCAAACATTCCCTTTCTGTGACTGAATAATTAGATTCTGCCTTTGTCAATGTTCGGCTGGCGTATGCCACAACATACTCGCTGTAACCAGGCTTACGTTGGGTAAGGACGGCACCAAGCCCAATACCGCTGGCATCAGTGTGGATCTCCGTAGGCGCAGCCGGATCAAAGTGGCGTAGAATGGGCGGCGAAACCAAAAGGCGGCGTAAAGTGTCGAAGGCTTTATCGCAGGCTGGAGTCCAGGCGGAAAGGTCGGAGCTGCCGGCAAGGAGCTGGGTCAGAGGAGCGATGATAGAGGCGAAGTTCAAGATGAAACGTCGAAAGTAGGAGCAGAGGCCGATAAAGCTCCGAAGCTGCTTCAGGGAGGTTGGCTTCGGGAACTCTGCAACTGCGCGAAGTTTGGTGGGGTCGGGAAGAATGCCGTCCTTAGAAACTACGTGGCCTAAAATTGTGAGTTTTCGGGCGGCAAAGTGGCACTTCTTCAAATTCAACTGAAGCCCAGCGCCGGCGAGACACGTGAGGACATCCTTTAGGCGGAGAAGGTGAGAAGAAAAGTCGGCAGAAAAAACTACGATGTCGTCCAGATAACAAAGACAGGTCTGCCACTTGAGTCCACGAAGAACAGTGTCCATCAGGCGCTCGAAAGTAGCCGGGGCATTGCAGAGGCCAAAGGGCATAACGTTGAACTCGTATAATCCATCCGGTGTTATAAAGGCAGTTTTCGAGCGGTCATTATCAGCCATCGGTACTTGCCAGTAGCCGGAGCGCAAATCCAAAGAGGAGAAATACTCGGCTCCCTGTAAACAGTCCAAGGCGTCGTCGATTCGCGGCAAAGGATAGACATCTTTGCGCGTGATTTTGTTAAGCCTACGGTAATCGACGCAAAACCGGATGGAACCATCTTTCTTGGTGACCAAAACAACCGGAGAAGCCCATGGACTGTTAGATGGCTGTATGACGCCCCGGCGAAGCATGTCGTCCACGTTGTCAGCAATGACTTGGCGCTCAGAGGCCGACACGCGATAAGGACGCTGTCGTAAAGGTGCGTTTGTACCAGTGTCGATTGCGTGCGTAACGACAGACGTGCGACCCAGAGCAGTGTGAGGAAGGTCGAAGGCAGAAGTGAAGTTCTGTAGAAGAGCAGCGAGTTGATCGCGTTGTGCGGGTGGGAGATCTGCGTCAATAGCTTGTTGAAGAACATCGGGTGGTGTCGAAGCGGTCACTGTATCATAAGAGCTGAGCACATTAACGTCTAATGAAGTAGGCGTTGCAGGAAGAGTATTTACAAGCTCGGGATCAAGTTCTTCAATACGACCGAGACACTCGCCGCGTAGCAGGACGGACGGGCACGAAAATGGATTTGAGACGTACATTGCACTAAGGCCATCTTCGAACTTGAGGACAGCAAATGGAAGCAGGAGGCAGGGATGGCGTGAAGCGGCGTCGGAAGGTGTGAAGAAGACAGTCGAACTAATAACGCTTTCACAGGAGAGTGGAACGAGGGCAGCAGAAAATGGAGGAATGTCTGTGTCACTGGCGACGAGGAGTTTTGCAGGCCGGGTAGGGACGTCACACAAGACGGTATCACAAAGAGGTAAAAAGGAAACTTCCGCGCGGGCGCAGTCAATAACGGCATGATGAGCGGAAAGGAAATCGTAGCCCAGGATGATGTCGTGTGAGCAGTGAGCCAGTACAATAAACTCGATGGTGTATAAGACGTCTTCGATGAGAACACGGGCCGTGCACGCTGCTGAGGGATGAATGCGCTGGGATGAAGCGGTGCGAAGCGAAAAGTCGGGTAGTGCGGTGGTCACCTTGCGAAGACGACGGCAAAGAGATTCACTGATGACGGATACGGCAGCGCCCGTGTCAACAAGAGCGAGTATTGCGACACCGTCGACGAACACTTGTATTACGTTTGCGGGAGAAGACGGAGGACTTGAAGAGTTCGACAACCAGTCGTCGACGTCTTGGTCAGCCGTGCCACTGAAGAGGCATGGATCACGCTGCCGTAGAACGCCAGAACACAGTACCGTGGTTGGTAGGGGCGCCGATGTCGAGGTGGTCTCGTCTGGCATGGTGGAAGCAGTGGTCAACGTGCGGCTTCTAAGTTCCAGGGTGGATGGGAACGTACCCAGCACCTCCACCAATTGTAGGGGTGTGTTTATTCGGTGAACCCAGGTGATTCCAGCCGCTCAGGGGAGACTCGCAGCGAAGCGTCAGGCGTGGCGAAAGATCAAGGCAGCGAACAACTTCTTCGTCCTTGAGAGCGGCAGCACGCGACGCATGTCAGTGGTTATATCGATGAAGATTACCACACTACAGTTTATATATATATATATATATATATATATATATATATATATATATATATATATACAATGGCAAGGAAAAAGAAAAAAATATGAATGGTCGACAGACGCATTTCTTATCAATACTACCTAATCAGTGAATATTTCTCGGTGGAAAGTAGTCATTTACCTCATGTTGCTATAAAGAAAAGTATTCAAACACATTGGCAGTATATATTTCAAAATAGCAAATACATAGTTTGTTCTACAACTATGCACCTCAAACATTTCAGGGTTTCTTCTACTATAAGACGTGTTGTGGGGCACCAGCTGTACAATAAGGGACAAAAATGGGTCATTTCATGCGGTATGCTTTTTATAAAACAAGCAAACCGATACTCAAACAGCTTAAGGACTGGAATTATTTTGTAATTTATCCGTATGGGATGGGTTGGGGCGTTATAAGAGAATTTTGTTATAACGCGTGCGTTTTTGTCCGCAGAATCAAAGCTTTTAGAAATTGGATATCGCGGTATTTCCCCATACCAAATAGCGGTATCCTAAGTAAGAGAAAAAGAATGCATAGTAGATGTCAAGTTTTGTTTTCGTTGGTAGATTATATTTATTACTAGATATTATACCTATGAATTTAGAAAGCTTAGTGCAGACCTTGTTTATCTGAGTATCCCATGACATCAATCAAACGATCAAAGCACCATACCCTGCGCTTTAATTTCTTTCTTCTCCCTCATTAACTTGGAGGCTAGAAGAGGAACACGTGTTAGCATCTAAATTAAAAATCGAACGTGCGCACAAAGTATTTACACCACCCCAAGACTGAGTTACTAGCATTAGATCCTGTTGTGGCAGCTTTAGGCAGAAGCCCCAAGGTGGCGCGATGGTATCAGAAGAGCCCTCTATTTGGTTTTCATTTCAAATTGCAAGCGTAGAACTCGCTCCGTTTCATTACCTTTTTATCGGTGGGTTGCCACTATTCTAAATGTTTCCTTGCTCTTCATTTTAATCTTTATTCACAAAAATTATAATGAACAATTATTGCAACGAGCACTGCAATGTTTTATAAACCATTGAGCGTTTTAGAAGTTATTGCGGTTTTTAGAGCACGCAAAATAAAATTCCGAAAATAATTTGGCGCAATTCGTGAAATAACTTTTCAAAAATACTTAACCGGTGAATTGGCCCACGTTTCTTTCGTACGTTATATAAATTTGAGGAGATATAAAAGACTGGACATTGCTTGGGCAGACAGTTAGACAAACATTTTTTTTTTCGTTCCCAGTTATAACACTTCCAAATGCCCCGTTCTAATTTCACGCGTGAATTTTTCTATGATTACTTGTACTGAGAACTGTTGGAAAATGCAATAGTGTTCGGATACATGAATGAAAGTTTGATGCACTGTGATGACTACCTGGCAGTGTACACACCCGCACACTGCCTTGTCTTCAATATCAGCATGATCATCAAGTTAAATTCTCGTCACTCATCGGCAAGAAGTGTTGCTGTGCCGCTTTCGTTGAAATTTCGCCTTGCCTCCATGAAGCTTCCGGTTTAGTGATATTGCCAATGGGGAGCCAGTTTATTGTAGCGTGTAAATAGTGCCGCAGTACTTAACGCCCCACGATTGCTTTCCTGGGCAACGATGCTGGGTTCTCCATTAACCGTACGTGAACGGCTAGCCACTGGTAGTGGGTGAAGAGTAAAGAGGCAGGAGAAAAGCAGGAATGTCACGACCAGGAGTCCTGCGTCCAGACCCTCCGATGGGAAGTATGTGGTGCCTTCCGAACCAGAAAGCGTCATGAAAATAAGGACGATGACACTGCTCACAGCGCCCGTGAAGACACCAGCGGCCAGGTGACCAAACCAGTAGGCAGCCTCCAAGAGTCTCGAATGTTGCATCATGTACTGCGGACGGAGAAACATGTGTTTCGTTACTTTGCGCCAGAAAGGCACTCCTAATGGCCATGATTGTGGCGATGTGAAGTATTGTGACCTCATTTGATATACCGGCCTATTGTCAGTACCGTAATCACCATTCACTGCAAACACCTGTATTGAGAAAAACGGTACCTTATATTTTATAACATGAATGTTTTATTACGTGGATGTGACAAAGAATATATGTTGGCGGTAAGTCGGTTCTAGAACGGTGTCGAGATGCAATAAAGTGACTTTGTACCGAAACTTGCAGTGGCACCGCTCAGCAACAGTCCCAGATTAACAAATCAGTTCAGTTCAGTCGTGTCCGACTCTTCGTGACCCTATAGACCATATCCCGCCACGCTTATCGGTCTCTCACTATCTCTCTAACATCACATAACTTCATCAGCAGCGCCTCGAGGATGCCACCTAACCATCGCGTTCTCTGCCTACCCCTTCTCCGGTGACCCTCAACCTTTCCCAACATCAAATCTTTCTCCAGTGACTCCTCTCTTCAACAAAATAGGTATCTGCAAAAACGATTTCCTGCCATACAAAATATTGTTACGCAAGATTCATATTATTTACGTTAAGACAAAATAAAGCAACATTTTTTGTCTGATCTCAATTAGAAGAGTTTGTGATGTGCAGGCTGACAACTAACTTTCCGCCCTTCGAGGAGCGCACATTCTTTTCAATTCTGTTGTCACGTAGCGTGTCACTACACCGGTCTTCTTTTTAGGATTTATTATTATTATTAGGAGCCGCGCCTCCTCCTCTTTGACAGGACAGGTTTGAGTTTGTTCCATGGAGGAGCATCGCAAATTACAGAAAAGTAGGAAATTACACCAATACGGCGCTGGATTAATGGGGAGATGGCGTTGGACGATCATCGTATTTAGAGTGAACGTGTAAGCGTGTCTTAGCCGATACAACAAGACTAGTCCATGATAATCCTTGGTGTGTTGAAGTAATGTTCCTTAAACTGCGTATTTAGAAACGTTCCGGAAGTTCGAGGGAAAAATATATTAGCAAACATTCATTAGTCAGACATTTTGCTCAACATCAAGGTATTGATTGCTCATAGAGTCACAGCTATGCACTCATCATCGTTTGGCGTTACTGTCTTCTAAATTTGATCAGGACCATTCCACCTATTTTACCGAAATAGTTTCTCCCGCATGAACATCTTATGTGGTAAAGCGTTTAACATCAGTGTATAGATCGGACGTGTGGGTTATACGGACCGCTTCGCAATCTAGATAATGATGGCATCAGTGCCCCATGGCAGGTCGGAAAAAATGGTAAAGGGTATTTTTTTTTCCCCGCTCGGAACGAGCATGAACAATATAAACAATGCTACATCTTTCATCCTCACAGATCCGATTACAACTGACCTTACTTGCAATAATACTTCGCTATGTTTGCTTTAGTGCAATTAACACCACGGTTCGTTCATTAAATGCATTAGCATGACAGATTTTTAGGGTTACACCCAAATTGCCAAAGGAAATGAAGAGCGCAGCCACTGTAGGGCTCCGGAAGTTTACACCGCCTGGGGTTTTTTCATATGCATTGACGTCGCACAGCGTGCTGGCGAGTTGTAATTCGCTTCGATCGAGACGCGGCCACCGCAGCCGGGTACAAACACAGGTCCTTAAGAGCAGCAGTACAGCACCCTAACAATTGATCCGTCATGGCGCGATATGAAGATGACCGATTAATGAGCTCACAAAACACAACCTCTACTACCTCCAGCGTGAAGGCATTAAAGATGACACTGGCGGTGTTTGGTTTATGACTACTTCGCTAGTTCAAATATATCGTATGACGTTAGGCAACAGCGCCTGTATTCGCTATGCCTCGAAGTACGCGGGCCCCGCAAGCAATCACCTGCCATCGTCTAATCCGTTTTTCGAGATGATGCGCGGGCACCAGTGATAAATGTTTTCGCGGCCGGAACATACCCGGTATTCGCTAGCCGGCTGAAAGGGCAGCAACGGATTACACGGGTCGGGACTTGGTCAGTCCTGACAGTTTCTTACTAAAAAGATTCAAAAGCAGTGGATGGCGTAACCTGATCCCGGATCCTGACTAGGAGACCACGGATCTGACGCGTAGGCAGAACGGCACGCTGTACGAGAGTGCCAGGAAGAGCAGAACTTTTTCGCGGTAGCCGCGGTTGTCCAGAGGCAGAGCCGTCTGCGGGAGCTGTCTGGTGTACACCTGAAAAAGCAAGTGCGAAGCGCAATTCGAGAAAGAGCTAATAATGAGAAGTTTGGAAATTATTAGCACGCCTGTTTAATATAACTCATGTACGGCACCATTATTTTGGAGGACAATGCTGGTGTTTCATTTAATGTCATTGCAGTCATTCGCATGTACTATTTGGTATGTATCCATCGAAACAACTTCTACAAATAGCACCTACTTGATTCTTATGAATTTTTCGGAGTGATGATGGAAAGGAAGCTATTGAATTAATATAAAATAAGTAGGATGCTGATATTCCGGGTTCCGTACCACTCGCTGCTAGCCTTAGAATACGCGCCGGCTATACAAGGCGGATGTCTTCCTAAAAAAAGGACGTAAAGCCTCAATGAAATTCTACTGAGATTAAATTTACAGCTGTATATCTTTGAGCGCCAGTTTGCAAGCACCCAATTACTGTGCCACTTTTGCCCCGTTTGATCTGTATTTTTTAAATGCACTCAGTTAATGCGTTAGTCGCGGCGCTTGTCCGTTGCAATTGCATCACATTTGCTTTAATATACTGCTATTCTTGGTCAACCACAAAAACGGCTCGTGGCTTTTAACGAAAAACTAACAATGTCGATGTTTTAAACAGACAAAAGGCGTGCAATGGTTGCGTTGTCATGGATAATACGAGAATCTATCATTCTCGATCCATAAGTGATTGGCATGAACATTTTGTTACCGCATTCATTGTGCAGGCCTAATACACATCATCAACTGTAGGCCCGCTTTGCAGGAACGTAGAGCTAGACAGCAGGGCTGAAGGTAAGATGAAGCAGAAAAGGGCTACGTCTAAGAATCTTCAGCAATCCATATGAGGAAAATAAATCGGTGGTCGCAATCCTTAAGCCGACCCATTTCTCTCAGCTTTAGCCCACGCTCTTCATTCTCATTGACTATAATTACGCGAGAGATAAGAAATTCTTTACTTATGTTTGGCTTTAAAAAATTATCAGAGCATCACTTTACAGATTGAGCCCGGCATTTTTGCCAACGCTTTCTAGTTCATTTAGGCGATGTGAAGGCATTTTAAGTTCTGCATTCAAGCTCTTTTATCGACAGAGTCATACATTTGTCAAATACGGTGGGCTTGTAATTTCCAAATGCACATGTACTCCGTATGCTGGGTGGGATAACCAACGATTTCTACAGCCTTTCACTGCCTTAATGGCTCTGTTTGCCACATAATGAATGTAGCTAATATTATAGAACTTCGTTCCGTTTTTAATGCTTTCCCTATTTTAAAGGAATACAATATTTTTTAATGTGTACGTAATTATAGAAAATACAGATATTCTCAACGTAATTTTGAAACAACCTGAGTAGGACAAGACAAATATCATCGAAGTTATTCCTCTTACAGCTTGATGCCGTCTGCGCTAGTTTATTAGAAAATTACCACTTCAAAACGTCGCGGACGCTTTTAACCTTAAGTAGTTCGAGATCTATCACATGATCTTGCAAACCGCAGTTGCATAAAAATTGTTTGGTGTGTGCAATTTGTTATTCAATTCAATCACAAATATCTTAGGAACCAATCTTCCAGAGAACAATTTATATTAGGCCGCCACTTCAAGCATCACGAAAGCGAATGAAGAAGCTCGTTGCCAGGTGAATATTTTTGGTATAGAGTGGATTTCCATCAGATGAAATATTCAGCAAAAATTTAGGTTATTGGACGTAATGCGAAGGATATGCGTAAGCGCGGCGCGGTTAACTTCGCTTTAGGTTCTAAGGTATGCATTCAAGGTCAGGCTTCAGGCAAAGATTGGCGAAATCAGTGACTGGGGAGTTTAGTGATAATGCAATATAATGCTTTGGTGCCGCATTATGCAACTTAAAATTCTAATGTGATATCGATGAGTTTTGTATTCATTAGGCAGGTACAGAAAATAATGAGGACGAGGATATCCAACCCACAGCACCAGAGAGGCAGTTAATCATGCAGGGTTACCGGATGATAGTGATTTGTGCTCTCATGCATGTGACCAGCGAAGCTGACCTGCTAGGCCGCCGCAGGATAGAAACCCAGCCGTGAGCAAACTTTTTTGTCTTTGAGATCGAGAGAGTCAGAAAACGGGTTTCTTTGATGTTGGAAGCCTTGCCGAAGCCACGGAGATAAAAGGCATTTATGAAGTGCAACTCCCCGTGCGCGCGGCCGGCACAGGCGTCCAGAGAGTGTCGAAGTGGAGAACGCTCTTCCCCGTGACTGGTTGCGGAGGAACAGACGGCGCGACCACCGCGCATCTCAGATGGCGCTGCTGTGAGGTGTCCCAGGAGAGCACTTTTTCTATGTCGAGAAGCGTACCAGAAAACACTGAGCTCAGGCGTTTGCTCGCATGTATAGCGTGCCGTCCCCGAGGTCGTTTAAGCTCTTCCCCTTGAACTGGCAGATGGGCCCAGTCCCCCCAAACAACAGAAATAAAATTTAAAAAAAAATTACTCCCAAACGCCACATACACCAGCCGTGCTCGCAGTGAAGATACACACAACGCATCCAAATTCAGCTGGTCGTAGGCAGATTGTAAATAAAAAAATTAGTTAAGCATCCCATTCCCATGCGACGCTTTGCACGTGTTGCTAGCTGGCGCTATATTATTCAGCCGTCCAAAAGCAGTCCTCCGCAAAAAAACAAAAACTACCAGCGAACAATGCACCGAGGATCGCGACTCACAGGCCCCGTCACCAAGAACGCATCTCCCTTCCTTGTTCTTACTACCGGCACTGTTTTTACTTTATGCCTCTACAAAATGCTTGGGAGAGTATTTTCCCCAGTACTCTAAAAACAGTAGGATGACCGGGGTATGTGAGGGCTATGCGAAGAGTCGCTTCAATAAAACAAGAACTAAAGATGAGTAAACAGCGTCTGACGCTCAGAGGCACGTACCATCTTTGCCAAAAGTAACCAGGCTGCTGCGAAGGCTGGCGGAGCAAGTGCGCGGCCGTGTGGCGGCGTTGCGCTCCCAGTGGCTTATCGGTGCTCGTCAGCTCCGAGGGTACAACAGCTGACGTAACTTCGCACCCTCACTCTCGCTCGTTGGATGATAAAAACTAGGCGCGTATGATGTGCGGGCTGCGGCTTCACGTGAGCGAAGCTTGGTTATGCCCAGCGAGGGCGCTCAGTATAGCGACGGGGCTATTTGCTCTTCTCGGCAACTGCCCTGAAGCAGATGTCGCGTTTCTCGCTATATAATTATACGTGCTTGTGTTCTGCAATCCGCTACTGAAACACACCAGCAGAATTGCGCTTTCCTGCGTGTTTGATGCGCCTGTACATAAAGAATGATAACGCACCTTGAAATTTCAACATTCTTTCTCCGAGGTACCTTGCGTACTGCAATTTTACGGACCGTAACTCCGGTACAAAGTTAAGGGAAAGCTTGTGAACTCTTCCAAGCCACCTTATCTCTCTTTTAGGCTTGCAAAATTGTGCTAGTCCCTTGGGGAGGCTGTATATAAACAAGATAAATGTTTGATTCTAACAAATTCTTGCATTTGCTTGTAAGTAAGTTTTGGTATAGGTAACAAACGATAATGAAAGCTTCCTCACGCTTAGCCATTATATTCACATGACTGCTTTCTCGTTCGCGGAGCCCTTATTTCAGATCAGCATTGTCTGGCAAATCTAGCACATATTCGTCCTAGAAACGAACAAGAGCTCACCGTGTCTACTATAACCTGCTTTTCTGTTTTCCGCAGTTGCCGAGAAGAGATAATAGCCCCGTCGCTATACTGAGCGCCCTCGCTGGGCACAACCAGGCTTCGCGCGCGTGAAACCGCAGCCCACACATCATACGCGCCTAGTTTTTATCATCCAACGGGCGAGAGTGAGGGTACGAAGTTACGTCAGCTGTTGTACCCTCGGAGCTGTCGAGCACCGATAAGCCACAGCGAGCGCAGCGCAGCCACACGGCCGCGCGCTTGCTCCGGCAGCCTTCGGAGCAGCCTGGGGGGGAATTCTGTAACGCTCTCAATTTCGCTCTCAAGTTGTAGAGCGTGACGTCAAATTGACGCGGCTTTCACGTGATCTTAAGACGTCAATCGTGACGGATTACGGAATCGACCAATTGCCAGCGACTCGTAGCATGACTCCGCCCCTGAGGTCCCCGTTCCGCGGTCGTGCCTACTGCTACACATTTGTCGCAACGCTAGCCGAGGCCGACGAGGGACCGTCTCCTAAGTTTTTATGAAACGGCGCAGTTAATACGCAGTAAATAAAATTAATAAATATTTATTCTGCTGAGGAACTGTATTTACAACTAACTAACATGAAGCATAAGGAGATACGTTTTATGCTTCGCAATTAAATTTGCTCTTTAGTAACTTTTTGTCTCCGCGAGGGCACGCTGACGGTGTCAAAGAGGGCACATGGCGGCTTGCCAGAAAACAGCTGATTCCTCGGCTAGTTGCTATTTTCCGTGCGTCGCCTGAAATCGAGGTCCTGTGCGGATGTCGTGAGCAGCTGGAAAAATCCGATTGAAAACAATGAAGGCTACGAACCTGCAGTGATCAGCGTGGTGAAAGCGTTGGGCATGAAAATCGACGAAGTCATCAGCTTACTGAAGAGTGTCAGCGTTGTCAAACAGTGTTTACTATCGATGGCAAGAGCGACGAGTGGGAGGTATGTGGTCTGCTGTTCTGTTTGTTTAAAAGAAAATACAAGAAGATCATGAAGGCTACATTACTGTGTTTGCCGACAGAGGAACGTTTGCACTTGCAGTAAGGCAGGTGGCAGCTACTATGCAAGAGTTAGCAATTGCAGTGCGGGAAACGAGATCCGACGCACGACCCTCCACCACGGACTCCTCATGCAAGCCACGGTGACAGTCACTCCTGTGCTTCGCAGCCAGTTGACTTCGGCCACATCGGGCTCCGTTCCCGATATTCCGTTGATGTTTTGATGTTGATTGTTTAGTCTCTATAAGGTACACAAACTGTGATGTTAATGCTTCCTTTGGTGTGTTCAGAGAAATAAAATACTTTATTCAGAAATTTGATATAGTGACCGAGGAGAGGACGAGCTTGTTCAGCCAGGTCTGGACAGGGATGTGCAGTATGTTGTATTTCGCGCAGCAGGCTGTGTTTGTTAGTGGCACATTGTTGAAACGTTGTCAGTGTCTGTTCATGTTAAACGGTATCCCCCCCCCCCCTTTTCGACGGGAAAGACAAACACATCACGCAAGCTTGGTGCGCGATGCCGGAGGCGAGCTGGTGAATCTGCTAAATTTCCCTAGTCTTATAAACAAGGGGCCCACCAGTGAGGTGTGCAGATTACCTCGAAGGCGAAGAATGTGTGCTAGTTTTGAAGTGTCATCATGGAGTCTGTGCAGTGTTTCAAGAAGATGTTCATTTTACACACATTCCTCATTCTATTACCTTTCTATGTTGTGTGCATTATGTACAAACCATTTCAATTGAAAAGCCAGTTTGCACAAAAGATGCTTTTTCTGATTATTTGGTGAAAACAACTTGGAAAATAAATTCCAAGGTCAAAAGTAGGTGACAATTAAGTAAAGAGGTGCTTATCACATGGTTATGGTGTATGAAAGAGCGCTGAACACGGGTTGAGGGGAGCCTCAGTTTGAAAGCCGAGCCCACATTTCGATTTTGGTTGGTTGGTTGGTTTGTGGGGTTTAACGTCCCAAAGCAACTCAGGCTATGAGAGACGCCGTAGTGAGGACTCCTGAAATTTCGACCACCTGGGGTTCTTTAACGTGCACTGACATCGCACAGCAGACGGGCGTCTTGCTTTTCGCCGCCATCGAAAAGCTGCCGCCGAGGCATTTTGGCTAGCAAACCAAGGTTCCTCCTCAACCCTTGTTTAGTGCTGTTTTGTATTGAGTAGCCATCTTATTTCCCTCGTTCTACCATGTTTATGGTGTAAAATATTTTTGAACGCTCATGTCTTAGCTGCCTCTACTGTCTTAAAGCTGCTCAGCAGTCCCCTTGCAGTTTTACACGTTTTATTAGTGTACATAACATCTGCTCACACATTGCCTTAACAATGTATGTGTGATGCTTATTTTATTTTCACTAGAATTTTGTAATCATTCAGCAATCATTGTGGGCACTGCAGCCTAGTATTTGTACACCATTCTCCTAACAGCTGTTACAGCATTTAGCACTGCGAGCAAGATCTCTAGTAGTATACCATCCAGCTGGCATTTTTACCTCTGATATGTAAGCGTTTTGCACACTGCACCATGCATACAGTACCTATTTGTATAGGTAGCTTCAATATGTTGAAAGGGAGCGGCTTCTTTGAGCCCGATAGTTATTCTGCAATATACATGTCAATGTTGTATGGTCATTGTACATCAAGGTAAGTGTGCTGGTATGTATGATGTCTCTTTCTCAATAAAAACACTCGAGTGAAATACAGCGGCCAAGAAATAAGTGCTTCTACTGAGTATATGTGGCAGTAAAAAATCTTTGGTGCCATTTTCTGATTCCAATAAGCGTCATGGATATTTATTACCTTGCTGTAACGCTACGCTTTTCGGTTTAAGCATGTTTACCAAACAGCTAGTGACCACAGCCAACTGTGCCAGGCTGCAAGGTGATAGCAGAGAAGGGACAGCAAGTTGGGTCTGGGATGACTTGGCATTGGTGTAAGCAGCCATGACTCCAGTGGGTAGTCACTGTCTCCTGCATAACCAAACAATGACATCCACTTAAGTCCGCCTTTTGCATGTTCTAGTATACAATCAAAGATCCATACCAACTAGCCCGCAGTGAGGTGGTAAACATTCACAAGAATGTTGGCAACGTGTCACAGGGCTGTCCAAGCAAGCATCATTGTAAGGATAGCCTTGTAGCTTCACAGTGATATAAACAAAAATGTGTTAAGATTACCTGCAAAACACAAGCGCTACGGTTTCTTAGGCAGTAAAGAGATTTCAAACATTGAATATTTGGTTCCTGGTGCCATAACACTAAATTTGTACATTAACAAGCATTCATATGCATAACTATAGTCCGTCTTATGCATGCAGCTTCAGCGAATTCTGACAATCGATCACTCGCCGAAATACAAGTCAGCTTCTCTGTAAGGCTCGTAATCCAACCAAAGGGTCTCGTTGTCACACAACAGACTTCTAGTTCTTGCTGAAATGAAAAGAAGCAGGCGCTTTTTGCAGCGTACTCACACTTTCGAGTAGCGAACGTGCCGTAGGGAGGGAGCGTAACGAATGGGGGCAAGGCACTGCAATCCCTAGTCCCTTCGTTCTGTATTTTGAGGTATATACAGGTATTGAACTTTCGTCAGGTGTCGCTGGGTAATCTCGAAGACAACAGCTGGAAAGAAAAGAGATCTTTCCTCTGTTCGTTTTTTAACATTGCGAGGGGGAACGAGTCCTTTTGGTTAGAAAACAAGACTTGCAGAGAAGCCAACTTACAGCAAGTGGTCGATTGCACATATTAATGCATATAATCAATATCGTTCGATAACCGACGCGGGTTTTTTACAGCTTACCCAAGAAAAGTCGCAGGCGTTTAGCAGGCCTTCGTTCACCTTTCGGCGTGCAGGAGTACCGCTAGACGAACGCGTTGTTTGGAGTCCTTGGTCCCACGGGGCAACGAGGGTCAAAAGTGCGTATGTTCGCGTCGCAGATCTGTAATAAAATAGGCACAATACAAGTTTACAATGACGTTTCGAAGTCGTAGCCAAATACACACAGTCAAAACCAACATTTACTCACTACTGTGATGTTCACAACGTAGAACCCCTTGCCTAGCGACTTCTTTCCATATCGCACCGCGGCACCTTGACGGCAATCAGCGTTCCGCCCGATGGCTTCCGCTATCAGCGCACGCACCTGCTGATCGATGCCTATGCGATGCAAACGATGTTACGTTCCCGACGCAAGCTGGTAGCCCCCGATAGCAAAAAAACGCGGTGCGCATGCAGCCGCAGTGGCTGCGCACTCGTCCGTGAGCTGCGTGAGCCCCCGTTCATCGATGTTCGTCGGCAATCGCCGCACAGTCACTCCACTTTCTGCTGGTTTCCGAGTTGAACACAGTCGGAACAACTAGACCGGTACGTCAAACGTGTCTTCGTCCTCCCTTCTACGCCGTGGATCGCACCGACACAACTGTCACACAGCCAGCGCAACGCTATAGCAACGCAAGGAACACAGCCGCCATTTTCGCTCTACTCAGTTGACTGGTTTTGGGGTTACCTCGTTTCGCTCACAATTTCAGTCAATATTCAGCTCATGGGCAACGTCACCACTTTAGTCTTGTTGATGACGTAAGCGCAGTCACCGGTGAGATCAGTGATGACGCAAAATTTCAATATGGCCGCCGACCAATAGGAGCAGGGCAAGTTGAGCGGTTTGAGACTGGTTTTGTATTGAGAGCGTTACAGAATTCCCCCCCTGGTTACTTTTGGCAAAGACGGTACATGACCCACTGTCAGGCGGTCTGCAATGTTAACAAGTTTCCTGTAGCCACGTCTTTAAAGCATCAGGAAGTAAGCGCTTTGTTCCAACCTGCAACAGCGGATATATGAATTGAATTCCTGTATGTAGTATGCCCATGCTACATAGTTCGGCACTTCCTAAGTTGACCGAAGCATGAACAGCATGAAGGAACCAAAGGTTACAAAGCAGTATTTTTTTTGTTCACTCCTCGAGCTGAATTCAGGCACCGGCTTTGGCAATGGATTAACTCTCCTCATTATCCAACACAGGAAGACACTGGTAACAAGCTCTCGTGTACATGATTGCGATGTTGTTTAAATGACACGCAGCCCATACTAAATGTAAAACAGAGCACGAGGAGGAACAAACAACCAGCGATGACATGCAACTGAAGTTATAATGAAGAAAACTAACAAATGTAAAACGAGACCCCGGCATCTGTCACAACCACGTGAAAGTAAATTCACGCGTTGGTAATATTACCGAAAAGGAGCGAAGTGCACCAGCTTATTCAAGTAGCGAAATTCCCTCTCTAACCGGAACTCCCTTCCACTGCTTTCAAAAACTGATGTTCTTTACTGCTATCACGACCAGGTAACCATAGCGCTTATAGAAGCTTTCTTTATTAGGAAAAGACGCTTGCGTTCTGTTCTGTCTTGTCTGCTTGATTTCAATATGAATCTTCACTAACTAGCCGAAACGCCTGCTTTGCACTGATGCTGTCTCAAGGAACCCATTATCGCATCTTCATATTTTACTTTTTTTTACATAATTTGAACAATATGGTAGTAATTTCATTTACAGAGATATGCAAAACATACCTACTGCACGTCACTGAAGGTAAATGTGGAAGGCAAAAGTATTTCACGTGCTCTATGTGTCTGCAACACATTTCCTTTACAAACGAAATCATTTGGAAAGCGCTCCATCTATCCGTTACATTTTTTGCGTTTATAACTGCACGGCTCAATTAAATAGGGCGATGTGCAACTGCTCCACCAACGGCTGCAATTATAAAGTAGGTTGCCTACATTACTATGGCCTTTTCATTTCATGGCAGTGGGTGCAACATGGCATTACGGCGGAAGAAAAAGCTGACCGCGCAAGCTGAATGCCCTTTTGGCAAGCACGGAAAACTGCGGCGGCTCGAGCGCGTGCCTTTAGTGGGGCTTAGGGTGCCTCGAAGTAAGCGTCGCCGTTCAGGGTGGTGCCATACCTAAACGGGCCCCACGCCACCTTTTTCTCGCTGCAACGCCATTTTGAATCAAGGCGGGTGCTCTGGGAGGTCACAGTGGCATGGTGCAAGCATCTAAGCTTGCGTTGTTCGAGACTGAGGATAACTCGCTTGTACGTTTCTTTATTTGTGCGTGTCAAACGGCGAGACTTACAAGCTTGTCAGGTCCATCGAACGAGCATTACGAGCTTTTGTGTGCACCAATGTACGCCGGGTGAACCCGTAAGGAACATCGTTGTTTTCGTTTCAACCGGGAGTAAAAGGCAAGAAATAAGTCGGAAGCTCCAGTAAAACAGGATTGATAGAAAGCAAATCACAGCTCATATATTGGCGAGGCAAGCTGCAAGACAGTTTAGTCTTACTGACAAATATTTTGGCAATACATACACGCTCTGTACGCCACTGCTGGGTAAGTAGCATATATGCACGCGAATACGAACGGGAGAGAGCACAAGTGTTTTGAAAATCGTTTTTCAACGCGCGAAATGTTCTAGCTGTTGCAGAGTCGAGTGAAGATGCTTTTTCTTCGCGATGTCTCTCGGCTCTCATCTCAACGTTCCTAGGTGATTCCTATAGATTAGTATATATTCCACTCTACTAATCGCAAGCGATGTAGCAGGCGTTATGTTTGCGGGTATATTTTCACTGCGGTGTTCGTAACCCAATTATTGCAACGTTTATTCTCGACCGTGCTTCCTATTATGTGGCGCAGCTAAATGACCAAGCATGATATGCCACAAAGCATGCATGTCAAATCACATTATGCTACTCAAGAATTCCATGCGGTTTCGGATCGGTATTCATCATAGCCTGAGCATTGTTGCGGGACGTGCCAGGCTCGATAATGTGCCACAATATTTTTATGAAAATGTTCTTCTAAGCACCTTGAATAGTGAAATTACATTATTAAAGTATTTATTGGTATCATTCTAAATTACGTAGGTAATGCCCTTTGGCGTTTATCTTTGTCTAGGTATACATTGATGAGGAAGAGTTCGATAGGAATCAGCAGGATGAATCGGCAGTTCCAGTTTGCAGCTTGGCCCATGCTCTTTGACTTTCGATGCAATAATTGTACATGAGCGTTATATTTCTGCGGCTACCAACGATTCGCAAACAAAACTACACTTTTTTATATTCATCTCAAGAGAAGCCGAGTAAACAGCATGCTAGACGGCCTGCCAAATGTACACCTGCTGAAGGGAAAGGCGCCAACTCATCTGCACCTGTTGCTGCAGTGGCTGGCTAAGTGAGCCTGATGATTCAGACGACCGTTATTACAGGTACACCGTGACTGGCGTCAATTACCTGTACAGTTGTGTTTTTCCATGTTCGGCTGCACTAAGCATTAAAAAAAAAATCCGTTTTCTTAAGTTTTGGTGTCTTTACTGTCTACTAAGGATGAGGATGATAGGCTTCGTTACATACTTCTCTCCAACAGCAATAAAGTTCAATGTTTAGGTGTCTAGCATTTATTTTTACAACAGCCTGACCGTTAAGCCTTCAGTCCAGTAGGCAGAAAATGTAATTTAGGCATTGCCAATTTATAAACTGCGGTTTCTACAAGCAAACCTTTAATGCATTTTTGTGTTTGCAGAAAATTATATTTAAAGTATATTAGTGTTACTTCGGATTTAAAATTCAGAGAAATCAACATATAGAGTTTATGATGAACTCAAATACACTTTTTGTGTAGGCTCACATGCACAGTTTATTGATGAGTAGAGATCGCCTAAAATGAAATATATTAAAACACATGCGGAAATATGTTTCACTATAGCAGTGGAATCACAGTACATAGAGCAACCGGTGCGCAGGTATATGGCGCAAGCGAATGCAAGGACTCTAGGCTGTTGGGCGCGAATGAGAAAAAAACGAAACGAAAGAATAACCTATGTAATCATTTATGCTATCAACAAATAGAGTAGTCGGTAGAGTAGACGCAGGCGCAGGGACAACGCTCGTAATTTGGTGCATCATTAGTATATACCTTCTTCAGCCTGTAAACAGTTGTAATTTCTCCCTGTGTGCAATTTATGAGCGAACAACTGGCATTTGCACTTCGAAAGATTAGAAAGCAGGCCGACATCACTTTCTGCGAGCACAACAAACAGAAATATCCATTCCGCTCGACGAAAGAGAATGCAACCCCAGTACGCGAGCGACTGACGTGCGGACGTCAACAAAGCGTGGGATTTAAAAAAATCGGACGGTCATATAGAACAATTGGACAATTTCTTCAGCACGGACAGGGCGGCAGAACCTGCCTGGCAACAGAGTTTTGAAATATTGTCTAGTTTTTCCAACGCACAAAGAAGCTCGGCCACATGAGGCCCTAAAATGAAGTCGTACAAATACCTCTTCGACAATCGAATGTTAAACTGGCTATTAATAGTAAAGTTACTCGTGGTGGGAAACTGATGAAAAAGAAAATTCAAGGCAAAGCGCTCTGAAGCGCCGAAATGATGAACGGTGCCGTTACGCAAGCTAGCGCAGCGAATCACGGGCGCTTCAATATGGAAGTGTCAGCTAAGTTGTCTCCACCCAGTGTGGAACACTAAGAGGCGTCATCTGGTGGCAGGCGAAGGAAGGATGTGACGCAGTGCGACTTCTCGGCCGCTGGAGAGGGGCGGTTTCAATCCCTAAATAATTCTTGTTTCATGCTGCTGGCGCTTTAAAAGTAACCTGGACTCGCGTAATTTAGGAAACATGAAGGCGCAGCATTATAATCGCGCCTCCTCCATGCTCGTCTATGCGTTCCTGAAACATGGTAGTAACACCAATTGTGACAACGGCATCGGAAACACTAAGATAGCGGCTGTCGTATACGATTCGGGACTGACGAGGTGTTCTCTATCCGACGTGTACTAAATCAAATTTTTACCGCGCCTTTGGTGCACAGCTCACCGCTCTTATGTTTTTACAATACAGTGACGACGTGCATAGGCAGTTTCGAGGCCATTATCGGCACAAAACATCACTATAGGCTCCAGAAAGTGAAATAAAATTGTACTCGTCAAAACGTTCTGGAGACGTTGGGGTGGACGTGGTTGCCATGAAAGGCGGAGCTTTTGGCGCTCGCTATTTGGAAATGCGTCGTTGACCTCTGTGCAAAAAAAAATTACATTTGCTTTTGCGATGCATTTAGCTTCCTGGAGATAGCTCACTCTCGCACTGCAGGCTTCACTGAAAGGAGGCAAATATCGAGACGCCACAGTGAATATGGCTGGCGCGGATCTATTTGCCATGCGAAAAGACATGATTGTAATTTCTGGTAGCAAATATAATCTCTCTAAGTCTACATGCCCCTTCTCTCCTGCCCTCCCAGTCTCTTTTTATTTTGTTTGCGCCACACTTCGCATCATCTACTCATAGCATATGCTGAACACAAGGCTCTATACAGTGAGCAATTCTTTAGTTACCCTCCGCAGCTACTCAGCTCTCTTCCTTGCATGATCTTCTGGTCTCCACCCTACCTATATCTCGTGGCTCCATATCCATGTACCCATTAGGGGCATATGCCTTGCGCGCTTTGTACACACATGTTAATATGATTCTGGATATCCACGGACGTTTGCTTCGGTGCCTCCTGCACCTTTTTATCTTTTTGTGGTTTTCTTCTTTCGTTTTTTATTTGTGTCTTTGTCCTTATTCATTTCATCGAACTACTTGTTGCAAATAGGTAGTTGTGTTCTTCGTTTACTATTTTATCTTTAAGGCATTGTATATATATATATATATATATATATCCATGTTTTTTCCTTTAAATAACTTTTTTGTTTACTTTGGGCATTTAGCTTCGTTTCTTTTCTCTTAAATTGGGTTAAGTCTGGCAAAGCTTTGCTGGTCCGGGTTCCCTCGCTCGTTCTCATACATTTTTTTTGTCCTATTTTGAGAATAATAATAAAAGGTAAAAAAATGGTCTCAATTCACTCCACCATTTATTTGCTTACACTAGAGCCCCCCCATATTTCTCCAGCTTTCTTTCCAGCTAGCCTTCTTCCCCCCTTTTATCACCGGGCAGCAGCGGATACCATATGTGAGAGTATAATGGTGTGTCACAACCGCATGATCCCTATGGATAATAATTTATTGATTCGCTCAGTTTTCAATAATAGTTCATCGCACCTTGCTGCATACGTGCACAGAGCATGAACGCGCTCAGTAGACCCACCTAAGGTCGTCCAATCATGAGACTGGTTGTAAATGCGTCCGGTAGAAAATGTATCCAAATCATGTTTCAGTGCTATATATATATATATATATATATATATATATATATATATGTGTGTGTGTGTGTGTGTGTGTGTGTGTGTTATTAAATACCATCTTCCTCCTTCAGTGGAGCTCATATATAGACAGAAGCACGCATGCCTAAAAGCGTTGTGTGGCAACCTTTTTCTCGGTCGTGTCTTTACATTTCGAGTTAAAAATTATTGCGAATGATTTGCAGAACATGTGCCCCGACAGACATCGATAACGTCTTAACGCGCACGTACTGAGCAGGCCTGATGACTGCTCAGAAGTCCACTGCTCTTCTAAGTTGCTTATCAAGCCCTGAACATATATATATATATATATATATATATATATATATATATATATATATATATATATATATATATATATATATATATATATCATGTTATTTATTATTTCTGACTTAGGTGGCGGAGAAAGCATAAAAGCATTCCAAGAAATAAATGGCTCTTTTTCCTCTAATTTATTCACATACTTATGCAGAAAAAATTGCCCTCTGTATAAGAAGTATAAGCGTGATCTTTATAGCACGTCTATGCATCCCCCACTAAAGCTGTCAATATACGCATTCGTCATCGTGGTCCAACTGAAAAATGATAAGTTTCCTTTAAGAATGAAAGGCTTATTCCGCATTGGAAAGCACACTGAAGGCGCCTGCCCATCAAAAAAACTAATATTAACAAGCCACTGAAACAAGACTTTCCTTCTCAGGTATAGGAAGTAAAGCAACATTTTATTTCATGCACCTGAAGAGCTATGCTGCATACGGCATCGAATACTTAAAGAAAATCATCGCCACCTAGTCAAGTCCGACAGTACAGATGTTCAAGCGAAGCGGCCCTAATGAATTGGGCATGACAGAAACAATTAAATCAGTATTTCATCCACGCTTCTTAATCAGAAAGCATAATATAGCTGATCAGCCTCATTTCATTCATTTACTGAAGCCGACTAAGCGCTTCGACCATAACAAAAGAATAGCCCTAATCGAATCGCTGAATATAACACGGTCCGCACGCATCATGTGACGTTCACAGTTAGCCTGAGTAGTAAATCGGTTATCCACGTCACTTATAAGTTGCGTTTTACTCCCTGAAAATCTATAGAAAACATTATTCTTGACACAGTCGACTACAATGGCATGAAAAGACACTTGAATGAAAAGACAGCTGTTTTTCTTATCAAGGATTCCAAAGATAATTGTTTGAAGGCCTTAGCTATCCTGAAGTGCTTCAACAATTGTTGTTTCTCATACTTATCACCGACATAGGTATTATACCTGATGACTTGACACTAGGAACGATCATTCGAGTTCACAAACAGAGGCCTCTTTGATTAAGCAAAAAAAAAAAAAAGGACAGACTGAACACTCGCATACGACTGACGACACAGCGATACTGTTTGCGTCGGGTTCGACCAAGTTATTCGTTAGTATACTTCGATAATGTTCCTTTCCATCTGTTGTTGTCTGCGAAGTCTGACAGATACCGCGCTATGTTTTACCTTGAAACCAATTTGAAACGTCCCAGATTCCTGCTTTACAGCGTCTGCTTCTGTAAGCTGTGTGGTTCGGTGTGTTCAAAGAAGCGCCAAATGAAAGGTCCAGCACGGAGGCCTGGATTACACGCCCGGCGGGGTCACCTTCGTAAAGGCGTAAATTCCATGACGAAGTCATCGGTCATGATAGAACGTGACGTCATGATAGAATGTGTCGTCACAATGACGTCAATTCCAGTTATTAGAAAACCTCGAATGTGACGTCCATGGCCTAATTTGATGTCATGATTGTATGTGACGTTATGGTGACGTCATTTCTAGTTATTAGGCATAACTGGATTTTACGGGATGGTGATATCACATCCGGATATGAGGTCGCGTACAGTCCTATTGAGGTCATGGCTGCGAACCGATTCAGTTGCGCCCAACACATGGAACATCCGGCATAAACAGCATCGCTGCTAAAGCACGGCCCCATTGTTACCTGTAGCTCTCCGCCTAAATTAGGGCAGCAAGCCATTTACTCAAACATTATGAAGGCTTTGAAGTTTGTAAACATTTCTCACCCTCACAAAATTTATCACTGAAAGCCGTTTCCTTCTCTACCCAACTGGCACAACTTTGAGTCGTTATGAGTTCCAGTAACTGTAATGACATACACGACTACGCACGCCTAACACTCCTAGAAAAGTTTTCTGTAAGTTACCAATACATTGCATTTAGATTACATTTCTTGGTTCAAAATGAATTCCATGTATTTGACCAGTAATGTAAGTTTTTGACAATGCGGGAATATTTTTTTTGAGCCAGTTACTACAACACGCCTTGCACGTTCCCTGCAGCCTGAGCAGTCAGTACGACTTGCTCATAACAATAGTCTTCATATTTTAATTAAAATGTGTTTTAAAAAAAGCTCCATCTCCGACAAGCCTGTTGCTCGCTAGCAATCGTCTCATCTATCTGAGCAGAAAACAAAAGAACAAGGAATCACACCGTATATAGTGTAGCCAAATGCCCACAGAAAAAGTAGTGCGCAAGCTTGCTTATATCATCATGTAGGCGCGCTGAATTTTAACTCGAGACAATTCACTAACACAAGACAATTGCCTCCAGTTAAAGTTCAGCGCGCATACCATGATGATGGAAAACCAACTAGCCGCCTTACAGCATTGCTTGCTTATATCTTTAAATATAATAATAACATGCCTGTAACCTTTTAACCTTATTTCATGGTAATAAATTCCATCCTACAAAAGAATTTGGCAAATGCGACTGAATGAAAACACAGGCGTCATGTATAAATGCATAGGAAATAGAATAACATGATATCTCTTAGACCTGTCATGTTGTGAGTGAAGCTAATGTAGCGCACCGTGGCATTGACTGTTTAAAAGTAATTGTACGACATAGGTCACCTCCTGTAAAAGTGCAGGCTACTTAACTCTAGACTGTCCGAAGCTCGAATATGTCATCATCATCATCATCATCATCATCATCATCATCATCATCATCAGCCTGATTATATTCACTGCAGGGCGAAGGCCTCTCCCATATTTCTCCACTTCACGCGGTTCTGTGCTAGCTGCATCCACTTGATCCCTGCGAACTTCTTAATCTCATCCGCCCACCTAACTTTCTGCCGCCCCCTGCTACGCTTTCCTTCCCTTAGAATCCAGTTTGTTACCCTCAGCGACCATCGGTTATCCTCTCTTCGCACTACACGTCCTGCCCATGTCCATTTCTTTTTCTTAATTTCTACTAGAATGTCGGTAACTTGAGTTATTTCTCTGACCCACTCTGCACGCTTTCTATCTCTTAATGTTACCCCTACCATTTTTCGTTCCATAACTGTTATATACTTTCCTCTTTAGTGATACCGGTAAGCTGCTAGTCATAATCTGCGAGTGCTTGCTAAATGCACTCCATCCCAATCTTATTCTTGTTGTTATTTCCTTTTCATGGTCCGGATCTGCGGTTACTACCTGTCCTAAGTAGACAAATTCGCCTACTACTTCCAGTATTTCGCTACCTAATGTAAACTGCTGTTCCTTCCCGAGGCTGTTGAACATTACCTTAGTCTTCTGCATATTGATTTTCAAGCCTTCATTTCTACTTTTCCTGTTCGAATATGTATGCTCCCTTTAATCCAGCCAGACGCGCGTAGTAGGGTTTATACATTCAGATCGTTAATACCATACATGTGGTGCAAAATAAAAACAAGGATTAACGTCTCCAGCCCTGGAAAATGGAAGAACGTAGCCATACTTTAGCCTTTTCCTCTAGATGTAGCAATCATCGCGCCGCCATTCAGTTACAATTCGTGCATCCTGCCTTTATCATTGCATCAGCCAATCAAAGGTTGTTAAATTCCCTCAAGCATCATTTAAGCTCATCTGAATTTATACTTGGAGTTGAACGAAGGAAAAAATCATTCATTATAGAAGTAATAAATTTTTCTATGCCACCCAGCATGAAATGACAAACCTTTGAAGTAATATTGAAAAATAAATAAACCACCTTCGTATAGATCTAGCGCTGGGAAGATTCGTAATACCTAGTAAATAAGGCCCAATTACAAGGGAAGTGTGACAGCATGAGGTTTATAACCCGCTGAAAATAAAGCGAATTCTTCGGCGCTCACTGAATACCATTCCTTCTTAACCAGTACATTTCGGTCGACCAGTGCCAGGTGCTGCGTGTCAACCCAGACTTTGGTCTTCTGTATTGCGTCTGTAAAAATAAAGGAAAGTAAATGTAAATTAACTTCTGCCAATAGCATTGAGCAATATTGTTGAAGTAATGGCATGCGTGTCTTATCGAATGTAACATTTAGTTTTTATTGCAAAAAAGGAGCGCTTTAGTCCTATCAATGTCTGAATTATTTTAATACAGGAAGGCATACATGATCTTCGACGTTCTAATCTCCCGCATACGCAAGAAAGGAAAAAAGGAAAGTCATCAGCACAGATGACTTTAATTAAACACTTGCTCTCTGTAAGCACTCAGCATTGACGCAGCCGTTACGACATATTTGCTTAGAATCCTCTTCTGTTGTCGGTGCTTCTGTGCAACCGTTTACTTAAATTTTATATACTTTTGAATTCGTTCACGCTTTTCAGTTGAGACTGCTCTGGAGGATGCCAGCAATGCTTTCGCTTGGCTTATCACGAGCATTTTTCGAGACCTTTTATGCACGCTGCCAACCATCTCGACACTCAAAACTACTATTCTAGGAAACAGAAACGCGAGATGAGAACTCCGCCGAGTTGCAAAAGGCTCAAGGTGAAAGTAAGACAGGGCCGTAAAAGAATTATGCTTTTTATCTCGAGAGCCATGACGTAGACTGGAGGCACAACCGTATTAATGTTTAAAGGGTGGAGCGTTTACGCGATATTTTACTCAGCAGTAAGACGGATGTCGAAAGATTCGTCTAGTCAGTGAGCCGTCGCGCCGGCGTCGACGCGCATGACACTGTCACACCCTCTCCCACCTGCTTGACAAGGCCTATACGTTTCGTTCTGCATCCTGCTCACACCTCGCCATTTGTCCGGCACACCGGCCTGCATTTCCTCCACGTGACTGCCATAAACCGGCTTGAACGATCGCCGCTAACCTCTAACCCCTAGTTATGTTTAGTACTGCTATGCGATGTGTATATGCTCTCACTTTCAGTACCTGTTTCGGCTTAGAGGGGCCACTACATAAGTGTAAAATTGCTATAATCATTGATTGACGACGGGTGGCGACAGTGAACGAAGATTTTAGTCACGCAAAATAGAGAGGGGGGGGGGGGGGGCGAGCTACTAAGTAGCCGATAGCTATGGCCACAGAGCGCCTGATCTAGCATGATTCACCATGAAAAACAAAAATACTCACGCAAAAATATATATAAGACGCAGGTAGCTTAACTTGTAACCCGACGCGGTTCATTGAAAAACTGGCGTGCTCGTTGATGATTTTGGAAGCTGTCAAGGATTTACGGTGGTTAGCTTTATAATGTAAAATGGCGGCAAGTAGTGGTTTAGAGGTTCAACTGGAGAATAAAGAAACGTTGGAAAGAAATGTATGGTAATTTATGATGATGGCTAAACCTGACATCAGAAGCAAAATCATGCTTTGTTCGGTAAATCTATAGCGTTGGTGTATGAGCGACAAGTCTCTATACGTCATTGGCAGGTGGTGGTTGGAAGATGACACGACTGCACACTGATTAGTCGGTGGGTACCTTCCGGTCAAAAGCCAGCATGGGATGGCCGAGGTGGCAGGAGCTGCGAAGTCTTACAACTTCTTTGAAACGGGAATGAGCCCAGGACTTCTGGTTGCCTACTTTGCATGCTACTCCGAAGCAACGCAGGCACGTTCGTACGGCTTGGTCATATCCAAGTCAAACTGTACTTCGCGTATTGTGCCATGTTTCCGATTTATGTTAACAACAGTAGGACAAATTCAGCCATTAGTGATTAAGTGATTACATACACGACGAACCCTAAGGAGCCATTAACTTGTTCAGCCGTATCCTTAAGGTTAAGGATGCCTAGCTAAAACTCTTCCACATTTTCAAGAAAGCCACGAGCTCATCGTAAAGACACATAACTATGATGTAGCTACAAGGAACACAATGGAAGACGATGGCGCTAACAAAAATCCCTGGAAAAATGTAAAACGGGCATTTTGTTGACTACAAACTTGCCACAAAAGTTGCCGAATTGAAATTGCCAGTGATGGTATGTCCATGCACTTAGTGAACACTACTGTGCTTTCTATGTGCCAACAATTATTTTTGTTTCCTGTAGAAAAGGCGTGATTGAATTTAAGCGGATTGTTTGCTTCCTTTAATTATGTCTCCGGCAGTACGTCAACTGTCCTTCATACATTAACATCACTTTTTTTTGCTATCTGTCCATTATTCTTCTCAGAATTCTTCATGATGATAATCTCTGGTGTCAAATCGAGTTCAGGCAAAAAGTGAGCCCCTGAACGAAGCTGTGACGAGAAAGGTAGAAAATATTTTAACTGCCTTGTATGAATTTATTATTTGCCCTGACTTACTTTGATATCAGACCTAACTCAGGAAAGATACATAGATGTCCTAGATACTTAAATAAGTAAATGTGCTCAGTAAGGATCAGTGTATTTTATATTAAAAGATAAATACAATCAATTGTACTTGGTTGGTTTATGAGTATACCGCTTTAAAGTAACTCAGGCCATTAGGCAGGCTGTAGTAAAGAGCTCCCGAAATTTTAACCACCTGGGGTTCTTTAACGTGCACTGACATGGCACCGAGCACAGGCTCCTCACTTTTCGCCTCCAATGTAAAGCGGTCGCCGCGGCCGCTATATGATCCCGCGTCCATGGCTTCAGCAGTAGAGTGCCTTAACTACGAGCCACCGCGGCGGGACCAACGAGCAGCACTGACACATGGGTTGTTTTAGCAAACAAATACAGACAGAATGATCAACTTATCGAGGGCTCCGAATCGGGCGGCCTTGGCGTCACAGAAAGCGCAAGAGGGTTTTCACACAGCTCATGCCCTCAGATTGTATCACGTTCTACGTGGCGCGTGCGGTACATCACAGGACGTTCTCCGTCCGCTGCAGTGGTAGAGGGTCATACTGGTGAACACTTCCAACAATCGGTTACACGCCACATAATTAAAAATATGGATGTCTTGGCTAGAGAGCCGTCCCCATGTCTCAGTAGTGGAGCAGCGATTGCGAATATCGGAGAGCGTGGGTTTACTAGCACCGGCGGCATGTGAGTGTCTATTTTATTCTTGCACTTGACGTCCAGTTATCATAAAAAAAATATTATTTCACGTACACCCTTTGTCAAACGTGTAGAGCCCACGAGGCCTGTTTCTGGGCCGTGTAGTGGCTCGCACTCGTATAGCTTAGTCCATGTTCTTCCGATCGCAGAGGATTGGACAAATATCGTCTTGACATCAAGTGATTCGGAACACTGGAATTTCATTACAATGTGCACGAAGTGGCTCAGAAGCCAACCCCCTGGGCTCTATACTTTTGACAAAGACTATCATCATAATAATAATAATAATAATCATCATCAACAGCCGGACTAAAACCACTGCAGCCCGAAGGACTCTCTCATATTTCTCCGCGGATGCTGCTACGACACCGAAGATGAGAACTGGACTCTACCAATAAATAACTTGGCCCGCTGGCTATGTATGCCTCGGTGTGTCGTTCTTCACGGCCACGGCTGTGGTCAGAGCTTGCGGTGTGGCTTAGGCTCTCACAACGGAGCTGGAGCCCCGTTAGAACCTCCACAAGGTGATCTATATATTTTGAGCAGGTACTTTGAAAAGCAGCAGTTTTAACGAATAAGGAAGGGCGTCAGGTGTCCGTCGCTTGCATATGTGATGCGTATGGCGTACGGCAGTTTTCATAAGCGATAAAGAAGAACAGCCGAGGCAAAGTGAACTTTCATCAGCATGTGTTCAAAAAAATTGCAGGATGTGAAGCTTTCCGATTAAGCTTTATCGAAGGCGAACCATAGTGACAGATATACACAAGCACACGCAATCTGAACAGACGCTTCTAGTTACACGGCTTCAATCACATTCGGCGTGGAGCTAGGCACAGTAACCCGTCCTGGCAATTTCAAAATTGTGGTAGTCCCTTTCTTCTTTTTCCTCTTTCTTTCTTTATTGATACCGTAAGCCCTATGGAAGGGCCATTACAGGAATGAAAACACAAAGAAATGAAAACAAGAAATACCAACACATTTCACTAGGTCAAGCGCGCAATACTTGCATAAATAACAACTGGTTACAAGGACACGAAAATTTATGCAGTGCATAAGATACACGACGTTACAAAAAAAGAAGTCAATCTCTCTTAGAGGCATGTATTGAAAAGTATACATGGACAAAACCGACAAAATAACATATAATGCTAAGGTGGTTAACAAACATTACACTAAAAAATAAATAACACCGTCTAAATTGTCTAAAAAAGCATTAAAAGAAGTAGACCAAGCAAAGAGATCGAGAATTCATTTCTTAAGCCAGTGAAAAAAGGTGTGTGAAAATTGGGAGCATTTTGCGATTCGCATTTTACTGCGGCAGCAAGAATAGGCCACAATATTTTTGCCGCGTTTTAACGTTCTGAAAATTACAAATTAAAAAGACCTCCTTTTCCTCACGTACTATTCGCTCCTAGCCAACGACCGATGGCGCTAGCTACTGATATCCAGGAAACCAGGGTAACGCGGTAGTATTATTACAGCTCTGATAACAGAATTTCAGGGGAGATGAGTCCTTGAACATGAATATTTTTTATCAAAATGTTATCTATACCCAGTTGTAGTAAGATGGCTGAAGACCTTGCCTGGTTCCCTTTTTTTTCACAATTATTAGCTGATGACGAGTAGACAGCGTCGTTGCCTGTTTCTATGGAGACGTGGCAACATTCATATACAACACCTTTTGAAGACCTCTAAGCTAGGAATGAGCACACTAAGACAAATAACTGATATCACTGATAGAGCTCATGGAATACTCCTTATTTGTGATCAGTGATTTTTTTTAATCATATGGTTCCCATTGTCCATCGTAAGATTCCGCAAGGAATCTGAACAGCTGAGTATTTCTTCCACAAGGTCACAGATATACGTAGAAAATCGCATGCAAAACAAGTATAAGATAACAAAAGCGCAATTTTCGCATTGACATCCGAATTCCAGCGCGACATTAGTTTTTGTCACTGCTATAAAACTATTGCCACTGCGTTGAAAGCAAGGATTCTATGTCGCCATATTATTTCACTTAGTGATTTGTGACAAAATGGATGGAAATTTAACACCGCTCAAAATATATTAACAAAACAATTTCTTGAGCCTCTGCTGAGATGATTGTTAAGTACCAATGAAATCGCTCAGCACTAACCGGAAATGAAAGGGAACGCAATCTAGAGTGACGGACATTGCTGAGCTCTGCCTGTATGAGATATTATTTTTCATGCGGCTCTACGCGTTGTGTTCACTTACTGATCCAGATCATTCATCTTCATCCGAACTGCTGGTCGGATGAAGATGAATGATTTTTCATCTCATATCCTCGGAACAAACAAGGAGGGCGCAAAACGAGCTGATTCACAGGAAACGTTGACTACAAGTAAATACCTGGATTAGATGGCGGCTGCTCCGAGGGCGTAATCACTGATACTAGCAGCATATATGATGGGAATTGAGCTTACATGAGTAAATACAGTCCCCTATCAGGATAACATTGGACACAAGCGGACGAAAACGAACGCACACTTACTCCACTAGCTACTTTAACTTCTACAGTGGTAATTCGTCTTCACCAGTGACTTGGCACTAGTATATTGCATTCGCCAGATGACGTTACTAGTCATAGTCAACCTTTTTTTTCATTAATTTAATACAAGCGCCTGTTTTGCCGCTTAAGATCTTTTTTGCTCTGAGAAAATAATGTCATATGTAATATACTCGAGGCTGTGCTTTTTGAAACCACCGCCCTCGCCAATCCGGTTCGCCTCCCAGGGGCTGGACCCTAGAGGTTTTTTATGGCAGTATAAATGCTGCTTTGAATATTAGTGATAAAAGAAGCACAACGCCCACCACATCTGGTATTTTTTTTTTTTTTTTGCAGTATATACGATTTCATCTTCGTAAACAACAGCACCAAAAAAACTGCTAGTTGACATTGCAGCTGCATTTTTTGGCAATATAGAAGACCCAAAAACGAGGGAAGAGGAAAATATTTGATCACATTCCTTTGTTTTTTGTGACAGCGTTTCCAGGACGAGACTCCGCAAACGTGACCGATTCCTCACCGAGCTCTTGCTCTTCATTATCCTAGCGACATTGCATAATAGTAAAAGGTTAATAAGGCAGTACATAAAAGTTCCCTCCACACTATCATGCAATTTACGTATACAACCAAAAAGTTTCCCGCTTTTAGTGTATGGCGCCTCACAATGAGGCAGTTTTTGGTTTGCACGAGGCAGTGAACCGTTTGCTACAACTGCCTTATATGTACAATGGTGGGTAGATCTAATGCACCATAGCATGGCATATAGGCAGTTGAAGTCAATTGCTGATCACCATCATTGAATCCTATAGCCAACCCATATTTTTCCGAAACACGAAGTAAATTCCGGCAAATGGATATTTATATCACGAACCAATGAAGAACGACGCACGATCCATTGATTGTCGTCTGAAACTTCGCATGAGTTCTCAGCCAGCACGGATGCAGTGGCGCTCTCCAAGGGCGCACGTACACGGAGCCATGTCCACGGTGCGCGTCTCTAACTTTGTACTTCCGCTGTGGTGAAAAACAACACCTCAAGATAATCAGCCGCCTTCGCCGGGCATTTTTGACTGTAAAAACGTTCAGTTCAGTTCAGTTCATTCGTTCAGTCGTGTCCGACTCTTCGTGACCCTATGGACCATATCACGCCACGCTTTCCGGTATCTCACTATCTTCCTAACGTCACATAACTTCATCTGCAGCGCCTCGAGGATGCCATCTAACCATCGCGTTCGCTGCCTACACCTTCTCCGATGATCCTCAACCTTTCCCAACATCAAATCTTTCTCCAGCGACTTCTCTCTTCTCATCAGATGACCGAAGTAGCTGAGCTTACATTACAAGACAATAAAATATTCTAGAAATTCGGAAGTTAAGGAGGAAGTCTTCATAGAACCGCGGATCTGGTATTGTGTAGTGGCTTGGGATAGATGTGTACGAACGATTATTGTTTTGGTGTTTGATTGTAAGAAGCTACTTATTGCTCAGAACACAAAAATTAGTGAGGATGAATTTTTAACCATTACTTAGTTGCTTACAGTGATCAAGTTGCTGTAAAAATATTTTTCAATGAAAGTAAAGTTTTTATCTTTGTTTTGACACTAGCGAGCATGGCAATGTTTTTTTAAGCGAAACCTTCACTGCGGGCCTGTTTGTGGGCCTGCCAGCCAAATACAAGACTAAAAGCAATAAAACAGTCAACTAGGGAGGGCTGGGAGGCGGCCCTGTCCAGCTTGGACCTGGAGGCCCAGCGCGTGTCCTGGTGCAGAGAGCTCGGGCAGCGGCGGCGGCCAATGGCGTCCCGGAATAAAGTCTGCCACTCAGCTCCACATCGAAAAGCATCTCCTTTCCCAAATCATATCATCATAAATATATGTTTTCTCCTCCTCCTTCTCGAGTCATCGGGTATGCACGGTTTCCACCTTGAGGATGCAGATGTGAAACTTCTGTGTCAAGCGTGGGGGTCGCCATGCGACTTCGGGGCATAGTCACGTAGGCCACAAAGTGGCCTGTTAACTCTGTCAAAGTTAAGATCGCGTGAGTGGAAATAAGTGTAACGTGTAAGTAGAGGAGGCTAGTGGGGTGTTACGTGTACAGATTTGAGCCCCGGGTTCCTTACCAGGTTACAACACTGCGCGTGATGGAGGAGAACAAAGACCTTGTTAGAATAGTGCGTCGGAATAAAGCCCTGAAAAGGCGGCGTGCCGAACAGACCGAGAATCGCACATTGAGTATGTTCCAAGCTTGGGAATGCGCGCAGCTTTCCTCCAGAGTTAACCATAGTTAAACTACCAGCAAATTTTTTTCCGATTAGTAGTTCTTTAGTCACTGAAAGGAACGTGCAAAACGTTTACTTATAACTATTGTAAACAAATAATAGTTTGAGTACACTCGACTGTTAAAATCCTACTCCCAAGGATAAAAAAGTGTGCCAATCGGGGCAAGAGGTTAAACTGACCTTATCGCATTGCTTGTCTCATGGCCTCAGGAAGGTTGCCAGCAGGTATGACGTCTACGTTCTATTTTCGGCTCCTAACAAACAGCTCCATGTACTAACAGGTAGCACAGGCAAAGGGAGCAAAGAAGAACGGTTGCCAGGTACGCGATGTTTCACCCTCCGTACCATGCGCAGAAAACGTGGTATACCAAATTCCCTTCACATGCGGTGCAGTTAACGTCGGACAGACAGCAAGACGTCTGAACAAGAGGCTTATGAAGCATGAAAAAGCAAGAAAAAGTGATCCACTTTGCCACGGTGCTGCTCATTGTGCTAAGTGCAATGTAAACGTGAAAATGAGCACGAAAAGAAATTAGAACGAAATAGCAGGCTTCTGCGCACAAAATTCTGCTGCAAAAAGTGCGAATGCGAACCTGAGTGCAGTAAAACCAAAGTTCTTTTCTGTCGTAAAGACAAGCTGACACGCAAAATAACAGAAGTGCATTACATCCACAGGCTTGGTGACTAAATGCATCAGCAATCATTCCGTGATACTAAATGACAAGGAAATAGCATATATCACCTCCCATGTGCCATAGATTTGATTTTTATGTTTACTTCTCTCCATTATCTTTTCGTTTCGTTGCTTTGTTTTTCTCTATATATTTCCCTTACCGTTCTTCAATAAACCCAGTTGATAGTCAGCGTTTGTTTCTTTTCCCTCCTTTATTTCACTGTTCCCCAGTATGAACACATACCATTTGACCCCTACTTCAGCTTTAGTAGGCACATGTATTCGGATCTAATGTATTTGGTTTAAAAAACCCATTTCGAGGTAAGATTTCAGCACCTGAAAGCCGCTACCTGTCCGAGCGAGCTTTTGCGTGAGCAGCGGACAAACTGCTGCCGAAATGGAGAACAGGTACGAGGGCAGCCTTAGCGAACCAGAAGACAGAAAGCAAGGCTTGTTGCCATTCCTTACAACCCTGGATTCTCCCCCGCCTAAAGAAGGTTGCAGGCGCATGCGATGTCCCTCCCAATCGTGTTGTCAGGCCGTGCAAGGTAGAAGCTTTTCTTTCAAATAAACGGCCAAAAAATAGTTTTGACGCCTGCGCGTATAGGCAGAGACCAGATTCGTCCCTTGTACTATGAGGGCCGTATTCAGGATTAATGTGTCATGTGGAAAACGCTGCATGTATTAAGCAAGTAGATGTTTCAATTGCATGCTGCGAGAGCATGCAAGAGCAGGCAAGTCTTTTATAGAGAGAGGCCTCCAGGCCGAGTATTGCAACCGGCGTCATAATTGTGTCACACCATCGTTAACTTCACCGCTTAACAACACACGTACGCTGCGCAGGTTCAGGCGGCTGAATAGCAGAGAAGTCTTCGGCACCCTTGAAATACACAACGATGGCGATTATAGCGATAAAACTGCTTTTGATGTTTTATGTAACAAAGAGTTGGATATCCCTAAGAACAGAATGGTGCGTACCTCTAGGTGAATCTGCTAAGGTTTTTGTGTGTGATAAAGTTGGAGCAAAAGCTATGGGGCATGCGCTTGTGAGCGGTCATTATCAAACCTCTTTGACTGTGCATATGTTTCAAGTGCATATCGCTAATCAGTGAATTTCGGCATTCCTTGTGCGTTTGTGTCCATCTCTTGTCCTTTTATATTGGGCTGAAATAACAAGAATTCTACTTGTCAAGCTCTATACACTGCACGATTAAAATTGGTTGAGTAACAGAAGAAGGCAAGAGAGTGCCATTGGAAAACATATTGATGAGGAGTGCAATTTATGTAGTCAAAACCGCGTGCAGGGAGAGACTCCATCTGACTGAACAAATAATCAAGTCTATTTACGTTAGTGAGATTTGGATTGCCAATGTTTCTATAGTCACTGCTGTGTCATGAACTACTGCGCGCCAAATATGTATGCTTGCCATGTTTTGGTTGGTTTATGTGGTTTGACGTCTCAAAGCTGCCCAGGCTATGAGAGATATAATTGGTGACGGCTCCGGAAATTTTGACTCACTGTGGCTTTTTATCGCGCACTCACATCGCACAGCACACAGGCGTCTTTGTTTTCTCCTTTATCGAAAAGCGGCTGCTGTGGCCGGGATTCAATCCCGCATCCTCGGACACAGCAGTTGAGCACCTTATCACTTCATCATTGCGGGGGTGGTAAGCCTTGAGTTTTTAAAACCTTAGGTTCATCGCTGTACTATACACAATCACTAGTGCTTGGTAAATGCCAAATCTATTAATTTATTTTTTGAGACACCGGTTGATATTGAGTTTAGGTACGATAGTTATTGCAGTAAAGACTCATGCGTCCACTCCGTGTAGCTTCTGTTCACTTTGTTTGCCCTCAGTGATAATATAGCCCTTTATTGTGCGAAAAGAAATAACTTATGCTCTGCTACCAAGAAATTTGCATCGATCATATCTAGTGATATGTATAGACCTGAAACTTAAAATGAACGAATAAAATAATATTTCAAACACAGACTTCGTACGGGATGTATGCCCGGATGTGAAGGTATTCAGGACGAACGAGAAACTCCCGAGAAAGCATGACTACAGTGAATACAGCACGCACGTTCTTTCTTTATCTAAGCTCTGCGAAGAGGCTTAAGAACAGTCCCTGTTGCCATTTGCGAAATAACGTTTTTAGACAGATTTGAAAACAATAGCTTAAGGGTTTCCTAACCGTTATTGAAAAGTGGTGGAAATACAGATGTTACTTTATTTAATTATGAGCAATACGGAGAATGCTCTGCGTCAGTCTGAGGAAGGTATTTAACTGCATTAAAATAACATTCTGATTTAAAAATTGCCGGCAATTACCAATTGCTGCCTAATGAAAAAATTTGAGTGCTGCTCATCCTCTGTTCCAGCTTTTCGATAGAATCAGGCAAAGAATTCGAGCAAGGCAAGTATGTACCATTGCAGACAACGTTTTATTTTGCACACATTATTCCTCAAGAAACACTCCACTAACAGCTCTTGATGTAAACACATATGTGGACTGCGCTACAACAGGAAAGGCGGCGGTGGTACTAGGCGGAGGAACAGTGCACGCAGCGGCAGACAAAGGACTTTCAGCGGTTGCCTTATTCATGACTTAGAAACAGTTCAGAAAGGCGGTTTGTAGTGGCGAACGGCGACAACTATGTGTTCCGCTTGGGTGGTGCGGGCTATCGAGCATTGCATTGAACACAACCAGCGTTCCATTGAACACATCAAAGTTCACCGGCGTTCTGGGCAGAATTCACTTTTATTCCGGGAGCATGCAATACCGGCAGACGCTTTCCCGCACACTGCAAAAATACTGAAGCCTAACTGTTGCTGGTGCACAAGGGGCATCGTTGCTAATGTTGTCATTGTCATTATCACTAATTGCAGCGTCATTGTCATCGCTACTATTATACTCACGGCTAATGAGGAGAAATATGGCGTACGTTACACGGCCCCGGGCGTGGCGCAGTTGGTTAAAGCGCGCGGCTAGAGATCCAAGGGCTGGAGGTTCGATTCCTGGTGGAGTCATAATTTATCTATTTATTTCATTTATTTATTTGTGGGACGTGTTACTAGGGACAACGTTGACGGCGACGCCGCGAAACGCAGGAACAGGAGACAAAGAGCACCACTCTAAAACACAGGCAGAAATATCCACGTATTGTTCAACAAATATAGGTTTCCCAAGACAAAGTATTTGGCTGGATAATATGCACAAGTCTTCCGATCATTGTTCTGTGTGCAAACGTTTTCAGAGAGCAAATGCTTAGTATTAAAATAACTACTTGTCTAACTATCGAATATTTTAATGTATTTGCTAAAGTTAGTTTATCCGTATATTGTATGTAGTTGTCTGTAATGCAGTTTATATTGTATTGCTAGGAATCTGCATTTCTGTACTTAAAACATTATATGGCGTTCGGGGGAGCTTCGTGGTGCTAGGGCCAGTATAATTTGATCAGAATTGTAAAATTTGATCTAAAAGATAGCACGTTTATAAAGAAGGTCAGCTAATATTTACCTGTAATACATTTTTATTTTTATATAATAAATCATGTACAAGAATTCGTTTCCCTCACAAATCCAGACACTGCCCTTCAGTCAAAAAGTTTCGTGAAAGCTGCATTCCGCCATCGGTGACGAAGAGACTTCGCTTTCATTGTAGTCGCAATTTTTAACTGCTTGTTTATATCAACTTCTTAAAATATTAACAGATGTGTCCCTCCTAAGCACATGTAAGAGCAACAATGATGAATAACAAATTAAGGCAGCACTAAATGAGGATTGGCAACTTTCCTTTCATTGTAGTCGCAATTTTGGACTGCTTGTTTATATCAACTTCTTAAAATATTAACAGATGTGTCCCTCCTAAGCACATGTAAGAGCAAAAATGATGAATAACAAATTAAGGCAGCACTAAATGAGGATTGGCAACCTTCCTTTCATTGTAGTCGCAATTTTGGACTGCTTGTTTCCCTCCTAAGCACATGTAAGAGCAACATTGATGAATAACAAATTAAGGCAGCACTAAACGAGGATTGGCAACTTTCCTTTCATTGTAGTCACAATTTTGGACTGCTTGTTTATATCAACTTCTTCAAATATTATCAGATGTGTCCCTCCTAAGCACATGTAAGAGCAACAATGATGAATAACAAATTAAGGCAGCACTAAATGAGGATTGGCAACTTTCCTTTTATTGTAGTCGCAATTTTGGACTGCTTGTTTATATCAACTTCTTAAAATATTAACAGATGTGTCCCTCCTAAGCACATGTAAGAGCAAAAATGATGAATAACAAATTAAGGCAACACTAAATGAGGATTGGCAACTTTCCTTTCATTGTAGTCACAATTTTGGACTGCTTGTTTATATCAACTTCATCAAATATTATCAGATGTGTCCCTCCTAAGCACATGTAAGAGCAACAATGATGAATAACAAATTAAGGCAGCACTAAATGAGGATTGGCAACTTTCCTTTTATTGTAGTCGCAATTTTGGACTGCTTGTTTATATCAACTTCTTAAAATATTAACAGATGTGTCCCTCCTAAGCACATGTAAGAGCAAAAATGATGAATAACAAATTAAGGCTGCACTAAATGAGGATTGGCAACTTTCCTTTCATTGTAGTCGCAATTTTGGACTGCTTGTTTATATCAACTTCTTAAAATATTAACAGATGTGTCCCTCCTAAGCACATGTAAGAGCAACAATGATGAATAACAAATTAAGGCAGCACTAAACGAGGATTGGCAACTTTCCTTTCATTCTAGTCACAATTTTGGACTGCTTGTTTATATCAACTTCTTAAAATATTAACAGATGTGTCCCTCCTAAGCACATGTAAGAGCAAAAATGATGAATAACAAATTAAGGCAGCACTAAAGGGGATTGGCAACCTTCCTTTCATTGTAGTCGCAATTTTGGACTCCTTGTTTCCCTCCTAAGATCATGTAAGAGCAACATTGATGAATAACAAATTAAGGCAGCACTAAACGAGGATTGGCAACTTTCCTTTCATTGTAGTCACAATTTTGGACTGCTTGTTTATATCAACTTCTTCAAATATTATCAGATGTGTCCCTCCTAAGCACATGTAAGAGCAACAATGATGAATAACAAATTAAGGCAGCACTAAATGAGGATTGGCAACTTTCCTTTTATTGTAGTCGCAATTTTGGACTGCTTGTTTATATCAACTTCTTAAAATATTAACAGATGTGTCCCTCCTAAGCACATGTAAGAGCAAAAATGATGAATAACAAATTAAGGCAGCACTAAATGAGGATTGGCAACTTTCCTTTCATTGTAGTCACAATTTTGGACTGCTTGTTTATATCAACTTCATCAAATATTATCAGATGTGTCCCTCCTAAGCACATGTAAGAGCAACAATGATGAATAACAAATTAAGGCAGCACTAAATGAGGATTGGCAACTTTCCTTTTATTGCAGTCGCAATTTTGGACTGCTTGTTTATATCAACTTCTTAAAATATTAACAGATGTGTCCCTCCTAAGCACATGTAAGAGCAAAAATGATGAATAACAAATTAAGGCAGCACTAAATGAGGATTGGCAACTTTCCTTTCATTGTAGTCGCAATTTTGGACTGCTTGTTTATATCAACTTCTTAAAATATTAACAGATGTGTCCCTCCTAAGCACATGTAAGAGCAACAATGATGAATAACAAATTAAGGCAGCACTAAACGAGGATTGGCAACTTTCCTTTCATTGTAGTCACAATTTTGGACTGCTTGTTTATATCAACTTCTTCAAATATTATCAGATGTGTCCCTCCTAAGCACATGTAAGAGCAACAATCATGAATAACAAATTAAGGCAGCACTAAACGAGGATTGGCAACTTTCCTTTCATTGTAGTCACAATTTTGGACTGCTTGTTTATATCAAATTCTTCAAATATTATCAGATGTGTCCCTCCTAAGCACATGTAAGAGCAACAATGATGAATAACAAATTAAGGCAGCACTAAATGAGGATTGGCAACTTTCCTTTCATTGTAGTCGCAATTTTGGACTGCTTGTTTATATCAACTTCTTAAAATATTAACAGATGTGTCCCTCCTAAGCACATGTAAGAGCAACATTGATGAATAACAAATTAAGGCAGCACTAAACGAGGATTGGCAACTTTCCTTTCATTGTAGTCACAATTTTGGACTGCTTGTTTATATCAACTTCTTCAAATATTATCAGATGTGTCCCTCCTAAGCACATGTAAGAGCAACAATGATGAATAACAAATTAAGGCAGCACTAAATGAGGATTGGCAACTTTCCTTTTATTGTAGTCGCAATTTTGGACTGCTTGTTTATATCAACGTCTTAAAATATTAACAGATGTGTCCCTCCTAAGCACATGTAAGAGCAACAATGATGAATAACAAATTAAGGAAGCAGTAAATGAGGATTGAAGTTATATCCTTCCGGAAATTGAAACGTTTGGAAAAGAAACATTTGTACCCCATTTTCTTTATAGCTTATTCCAAGAGGCGTTACGGGTTCTATTGATGCTTGAGGTAACAAGACAAGAGCGTTTCCAAGAACCTTCGCGATGTTACTATATACTATATAAAATAGAGGACCTCTTAAATTTTAAATTCTGCTGCGTTTGTATACGAAGGAAATTTCTCCTCGCTCACATCCCAGCTGGCGCAGTCGGCGGCGCCAAAAAACACGTAAACTTACAGCAAAGCGCACATACGTTAACCACTGCCAATATTGGTTACGAATTCAAAACGCAGTAAATAGCTTTTGAAGAATCCAGGAGATAAAGATGTTTATTGAGCTGTTTCATATGAGCTTATCTGTAAGCTCGATATCACACTTAATATTAGGGGAAAAAAAACGCAGCCGTAGCAGAGAAGATGTAGACGAGCGAAGCTGAAATAAAAACCTAGTCAAAATTGTTTTTCCATAGCGCACGGAAGCAAACTGAACATCTCTCCGCTTCTATACTCGCTTCGTGGTCAAAATGTTTTGATATAGAAACGCTGCTTAAGCCATGTTTTTGCCAGATCTGCACGTGGCGACTGGGATTTCTGATCTTTTCATTTCAAAGCTCCAAGATGATAGAATTTGAGAAGCGGGTACGGAAACATTGTAAAGAGGCAATAAAAAAAAAGGACACGGCAAAAAAAAAAGAACGTGGACGATTACCCTTCTCTGCGAGCGTGAAACAACAATCCAGTGTTTTTGGAAGGATTTGCTTTAGGTTCTCTCTCTATTCTCATTCGGTTCATAGGATATCGCATCTTGAAACCAGCTGATGAAACTGTTGGCAGATAGGTGTATTTCATACTGGAAAGGACCCAGGGGGAGGATTTGCAAAAAGTGGGTTTTACATCTTTCATTCCTTGCCTGTGCAGAAAAAAATAGGAAAGAAATAAAAAAAATGAAAATAAGATTATCTCGGCAATACTGCGCGTTTCAACATTCGTAGTTTTTTTCTGTTTCATTTCATTTTGAAAGAATCGGAAGGGCTGATAGGCCCAAGTAACGGCCTCAATTTCGTGTATGATGTTGATCGAAAACGAATCTTTTCTTTGGCAGCAGAGAACAGTTTACAGTAAAATGGCTTTGTAAAAACTCTTGGGCAAGTTGGTTACTTTGATTCCGCATAAGTGCAGCGCGAAAAAAAGACGAGCACAAAGGAAGGAAAAGCACGAATGAGACGGACAATCTCTGCGTTCGATCACTGGTGGTGTCTGCTTTTTCTTTCGTTCGTGCTCGTGTTTTGTTTACCGTGAACTTATATGGAAAGATTTTATAGAATTTGCGCATGGGAACACTGATCATAAGTCTGCTAGCTGACTTGTCGCAGAGAAAGGACGAGGTGTGAATTTACAAAACATTTTTGTTGTGTATGGACGCTGTAAGATGGTACACTAAAAAAGACATACTGCTGCTTACGCTTCTTGATTAGGATGGTGACATTCCTTCCTATAACGAGATATAAACGGTTGCTTTGTTAACTCAAAATTGGACGCGTCTTTCGACGACGACTCTATGCAGCATGATGCTGTATAGTACTGCAGTGTAAAAATACGCTTAACCAATTCATGGCAACATTTCATCCATGTTATTTATGTCCCTGTAAAACAGTGTTACTCAAATAACAGATTCAATTCCCAAGCTGTGAAATCAAATCTGTAGTCAAAAAGGGCAAAGTTGCAGACACCATTCGTACTGAGCCCCGCACATGTGGCTCAGTGGTTAGAGTTGGAAATTTATGTCCATGTACCTTGCAAAGTATTCTCGCAGGAAAGCTGATCGGGCTTATGACTAAAGTTGAAGCCCGCTTAAACGAATGCAGGTTAAACGAAATATTCGCTTCACTGACCTGTTTCCTATTGTCCGTCACCTTGCCATGGAAACCAATGAACAAATGTGTAGCCACAACGAAGCCCTTTCAGGCCGCGTTTCCGCATCAACGACATTCTTTCTAAGAGAGGCTAGATTTATGAATGCCTTTACCAATAATTAAACAGGTTCATACTGATTTGCTTTAATAAACACTTTCGCTTGAATTGATATGTGCCCTTACTGACCTACCCATTCACATACAAATGAAGACCGTTATTACTTAATGACGATCACAATTGAGCTGACTGCCATGGACAAGGCGCAATTATAATCTGCCGTTTCCTTCCGAACAAAAGCCGCAATCAATGCGAGTGCTGGAGCACTTCCATCTGCGAGGGACACATTTGATGTCATCCGCAGCTTTATCTGGGCCAACGATGATCACACTGGGTTTTAGTCGCTCACTGAATAGAAGAATTGAACACCGGCGCCTATGCAAAAAAAAAACAATAAAAAATTGCTGACCAATATATCTGCAAATAATTTATATTTTTCGACTATGTCGTCAAACATGAGTGTTGTTCGGCAGAGTTTTAGTAGCGAGGTTCTAGTGTAATTATCATGCAAACTCGCTATACCATACGGGATGAAATGCAAGCTTAATGTGCTTAAGCAGGGCATATTGTTCCGCGTTGGAAGGTTTCTGCTCAGCTTTCCAAATAAAAAAATTTATCAGAGCGGTAAACAAGCACACTTACTATATTCGAAAACATACAAACACGGACATCAAAAGAAGTGCTACATTTATGCAAGAAAAGTGAAGGAAAGTTACTAACATGGCACTTAGGACGCGTCTCTTCTTTATTTCAGAGTGGATATACAGTCGTGAGCAGAAGTGGTTTACAACACTTATCTGGTGAAGGAGGTTGAGTAAACTGCATCGAAATGCTTTGTAGCGACAGCGACAGTGACACATGCTTGTCTATAAAAAACGGGGCACCGCCACGATAGCTCATGCTAGATGTCATCGCAGTGCAGTTTTCCCGAGCTCCATCAACGGCTAAGGGGCTAAGTGTTGCATACCACTACTTGTTTATGACTGTATATGCAAATTGAGCCCTCAGAGGCAAACATAGTTCGAGAACATGCCAGGCACCTACAAAACCTATCCCAGATATAAAACTCGAGAATTGAATTCAGAAATTCAGAAATGGGCATCCATTGATCCATTGATCGTATCTCTCGCCAGCAGGGAGGTCAAAATACTACGAGACAAGTGCAGTCCTGAGAAAGATGCCCCCTACAGCAGCCGACGACGGTGGGGTAGCAGCTGTGATTCCGGGAAGTGCGCGGCGGTTGCTTTTTCTTGATGAACGGATTGGAGAATGATGTCCATTCGACCTCCTTTTGAAGTCAACTCAAGGTAAAAGAGGAGGCACTCGAGCATGATGGCTCTCGAAAAGAATTGAAGTCCAAAGTGCACAGAAGAAAAATTCACAAGGAAGTAAATATAGAGAAGAGAGATCCCGTGCGCAGCCCACTTCGACATTGTATGGCTTCCGTGTTAAGAATTAAAAAATAACATACGTCTGAAAAGGAAATCCAAGCGGGCAATAGATGCGATGGCTTTGGAGCTTGAAACAAAAGAAAGGCAGATTTTAAAGCAGTCACATGCTCATCTAACTTCATTCGTGCCACTTTTCCCCTAGCTAAATACAATGGTCCTGAGACCACACATATCAAGCTCTAGACTTTAGCATCAGTAGAGGTAATTCTTACCTGACAAATGTATGATACGGACAAAGCAAGCGACACGTACATGTCATAAAAGAAAATGAAAAGCAACCTTGCCGAAAAAAAATTATATTTGTCTGTCCTAAATGTTATCATCAATATTTATTTGTGATCTTTGTATAATTCACACTGTCAGAAGTATGCTGCTCAGTATAAGGACAATGAAATTACATTGTTTTGGATATGTTGCCTTCAGCTTACTTATGATACCGCCTGTACGTGAAAAGAAAACCGTTTTAGAGCTGAGGCAGCATGCACGCCCTAGTGCGCTTGCAATGCTCGAACCCGATATATATACAGGATACATGGATATGTGTTGAAAGCAAAGAGTAGCCTTTGCTTTAGCAAATGTGTAACGTACAAAATTGCAATTTTTCGGGCCTGGTTCAGTGCGCAGTTTTGAAGATTCATCAAGGTGTAAGTGTTTCTGCTCAAAATTCGCGAAAAGAGCATCAGCTTTGGGCGGCTAGAGGCTATCCAACACGGAGCAATTAACGGCCTAGTCTTGAAAACATCCGCTTGCAATAAGTGGCCCAAAAATTGGCCATCAGAGCTACATTCAAATTTGGACGTACCTATGCAGACCTCGTTCATATGCGATTACTGGATAGAGGAAATGTAGTATAGTGCCGGGAATGATAGACACCTCCTGCCATTGCAGGAACTACGTCACTGCTCTCACCGAAACATTTGTTTTCTTGTTTGGTTATAAGAGGCGTCCAAAGCTTATGGGTGTATCCGAACAGCAATCTGCTGAATGATATAACTTTTCCTTTCTACAGCGGCGGGCCTCAACGGTTAACCGAATTTTGAAGAATTTTGTTTCAACGATCACTGCACTGCCGGCATTCTACAGTTCAAGTCATGTTTTTTTCCCTCCCGAGGTACAAACTTCAGGTCAAGTGAAGCTTTCTACAAAATGTTCAATTGTGAGGCATGCGTGAAATTTTTTAGCATGTTCCAATGAGCATTACACTGGAAGTGTTCGAAAATTTGCGCGTGTAAGAATATTTGGGTCAGAAAACTTGTTCTGAGCTCCCACCGAGTACTAAGAAAGGTCATAGCAAGTCAACGATATAATTGCTGTGGGTAATTGTGAAGGCAGTATGAGATATTAGAAGATGCTTTAATGATAATTGTGGTGGTGAGTGCTCGAATGTTAAGAGGCCACGCAAAATTCAGGCTTTGAGTTTGTTCTCCACTCTACAGAGAAGTTAAGACTGCCGTAGAAGAAACGGGTTTTGTTTTTTGACTAGAAAAAGAAAAAGGCTGCCAGCCGTTTGAGCGCCGACGTGGAGACTTACACGTGAAAAAGGCTGGGGCATCTGAGTTCACAATTAAGACTGACTTCACAATTAAGAGCCTGTCACAGAAACGGCCTTATTGAATGCAAAGGATTCCTTCAGTTTGGCTAAACGGTTGCTTGATGCACAGTCAGGCCTCTTGAACATAGCTTTTTTTTATATATATTCTAAAACTGCACTAAAAAAGTCAATGCATCCCCAGATCATCCTATGGTAGGTTTGTATGTTTTCAATCGCACTCCCAGTTTGATTTTCATGACAGTCTCAATTACTCGCTGGCTGTCCACGGGAAACTTTGAAAGAAAAATGTTGGTACGCATTCGAAGCGTACACAATTACTATCAATTAACTGTTAAGTGACGATTATATTTTGCCTAGCTGCCTCAGAAATGTATTTAAAAAAGCAGTTCCCCGATTTCCGTAGGAGGGTAAATACTCGGCATTGACCCAGAAAAATCATAAAAGCAAATTGTTTCTACGTGTTGGAAATTTTAACCATTACCATCAATATGTTGATATTCTTTTCTTGCATCTGCTCCACAATATTAAGAAATATTCTTTGACTTTATATGTGGGCTAAAAAGAAATTATCTTACAGGTATGTTAAGGCTACAACATTCTATATACAAAAATGTCTTCCGATGCAATATCAAAACGAAGTACAAATATGAAGTGTAAAATACATAGAGCAATCATGAATTCATTTGCTACGCATCATGCTCATTTACCACGAAACAAAAACTAAGAAAAAGCTGATTTTCCGATTGCTTTCATTTTTAGAAAGGCGATGCGGGTCAGGAAGCGACTCCTTTGCTCTACTGATGAAGAGCAGCAGTTCAGTTCATTATTGACGATCTTAATAGAATATTATGATTCACTAATGCAGCGCAACCAACTTGCAAGCCAGCGCTAGTAATGTCTTCTTTCTGTTCGTGTTGTTTACGCTGTCTTAGTGTATTGTAATGAACGTCTGGACCATTACAAGTGTTTTTCATTATCGGAACTTCAGGGCAACATAGAAAGCAGGGCGCGTAAAATGATACACATATTTGAAAAATCAAGCATTCGTTTTTTTCGCTATATTGAAACACCCCCATAACCCCAAAAGGAGAAGAAAATTTCTGGTACTGATCTGTCTTGCTGAGCAGTCTGCATTACTTGGATAAGACATAGAGGAAAAAAACATTGATATTAAACGCATCTTCTTTCTGTGTGAAGATAATTAAGAAATCTGAGACATATTGCGAAAATGAATTTTTGTGTGCAATTCGCCGCACCGTAAGCGTCAATATATTTCCAAACCTGATGAAGTGCGAAAGCTTAATAATACAAGGATTTCAACAGAGAAATTGGTGAGGCGAGCCCTAAATCTAAACTAACTGCTGCACACAATTCCTACCAAGAGCCCACCTGCATGCGCAACGCCTTCTCATTCAGAACCGCGCTGATTTATTAATACAAAAAGTAGAATGGCGGTAGTGATAGACAAGAAATAGTAAAGGAAAAAAAAAAGATGTCGTAAGACGTTTAATGGTAACTTTGCGTCTCTTACTTTATATAACCGGGTAAACTAATTTCATCCGGTGCGGGTTGTACTCAAACTGCGATGCAAAGCCTCTCTTTTCTGCTTTTTTTTATTCATAACTCTCCGGTGTCCGTGCAGCTTGATATAGGGCTAGCTTACATCAGGAGAACTTGTACCCAGTGATAAGGCTCGGCTAAAAAACGAGACGTCTGGCTCTTTCTTTGCGTTTGTTCCAACCAAGGTTAGCAGCATGAATTCTTTTTAGCACTTCCTGTCGCATGCTCTTCGGTATGACGGATCTCGTACCATTGAAGAGTATTTCGCTGATAACGGACAGTTCAGATGGAAAAGGCTTTAGTTCACCTTGAATTTATTTGTGTGTTGATAAGTCGGAGACGAAAGTCTTCAAGTAACAATCATGAGCTGTTTCTTTCGCCAATCCCTGTTGTGTTGTTTCCGTAGCCATGCAGTTCAGGAGCTTAAGTGCCTGAACTTCTACATCTTCCGTAGCACCTGCATTATCAACTTCGCCTGCAAGAGTCACTCGTGACAGCATGTCCGCCAAAACGAGGCGATTTCCCGGAACGTACTGTATCCCATAGTCGTGTCTAATAAAAAAATCTCTAATCGTGGGGGCATTTAACAAATTCCTTTAGAAAATATAGATAGAACTTATTTGTGGCTGGTCTCAATAATAACCCTCTGTCCGTACAAACTGGTGAAACTTCTCGCAGCCGAACAAAATTCCAAGCACTTCTTTCTCAATTTGTGCTTAAAAGTTGTTCAGAAAGTGTTAGCACTCGGGATGCATAGGCCACTGGTCGCCAGGAACCACCTTGGCGCTGCAAAAGTGCCGCCCCAACGCCATCTTTAGATGCATCGCATGTTATTTTCGTTTCCTTTTTAGGGTCACATATTGCTAATACGGACTCTGTCGCGACTACCTGCGTAATACTTTTCCACTCTTTCTCGTGACTTTCGGGCCACTCAAACTCGACTTGAGGTTTGATAAGCGCTCGTAGCAGCGCTGTTCTGTCAGACAAGCGAGACGCGTATTATCGAAAGTAGTTGACTACTCCTAACATGCGCAGAACATCAGATTTGCTTTTTGGCGTTGGCATTTGAACCAAATTGCGCACTAGCTTCGGACTTGGGGAAATTTTGGTTCTTCCAATGACGTCGCCTAGAAACTGAACTTCGGTTAGACATAACTTCCATTTTTCGGCATTGAATGTCAGTCCTGCCTTTTCGGTGGCTTTTAACACTGCCACTAGCCGCTCGTCATGCTCTTGCCGCTGGCCCCCTAAACAAGAATGTCGTCGATATACACATGCCACGGCCGCTCGATGGAAGCGCACTAGGTGCGGCCTGCTACGTCGCCCGAAACCGGCGGGAGGCGCCTACTTCCAGTCGCCACCGCCTCGGCGCCACCGTTCGGGGACAGCCACGCGCGCAGAGCTGCGCCTGGCTGCGCTTTGAGGGCGGCGTCGGCGTTGTAGAAGCCTTTTATTTTAAGGATATAAGAGCTCCACTTCACAAAATTTGGCAACACGAATTAGTATATACTGTCATGTCTAGTGTGAGCTGTCAGCACTTAGCGCTTGCTCGGCAAGGATGTATACTGGAGTGTACCCCGAAAAACTTATGTGATGGTGGTTCAAGGCCACTCGATTAGAGAGCTCGCATTACCGTGATGTTGCATTCCAATCCAGTTTGCCACATGAAAATGTGACCCGGCTGTGAACAATTCGAAGCTGTTAAGCTGTCATGGTAGCCTAATGCATAACCACTTAATTAACTATGTCGTGAATTCCGTGTGTCATTTTCAGACCATTTACTCATTCCTGCATACAGCTTTCATACACAAATTGATGTCAATCTGTCCTAAGCTGCCAGCGCTATCCAATAAAAAAATGTCCTACTATGAGCAACCTCTGTGAAATTGCGACATGTAGCCAACCTTTCTATTTCATTCTGACAAATGTTACGGCGGAAATATGAAGATGTTTATTAGGTTAAATCTAGATGATAACCTGGGATCTTCGACTCAGTTTGGAGACCTTAAACTTTGTACGCCAGAAAGCTATCCGTCATGGCTTCCCGCATTTTGCATGACCGGACAAAGTAAGCGCGCTTGATAGAGCCGGTCTGCCTCAAGGTGCTACGTATACTCGCCGAAAGTTTTCATTACTATTTTTATTGGCTGCTTGCAAACCCATACAATTTTGCTTGTTCGTAATTTTCAATGGAAGAACGCGCATTGAGTATTCTTGTTGTGAAACCCTTAGCTGCGATCACAAGAATGTTCACGCTTCAGAGCGCAACTGCAGCCGAGATTTAGCAAGCAGCAGAGTACGCTTATTTAATGGCCACACAAAAAAAGGAAGAAAATTACCAATCGCAGACGAAAAACCTTTCTTGAGAGAGGTTTATGCCATAGCCATAAACGTCGCTTCACTGTTGAGTTGACATTTCCAGACCAGCTCGCTATCAGTGGGGGCAGCAGTTTAACGATATCTTGCATAGCGCCTTAGCATGGGCACGATCATTGGTTTTGTAGATTAGCTGCAGGTACTTTGTACAGTTAGAAAACAATGATGAAATCAAAAGTTTACACAGCTTGCTACTGCGCCGGACCTCTCCAGACTTCATCATCCTGTTAATGAAGGTGCTCGTAAGCTCACAAAGCTCGATTACTTCCTTTGCGGGGTACATCAAGCCTCCATTGTCCTTGGTTTTCATTAACCTGTAACTGGTCCAGTTGACTCATATTTCCTGCAACAGGCTCATGCACGACTGACATGTCGCCTCAAAACCATTACCAAATATCGCATAAATTGAGCAACAACCTGGTAGTGATAAACAAAACTTGGGGTTCTTAAGTCTCCTTGAGGAGCCTCGTTAGAGTGCCCGTACTTTGATACCTGCTTATCGACCGTATCCCGTAATTGCTGCTTCTGTCGCATATCATTAGAATGCAGCCTTAAGCCACCGCATTATATGAAATAGCCCTACACATAGCTATATAAAGCCCCTCTTTACCGAAGCCGTACGAACATGCCCTATAGGAGTATACTGTGCCTGACTTGGGATCTAAGGGTCCCGCTTTCAATAATTCCCATTTCATCCTTACATCTTATTGACTCTCTCTGGTTCGGCAGCTCCTGCCACATTGAACATGTCATGTGTTCCATTGCGCCAAAGGTGTCTTACCATATCACCAACTAAAGTGCCTCTTACCAGAGAGGTTGTTTTTCGACTTTCCGCCGACAGAGCGGGCGCCGGATTTTCTGTGGAACGTGGCTTTTCATATCATCGCATCGGCTCAAACAGTCTCAAGAGTACAAACAAATGTTGTATGCACAGGCTCCTTTACTTGCAAGGCCACTCAGACTAGCGAGGCAAAATTTCGCATCGGCTCAAAAAGTCTCAAGAGTACAAACAAATGTTGTATGCACAGGCTCCTTTACTTGCAAGGCCACTCAGATTAGCGAGGCAAAATTTACAACAAATTGCATGCTTATATAAAAAAAACCCTTCGCAGCGTTTTTTGATATGTCCTCGCAACATAACCTGCGAGAAAAGCTTCTGGTGCTACCTCATCGTGTTCGTCTGCTTCACAACACATCATTAAAAATCCTAGTTCACTGGCCGGCTACTAAATAGGTTAAACAACGGGACGGGAACACAGGAAAAGAGGACGACACAACTAGCGCGGTTGTGCCGTCTTCTTCTCCTGTGTTCCCGTCACGTTGCTTGCACGGTTAACCTATAATTAATTACCAACAAGTCCAATCTCCTGCCGAGCGAAAAACGTGAAAGAGTATCCATCAGTGTGCGCCAGATTAAAGTTTGGCCACTTGCGGAGTACCTTGAAGTAGGCATGAACGTTGCAAAATCTATCTCTCAGTACTTCAACTAGAGTCGGGGTGGGGGAACCGAGCTGGGGGGACGGGGAACCTCAAAAGCGGCTTCATGTAGGGAACCTGTCTCAGACGCCGGAGACCCGGCAAACGCATTGCGGTGGTGGAATGATCCAAGGGCCGAGGGCCGCATATTCGGCTAAGAGCGAGTGCTCGCCCTCTACGGAGGCCCATATGGGAGCTCGACTCGAATTGTCTGACAGTCAAATCCTAGGCTGCCCACATTCCCCTCCAACTTCCCATAACCCTATCCTAATTCCTATTTCCCATTACCCTACAACCCATCCCTTCCGCTACATCCCAGGGGAGATACGTGGGATCTCCCCGGGCCCGCTTCCTCGGCTGTGGGTCGCTTTAGTAGCACCTCCCCCTTTTATTTAATAACTTCCAACCAAAAACTTTTGTCTAATTGACCTATGCATTTATTTTTCGAATTGCGGAACTTTCTCTCCCGCGATACATTAGTGGTGCGGGCGGAGTCTGACTTTGGACTCCATCTTACCTTGTCCCTTGTAGCGAATTGAATGGCAGCTGATAGGGCATTATGCTTCAGCATCTGGACTTTTTAACCTCAGCGCCGCTTTCATTTCAGAGGAAGCGAGTGCATTTCCACTCCTCGCTGCTGTCTGCCTGAAGCGAGCTCAGCAGATAAAGTTAGAGGGTCTCTTAAATGTCTCTTAAGCGGAGGATGGCGAAAGCCTGGCCTTCTCCTATCATTTGCCTCTCATCGTTTGCCACAGTTTGTCATTTGAAGTCGTCGTGTGATATATTGGTCGTCTCCCAGTTATGATGAGTCTGCCTGCGTAGTCACTGTAGCCCTTATCACTCATAACTAAGCAAGTTACTCATTTAAAATCAGCAGTGGTCATTACATGTCGTCGTTTCACATATTGGTCATTTCGTAGTCACTAATAGTAATGACGAGTAATGCCTAGCTATTATAGTCATTGCCACACATTGATAAGCACTTTTACTCATTTCTAATAAATTGCCGTCGTTCCCTGTCGCAGTTTGATATACTCGTCATTATAAATCATTTTAGTCATTATTTGCCATTATTAGTCATTAGCATTAGTCATTACCTCTATCAATGTCTATTTTTAACTTTTATTGATTACCTATCACCATTAATCAATTTCATTCCTAATTTCCCTACTTGCAAGTCTGCTTTTGCGACTGACACACCAGTGCACAGATGCGACGCACAGATTACAGGAACAGCTTTTGAGCACAAATTTTCGCTCCAAGCGCCTAGAGCGGCTTTCGCTTTAAAAAACAAACGCATCCCGTCTCAACGTTACCGTGCTTGCACACGCGCACACAAAAACGCTTGCGTTTACCACGCAGACGCGAGGCTAACGCACCAAGAAATGAAGCAAACCCCGCGCTCGGAGCCGGCGACCCCGACGGCGACGTGTCCCCGAACAGTGGCGCCCTCAGCAGAAATAGCGGGCGCAACTGTAAACTTCCCAAGGACGCGCTTGCCCATTGACGGCGGCGCGACGCAGCAGGCCGCACCCAGTGCGCTTCCATCGAGCGGCCGTCTGGTAACCCCTGCAGCAAAGGAATGGCAATGTGCACATTTTTGATGTTCTCTCGTCGAGTGGTATCCGGTGAAATCCAGAATTTGCATCTAGACAGCTAAAGAAGCAGACGCCGGTCAATTCCATTTCTATATTTTCCCGCCTGGGAAGCTGGTAATGCTGCCTCTTTATATACTCATTATTCCTTCTGGGATCTATGCTCACCCATATTTCTTTTTGACCAAGACCAAAGGGCTTACCCAGTCGGTACGGTCGTCTTCTTTTTTGATGATGCCGGCCACCTCCATTCTCTGGTGCTCGTCACGCAGGGGCTGACGCAAGGACAGAGGCTCATGTCGCGCTGACTGGACGACTGGGACAGCAGATGACTGCAGTACCATGCTGTAGGGTTGCTTCATGGAGCTAAATCCTCGAAGACGTGCTCGAAATCCTTAAGTGCTCCGTATTCAGCGGAAGCACTGATAGTGCCGAGTGACCGCCGCACCAGACCCAATACTTCGCTTGCGTCAAGCCCAAGAATGGCCTAACGACCATTTTTCAAAACATAAAACATCACTGTAGTAGCGGCGTTCCCAATTGTCACTTTTTGGACGGTTGTTCTAAAGTTTGTGATACGCCTCCATTGTAGGCTCGCAGCACAGAGCTCCTAGGGGTCAATTCAGCAGTGTATAGCTTGCGGTATACCGAAAAGGGCATAATACTTGCTTGTGATTGGGTGTCTACCTTGAAGAGTGCTTCACGACCTGCGATTTGGACGTTCGCAGTCCAGTCCTTACTGTCGCTGGTTGTGATGCCGACATCAAGACTGTCGAACTCATCGCTGACTTCGCTGGCGACTGCCTTAGCCGGACAACAAATTGCCAAATGGTGGAGCTTTCGGCAGGAATTGCATCTTTTTCCATATGCCGGACACTTCCGTTGTTCGTGCCTTCGGTTGCACATCTTGCAGCGATACGCAGTTGAGTAGAGTGCAGTCTTCTCTTGTGGATCAATTCAGTGATGGCATGGCGCTACACACCGGGAGACTGCGTCAATACTGTTATCTGGCTTCTCCTAGATCTGATTTCTTCGTGCAACTTTGTGCTCGAAGCATCAGCCATTGTTTCTTCTTAGGTAACCTGAATTAGCTTTAGAGCACTGTACCTGCGTTTTGCACGGTGCCCGGCAATGTCACTACAGATGACATTTTCATGCTCCTTGATCTTAAGTATCCTCCCCGATCACTACCTGCTGACGCTAGTCACCCATGGCCAATTTCCTTTACACGGAAATAAGTGATGTATAGGCGAGGTAATCGATGTATCGTATGTATAAGTAAACTCTGATTAGAGACTGAAATATATTCAAGTGGAAATGGTTTAAATGCTCCGCTGGTTGCTTCTAAAACTCTGAAGTCACTCCCCAGGGCATAGAGATTAATATGTTCTGGTAAGAAATGTCTGAACTTCAGGTACCGCAGCATTTATGCTAGAGCTTTGCTTCGACAATTGGGAGGCTCTAGCTGAATGAAATCATAATTGCGCACGTGCAGGTTTTTTTTTAGTCGTTAACAATGATAAGTAAAGCCGATTACGTGAGAATGGAACATATACAGCCTGTGCGGTGCTAAAAGCGTATAACATGCATATTCTTCGTTTAAGCGTTGACGAAAACAGCACTCCGTTCGTAAAATTTGTAGCTAGAAGCGCAGGCAAGTGAGGAATTTTGTTTTGAAGCACAGTTGATATCCAAGGCTGACCTTAGACCAGGGGTAAGGGGGGAGAGGGTTGAGAGAGCTTCGAAGTTCGACCATATTTGACGCTCGCTAAATCTGTACGGTTGTAGACGGCAGGTAATATGGCCGGGCGGGATAGGCATACGGAATAGAAGAAAAACCGAGACTCCATGAGAAAGCCTACTAGGATGCTACTGTGAGATGGGAATGTTTAGGTTGGAATCCATCCCGGGACACTTGGATCTCATTTCTGACCCTATATCATTAGGTCAGGCAGACAGGTTAGTGATGTATAAATTGCTACTATAATGTCTAGCTTTTGGTTCACTATTGGCGATGTCCAATTGCAGCTGGGCACACATTTCTGTACTTTCTCTGAAAGGTTATAGTACTTTATTTTTATAACGACATTAAGAAAAACGAAGAAAGCTTACAAAGAATGTTCAGTACCTTCCATGAAAATCTGGAAATATAGCTACAGAGAGACGTAACAGACAGTCGTGACACTTCAAATTACTACTTTGTTTCCCACTCATGGCCGCAGCAGGTTGAGAATGCCGACAAGAAACAAAAAAGACGTGCCGTTTGGCTTTTGCATAGAGAAGTTGAAATAAAACGCGATCATGGCAGATATTAGAGTTATTTCCCCTCATGTAAAAATTGTAAATATGAAATCAGCACATAGGGCATATCCAGTTCAAAAATTAGAAATGCTGGTATTTTTGCCACAAGCAGAAGCAGGCATTTATAGTCTACCGGAGACCAGGGTCATATACGGCAGGCACAAGCTGTTTAAAGCTTATACTTGGTTTCGCACCATTACCAGACGGCGCGAATTCCCGATGGGAATTTACAACATCCGCTACCGGCAAACCTTTAAACTCGCTTTCTATTTAACTGCTTAGCAAACTTCGCGCACTAAACTCGTGGAGTCAAAACTTATGCGAAGCTCCAAAATGGTTTTCGCATTTTCAATTGAGTGTCTCTCATTGCCTGAGTCGCTTTGGGACGTTAAACCCCACAAACCGCATTTTGAAATGAGCAATAAAGAATAGAACCAGTGAGTAGTAACAGCAAACCACGCATTAGGGTAAAGTTGAGAAGATTGAAGAGCTTACGACCGGCCAATTTCATATTGTGAGCCTTCCACGGATCTTCTTTCATTTGTACATACCATAATCTTCTTTCTTTTGTACATACCATCGTCATCGTCCCGCGGCGCCGGCTCCAGCACGCACTTGGGTTCTCCATCAGATTAAAACGCTGACACGGCGTACCTAGCCTTGCCGTCACGAATTTGGCGTCTCGACCTGGCCTTCTTTCACACGTGGTGAAGGTGAAATTTGATCCCCTTACTGCCTTGTGCCCTGCCTTTCGCTGGAGCTACGTTCCGGTCGCCGTTTGGCAACAACCACCATCGTTATGTCAACCGAGAGCAGTCCCGACCCGGCCGGACCCTCTACCTCGGCTACACCGCCGCCTCCCACTGTGCCCACTGTGCCCACACGACAACGCGACCCGCCGCTGTTCGCCGGTCGTCGCGACGAGGACGTGGATGACTGGCTTGACACTTATGAACGCTGCAGTGCCTACAACCGGTGGGATGACGCTTTAAAATTCCTCAACGTTTCCTTCTACCTGATTGAGGTCGCCAGGAATTGGTTTATCAACCGCGAGCCCCACACCACTAACTGGCCCACCTTCAAACAGCAGTTCCGCCAATACTTCGCCGACCCCGCAGTTCGGACTGAGATCGCGAGGAACAAGCTCGCTTCCCGTCGTCAAGGTCCCGAGGAGTCGTATGCCTCTTACATTGAGGCCATACTTGCACTCTGCCGGCGTATTAGCCCCACCATGCCTGAACCTGAACGCGTGCACCATGTCAAGAAAGGAATCAATTCTGTGTCTTATAACACCTTACTCGCCCAGAATCCATCAAGTGTTGATTCCATTATTACGACCTGTCAGCGACTCGAACAGCTGCAGTCCTCCCGATTGCAGCCAGACTTCTCTACTGCACCCCCCCCCCCCTCTACTGACTTCGATCTACGAACCTTAATTCGAGCGATAATCCGCGAAGAGCTCCAAGCCTTGAGCACTTTCTGCCGGCACGGGTGTGATCACTCTTCTTCTAATGACGCCAGACTCCGCACCATCATTAAAGAAGAATTGGCAACTATTACCCACCCTGTCGCACCTGACCCTCCTGCACCTCGTAAAGCGCCGACTTATGCTCACGTTGCTGCATCCCCTCCTCCTTTTGGTCCCCCCCACGACAAGCACCACCCTACAACCACATCAATGCCGTGACGACGGCTCAGCCTACGCCGCCCTATTACGCACCTTGGCGCCCTTCTCGCCCAGTGTGCTACTACTGTGGAATCAGAGGACATATTTTCCGCTTCTGTCGTCGACGCATTCAGAACGAGCGGTGTGGTTACGACGCCTTCGAAAATGACGTACCCGCATATTATCAGCGACGATCTATTCACAGCTCATCTCGTCGATCCTCTCCACCACCGGTATCCTCGTCTGAACCAAGTGGCGCCCATGTTTCCCGACGCCGGTCCGTTTCCCCATACCGCCGCTCTGTTTCTCCACTTCGACCAGCAACAACAGTTCCTGTCCGTCATTCGGAAAACTAAGCGATGCAGTTTCCGGAGGTGAAACTGCACTCTGCGAACTTACCAAAAGTCCTCCTCATCTCCCGTACAGTATGATTTCCGTTTTAGCTGAAGGATTACCGGTCGAAGCTTTGATTGACACAGGGGCTGCAATTTTTGTTATTCGCGCTGATTTATGCCACCGTTTGCGGAAAGTAACGACACCATATGATGGACCTGAACTTCGTGGAGCAAATGACGTCCCTCTACATCCTTCAGCAAAGTGTACAGTTCGAATTTTTATAGACGGCGTCCGCCACCATGTGCAGTTTGCTGTGCTTTCACCGTGTGCGCATCAGATGATTTTTGGTTGGGATTTTTTGTCGACCGCGTCAGCGTTAATTTCTTGTGGCGACCGTGTCATTCATATGACAGACAGTGATTTTTCATCTGACATGTCTGAAGGACGTCATTCCCTCATTGCCGCAGCTGACACTGTATTGCCTCCACAGTGCGAAAAACTTGTTACCGTTGTTTCGGAACACATCACTGACGGGGATGTACTTATCGCACCATCTCATCGTCATCTTGCACGTGGAATCGCCTTCCCATCAAGTCTTGTACGATTCCGCAGCGGCTCAGCGATAGTAGCTGCCACGAACACATCCCGTGAATCCATCGTCCTGACTGAAGGAACTTCCCTGCCATGCATAGTGGATGCTCACCCTAAGTCCATTATGGTGCTCACCGCCCCGCTACCTCAGCAACGTGATTCATCGCACGTCTTTCTTCCGATGCTGTCGAAGACAATCAGTCCGGACCTCACGCCGCACCAACGCAAAGAATTGCTGAAATTGCTTCAAGCCCATCAAGCCATTTTCGATGCCACTTCCCCTCCACTGGGACGGACTAGTGTTGCACACCACCGCATCATTACTGAAGGTAACTCGATCGTACGCCGACGACCCTATCGGGTTTCTCTCTCGGAACGAAAAGTAATCGAAGAAAATGTGAATGACATGCTCCGTCGCGATATTATTCGTCCATCAACAAGCCCATGGTCTTCCCCAGTAGTTTTAGTTAAAAAAAAGGACGGATCCGTACGATTTTGTGTCGATTATCGCGCACTAAACAAAATTAACCGTAAAGATGTCTACCCGATGCCGCGAATAGATGACGCCCTTGACTCTCTCTAAGGCGCCGAATATTTCTCGACCTTGGATCTCCGCTCAGGTTATTGGCAAATACCAATGCATGAGGGCGACAAAGAGAAAACCGCTTTCGCAACTCCCGATGGACTTTACGAGTTTAATGTTATGCCCTTTGGCCTGTGTAACGCACCAGCGACATTTGAAAGAATGATTGATACGGTACTTCGTGGCCTAAAATGGAGAACCTGCTTATGTTACTTGGACGACAATGTTATCTTTTCGGCAAATTTTAACGACCATCTCAAGCGCCTGAATGAAGTCCTGACGTGCCTTTCGTCAGCGGGCCTTCAGCTCAGCACCAAGAAGTGCCACTTTGCACAAAAGGAAATTAAAATATTGGGACATCTGGTTAGCAGTGACGGCATTCGTCCAGACCCAGATAAAATCAGCGCTGTCTTGAACTTTCCTCGTCCGCAACGGACTGCAGATTTGCGCAGTTTCCTCGGCCTGGCGTCATATTTCCGGCGTTTCATAAGGCATTTTGCAACTATTGCTGCGCCACTTCATGAACTACTTAAAGCGCGCAGCTCTTTCGTGTGGACTGAACAGTGCAACACTGCTTTTACCGACCTAAAGCACGCCCTCACATCAGATCCCGTCATTGGCCACTTCAGCGACAGCGCTCCTACCATCCTGCACACTGATGCCAGCGGTCACGGTCTTGGCGCTGTCCTTCTGCAGCGTGATGCAACATCGCGTGAGAAAGTGATTGCCTTTGCCAGTCGGACCTTGACTCCAGCTGAGAAAAACTACACAATTACCGAGCAGGAATGTCTTGCCGTCGTCTGGGCTGTTCAAAAGTTTCGCCCCTACCTCTATGGTCGGCACTTCACAGTTGTGACCGATCACCATGCTCTTTGCTGGTTGTCTTCACTGAAAAATTTAACAGGCCGACTTGGCCGCTGGATTCTACGCCTACAAGAATATAATTTCGACGTCGTTTATAAATCGGGTCGCCAACACCAAGACGCCGACGCTCTTTCTCGCTGCCCACTTAAGGAATCAGCCTGCTGTTTTTCTTCGCAACGAATTCCAACCTCTGACCACAGCCGACCATCTCTTTGCCCGACGTATATCACAGCCGTTTGTTTTGACGACTCTCAGAACAAGCACGCTCTCCGCTCACAGCAATTAACCGATGCCTACTGCCGTCCTATCATCGACCGCCTTATCGGCGCTTCGGACCCGCCCAATGCTAGGCTTCGCCGACAGCTTCTCAATTTCAAGCTCGAAGATGGCATCCTACTCCGCTACGTGTATTGCCCTGATGGAACTCGCTGGATCCCAGTCGTGCCGCGTTTGCTTCGTCCACGTATACTGGCGGCTTTCCACGATGACGCTACTGCAGGTCACCTTTGTTTTGACAAAACATATGACCGCGTGAAAAGACGATTCTTTTGGCCTGGCCTATCTTCTACCGTAGCTAAATAGGTCGCTTCCTGCCATCTGTGCCAACGCCGCAAGCGGCCTACTTCTTCGCCCGCTGGCCTCTTACAGCCTCTTCCATGTCCCGCCACGCCATTCGACGTAGTCGGCATCGACTTATATGGTCCCCTACCTCTCTCCGATGGGGGTAACCATTGGATTATAACAGCCGTTGATCACCTTACACGCTACGCTGAAACAGCCCCTGTACCGACTGGTTCTGCCGAAGAGGTAGCTAATTTTTTTTTTGCGATCAATTGTCCTGCGTCATGGCGCTCCTCGGGTGCTTCTAAGCGACCGCGGGACGGCCTTCTTATCGACAGTCGTTGCCGAAGTTCTTCATGCGTCATCCACTCTTCATAAGACAACCTCAAGCTACCATCCCCAGACCAACGGTCTTACTGAGCGATTTCATCGCACTCTATCCGATATGATATCCATGTATATCACACCGGAACTCCGAAATTGGGACACTATTCTACCATTCGTCTACAATACAGCAGTACAGCGGACTACCGGTTACTCTCCGTTTTTCCTCGTTTTTGGCCGTCCTCCCACTACAATGCTCGACACTCTTCTTCTCTACGCCCGACTACTCCTCATCAGTACCAGCCCAGTTCTTATCCCGTGTGGCCATATGCGGTCATATTGCCCGCCTCAACACAGAAGCGCGCCAGGAAGACCGCAAGAGTCGCTACGATTCTGCGCATCGTGCTGTCTCTTTTCGTCCCGGTGACGAAGTCCTGCTTTACACACCACTGCGCGCCCCGGGCCTTAGTGATAAATTTCAGCGTCGCTATCTTGGTCCCTACAAGATCATAAACCAAACTTCCCCCTGAACTACCAAGTCACACCTGTTGATCCCCCAGCCGATCGACGCCACCGTGGAACTGAAATTGTTCGTCTCCCGCTTGAAGCCGTTTGTGCGCCGCGGTGCATCGGTTGGTTAGGAGCGGCCAGGCTGGCCGCTTCCGACCCCCCGGGATGATTGTGTGAGCCTTCCACGGATCTTCTTTCATTTGTTCATACCATAATATTCTTCTTCTTTGTTTTGTACATACCATCGTCATCGTCCCGCGGCGCCGGCTCCAGCACGCACCTGGGTTCTCCATCAGATTAAAACGCTGACACGGCGTACCTTGCCTTGCCGTCACGACTTTGGCGTCTCGACCTGGCCTTCTTTCACAATATTCTTTTTAATAAAACTAATACATCCAAACTTGATCACATAGCCGATGCTGCAAAGCATTCTTCGAGCATCCGTAAAACGGATGACGAGATAGTGTCTATTGTGGCATGTAAATTTGTAAAATGAAATAAAACCGCGCAAGGAACGGGACGAAACTCCAACTAGTCCGGCATCTTGCACTTCTTTAAATTTGTAGCTGATGCGTGTTTTTGCCCTGTAGACAGTTGCCCATATATTCTCAATGCCAAATGCGCTCAGAAGCAATCTAAGAAGCTTTTTGTAGGTGTGTGAAGCTGTAATAGCAAGCTAGTTTTGTTACGTGCAGCAAAGATGATTTTTGAGCACTGGGATATAGGTTGCCTCGTTAATGGCCCTCAATTATTCCACAGTACAAGGCAGTCAGCATAAGGGCCGTTAAATTTGAGTATAGCCGATATACCTCGAATATTACCGCAGTCGTATTCCGCACAGCGTCGACCTCGCTTCAACGCTGTTTTGCGATGAACAGGAAAAGGCGATTTTGAGCAGCTTTGTAAGCGATGCGAAGCGCGGGTCGAAAAACGAGAGGGGGCCCAGGAGGAAAAAGAGGCCTTCTGGCTCGGCTAACGCGCGATTACGTTTAACGTTTACAGCTTCACCTCTCCTGTGCAGCGAAGTTTACACCGCTCGCCCGTCACCGTCAATGCAAAAATCGCGAAAATAAGACAATCTAAAGGTACTTCGGATCTTACCAGTTCCGAATGAGCACCTCTGCCTTGAGCTAACAGAGGCGGGCTTGGCTTGGTAAACAATATTCGGTGAACGATTCGTGAGTGGGCATTGTGAACGATATTCGGTCGCCGTAGCGTGCTCTGTATTTTTGCGGCCGCGACTGCACTGGAGCCTCGCAGGTTTGATTTATGATTGGTTGGTTTGTAGGGTTTAACGTTCCAAAGCGACTCAGGCTATGAGAGACGCCTTAGTTGAGGACTCCGCACATTTAGACCACCGAGGGTTCTTTAATGTGCCCTAATATCGCACAGCGCACGGACGCTACTCCGTTTCGCCTCCATCAATACGCAGCCCCCAGTGGTCGGATTCAAGCTCGGGTACTCAGGCACAGTATAGTCGGGCATCTTAGCAACTGCGCCACCACAGTAGGGCGGGTTGATTATGTGCTGAATGCTGCTATAATTGTCGATCGAGGCAACAGAAGTAATTTTTATACAAACGTAACTTTAATGACATCAGCAGTTAAAAAATTAGTTCATATCAGCAAACCTGCGCAGTTCGCTTTATGCTGCGGTATTCTCTGTCTAGAGCCTGAAGAGACCTGGACTGATGTTCGTGATATAATACAAGAAGTTGCTACCAAAGTAGTTCGAAAGCAAAAGAAATGCAAGAAAGTAAATTGGTTATCTGGAAAGGCTTTGCAAATAGCTGAGGAAAGGAGGATGGCAAAAGTTATGGGGGAAAGAGAAAGATACAACGTTCTCAATGCGGATTTTCAGAATATAGCAAGGAGAGATAAGAATGCCTTCCTGGACATACAGTGCCAAGCAGTTGAGGACAACAGCCAATTCAGGAACACAAGAGCTCTGTAAACGACAATCAAATGTGTTAAAGGAAGCTTCTGTGCTAGGCTGGGCGTGATAAAGGACAAACGAGGCAGGGACCTCACTGAAGCCTCAGAGATAAAGACGACGTGGCAGGAATATACAGAAGAACTGTACCAGAAGGACCCGGATGTGCAAACCCAACATAAGACGGTTGTGATTACTGATCTCGAGCCGGGCATCCTGAAGAGTGAAGTTGAATGGGCCTTAGCCAGCCTTGCTCAGAACAAAGCTAGCGGAATTGATGGCATTCCAGCTGAGTTGCTTCAGAACCTCAACCATGACGCTGTTACCATTCTGCTGTTACCAAAATTTAGACAACCCTGCAGTGGCCGCAATATAGGAGGAGGTCAGTTTACATCCGCATTCCAAAGAAAGGCAGTGCCAAAGATTGTTGCAACAACCCCACGATCGCGCTTATTTCGCATACTAGCAAGGTGATGTTGAAATCCTCCAAGGTAGTCTGCAGCAGTATGTGGATCGGAAGCTTCCCGACGTGCAAGGTGGGCTTCTCAAGGACAGAGGAACTAGAGACGAGATTGCCCACCTTCCCTGGATCATGGAAAAAGCAAGACAGTTCCAGAAACCCATCTACTTCTGCTTTATTGATTATGCGAAAGCGTTTGACTGCATAGATCACAGCAGATTGTCGCAAGGTCTCCAAGAGATGGGTGTTCCAATTCACCTCATCTGTCTCCTCAGGAACCTGTGTGAGGGCAAGAGGCCACAGTCAGAACTGGGCATGGTATAACTGATTGGTTTCCGATTGAGAAAGGAGTGAGACAAGGCTGCTTACTGTCGCCCTGCCTATTAACCTATATGCTGAGTGCATCATGAGGAAGGCCGGTCTGGACGAGTCTTCAGCTGTAGTGAAGATTGCTGGAAAACGTATCAACAACCTTAGATATGCGGATGATACCACTTTAATGGTAGAAAGTGAAGTGGAACTCAATAGACTTCTGATGCGCGTACAAGAAGAGAGTGAGAAGTTTGGGCTTAAAATGAACATATAAAAGACAAAAATCATGACGTCTTGCCCTATCAAGTCCTGGAGCATCAAGGGACAAGAAGTGGAAGCCGTAACAGATTTTCTCTTCTTGGGCTCCAAGATTACCTCGTAAGGAGACTGCAGCCATAAAATTAGGAGACACCTGCTTCTTAGAAAGAGAGCCATGGCTAGCCTTGACCGCCTAGTAAAGAGCAGAGGCATTAGTCTTCCAACCAAGATCCATATACCTCGTGTTATGGTCTTTCCAGTTGTGATGTATGGAGGCGAGAGTTGGAGCGTGAAGAAGGCTGACCGCGGAAGAATTCACGCGTTTGAATTGTGGTGCTGGCGGAGACTCTTGAGAGTTCCTTGGACTGCCAGAAGATCAGATCAGTCGATATTGTCGACCATAAGCCCTGACTGCTCATTGGAAGATGAAATTCTAAAGTTAAAGCACAGCTACTTTGGTCATCTGATGAGAAGAGAGGAGTCGCTGGAGAAAGTTTTGATGTTGGGAAATGTTGAGGCTCACTGGAGAAGGAGCAGGCACCGAACGCGATGGTTAGATGGCATTCTCGAGCACTGCAGATGAAGTTATGTGATGTTAGGAAGATAGGGAGAGACCGGAAAGCGTAGCGTGATATGGTCCAATGGTCCATAGGGTCACGAAGTGTCGGACACGACTGAACGACTGAACTGAACTGATTCTCCGTCTAATCCTAAGCCTTGTTTTTTTTTTTTTGGTTCCCCTCACGGGGCATCACTCCAGCAAAATCAACTGTCCTCATTTCTTGTAAAAGATTCCTACAAATACTGCAGCAATTAACAAAAACAACTTCTGCATAATGGATGAGCTTTTCTCGCGTTTTTTCATTTTTCAGAAGACCCCAACACCTATTTTTGATCTTCTGTATGTGTATGACACGGGCGGTAATAGAATAAATTCTCTCCCCCATCCCGATTTGAATTACGTGGATAGTCTCAGCAGAGGACACCTCGGTTAAATTCAGTGGCCCCTTTAGCTTTTCTTCGCCTTATCGGGCCCCAAGTATGCGTAGGTGCACAACCTACCACCCCTAACACCACCTTTGTTTCACTGCAAAATGACGCTTGGATTCTAAAAGCGATTGAAAATAATGTCTTGGAATTATTTTGCTTAGCTGCAACCTCAGCTATGGGTGTCGGATTGGACACTCTCGAGCCGGATTCACAACACGGAGTGAGGTTAGAGGCTGGAATCGATAATCGTCCATGTTACAACAAATGCAATAATTGCGAGAACATGGGTTTGTTTGACTCGTTTATTCTCTTCGAAGGAGTTAAATTTTATTTGAAGCCTATGAGCAGAAAAAACATGACGTCCCAAGATGAAAGCGGAGCTTGAAATACATACTTCAGGCTATTCGACTATTATCGGCTCCACGCCGTCATTATCCAGCTCCCTAACTATAGTGGCATGTGCAGTGAATGCAACAAAAATAAATGATATACACGTGCTATCAATACCTGATCATCCCTTGCTTACAATCGAATAAGGATGGGGTAGTATTCAAATTATGCAATGCATGAGTTAGTATCCTACCTTCTTGCTGAAATATATTTCCGAGCTGGAATACCCCTCAGTCAGCGAACTTTAGGCACGTCAAGAAAGGGACTGTCTTTTTGTCACTTAACAAAGCGCCTCACAAGTTTTTTTTTTTTCACTTCAGATCTAAGATGAATTCTAAGCTGCATATATTGTGGGTAATGAAAAAAAGAAGTAAAATAACGTTGCCCAGCCCGCACCACAGAAATTACAATCGGCTTAAACCAATATAAATTAAATAAAGGGCAACAAAAAATAAAAATTTTTATTGCAAAAAAGAAAGAAAGTTGAAAAAAAAGGTAAAAAAAAAATCTCAAGAGTGTACATCAAATCTATGGAAATGTTTGAAGAGAGCGATACAATTTTTCTTCATTTTTCTTGTGCATGTTCAGTCTCTCTTTTTTCATACCTAGATTGCCTTCCCACTTCCTTATTTTACTACTGGCCAATAATTTTCCACTTGTATGTTCTAGAAAGATAGACTGTAATAGATTTAGTAGAATTGCTATATTTGTATGCAAACTTTCTATTACTGACTTGAAGAAGGTATGGTCCAGCTATACACTCTGCATTTAATCAGTACTTTATGGTGTCTTGTTTCGTAGCACAACGTCTACCGAAAGCAGAGTTCCCAATATGATGCGACTACGAGAAAGTATGGCATTAAATAATATTTTGCATGCCACACGTATGCGGACAAACAGTGGTTTCCTTGAACCCATATATTTCAATGTCCAGACGGTAGGTTACATCGAATGGGGCTCCAGGAACCCCGTTACCGCCAAAGTATCGCATCCTCTAGTGGCCATGGTACCATAATATGACAAAACAAATCCTACCTATCACTATATAGGTGCCGTGGAAAGAACGAAAGGTGACATTTTGTTAATTTATTGCTCAAGAACGCGCGCCGAAGCTCGTGTTTGGCCTTGATATGTTTATCTAAATTTCATTCACCGAGAGTGTCTTGCTGGTCGAAATCAATTACAGGAATTTGCATAAACGCACTTAACGACCCTCACATGCAGTCCAGCAGCTGTTTGCTGCCAAGAGATGCGAAATGACGGCCTACGGCGGCTGTAGGCATAGCACCACGTGTTGAACGCAAATCAAATTGCTTTTTGTCAATTTTTTAAACACGCCCTACAACCCAGGGTAGCGCTTAAAATGTCCCAGTGTTTCTTGAAAACTGAAGAAAATGGCAGAAGCCGTAGCGTATGCTTTGCCTTTTAAGCATTCCTAAGGTTATTCGGCAGTTCCAAACAACCCAAATGAACAATTAGTCGTAAGGATGAATGTAGAAAAAAAAAAACATTCATTCCAATCCATGAAATTCGATGTAGAAAGCAAATAAATTTGATTTCCTCTTGTAAAACAGGTCATAGCGACGGACACAGTTTACGACAGCCCCCTGACGTGGGCTGAATCGTTTACTAAGGGTCCCAAACAAACACCTGCACGACCGATCAAAGAACCATAACCAGGAATAAAATGTTCAGTGCAGCTTTTACCACAAACCCGCTGAGATCGGACGCGATGGATTAGCTTCCACGAGAAAATGGTTCTAGGCACAAAAAAATAATTTCCGCGTAAGCATACGCTATAGAACGGCAGAAATTGCAGCAGTAAATATCGAACTAAACTTTCGGGTTTCCTGAAAAAAGAATTTCAGTCTGCCCCTTCTATATTTTTTTCCATAGTAGGAACTTATATTAGCCTGTATTTTAGCGACCTCCTAATTGTGTCTTGTTTTCTCACACCTCACGTACATCTCAGCACATAAAATTTACTGCTAGCGTTTATAGTGTCACTTTTACGGTTGCTACTGATTGGTCGTTTCTTATTGCTCGACCCAAAAGTTTGTCGATAAAATGCTGATCCGTGCTGAGTTTAGCTAGTGCGTTTTATTTCCTTACCACTTTTCAAATACTGAACTTTTTTGCACGTTTCAGAATATGGTCCAAATTAGGTACCGTTCCATCAACGCCTTAAAATGTCGACTACTTTGTTAATATTGCACTTGGCTTTGATGAAAATGCGAACAAAGTATTAATTACAAAATCACTGAAAGCTTTGCGAAGATATAAAAAATTGACTGTTCATTTCGGTACATAAATAAATCTTTAAATAAATAAATAAATCTTAATAAATAAATCTTAATAAATCTTAATAAATAAAATAAATAAATCTAAATAAATAAATAAATCGGTAAATAAATCTTTTCGAGGATGACTGTGTCATATACCGTGAAATTAACAGTGATTCTGACGTTGCTCTCCTTCAATCCGATATTCATCATGCCCTTGAATGGACTAACGGGTGGAACAAGGAACTAAATATTAACAAATGCAAGTATATGCGTGTCTCTCGTCGTAACACTTTATTACCCTCATACCTTTTTAATAATAGTAGCCTTGAGTCTGTGTCTTGTTATAAATATTTAGGTGTATTTATTTCCCATAATCTTAACTGGAAGGCTCATATAGATCACATAACCAACAACGCTAATCGCATGCTAGGCTACATACATCGTAACTTTAGTCTTTCCTCCATTTCCGTAAAATTCCTCCTTTACAAATCGTTGGTTCGTAGTAAACTGGAGTATGCTTCATCCATCTGGGCCCCTTATCAAGAGACACTAATCTATGAACTCGAATCTATTCAGAACCGTGACGCCCGTTTCATTCTCTCTAACTATCATCGTAATTCTAGTGTCACTGCTATGAAATCAAGCTTATCACTGCCACTACTGTCTCAACGTAGAAATATATTCCGTCTTTGTCTATTTCATAAGATCTACTATAATAACCCCATCCTTAAGACAAAATTCATTACGCCTCTTTGCTACATGTCTGCTCGGATCGATCACCGTCATAAGGTTGGTATTCCTTCGTGCCAAACAAATCACTTCTACAACTCATTCATCCCCAACACATCGGCACAATGGAATCGCCTTCCCCCATCGGTTGTTGAAGTGAGTGACCATTCTGCGTTTAAATCTGCTTTAGCTAATCTGATGTTAACATAGAACATTGAATTCTTCCACACTGCCATTTGTTTATTGTTTTTAGTTCATCTGCTGTTTTTATAAACTTTTTTTCTCTTTTTTCCCCCCGAATTGTGCTGCTGATTACGTGTATGATGGTATATTTCAGCAACTTTGTTTCCTGCCTGCTAGTAAAATTGTTTGTTTTGCTCACGTGGTATATTTGTGTGCTTATACAATTCGCTCACACGTCTGTGTCAGTAGCTAATGATTTGTATTCTTATATTGCTGTAACTTGCTTATGTGTTTCAACCATACTACTGTTCAAATTTGTTGTAATACTGATTGCTGTTCTTTTCCTTTTTTTTTTTCTTTTATTGTACCCCACGCCCCTCTGTAATGCCCTCGGGCCCTGAGGGTACTGAAATAAATAAATGGAAACGATAGTGAGGCTGTTGTGTTTATTTTCTGTTAAAGTTTCGATTTGTTCTATGGGTAAAAGAATGAGCACGATACACGATAAGCAAGCAGTCGTATTCGCTCACTACCTACGTCCTTCACGCGAGATGAAGCGAAATTCAGTTGTCTGTATTCTTTCTTTCTTTCTTTAGTTATTTAGTTATTTATTTTTTCTTTCTTTCCTTCTTTCATCTTTATTGAAGACAATGCGATACAAATTAGCTAAGGAGGCAATAGCAAAAGGATCGGAAAGAACCTGACTAGGCTATGCCATCCTGACTGCGTTGGCAGCGCAAGCTTACTTGCGGCTGCACATCTTAATACGGATCCAAAAGAATACAGCAATCTAAACTCAGTAAGAAGTTTATTTTTTTCGGCCCTGTTTTATTCTTTCCGCGCAAAGACAAGGGCGAAAATATTTTTTGTGCAATAATACAAAGTAACTTCTTTGATACTTAACAAATACATGTTTTCAGGAGACAAAAATCAATGGAAATGTACAGTAGTACGCAAGACATGAGCAAAGTACAATGTAACTCGCGTAATGCATGATGACCACAGCGAATAATACAGAAAAATCTCATCAGGATTTCACTTAGTAGTTTAACACACACACCTGCTCTGTTAGAAATTTAGCTTTAACTAGCTTTTTGAATTGTTTTTGAGATACTATAGAATATACCAAGTTTAATATGTCAGCGTGCTCATTGAGCAGTTCTGGTATTTGTGATGATAACCACTGTAAGCCATAGTGTTGATGACATCTGTAAGTATTGCTGTGCTTATGAGTACGGCCTCTATGATTTTTAATTTTCACCCAGGAAAGTTGCCTCAAAGATGGCGACGCTCGATGTTTGTTTCTAATATTTGTTCGTGTAATTTCGAATTAGCAGATCACGTTGAGAGTCAATATGATATTCAAAAATTCTTGTAGAGTCTGTCCATGTAAGTAACATGCTTTTTTTGTATGCTTTATGTTCTTAGCATTACGGAGTTAATCATTAAATTGTTGAAGATGGCTGTACGATATGCATAGCTGAAAGAGAGGGCGCCTATGAGTAGTACTCTCAAGGAAACTCTGTAGAACACATTGTGATGCTTGAGTAAATATCAGAGCATGGTGTGTAGTCATGAATATAACCATTTCATATCGTCCTAAGGACGATATGAAATGGTTATATTGCATATCGTCCTAAGGACGATATGCAATAGATTTTTAATTGCATAGATCGTTAATTACCGCTGTTTTAAAGGACCCGAGAGTGCTGAAATTTGTAATTGATGTGCATGAGAGCTGCTGAAATAGCTGCGTCTGCGTCTGGTTTAATATAGACATATTTTGAAATGCTCGTTATATCTGTCTCTGAATTTATTATGTGACGGTTGAGTACGAAAGTTTTAATTCTGACTTCACAGTATAGTTGTAAAAATGTGCTAAAAATGTTCCACCAGTAATTTAGCAACTACGGGGCGCCTATTCATTCCAAGACATAAAAGGTGGCAAAATGACAATGCGGAAGCCGTCTAAGACAAGTATACTGCAAAGAACAGAGAGAGGTGAACACTATGAGTGGAAACCAGCAGCTAATGAGAAGGCGTTTGAAGCACTTTTCCGCATTATCTACATGCACGATGACAGGGTGCAACAAGCGTGTTGTGCACGTAACTGGTTCACAGGAAAGGAGAAGCGCAGTGTCAAACTTTTTTCTGTGGAAACCTGAATCGCGCCGTAACAGAATGGCCGAAGGTGAGTGTGTAAGTAGAAAGAGAGAATATGAGCGGTAGTGGATAAGTACAGAGTAATTTCGACCCCCTGGAGATCTTCGTGCGCGGACATGGCACAGCACACGGATGCCACTGGTTTTCACCTCTATCGAAACGTAGCCGCAAGCGTGCAGTGCAGGTGGGTCTTTCTGGGACATCACGTTTAAACGTGGGCAACAGTGGAATACTGCGACGTTTGTCAACACACTTATGAAAATGTCCAGCGTTATGATGAGTAAAAAAGTATGGCTTTTAATGTATGTTCCCTGCTCTAATCGAGTAGTTAGGGCTCTCGCCAAAATCTCTGCGCAGCGATGTCGTATCTATCTTCGTCGTTCACGACAACCAATTAATGTCTCCCAAAATTGAATAGTAGCGTTTTTTAGCAAGGATTGCAAAAACCTACACGTTCCTTGAAGATGACCTGGAGAGATGACCTGAAGATGTATTGATTGCTATGACGCAATGTTAGCGCAGACGAGAAAATTGTGTTGTAGTTTAGCTTTAGTGAGTGTAATGTATGCAGCAGCGAAATTTAGCGGTCATTTAGCATAGTTCTATTTCCCTTGGGTTTGCTCTACCATGTCTTAACACATTTATCTTTTCGTTTTGTGGTAGCCAAAGCTACACTAGGCTTGCCAGCTGCCCTTTTCCGGCAAGCGTCGTTATTGATTATTGCGTGCGCGCCGTAATCAAGACAACAGCTGTCTGAGAAACAAAAGAAGAGAAGAGAGGGAAGAGGGAGGAAAACAAGAAAGTGCCGGTCAAATGAAACAAGAAGGTTCGGAAGACTTCAAGAATACGCGCCTAATCGTCAACAACACCACAATCTTTGCAGCAAGTGCATCGGTGGTGAAAACGTTCGAGAAGAACTTTGTGAGCAATGCGCTTGGTTGCTTTCGCTACGCATATCCAGGTTTAACCAAGTGAAGCCGGCATAAATTTTTAACTTGTACAATTTAGAGACTTTAGTGCAACTTTTTCACAGCAGATGAAGGCGTTGAGATTCGAAACGAAAATTGGCAGCTTATCATGCAGAGAAGCCGGCCATCGAGACGGCGTAGTCTTCAAACAGAGTGGCCAATGATGCTGGGTGCCTGGGCATCAGTTTTTGAACTTGTTTGGAAAGGCTGCTCGAAGCAGGCTTTACAGCTACCTGGCAAAATTCACTAGTGCCGGTAGTCATCTTTCTGCATTAAAATTACATGTGTAAATCACTTACCTTTCCGGAATGTGCTTGTGCGGAATTTATGGGCCGGAACTGAGGATGGCAGTTGGTCTGCAAGTGCTAAACATTCAAAATGGGCACGAAAAAATTCTCGGAATAGGCCTCTTCCTCATCTGACGCTGATTTGTGCGTTGTCTCGTTCATTTGACTTTTATTCGCTTACTCAGCCGTTCAGCGCTGTTTAAGGCATCTGAACTACAAGGTAAAATCACGGCATGTAACACGATAACCAAGAGTGAGGAAACACCTGTTTGGGAAAGTGTGAAGCACTAGAACAAAAATGCCTTTGTTGTTTACTGTATGTGTAAAAGGTGCGATTACGCGCTTTATTCAGGGGGAACGAGAAAGAGAGCTCATCAAAGGCATAGTTGAGAAACACCTCTTTTCTGACACATTTTAACCGTTGCTCGCAGAAAACTATCCATATGAATATCTTCGAACTCCTTTCTACCAGAATGTATTTTATTCCCGATGGTGACGCTGAAAATGATTCAGGTTATAAATTCGCATAAAATAAGCAAGTTCCGCACCAAAGCGGACTCGGGAAGTATAAGCGGTGTGGTAAGCGCGAAAAAACAAAGGCCGCATGCGGTGTAGCTTGACAGGCCTCACTCCTTAAATCATGGCAAGGAGCGCCGTGAACTGTCAAATGTATGTTGCAATTTCAAGACGTGTTTTGTTTATGATTAACTAAAAAAAAGCAAAACATGACGCAAACTAGGCGACTAAATAGGAAATGCGGGTTAATATTGGATAACAAAACGGTATTTATCAGAAGCAACTCAAAAACATTTTTAATCTAATCATGACATAAAAGATAATACTTGCCAACAGACAGAATTTGAAATTAGGTTAAAGGTGTGAATTGCGCAGTGATATATGTTGTAGCGTCTCTTAATCATAATCGATGCGGGATGGAGGCACCTGCCGGAGTTCAGCAAGCTCTGTAAAGCGTAATGAGATGTTTGCGTGTTGATTTATTGGTTCTCACCTCTCAATTGCCATTATTGATCATCTTCCGGCTGATATTGGACGGCCAACCCAATACGATGTTGAATATCTTTCCCGAAGTGCGCTCCCAAATAAACAAAGAAAGAAACGTAGCACAAGTAAGCAAGAGATAGCAACGTACCTGTGTCAGACGTTTTGACAACCGCAATCAGGTAGAAAGCTGAATTATGTTTTCTCTTCTCCATTGCTATTCTTTTGCACGAATACGCTTTCTGTGAAGCGAATGAGCAACAATCGCTTTCCCAACGCTGTCTCAATGTGCTCGCGAAAGGGAAGCAAATAGCTTTTTCGCAATTTGATTGCAAGCTACGTGTTGCGAACAGCCTCTAATCAATGGTGCTTTTCATGAAACGTTAGCGGCACGCAAGACTGCGGGGTACGAAAGAATGTTTTTTTGCGTGTTGTGCGGTTACCATAAAAAAATTATTACATTTTATGCTCTTCAAAAACAAAATAAAGAAACAATGCACACCGTTTTTATTATGTTTTTGAAGGAAGTGAAATACTTCCTTAAAAAACTTCCGGTTAAATTTGTCTACCCATTGCAAAGAATGCAACTGTTAGCCAATGCTTAACGGTATAAGGATTCTGGGCAGGAGTCGCGACCAGGTGGCACGGGAAATTGTTGAAGCCTTTATGATCAAAAAGAAGGGTAGCATTTGTGTTAGCGACTCGTCTGTATCCTTCCGTAGAAATGAAGTTTCATTCCTTGATAATTTTTTGTGATGGCATGCACTGTGCGACTTTAAGCCCGGAAGTTTTAACGGCCTTGTGATGTTTAGTTAGGCGGGTTGTTAATTTCGTCGCTCGTTTGATTCTGCATTTGCTACCAGTGCTTTTTGTTGCTGTTGTTTTAGGTTTGACCGCTGTTGTTTCTTTTGTTTTGACTCTGCTTTTGCTACGATCGTCTTTTGTTGTTGGCTTTGGGTTCTGACTGCTTTTGATAAACTGTTGTGACTCTGCTTTTGCTACGATTGTTTTATCGTTTTATTTTTATTTGTTAGGGTTCGGGCTGGTCGCTTGTCATGTCTTACTCTGCTGTTTTCGGTCCACACTGCATTTGCTATGAGATATGGCCTGCCTTCCGTTTTAAAAAAATGTTTTTTTCCCGTTTTTGATAGTTTATCTACTGAGGTTAGAAATATCTTGTCTGATTTCCTGTTGATGCTGCTCGGCGTTCACGTGTTGGGTTTGGAGCGGACTGTGGCGATGAGTCTGATGCCTGAGATGGATGTATAAATATGCCACCTTTCCGTTTAATAAATAGTTGGTGGTGTTCGCATGTGGTGTCCCCTTCTTGTCTGTGTCCGTTTCCGTGTTGCGCCGCCGTTCAATTCCATCATGCACCAACTCGCCCCCCAGGCCGTTATTCTGAAATACTACGAATGTTGTTGGCAGCTGAAATGTGATAGCGCTCTCCCAAAATAGGTATCGATGCCGTGAAGGGATGTTCGGATGCCTCAGATATGTGTTTTACATTTTGTACGCTAAAAAAGGGAGACAAATGATGTGCTGTTTATTTCTTTACTCTTTGCAGAAAATATCGAACACATGTTTTGACAAAGAACTTTGTGTAAAACGAAATAATTAGGAAGCGTAATTTGTCAGCGGCCAACAACGGCAGCAATGGTCTTTCAGACGGGTTGTGTCTTGAATTATACTTGTTGCTATGGCGGCTCGAAGTTGCACATCCATCAAGATTTTTACAAATTACAGTGTATTTTTCTGTTAAAGTAAAGGTTTCTTAAGGCAATAACAAGTTTCCTTAACCCTTTTCACATTGTGTTGTGATTGTTAGGTGTCACACTCATGATCGCTCTCTACCAAGAATTTCATTTTGTGCGCTTTTTCCTAACAATCCCCTGCCTTTACGTGTTGTGCATTAGCAGAAGTTACATAACCCTGAGAGCCCCTCAACTGCTGCTGTGGAAGAAAATGTAAGAAGGATTCATATAATGAGGCTCACAACCTTTGCAGTTATAATTTTATGCTTCGCAGTGCCACCCCGAAAGGATATTCAGCTGAAAGAAAATGCTAGCCAAATTGTTATTCGCGTAAATCTTTTGGCCGAGCACAGTGTCTTTTTCATTTTTGAGTGCAGACCGACGAGTCTCATGTAGTCTGTCTATACGCGTATTGCGGACGTTCTTCATTTAGCGCTGCCTCGCTGACTCGGTAGCTTAAGTGTTTGAATTATGACCTCTGGGCGACGTCGGCAACCAGTTATGGCGCTTTAAGGAGAGCAAGGGATTTAAATTTGCGGATAAGTTTACTGCGGCATCCCTCTAAGGTGATGTTGCTTTTGGACTTCGACTGTATTAACAAAAAAAAGACGTCTTTTTGCGTTTGACTTGATTACATCTATACTCGACGTTGATTTAGATGTGCCAAATTAATTGCAAGTTTTTTCCAGTATGAGGGTGACAGATCTTTGCTACATTTTGCAGCTCATCAGGCTTCAACTGCGCGACCGACAGCTTAATATCATTGATATCATAATCGTTAAGCGCGAAACAGAGCTTTTACGCAGACCCTCGTTTGCTTTTTTTTTTTTTTTTCTGCGTAAGGTGCATCCGCCCTCTTGCTGTATATATCATGACGCAATCACCCGCCTGGGTTACTGATCCAAGCTGTTCTGTTTACCTATCACGAAGAGACACTCCGTAACTATTGAGAATAATAGACTGCCTCTTCTTTTTGCGGCATTTTCTTCTAAAGTACATTTCTTTGTTATCTCAGCTACATATTGTGAAATAAAGTTTGCTGTAAAGCTGCAAAGCCCGTACAAATGGGGTCTAGTGCAGATATGGAGGGTTCATTAGCAGTTATTTGTTATTGTAGCGAGAGGTGTGCGAGTGGGCACGGCGAAAGCGCAGGGAGCCGAGCGCTCAAGATGTGTCCTGCTTTTCTGTTGCAGACCCTGTTGCTGTTAACCGCCGCTGCACAAACTTCACCTCCACGTGTCGACAACTCTATCGACGACGTGGCTACAAAAGAGTGCCTTCATCCTGGTATCTACGTCTACAGCCCTTATTCGTCCGTCTACGTCGGAACCGTGACATCATCAGCTTCGACAGCTATAAATCCAACACTTCACCCCGGATTCATCAGTGGGCACGGCGAAAGCGCAGGGAGCCGAGCGCTCAAGATGTGTCCTGCTTTTCTGTTGCAGACCCTGTTGCTGTTAACCGCCGCTGCACAAACTTCACCCCCACGTGTCGACAACTCTATCGACGACGTGGCTACAAAAGAGTGCCTTCATCCTGGTATCTACGTCTACAGCCCTTATTCGTCCGTCTACGTCGGAACCGTGACATCATCAGCTTCGAAAGCTATAAATCCAACACTTCACCCCGGATTCATCAGTGGGCACGGCGAAAGCGCAGGGAGCCGAGCGCTCAAGATGTGTCCTGCTTTTCTGTTGCAGGTTAGTCCAATTTGGTCATGTAGAAGTGATGACAGGTTTTTGATTCTAGTGCCGTGCCCACACATGGTTAGAACTGTTATATATGAGTTTGTCTATACATGCATGCTTTTATTATGTGGTGATGTGGAAGAGAACCCTGGTCCCCCAGTTGCTGAAATGTTAGAGTCCTTGTTACAAGGTCAACAAGCTATTAGAAATGATATAGCTGAGGTGAAAAAGATGGTGGACGAAACCGAAAGAAAATTGAACAACTTTAGTTTTTGCGTCACCAACCTTGAAGACAGTGTCAAAACAATATCTGCTAAAACAAATGTTATTGATAACATGTGTGCCTGTGTCACAAAAATTCAGGAACAAATAAAATGGCAGCATTCAAAATAGATCTTGAGGACAGAAGCCTAAGAGCGAATCTTGTGGTTTTTGGAATAAAGAAAACATCGGACGAAACTGAAGCTAGTCTCCGGGAAAAGGTGCTAAATGATGTCTTTCGTGATAAACTTGGCGTGAGCTGTTCATCTGTAGCACGTATTAATCGCCTCGGTAAACAGTCTACACATCAGCCAGTTATATTGTACTTCCAGGACTATTTAGAAAACCAAACGGTTTTGCGTAATACTTTTAAGCTGAAGGATACGAATATATACATTAAAAATGATTTCTCGGCCGATACTTTAAGGAAACGAAAACTTCTTTGGGAATGCGCTAAGAAGGAAAAAGCAAATGGCAAAAAGGTAGCATTGATAAACAACAGGCTTAAAATTGACAATAGGTTCTTCATATGGGATGACGTTGAGAATAACCAAAGACCAGTCGAAGCGGTAGGAAGGGAGCTGTGTGATAAATAGCAATTACAGCATCCGACGCATGAGCTGCGCATGCTGTCACTAAACGCTAGAAGTATAGTGAACAAGGTTGATAAACTAGAAGCATTGCTTCTTTCTTACGATCCTGATATTTTAGCTATGCCAGAAACTTGGCTACATGACGGGATTTGTGATGACGAAATAATCCCACCCGGTTACATCTTATTCAGGCGAGATCGTGGTTCACGTGGTGGGGGCGTCGCAGTTATCGTTAAATCTGACACCTGTGTGACCGTTCTGGACCAAATCCCTGAACATGAAAGCTTATTGTTGAAAGTTTCATTGCATGGATTTTCTTTCTTGTTATGCACTGTTTATCGTACACCCGATGCGTCCGAATTATTTCTTGAACAACTGAGTGAACATCTTTTAAATTTACGGAACAAAAATGTTATTCTAACCGGTAATTTTAATCTACCGCACATTGACTGGAAGCGCCCTGTGTATGGGAACTGCAAGAATGCTGACGCTTTACTGGACATTATGTATGGATTATGTATCGAACAAATCGTGACTGAATGTACCCGCGCAGATGCTGTGTTAGATCTTCTCTTTGTTAGCCAAATGCTGTGTAATAGTGTTATCAGCATCGAACCTGGTATTTCCGATCACCGTTTAGTGTATTTTTGCTGGAAAACAAAACAAATCATGAGGCCCGCCCAAAATTATAAGACCATAAAAAAAGATTTTTGCCGCGCAAATGACACGGCCATCATTGATTACTTGGCAGATAATCTAGATAATAATATTGAGCAAGATGTGCATGGCTTATGGAATCGATTCACTAGTGCTATTCGATATTGTATTGAACATTTCGTGCCCACAAGACATGTAAATAAAAATCGAAAAAACCCATGGATTGACAGGGACATGATACACACCAGCCGCAAACTGAAACGTATAAGAAAAAGGGGGGAAAGGCAATCACAAAAGTTCCACGATTTAAAGCGCAGTTTAACTGAGAAGATTAAGATCGCAAGAGAGCGCTACTTCAATACAACACTTCCTCAATTTTTAAAGAACGATTCATCTAAATTTTGGCGTTATCTCGCGCAAGGGAAGGACGATGTTAAGGAACTCAGGGTAAATGGTAAATTAGTAAAGGAAGGCAGAGAAATTGCGCAGGTTTTCAATGAGTACTTTCAAACTGTTTTTTCAACTCGCAGTGAGCAAAATTCCTTAAACTCAGAGATAAATTTTGAGGATGTACCTGTCATTTCGGCTGAAGGAGTCCTAACATTGTTACGCAACCTGGATGAAAAGAAGAGCCCAGGCCCAGATGCTCTTCATAATTCATTCTTAAAACGCTACGCTCCGCAGATTGCACCTTTTCTGGCAAAGATTTTTCAAGTTTCTATCAGTACTGGTAAAGTACCCTCTGATTGGAATCGGGCACGTGTTATACCATTGCACAAAAAGGGAGATAAATTCACAGTGTCTAACTACAGACCTGTATCTATAACGTCCACATGTTGCAAGCTACTAGAGCATATTCTGGCTGGTTATATTTGGGATTACCGATCAGAAAACCACCTTTTATCGCCACACCAGCACGGGTTCAGGAAAGGAATGTCCACTGTCACGCAATTGGTAACCACTGTACACGAATTCGCTACGACACTTGATAACTCCGGTCAAGTCGACGTGCTATTGTTAGATTTTTGCAAAGCGTTTGATAAAGTTGAGCACGGAAAATTACTCTATAAGTTAAAATACATTGGCCTCCCGAGTTACCTTATATACTGGATAAGTTCATACCTTAATAACAGAGATCAATTCGTAGAAATTAATGGAAATTTTTCTGATGTCCTCACTGTAAGCTCCGGAGTGCCTCAAGGCAGTGTGTTAGGCCCTCTGCTTTTTTTATTATATATTGATGACTTAACCCAAGTAATTCCTGACTCTGTCTCCATTCGACTGTTTGCAGATGACTGTATTATTTATAAAAGCATTACCTCAGATAACGACCACGCGCTATTGCAGCAATCTGTTTTTTCCATAGAACAGTGGTGTAAAGACTGGTGTATGGAACTTAACACGCACAAGACGGTGCTTCTTAGAGTAACTCGTAAAAAGAATTTCAGTTCATTTCAGTATCGCTTACACAACTGTCTCATTTCCGAAGTTTCTAGTTATAAATATCTTGGCGTTACTATTACCAATAATCTCTCCTGGAGTGCTCACATTTCAAATATTTGTTCATCAGCTTTTAAGAAACTTTGTTTTATCAGACGCAAACTCAAAGATGCTCCATCCAGTCTTAAACTACTGGCTTACACCACATACGTCAGGTCTACACTTGAGTATGCTTCGATCATCTGGGACCCTCACACTAAAAAAGACATTTATCGAATTGAACAAATACAGAGAAAAGCGGTGAGGTTCATTTTTAATAAATATCAAAGAACGGACTCTCCTACTAACCTCATGACCGCCAACAACATTCCGCTCCTAGAAACTCGCAGGAAAATGACTCGTTTACTCTTTTTGTATAAAATTTTAAACAACCAAATAAACCTCAGTCCTCCACCGTGTGTGAAAGTTCCCAACACTAGGCGGACACGTCATCACCATAGTCACTCACTGCAGCCAATTTATGCAAAATCTAAATCCTTTCTGCATAGTTTTTATCCAAGGACAATTTCTGAATGGAACACTCTCCCAGAAAGCTTAATTCAGTCTCCAGACTTTGACCAGGCTCTACAGCAACATCTGTTTGGTTGACTTCGATTGTATTGTATTGTTACTTTGATGTCGCACAAAGGTTTTTCATGTTTTCCCTTTTTTTTTTCTCTCCGGCTGTTGGTCAACACACTTCACGTCATTACATTGCTTCTGTTTGTTAGTTTTGTGGGTGCTTCGTGTGATTTATTGCGTTTCTTGTGCGCTGTATATATGTATGCCACTCCTGCTAGGACCGGAATACTGGTCTGCAGTATCTTGAAATAAATAATAAATAAATAACAGCTCGTTACGTAAGGGAGAGATGGAAAACATAACTAGGAACATATACCTATATGAACTTCAGTAGGACAAAAAATTGGGTGACTCTGTAAAGTTGAGCTCAAAACACAATGCGAAGAACTAAAACGAGGAATAACATAAGCGATGCTTTTCAGGGAAGTCGAACTCTCAGTTTCAAAATATGGTTTTTGAGGCAAAGAGAAGATTTCTGTTTCAAAGTAATGCGGGCTATCGTGGACATTTTGCAAAGATGCGATTCACGTTAACCAATGAAGTTAATAATAAACTTTTAATACCAAGCTTTTTGCCAATTAGCGACGAATATTTTATTGATTAGAATTATAAATTTGCAGTCGGCCGCTAGAAAAGCCACAGATTTTTTTAACATCGAATTCGAGGTTATCGTGGACCAAATGACTCCACAAAATTTGCCATTTTTTTCTGTTACCTGTGAATTCGTCATGTATTCGTAGCTGCGCTCACTAAACCGCGCCACTAGTTTACATAGCCTGTATTACCAAGGCGGCGAAACGCGCATCCGCTAGCCTCCCGTTGTGAAACATAGCAAGCTGCTTTGGTGGTACCCGCGACTACCAAACACTTTCCTCGTGCATGGACAAAGTGATGACCCAGAATCAACAAAAGGGTATATTCACTTAGTGGTGACAAGCACGGTAGCCGAAAACGAAGACGCTTTTGTTGCACCTGAATGAAACTTCTTTTTGGCCTTACTTGCGCCCGCAATAAAAGAACTAAGCGAATCGGGGGAAGCGATTACACCAAACGCGCTTGTCGGTAGTTGAACATCAAACATTTTGCCACGTATCGAAGAAAGTGGCGCTATTGGACATGCTGAATAGCCGCTCTTATAATGTAGATAAAATCCCCGTTTTAAGCGTCAGCGCTTGTTTTGAAGGTGACTAGCATACACTGGAACATTGTAGAAACACACGTGAACCGCTAGAAGCTGCGAGATGCATCTCGGCGCATCTTGCGCTTAAAAACAAAATAATAACGCTACGTCTCGCTATAAAAGAAATGAACAAAGAATATATAATCGATTTGTGCTCTGGAACTGCAGTAATAAGATCGCATGCCGGCGGCTGTACAAAAAGAAGAAATACAGTTTTGAATGGTTTCACGGCAATATGCAGCACAGAGTAAACCGGCAGAAATGTTCAGAAATAAACAAGAATAAAAGCAGCGAAGACATATCTGGAAACATCTTCAAGTAGCTTTCTTGTATGCAGTGTTACGACCGTGCATCCGCATTTGCGCGCTCTATTGTTCGCCTGTGGGCATGGAAAAGTATTGTGAATATGTGGTGATGGTCCAATGGCTCTAAGTGAGCCTGTTTCCAGGAATCCTGTTTTGTAAGCCTGTTTTGCTTTGTGGACAACCTGCAAATGCCAAATTGACCCTGTCAAGAGAACGTCTGGAAAAACACAAAGAAATGTCCCCCTGCGGGAAATAGCCGGAAGTGCTTTCTTTCTTTTGTTCACCCTTCCAGTCGAGAAGTGCTATCCTCCAGTGATGAATGCCTCCTATCCAAAGGAGACGACAGAGTGACATGTCCGCTGACGTGCAGTACAAGAAAGGAGCATGACGCATACAGCCATTAAGTGATTTCCCAGGAATGCAGGAAAGATTTGCAATTGTCGAAAACGGACAATGCTGGGAGCGTATGCGGCGCCCACGTGCACTTGGGTTTCTGAGAAGTAAACCCACTTGTCAGAACCAGCCTGTGGTTTCTTTGCTGAAGAATAGAAATGTACCTCCTCTCCTCGCCGTTCCCAAGCTTTTCCCGCCAACAAGTGATCACGCCCAACGAATTAATGCCGGACCAGTCAGTGCTTCAGACCATCAGTGCAGTGATGTGTTCGATTGGATGCCGATATCTGAGGGGCGTGCCCTGGATTTGGTTGGTCAGCATCTTCAGAGAGGGGCTGGACATAGGGGGTTTTAAGGACGCTGCAGAGCACGAAATGTCGCTCTGAGCCCTGGGTAAACGGCTCATCCAGTCGCTTCTCGCTATGAACTCTTAACGCTTGCCATTTTGCTGATGTACCCTTCTTTTTCGTGTAAATAATCTTGTAAATAAGTTTCTCAAAGTGCCATTAAACCTGCTTGTACATATTTCACCAACTTCGAAGATTCAATCCTACTTCAACCCCGAGTCTCTGCACGCTACCAAGTGAAGGCCGGGTCGACGTAGCCCCAGCGTCACGACAACTGGTGACCAACGGTGGGATCTGAATCTACAAGCCAGAACAACTGGTGACCAGCGTTGGGATCTGGATCTACAAGCTACAACATCTGGTGATTCGAGGTGGGATCTGAATCTACAAGCCACTACATCTGGTGATCGGAGGTGGCATCTCAAGCAACAAGCAGGCGCAACAATCGGCCAACAAGAGAGCAGCTCGGAACATCGATCGCATGTGTGGGTGAGTGCTTGGCTTTTCTTCTGATGTGGACCAGGTTCTAGAACAGGGTTAAATTTTAGAACTGGTAAAAAGTGTTGAAACGCCTTTAGGTTTGGTAGTTTGCACTGTTGTTTTGGAAGTAGCCGACACTCGGAGCGATCATGGACCTACAAAAGCTGCAGAAACCGGAACTGTTGCTATTGTGTGAGGAATTGGGAATTAATACAAGTGGTTTGGCACGCAAACACTTGATTATAAAGGCAATCACTGATTTGGGAACCGATGATGAGGAGCTCAGTGAAGCATGGAACCTCATCGGACAAAAAAAGGAGGAGCAGCTCAGACAGCAGAAAGAGCGGGAAAACGAGGAAAAGAGGCGTGAGCGTGAACTTGAGAGGGAAAAAGAGGAAAAGAAGCGTGAACTTGAGAGGGAAAAAGAGGAAAAGAAGCGTGAAATTGAAAGAGAAGCAAAAAGGCTGGAGCTAGAAATTGAGCTCCGGAAATTAGAACTAGAGTTGAGCAAGAGGTCGGGCAATTGTCCCCAGCTAGCGGTACCTCTTCTCAACAAGGAGGCAGATTTCAAGATGTCAAAGTACATGCAGCCATATGTGATATCAGGGGATATCGGTCTGTATCTGGCTAACTTTGAGCGAACTTGCGAAAAACTGTCCTTCCAGCGAGACACTTGGTCTCAGAGATTATTGACGGTTCTGCCCTGCGAGGCAGCGGAGGTTGTCGCGCGGCTAAGCAAGGAGGACGCGGACAACTACGAGAAGGTCAAAGCTTGCCTTCTGAGAAAGTATAGGCTTAGCGCCGAGGCGTTCAGACAACGTTTTCGGAACGCTACTAAGTCCAGGGACGAGAGGTACCCTGAATTCCTGTACAATTTAAGAGTTAATTTGGGCGAGTGGCTAAAGAGCACTGATTCCTACAGTGATAGGGACGCTGTAGTCGAGCGAATTCTTTTGGAGCAGTTTTATAACTGCCTCCCAGAAAAAGAAAGAAATTGGTTACAGGACCGAGGCGAAATTAAGTCGGCAACTGAAGCTGCCGAACTTATTGAGTATGCTTCGCGCCGACAATTCAGCAACCCAGCAGTGGATAGGCCCCGCAATCCCAAGTTCAGTGTGAATAACCGTCAGGAAAGGCACTTTGCTAGAGTTGGAAACGAAGAAATGAAGGTTTCTTCAGGCAAATTTCCTAGAAAGGACGGCAGTGAGAAAAGTGGGGAAGTGACCAACGCGCAGAACACAAAGAATAAGCTTGAGGCTAGGAAGCCGCTCACATGCTTTAGGTGTAATGAGCAGGGTCACATTGCCGTCAACTGCCGGAAAGAAAAGATTGCTTTCTCGTATGTCAGTGACTGCGATGAAAATATGCAGCTTTTAGAACCCTACCTGCATGACCTAGTAGTCAACGGGAAGCCTTGCAAGGTACTGCGCGATTCGGCCGCAACGATGGATGTTGTCCATCCGGCGTATGTATCGCCTTCCGACTATACAGGACAGTGTGCATGGATCCGACAGGTAGTTGAGGAACAGAGTGTGTGCTTGCCGATCGCGAACGTGGTCATCGAGGGCCCTTTCGGCGAATTAACAACCGAGGCTGCCGTTTCAGGAAAGCTTCCTAAGTGCTATCCGTATTTGTTCTCCAACAAATCGGACATGCTGCTGCGAAAGAGGGGCATCCTTTTCGGAGACAGAGTTGTGCAAGCCTTAACACGTTCAAAGGCGCGAGAACTAGCTACACTGCTCATTCCAGAAAAATCCTCAGCGGAGGAAACGGCAGTTAAAACAGTGGTAAATGCGGAAGATAGCAGGTCAGAAAACTTTGAGAGCGAGGAATCTTAGATATGTCAACTTGAAAGTGAGCTTGATGGGACGCGGAATGAGGACCTTCTTGAGAGTAACCTCTTGCCGCCAGTGTCTAGTAATCTCACGAGACTTTTAAGTGGAACCCGAGAGGACTTAGCTATAGAGCAAGCCAATGATCCCAAGATACAGGAGATAAGGGAGCGCCACCGCGCCACTAAGACAGCAAACAATATTTCTTTCGAGATGGGAAAGGGAGTGCTGTATCGCTTATTCAAGGATAAGCGCGGAGTAGAGCGGGACCAATTAGTCGTTCCCCAAAAGTACCGCGGAGACTTACTGCGACTTTCCCATGGCAGCTCGTGGTCATGTCACCTTGGAATAAAGAAAACAAAGCAGAGGCTGTTGCAAGAATGCTATTGGCCTGGATGTTTTAAGGACACGGAAAATTTTGTACGGTCATGCGACACGTGCCAGCGGGTTGGAAAGGCGCAAGATAAGTGGAAAGCTCCGATGGTGTTAGTACCAATCATTACCGAGCCGTTTCACCGGTTAGTAATAGATGTAGTTGGGCCACTTCCTGTGACAGTCAGGGTACCGTTATATCCTCACTATGTTATGCCCAGCCACAAAGTTTCCAGAGGCTGTTCCGCTGCGCGAGGTGACGTCCGAGAGTGTAGTGGATTCGCTGCTGTCAGTGTTTGCACGAGTTGGATTCCCTTCCGAGGTCCAAAGTGATCAGGGTAGCGTTTTCACGAGTGTCCTCACCACCTCATTTCTCGAGCGATGCGGTATTAAGGTAGTGCATAGCTCGATCCATCATCCGCAGAGCAACAGCGTAGAAAGATGGCACTCTGTTCTCAAACGAGTCCTGAGGGGACTGTGCTATGAAAACAAGCGCGAATGGGATACCTGCCTGCCTGCAGCGCTTTTCGCTTTGCGGTCAGTGCCGCACGAATCCACTGGATTTAGCCCAGCCGAGTTGGTGTACGGAAGGTCACTGCGCTCACCTTTGCGAATGGTGCGCGAAGCCTGGGAGGGGCGCGGAGAAGACCCAACAGTAGTAGAATTCATTCTGAACCTCTTGAATCGCTTACATAACACTAAGAAACTCGTTGAGGCCAGCATGAAGTCAGCCCAGGCTCGTTCCAAGGTGTACTATGATAAGACAGCCCGTCAAAGGACGTTTTGTATCGGGGACCAGGTGATGTTGCTGAGAAGTTCAAGGCAGAATAAGCTCGAAGTACAGTGGGAAGGACCGGCTGAAGTCGTTGCAAAGCTTTCTAACACTAACTACGCAGTGAAAATTCCCGGTAGGCGTAAAGAAGTGCGCATTTATCATTGCAATCTTATGAAGCCTTATGTGCAGAGGGAAGCCGTGGTAAATCTAACGTTAAACCTTCCCGAGGAGATGGGGGACAACTTGATTTGTCTCAGCGGAAAAGGAAGCACCGCTCAGGAGCTTCTCAAAAAGACGGAGCAGAGAGGAGAACTAAAGAAATCCCAGCTGTCCGATCTGGGCGAGATAATAACAGAGTTTGAGGCCTGCTTCGTGGACAGGCCAGGCAGAACTGATTTGACTGAGCACGATATTGAGCTGACTTCAGACGTGCCAGTGCGATCAACGTGCTACCGATTTTCTTTAAGGCAAAGAGAAATTCTGGATAGGGAAGTAACTCGCATGCTGGAATTGGGAGTAATAAAACCCTCGGAAAGCGATTATGCTTCGCCTATGATCGTAGTAGAAGCTCCAGGTAAAGACCCTAGGCCTGTGGTAGACTACCGAAAGCTAAATTTTCACACCAGGGATCAAGTGTATCCTATTCCGAATATTGAGGAGAGAGTAGAACAGGTCAGTAGAGCGGCATATGTGACTACGCTGGACCTTACTCGAGGATACTGGCAAGTACCGCTCACTGAACGCGCCAGCAGATACGCGGCTTTCGTCACTCCGACGGGCAGCTACCAGCCAACAATGATGAGTTTCGGGCTCAAAAATGCTCCATTTTGTTTTTCCCGACTCATGGATAGGGTTTTAAATGGGTGTGAAACATTCGCGGTGCCTTATTTAGATGACATTGCGGTTTTTTCCGACTCATGGGCGGACCATATGGTACATCTAAGAGCTGTACTGAGCCTTTTGCGTCAAGCTGGACTAACCGTAAAGGCCGAGAAATGTTGCCTGGCAAGGGCGACCGTGGACTACTTGGGTCACAATGTAGGTCAAGGTTTCAGGAAACCCAGCGAGATTAAGATTTCTGCGGTAGCAGACTACCCGCGGCCGAGCACGGAGACGGAAATTGGAGCATTCCTGGGTCTGACGGGACACTACAATCACTACATCCCTAACTATTCAGCTTTGGCTAGCCCTCTGACCGACGCTCTCCGCAAGACAGAACCGACAAATGTAGTCTGGGACGAACAAAAGGAAGCCTCCTTCGTAAACCTGAAGGCTGTGCTGATTAGCCGACCGGTATTGCGAGCTCCAGACTATGCCCGAGAATTCACGGTCCAGTGTGATGCCAGTGATCGAGGGTTAGGTGCTGTTCTCTGCCAGAGAGATGACGACGGTAATGAGCACCCCGTGCTCTACCTGAGCAGAAAACTGAGTTCTAGAGAGAGGGCTTATTGCGCGTCAGAGAAAGAGTGCGCTTGCATTGTATGGGCCATTCAAAAATTGCAGTGCTATCTTGGAGGGGCCAAATTCACCGTAGAGACGGACCATTGTCCCCTGGCTTGGCTGCAAACTGCGACATCAAAGAACAGTCGCCTTCTTAGGTGGAGCCTGATTTTACAGCAGTACAATTTTGAAATAAGATACAAAAAGGGGAAGTTAAATGGGAATGCGGACGCGCTTAGCCGCTGTTTCTAAGCGGTCCGAGGTGTTCCTCACCATGTATCCAAATTGATAATCAGGTTTTATTTTTTTTTCTCGTGCGCTTGTATATGTGTGACTATGTAAAGCAGCACGTTTGGGTTTCTAGGAATACGTGGGTCCTGAACGTCTTGAGAGTGGGCTTTTCTCGAACAACAATGGCAGTTTTCTTTTGACCTGGTCTCTTCAGACGGGAGCCGAGTGCTTGCTTCGACATGTGGTTGAGTTTCAGACAGCTCGAGCAATTTGGCCTACGACAATCAAGACAACGCGACAAGCAACAGCGAGCTTCAAGCGTTCACGTGCAGGCCATTAAGTCGTCTCTTCATGCAGCAGCTGCGGCTGCTGCCCTCCGAGTCTCTTCTGGCGGGGGAGGAGGCTGTTACGACCGTGCATCCGCATTTGCGCGCTCTATTGTTCGCCTGTGGGCATGGAAAAGTATTGTGAATATGTGGTGATGGTCCAATGGCTCTAAGTGAGCCTGTTTCCAGGAATCCTGTTTTGTAAGCCTGTTTTGCTTTGTGGACAACCTGCAAATGCCAAATTGACCCTGTCAAGAGAACGTCTGGAAAAACACAAAGAAATGTCCCCCTGCGGGAAATAGCCGGAAGTGCTTTCTTTCTTTTGTTCACCCTTCCAGTCGAGAAGTGCTATCCTCCAAAGATGAATGCCTCCTATCCAAAGGAGACGACAGAGTGACATGTCCGCTGACGTGCAGTACAAGAAAGGAGCATGACGCATACAGCCATTAAGTGATTTCCCAGGAATGCAGGAAAGATTTGCAATTGTCGAAAACGGACAATGCTGGGAGCGTATGCGGCGCCCACGTGCACTTGGGTTTCTGAGAAGTAAACCCACTTGTCAGAACCAGCCTGTGGTTTCTTTGCTGAAGAATAGAAATGTACCTCCTCTCCTCGCCGTTCCCAAGCTTTTCCCGCCAACAAGTGATCACGCCCAACGAATTAATGCCGGACCAGTCAGTGCTTCAGACCATCAGTGCAGTGATGTGTTCGATTGGATGCCGATATCTGAGGGGCGTGCCCTGGATTTGGTTGGTCAGCATCTTCAGAGAGGGGCTGGACATAGGGGGTTTTAAGGACGCTGCAGAGCACGAAATGTCGCTCTGAGCCCTGGGTAAACGGCTCATCCAGTCGCTTCTCGCTATGAACTCTTAACGCTTGCCATTTTGCTGATGTACCCTTCTTTTTCGTGTAAATAATCTTGTAAATAAGTTTCTCAAAGTGCCATTAAACCTGCTTGTACATATTTCACCAACTTCGAAGATTCAATCCTACTTCAACCCCGAGTCTCTGCACGCTACCAAGTGAAGGCCGGGTCGACGTAGCCCCAGCGTCACGACAGCAGACTGGCTGCACGTCAGTTGAAACAGTCTACATAGGCGTGAGTGACGGGGGCCACTTCTCGTCCTCTTAAATGTTTGCTATCGTTACAGCGTAAGTGAGCGCGTAGAACAGTGCCACTTTAGATGCACTGATCTAGGAAGATGCACATTGTCTTCAATGTGTGACACCTCGCTCCGCGTTTACAAAGGCTTTAAAATCTGAAAGGGTCGGTGCACTGCAAACATCCAAGGTAGCACTTAGTTTCGAGTGAAAAGTGTGGCACAGCCGTCTCGGCCTTTGTGAACATTAACTTAGAGCCGGGTTTGAGACAGATCGCCAATTCATTAGGAGTCTGTCGGTTTTTGTTTTATTATTGTGGAAAGCGCGGCGTGTATCCGTACAATTAAGGCATGCCTGCATCGAGCCGGGGGGAGGGGGGGGGGAATTTTGAGCGCTGGCTCGATTTCTCTAACTGCTGCTGAACAAATACCTCGATTACATTAAAATTCCAATTGGGCGTGCTTATCGGGGTATTATAGCGCAAATAAAAACAAGGGCAAGAGGAGCAAGACACACACACACACAAACACTATCAGCTGGCTTCATCGGCGTGAGGTCGCATATTATACCGGATGCCCCAAGCTAACTTAATGCAAGGGTTAACAAAACTAAACGTTTCAGATAGGCAAAAGAAACCACTTGTTTATAGCTTCCAGCAATCTGGCGCACCACAGGAATATTTTATTGCGGAATTAACTAATTCGTAAATAAGATATCTTTTCTAATTAACGAAGTGTTGCATTTAGACAATAATTGTGAGTTGCAAAGTAAAGAGCACATTCTGAAACTCCAACTTCATTTATTTTCGATAAAAAAAGCCTTATATGTATCGTTTGCCCAAGCTCTAAAAGAAAGCCCGCGAAATAGAAAAAACAATATTGCGTGACTAATGCAATCGTACGACACGATTATGATGCTCTCAATCATGGTTATAGTATACGAAATTAGTAGCGGGATGACTGGACAGCCCAGTCGCAACGGTAGGCTAATATGGCGGCAATGGTCGCAGCCAGCTTTGGTGCGAGTGGCACCATCATGCACGCTGACTGCTTGAATCAGACGCAGAAACCACCGAACGCATATCGGACTGCCGGTGCAATGGGGTCGTGTAGCCAAGGCCGCAGCCGATTTCGTTCACTGAAGTTGAGGTTGAAAGCCGCACAATCTTGACTCACGAATGCGCCAATTACGTGATATTTTTTGTATTTCGTATGTTTCTTTTAGATCTTGCAAAAACGACACATGTGAAGCTTTCTTTATCGGATATAAATGGAATGGGGGGTTTGGAAGGTACTCTTACTCTGTAAGTCCATTTGTTGTCTAAAGGCAGTAGTTGGTAAAGCAAAAAATTATAATATTTACTTAAAAATCCTTTGTGGTGCTTCAGATGGCTGGCAGCTGTATACAAGTGGTTGCTCTGTCCACCTCAAGTGAATCATTTTTTAATCCTTGGCTAAAGTTTGCTTGGGCACCCTGTATACGCTTCGCGAAGCGCTCAGAGAAACAAGAATGACCGTCCAAAACTTCTCAAAAGAAAACATCGGTCTTAATAAAGGCAGCAAAGTAGATTGACATGCTTGGGTGAGCGTGTGTATCGCACGTAAAGACTATTTGTTTACCTTGTGAGCGAATGAACAGCTAGTGGCATTACAAAATGTCAGTTTTAGTCACGAACAGATAAAATTTGGATTCGCATATGCAATCGCCGTCAGCGTTCATTTCGTCGTTGGCTACTAGGCTAATCTGTGCCGCCCTGTCTTTACTCTTGTCTAGAAGCTGCCTCTCTCCAACTGCGGCTACACGTTCTTCACACCCCGCCGGGGTCGCGCAGTGATTACGGCTCTCGACTACTGTTCCCAAGGGCGCGGCATTGAATCCCGGCCTCGGCGGCCGCTTTTCGATGGCGGCGAAAAGCGAGGCTCCCGTGTGCTGTGCGATGTCAGTGCATGTTAAAGGGCCACTGTCCACCCTCCGGTCGAATATATTTCTTCCCCGGCGACTGTGAGACTTCGCCCCCGGAAAGCAAGGCAGCCAAATGTTCTTGAAAATAGTAATTAATAATTCAGTTACAATCACCGTAATCTCCCAATTCTGTCGTGTTTCTCTTCTCCCGTTCCCTCGCAGAGGTTTTTTCACTTTCCTGCTCGGTCGTTACCCTCCGCAAGACAAATTGCCTTTCCTCCCCTGCGTTTAGTGGCAGGTAGGGCGTGGTACTCTGCGTGCGCGAAAAAGAAAAAGGGCGATGGAGTACGCGCCGCTGCATTCTGTCTGGCCGCGGCGAAATAAAAGCGTGCAGCGAGCGGCGGGCACAATTAGTCGTGTACGGCCCATCCTTCAACCGTCAGTCAGCGAAACGGACCAATGGATGTCGTTTGCTAGCCCGACGACAGCTTTGCGGCTCGACGGGCCAGCGTAGTCAACGGCGAAGCTGGTTTCCCGAAGAAGACGATGAGAAAGCTTTGATATGCATGTTTGCTGCTTTGCGGCGCGCATATCGCTATAGCATTTTGTACAGACTATGTCCGGTACCTGATCGAAGCACCGGGATCTTTTGCTTAAAAGGTCATACCCTGGACCATGACGCTTTAAAGAATCCCAGGTGGTAGAAATTTCCGGAATCCTCCAGTACGGCCTCTCATAGCCTAAGCCGTTTTGGGACGTTAAACCCCACAAAGCAAAGCAAAGCGTTCTTCACATATACTTACGTGTATAACAGGATCCTTGTATATATGATCTTTCCTTTCTAATCTTAGGGTGCGCTTTTCCTGGCAGCCATTGACGCAACGTCTAGTTTGGCCGCCATAAATCTTTCTGCTTGGTATAAATCACCCCTGTGGAACACCTTACGAACGGCTTGTATATTTTTCAGGCAGTCACGTTTTCTTTCTTCTATTACAAATGCGTGGGCAGTGCTTCCCAACTTGTTAGGTATCGGGAACAAACACGCACAAAGTGCCTGCCAGCGGTAATTTTTCAGCTTGCGCGAAATTTTATGGACTTAAGGAATAACTTCAGGCCTAGAAGCCTTTCGTTAAGCATCAGCAGTATTTCGTTCTGTCCCGCGTTCGAACTTCTGAACGATGGCCTTGGAGACGGCTGTTATAACCTGACCAGGAGAACGACGTTCCCAAACTTTGCCTTATCTGACAATCAAAACGCTGAAATGGGCACGTGTGGAACTCATGGGTTGCAAGAAGCAAATTGTCATGACAAGGATGCGTAATCCTTTATTGTGTGGCCGCATGGCCGCTGTGTGACTCCGCGCTGTAGGTGCTCGATTTTTATACCGTCCCTGCTTACGTCACTTCGTGCATTACTTGTGTGGTGGAAATGTATCAGCCAGATTTTGGGAGAACAGATGCAAAGCACACTAAAGCTATTCCTCTTTTGATGGTCTTGGAATGCGTCGCGTCATACGGCAATAACTCCTTTTCTGTTCTCGTGAAGTAGACCCAGCATACGTGTCCGTCACAAACCATTAATTGAAGGTCTAGAAACTATGAAATCAGAACATCGGGACGTTCACCAGCTGGCCACCAGGAAGGTGGCCAGCTTTATAAGGGCACTAAAACATCATATACACAGTTGAACACCTTTCAAACTTTCCTTTAAATCACCCCATCCTAATATAATACTTCAGCAGCTTATCTACTTAAGCTTATAAGGCGTCACAAAGAATGGGCACAATATATGATTTTGTACAAATTCCATTTAGCTGCAAAAGTAAGCTAGTCTTTACAAACAATAACTAGTAGTATTCAAATAAAATGTCAAAAGAGATAAATATTTTTTGTAAAGCAACAACAAAAGTGAGTGCCTGAAAAATCAAGACAAGGTTTTCGTAAGTTGTTCAATTGAAGTGGTAAATTGCACCTAAGTGTCTAGTGAAATGTTTTATTGCAGCCAAACTGAAAGTTGTGTCAATGGCCGTCTGGGGCAGCACGTCCTAATATTTGAACATAAAGGTAACAAACACAAGCGTCTTGTTGCATACGCATAGTAAATGTGAAGCATGCGTGGGCACGGTTTGAATAGACAGAGGTTCTCGGGAAAGCAGGAGGGCGCTGATTAGGCTAGCAGACTACGTTATAAAGATAATTGGTAGCGAGTGCATCAGCGAACCATCTTAATCTCATTTCAATGCTTATAATGAATTTTTAATGCAGCTACCGGCTGATGCGCTTGAAGGATAAATATGTGTTTTTTTTTTATACACAACCCACCGGGCATGCGTTCTGCTTATCTGGCTCTGTTACAACCGGCGTTTTCTTTGGGAATTTTTATATTGTCATTTTTTTTTATCTCTCGACCCTTCGGCGTATATACGGTGTGGCCTTCAGCCCATTTTTTTGTGTCTCGCTTCGACTGTCCTTGTCATTGTGCCATTAAACCGCAACATCAAAGTGCTTATAGAGGCTGAATTATTAAACAACGTTATGGGGATCGATGAAGCCCATTTCTTTGGCCATTACGTGGTAAACCTGCACTGAACTCATCTTTGTCCGACCCCCAACCCATACTGGGTAATGCGGAAAGTTACCCATTTCGATCCTCGCAAATGTGTTGTGAATGGTATTTCAAGGTCGCATTCTAGTCTCCTAATTTACATACGGGAATCACAACGGCAACAATGCGCCCAGAGGGCACCCTAAATGAGGTTGTAATGGACTTCACCTCAGGCCATCCGATTCACCTGCTGAAGCAGACATGATTCAAGTGTGATAGTCGCTTACAGCCCGATTTTTCCTTTCAATGAATTTTGGCACCAGACTTTCCAAGGCAGGCAATTCGACGTGATGGACTGACGGCTAGGCTTTCGAGGCCGTGATTCTTCCCTCTCTTGCACTTACCTTCCCTGAAGACTTATCTCCTCTGGGGATACCTGAAGATCAAGGTCTATACAAAGACATCCTGCAGCCTTGGCGACCTGAAGCATAGAGGCGAAGTGTTAGTGCGAATCAATGCACAAGAAATGATTATTGCGCGCTCTGTCCGCGTGATGAAAGTCCGTTTTTTGATGTGCATTTACGCTTGCATTTTGCTCCTTGGAGAGCTGAGCTGTTACTACTGATGGCGTCCACACGTTACTCAGGCGGCAACTCGTTGCCTATTTTGGGCTTGTGTCACGGGACTTTGACCATAACTTATCTTTGTGGGGTGAGGACCCGGACCACGTGCAATCAATAAATGCGTTAAGTCTCTCGGAGTTGCCACACGGAAGGGCGGACCTTCGAGAACGTGATGTAATCATTTTGTTCTGTTTTAAACAAAGTGTATTTGAGGCACACATTTTTTGCTTTCACAAGCGCTACTTTTCTGTCGAGCGGCAACATGTTATGTCTCATGCAGACATTATGGAGTAAGTTACCCTTCAGGCAGTCGGCGCAATAGGAAGATTTCAGTGTGACAGCAAAGGAGCGTGAAATAAAATTTATTTACACACACACACACACACACACACACACACACACACACACACACACGCACACGCACACGCACACGCACACGCACACGCACACGCACACGCACACGCACACGCACACGCACACGCACACACACGCACACGCACACGCACACACACACGCACACGCACACGCACACACATATATATATATATATATATATATATATATATATATATATATTTCGAACGCTTTTAATTAGCTCGCTTATTTACTAAATACGCAAATTAGTTTTTATTTTTTGTTGGCGAGTGTGTACGTTATATTAAATATCGGAGCTCGTCTTCAAAATAGTATTGCCGTGTAAAAAAGAGTTTTTAAGGAATACTTTTTTGCGCGTCTTGAGGCCCTCAAATTTCACCTTGATAGGCACTTTCACACACTAGTATAGCGCCTGTGACGTAGATCGCTCCACCTAGAAATTTCATCACTCTGCTGGCACCACCTGAGTACCACACATAATCACGGCTGTTTATTGTGATTTCCGTTTCGACCGAGCAGCCTCGCTGATAGCCGCCGCGTCGGTAGCATGGTCTTGCAGTTGGTCCGCAGAGACCGCATTGGCCGAACATCTCCACCAGACGCGCTCCTGACGCTGTGCTAATACGTGAAACAACGTATCTGATATACATATGAAGGTCTTGTGATTCGTGTTATAATTTTTTTGACAGCAAATTCTTCGCGGCTATTCTATTTGTACGTCAAGCTCAAAATTTGCAAATACATAATACCTCCCCCCCCCCTCAATAACATTTTAAAGGTAGATAATGTATTAAGTTATTTTGCTCACTAATTGAAGCCGTCCTATTCTTACCTGGTGTCCGCCGTAGACCCCAGAGGTACCAAAACTGAAATTATTCCAAAGTCTGTGACCTTTTTTAGATTCTGGACCATCTAAAAAACACACGAAATACAAATATGCAACGTTCCTATATACATACTGATAGCTTACAGGTTTTATGCCGGGAATTCCAAAAACAAAACATTTAGGATTGAGCTTTCCGGTATAAGAAGTAATGCAATTAAGTGTTCTCTTCAATACCACTGCAACGCACAATATATATTTAAATATATATATATATATATATATATATATATATATATATATATATATATATATATATATGCAGAATACCGCAGATATAGATATGCGGTATTATGCAGACATCCTTCTTTATTCCCGCAAAATGTTGCAGCTCTGGAGGTTTCTGTTCATCTTCTATATTACTTCGAAATGCGAGAAAATCTAAAGTATCAAACGAGGGACATTTTTATTTGAATCTAAAAATATAGCAGTGTATTTTATTTTCATATAAATCACCTAAAAACAATATTGCCAAAGAACAACCCCCCAAAAATAATATATATATATATATATATATACTGCGGCGATAGCGTAGTGATCTAGTACCTGCATGCACAATGATGAAGACGACGGTATTTTCCGCACTCGCAAGTGAACGCAGTAGGGCTAAGCGTCTCAAAATCAAAACGGGTGCTAAAGCAAGTGCACCAATACGGGTACGTAGTAAAATTTTTTCTCTTTGTGATTTCAAACACGTTTATCCGTATAGAGGATAGATCACTAACTAAAGCATGTTCTCGTGCCGTAAGCTGATTGTGTTCTTGTTTTTGAAAAGAAGCTTTCTGTGAAAATCAAGATTTAGCTAGTCTTTCTCGCATTTTTGTTTAGACAACATCGTTCCGAAACTTAGAGCAGTCACTTTTTCTCGCATGGCCGGGAACCCGGCCGAACAAGCAATAGACATACTGTTTTTTAACTATTGTGCGATATTTTATGAAAGATTATCCAGTGTACGAGGCAGATCGTAGGTCGCTAGCTCGTCTCTGGCGTGTGGAGTCTGTTTTTTCATATAGTCCTAATCTCTGATGGGGCCGACAAGAAAACCAAGGACAGTTCATTTTGTCATAGAACAGAGCACACCCACGAATGGTATTTCTATCCATAAGCACTTTTTCCTTGATCGCAGCATAATTATAAATGTGAGAAAGTAATGAGCAAAGTGTTTCTTTCTATAGGAGTCGAATAACAGTACAGTTTTATATAGCTTATCATAGTAGATTGAATGCCAACTGATATTCTGGGTGCAGAACTTAAAAGTGCAGTTTGCTCTGCCGCGCAGGTGTGCCTCCGGGAAAAACTTATATTAAAATTTTGTTAGGAGGCTCAAGAATCTCGGGTATAATTTATGCCTCTTACAGAGCAGCAAGTATTATGAGTAAAAATGAATTACTATGAAAGAAAGAGGAGCAAGCAAGTTGGACGAGAATAGGAATACAGAGGACAATCCCTTGACCACCTGCATCTCTACGCTTCTCTGGTTCAACAACGCGATTTCAGTCATTCTCACTGCGCAGGTGGCAAGATGGGGCTTTTGAAAAGTGAGGAAAAGTCGCCTACGATCTCTTTTATTTTGAAAATGACGGACGTGAAGTATATGTGTTCTGGGACACATAAATAATGATGATTATTGATGCAGTAAATGTAGCAAATGTGATGAAGATCCCGAAAAGTGTTGAAACAGTGACATAGATAACAGCAGCAAGAATAATTTGCATATACGACCAGCGAAAGCTCCAGTGCAGAGGGATTAGCCACGTAGCAGGGGTTCAAGGCTTCAGGAGACATGTATGCTTGAGAATTCCCGATAATAATTTCGAAATCACATACAAGGTTGCATTTTGCTTGAAGGTAGCTCTTCGCTCTCGCTAGAAACCTGAAAGGCTTGCTTAGCGGGATCATGCTGTGTGCGCAAAACTACTTCGGCATGTCTTCTACATCTCAACGAGCACGTACTTGGTCAATCTCTCGCCTGCGAAAGCTGATGAATTTTAGTGTGGCTTTCGTGTACATTTTGGTGCCGGTTGTGATCGAAGAGGAGTTGAAAAACTTTCTTTAGAATCTCGAGAACTAAATATTGACCCATATTTCATAATATTACCCTGGCAAATTCAGTTATAAGCACTGTAATAATTTAATACTTGGACAGCCAATACAAAGGCCATTCCTCAACTGTTTTAATAATTGCTGTTCTATGATAAGTAATACGGTCATTAGCAGCAGAAACTATAGTAAATCTACTTTAGTTAACTCTGATAAACCTTTCCAAATCCATAGAGCCTACCTGTTTTTACAAAGAAAAAGGAACGCTCCTCTCGCGAGTGCATTTTGAAATGAAGCTTGAATCTCCCAAAATATCTGGAGACTCCAAAGCGATGGCACAGAATATGGAACTGAAATTCTGATTATGCATGCTCGTATTGTACTTCCATATCAGCAGGTTCCCATCAAGGAGCCGTCAAGACGCGGATTAGGGGAAACCCGTCCTTCATCACTTGTGTTACGAAACTTGCAGAAGCAAACGAGTGTTTACAGGGCATACACTGCACAATTGTGTACGCGTTTTTTCACAATTTCAAATAATTTTAATTTCTGCTTAAAGAATGTCAATTTAACTGTCTTTTACAAAAGAGGAAACATAAAACTACTACAGCTGCATGATTCTGCGCTCTCAGTGGCGGAGTCTAATAGAAATACGATATCACTTATTGATATATGAGATTGGCGGTAAATAAATGCAGTCACATGTTCCGGTAGTGATGAAGGACGAAGATAAGAAAGCATTAGAAACTATTAAAAGGGGGAAAGCAGCTTAAGGGGATCAGGTAACTATGGATTTGTTGAAGGACGGGGGGATATCGGGCTAGAAAAACTGGCCACCCTGTATACGCAATGTCTGGTGTCATCGTCGATACCGGAACCATGGAAAAAAGCAAACACTGTATTAATTCATAAGAAAGGGGACGCTAAGATTTGAAAAATTACAGACCAATTAGCTTACTGTCTGTTACGTATAAGGTATTTACCAAAGTAATCGCTAATAGAATCAGGGCAACTTTACACTGCAACCAAGCAAATGATCAAGCAGGTTTTTGGAAAATATACTCTGCTATCGATCAGGTCCATACCATCAACCAGGTGATAGAAAAATGCTCGGAATAAAACAAGCCGTTATACATAGCATTCATTGATTATGAAATAGCATTTGACTGCCGGTCATACAGGCATTGCGAAATGAAGGTATAGAAGAGCCGTACCTGGAAGTGCTGGAAAATATATATAGTGGCTGCACAGCAACCATAGTTCTGCATAGATAGAGTAACAAAATTCCCATAAAGAAAGGTGTTAGGCAAGAAGACACGATCGTCCCAGTACTTTTCACAGCTTGCTTAGAAGACGTATTCAGAGACATGGAATGGGAGCAGTTAGGTATAAGAGTTGATGGAGAATATCTCAGTAATCTGCGATTTGCTGATGGCATTGCCTTACTAAGTAACTCAGGGGATAAATTGCAAAGAATAATTGATGACCTACACAGGAAAAGTAAAAAAGTAGCCTTGAAAATAAATTGTAATGTTCAATAGCCTAGGGAAGGAACAGCAGTTTACATTAAGTAGCGAAGCACTGGAAGTAGTAGGCAAATATATCTATTTAGGACAGATATATAGTAACCGCAGATCCAGACGTCCGGACCAAGAGACGGAAATAACAAAGAGAATAAGACTTAGATGGAGCGTATCTGGCAAGCACTCCCAAGCAGCTGACCGGTATCACTCAAGAGGAAAATATACAACAGTTCCATCTTACATGTACTTACCTATGGGGCTGAAATGTAGAAGCTAACAAAGAGGGTTGTACTTAAATTTAGGACAGCGTAGTTGGCTATGGAAAGACAAATGGTAAGGATAACGTTAAGAGATAGAAAACGTGCAGACTGGGTCAGAGAAATAACTCGTCACTGATATTCTAAAGGAAATCAAGAAGAAATTGGCAAGACATGTAGCGCGAAGAAAGGATAACCGATGGTCGCTTAGGGCAACAAACTGGATTCGAAGGGAAGGAAAGCCTAACAGGGGGCGGCAGAAAATTAGTTGGATGGATGAGGTTTAGAGGTTCGCAAGCGTCAAGTGGCTGCAGCTCGCACATGACCGGGTTAATTATAGTCCCATCATGCTGCTGGTGCAGGGCTATGCGTAGCATTTACGAACGCAGAAAGAGAGCAGATCATATCGAATTATACAGCGTTTATTCCTTCTCTTTACCCTAACACCGCAAATATGCAGACAGTTTACCATACCTCAGGTAGTGAGCTACTTTCAACTTGCATTTTGGGATGCTTTTGATCCTAAATAGTGTTTTAAAATTGTTGTTCTCCTATTACAGGTAATGGAGTTTACTAACTACTGAGGTTTCAGCAGCTATCTGATTTATCATCCCTAGACAGCAAGCAGAAATACAAGCACAGGCAATATCTTGACTCCAGTTAGACAATACGACATTCGCTCACTTATAATTCACGGCATGATCACTTGTGTCATGCGTGGACGTGATGCTTAATCAGCAGATTTCTTGATACTTCACAGACTAATTTGTGTTGTTATAAAAGGGAGCACCATGAGCTCACCACTCTTTATGATCTCTAAACAAGTATTTCTTAGCATTCCTTCCAACGTTCCCAAGAGCCAGGCTGTTCTCGAAGGTACGGGGATTTGTTATCAGATGTAGAGGCCCCAAATTTGTATTACATTAGCCAAACAAAGTATCCTCTATAAATGTCATTTTTCTCAGTTGGAGGACTTCACCACAACTCTACCAAATGTAAACAGTTCAAGAAAATATTGCACTTTTATGCATCTGAATACTAAAGAGGGCTCTGCCTGTGACCAGAGCCAGCTGAGCCGCTTATAAAGAAGGCTACAGTTGGTGCAAAGGGAAACAGCTCAGAACTTTAAAACAAATGCAATAAATATGATTATAACCACGCCGGCATTGGGTTTCTATACTCCAGCGGCACTAACAGATTCGCTTCGCGGGTCAATGCACGACAGCACTACGCTAATGAGCCTTTTCCTTATTGCCTGCTTTATTACAAATACGGTCCAACCAGTAAAGGGTACAAGGACATTCTAAACATGCATTTTCACATTACAATAATGACACGTTCATATTTGAGCATTCCGACGCGAGATCGACCAAATACGTTACGAACGACACGCTCCATCGTTCACACTTTCCTGCCAATATATTGCCGCCACCGTTTCGACTGCAAGGTCTCGTTAACCCTGAACTGACTGCTCAACTTAAGCTACGTACTCCACCAAAGAGCATCCAGCTATGCTAAGCGCCGAGGTGAGAATGCATTAACATTCAGTTCTGCCCTAAATCACGACACATTTGGTCCATGTATTGTGGCCACAAGAGCATCGGCATGCTATTTGCAGTCATAGTAAACAAAATGGCATACATACTGCTTATGCCAAGGGCAGTGTCGATCTTATTACAGATGTCATCTTTGAAAACATTGTTTTGTGTTCGGAGTGACGCTTTTCACGCACCCCAATATATATAGCTTCAAGGCATCGACAAACATTTCAGCTCTGGCCGTCGTTTCTTTTGAGCCGATAATCACTTGCGAGTATACAGTCGTCATGTTGACCTATGATGAATGCTACAGGACGACGCTGTGGCAACGTAACATACTCGCTGTGCGATGGCTGATGAAAGTCGGCGAAATATTTTCGACGGCAAGAATCGATTCCGGACCGAACTGAATTTCCACCGAGATTTTCAGCGGATTCTGTGCCAAGGCGACAGACTTCGCTCACTCTCGCCGTTGAATGCTTAAGTCTGAACGAGCCACAAAATTTCATCAATAGAGCCAATTCATACAACTTGCTCAGCCATTCGGGCAGCTCGCGCTGATCTCTGAAAAATATCCCGCACATAAGTAATAGTGTAAATCAAATTTCCAGGCGCAGCGCTAACATTTTATAAGCGTGCATAACCCGCATTCTACTTCCTACTAAGGCTATAGAGGCTGAGAACTATTATTGTGCGTATGGTGCTGCATCGTCATTTTGTACTCGTAGGTAACAAGCCCCTCCGCCTTTTCGTGGTGGAGGGGCTTGCGAAACTCGATGAAGTCATGAGCTCTGCTGTGTAGGGCGACCCAAGGTAGACAGATCACAGCGGAGAGTTCTGAAAAAATGTGATTCACTGGAGAAGGTAATGGCACGGCCGCTCGATGGAAGCGCACTAGGTGCGGCCTGCTGCGTCTCCCGAAACCGGCGGGAAGCGCTTACTTCCCGTCGCCACCGCCGCGGCGGCACTGCTCGGGAAAAGTCGCGCGCTACCGCGCGCGGAGACCTGTGCCTGGCTGCGCTTTGAGTGAGGCGTCGGCATGTTAGGAGCCTGTTATTTTAAGGATATAAAAGCTTCGCCTCATACAATTTGGCAACACGAATTCGTAATCTGTCATGTCTTAGTGTGAGCATGTCAGCACTTAGCGCTTTCTCCGCAAGGATGTATACTGGAGTGTACCCCGAAAAACTTAATGTCATAGTGGTGCAAGGCCACTCGATTTGAGTGCTCGCATTACCGTGATGTTGCATTCGGATCAAGGTGTTTGTCAAATGAAAATGTCACCCGGCTGGGAACAATTCGAAGGTGTTCAGCTGCCATGGTAGCGTAATGCATAACCACTTAAATCACTATGTCGCGAATCCCGTATGTCATTTTCATACCGTTTACTCATTCCTGCATACAGCTTTTATACACAAATTGATGCCAACCTGTTCGAAACTGCTAGCGCTGTCCAATAAAAAAAAATTGCAACCTCTGTGAAAATGTGACAGGTAACCAACCTTTCTATCTCATTCTGACAAATGTTCAGGTGGAAATATGAACGTGTTTATTAGGTAAAATCTAGATGATAACTTGGTATCTTCGACTTAGTTGGAGACTAAACTTTGTACGCCAGAACGCTATCCGCCATGGCTTCCCGCATTTTGCACGACAGGTCGAAGTAAGCGCGCTTCATAGTGCCGGTCTGCCTCAAGGTGCTACGTATATGCGCCGAACGTTTTTATTACTATTTTTATTGGCTGCTCGCAAACTTGTATAATTTTGCTGGTTTCTAATTTTTAATTGAAGAACCCGCATCGAGTGTTCCTTTTGTGAAACTAATTCTTACCTGCGATCGCAAGAATGTTCACGCTTCAGAGCGCAACTGCAGCCGAGATTCAGCGAGCAGCCGAGTACATGGCCACACACGAAAAAAGGAAGAGAATTACCATTCTCAGACGGAAAGCATTTCTTGAGAGAGGTTTATGCCATAGCCATAAACGTAGCTCTGTTGAGTTGACATTTCCAGCCCAGCTCGCTATCAGTGGGTGCAGCAATTTAACGATATCTTGCATAGCTCCTCAGCATGGGCACGATCATTGTTTTCATAGAATACCTTCAGGCACTGTGTACAGTGGGAAACCAATGCTGAAATTAAAAGTTTAAACAACTTGCTATTTAGCCAGACCTCTTCAGACTTCATTATCCTGTTAATGAAGGTGCTCGTAAGCTGACAAAGCTTCATTTCTTCCTTTGCGGGGTACTTCAAGCCTCCATTTTCCTTGGTTTTTATTAACCTGTAATTGCTCCAGTTGACTCATATTTTCTGCAGCTGTCTCTTGCACGACAGACATTCCGCCTAAAAACCATTACCAAATATCGCATAAATTAGCAACAACTTGGTAGTGATAAACAAAAACTGGGGTTCTTAAGTCTTCTTGCGGAGCCTCTTTAGCGTACCCGCACTTTGCTACCTGCTTATTCACCGTATCCCTTAATTGCTTCCTCTGTCGCATATCATTATAATACAGCCTTAAGCCACCGCATTATATGAAATAGCACCCTACATATAAGTATATAAAGCCCCTCTTTACTGAAGCCGCACGAGCTTGCCCTATAGGAGTATAGCGTGCCAGACTTCGGATCTAAGGGTCCCACTTTCAATTCCCATTTCACCCTTACTTCTTATTGACTCTCTCTGGTTTGGCAACTCCTGCCACATTGAACATGTCATGTGTTCTAATTGCGCCAAAAGTGTCTGGCCATATCTCCAACAAACGTGCCTCTTGCCAGAAAAGTGTTTTTTGGAGTTTCCGCCGACAGAGCGGGTGCCGGATTTTCTGTTTAACTGGGCTTTTCAGTTTATCGCATCGGCTCAAACAGTCTCAAGAGTATAAACAAATGTTGTATGCACAGGCTACTTTGCTTGCAAGGCCACTCAGACTAGCGGCAAAATTTAGAACAAATTGTATGCTTATATAAAAAAAAGAAACAATTGTACCTTTTTTTAATATGTCCTCCTAACATAACGTGCGATAAAAGCTTCTGATGCTACCTAATCGTCTTCATCTACTTCGCACATCGTTAAAAATAGTAGTTCACTGGCCAGCTCCCTGGTAACTAAATAGGTAACACAGGAAAAAAGGACGACACAACTAGTGCGGTTGTGCCGTCTTGTTCTCCTGTGTTCCCTTCACGTTGTTTGCGCTGTCACCCTATAATTACTCACCAACAAGTCCAATCTGCTGCCCCTTGCAGCATATTCAACGGCAGCTAGTAGGGTATTATGCTTCAGCATCTGGACTTTTTAACCTCAGTGCCGCTTTCATTCCACAGGAAGCGAGTGCATTTTCACTCCTCGCTGATGCCTTTGCCTGAGGCGAGCGCACCAGATAAAATTAGAGGGTCTCTTAGATGTCTCTTAAGCGGAGGACGGCGAAAGCCCACCTTTCTCCTACGTTTGCCTCTCATCGCTTGCCACAGCTGCAGTCATTTGAAGTCGTCGTTTGATATATTGGTCGTTTCCCAGTCATGATGAGTCTGCCTGCGTAGTCATTATAGTCCTTACCACTTATAACTAAGCAGGTTACTCATTTAGAATAAGTAGTGGTCATTACAAGTCGTCGTTTGACATATTGGCCTTTTCGTAGTCATTAGCAGTAATGATGAGTCATGCCTAGCTATTATAGTCACTAACACACACCTCTAAGCATTTTTACTAATTTCTAATTAATTGCGGTCATTACATGTCGTAGTTTGCAGACTGGTCATTACAAATCATTTTAGTCATTATTAATCATTATTAGTCATAGCATTAGTCATTACCTCAATCAATGTCTATTTATAACTTGTATTGATTACCTATCACCATCAATCATTTTCATTCTTAATTTCCGTCCTTGCATGTCCGCTTTTTGTGACACACACCAGCGCACAGATGCGACACAAAGATTACAGGTACAGCTTCTGCGCACAAATTTTCACTCCGTGAGCCTAGAACGGCTTTCGCCTTAAAAAACAAACGTGTCCCGTCTCAACATTAGTGTGCCTGCCCACGCGCACACAAAAAAGTTTGCGTTGACCACGCATACGGGAGGCGAACGCGTCCAGAAAGGAAGCAAACCGCGCGCTCAAAGCCGGCGACTCCGGCGACAACGTGTCCCCGAACAGTGGCGCCCTCAGCAGAAATAGCGGGCGCCACTGTAAACTCCCCAAGGACGCGCTTGCCCATTGACGGCGGCGCGACGCAGCAGGCCGCACCCAGTACGCTTCCATCGAGCGGCCGTGGTAATGGCAACCCACTATAGTATTTCCTGCCATGAGCCCCCCAGATTGGAAGGCGTCCCACATGCTACTGGGGACGAACGAAGAGCGATTCCTAGTAGCTCCAGGCCGAATGAAGCGGCTGAGCTAATGCCAAAAGGACGCACAGTTGTGGATATGTCGGGCAGCGACCGGAAAGACCGATATTGCAAGGAGATATATCAAACAGCAATGTGGAATGTAAGATCTATGACGCAAGGTAAACTGGATGTCGTCAAGCGAGAAATGGACCGATTGAACATTGATATCTTGGGTATCAGCGAGCTCATGTGAACCGGAATGAGAGAATTTAATTCCGGCTACCATTATGTCTTTTATTGTGGTAAAGAAGGAATGGGGTCGCTCTCATAGTAAACAGAAGAATGGGCAAAACAGTGCTAGGCTACAACCCCAAAAACGACCGAATGAGTTCACTTCGGATCCAAGGTCCCACTTTCAACATAACAGTGACCCAAGTCTATGCACCAACCACTACTACTGAAGAAGCTGACATTGAGTGATTTTATGCTAACCTGCAATGCCTTTTAGACCGCACTCCATTATCAGACGTCCCTTTCCTCATAAGAGACTGGAATGCTAATGTAGAGAGCGAAGAATTTTTTGGATTTACAGGCAAGTTCAGTCTTGGTGAGCCAAATGAAGCTGGGCAGAGGCTAGTAGAGTTTTGTCAAGAAAACAACCTGACCATAACGAATACTCATTTTCAACAGCACAGGAGGCACCTGTACAAAAGGGCTTCACCAGACGGTCTTTACAGGAATCAGATTGATTATCTTCTTTGCCGGCAGAGATGGAGAAGCGCTATACAAGCAGTAAAAACAAGGCCTGTGGCCGATTTTGGCACCGATCATCAGCGTCTTGTTGCCACATTTAAGCTTCGATTGAGGAAAGCACAGAAAACTAGAAGGCCTTTCAGGTATGATCTGGATAAAATTCCATCAGAATATGCTGTGGAAGTGGGGAATCGATTTCAAGAATCATATCTTGAAGACAAAGAGCCTGAAGAGATGTGGACTGATGTTAGTGATGTAATATAAGAAGTTGCTACTAAGATAGTTCCAAAGCAAAAGAAATGCAAGAAAGCAAACTGGTTATCTGAAGAGGCTTTGCAAATAGCGGAGGAAAGGTAGATGACAAAAGTTGTGGGGGAAAGAGAAAGATACAAGGCTCTCAATGCGGATTTTATGAAAATAGCAAGCAGAGATAGGAATGCCTTTCTGAACACACAGTGCAAAGCAGTTGAAGACAACAGCCTATTGAGGAACACAAAAGCTCTGTATAAGACAATAAAAGATATCAAAGGAAGCTTCTGTGCTAAGCTGGGCGTGATAAAGGACAAACGACGCAGGGACCTTACTGAAGTCTTAGAAATAAATAAGGAATACACAGAAGAACTGTACAAGAACTGACATCTGAACTGACATCTGAAGTGAAATGGTGGTTGGACTCTGACACGGCGTGCACTTCGGGTTATGTGACGTTCCAAAAGCACGTGACATGACCGTATCGACTGGAGCGGCGAAATTCTAATGGGAATGCAAGGATGATTGAAATATCCTTCAACCCTTCACTCCTTACCAGCTTGAGGCATTCTACATCTTTGACATTCGGACAGGTTCGTACGGTTTTGTTATTCGTGACTTTATACTTATGTCTTGTGGTAGTGCTCATAGCGTTCGGATTTTCCTTGGGGTCTGATTTCCCAAAGCCGCTCAGGCTATGAGACGCACTGTATTGGAGGGCTCCGTAAATTTAGATCACCTATGCTTCTTTAACATGCTCTGACCACATGGGGAAAACAGCGCGAATGAACTTCTGCTCCACAAACATACAAAAATATTAGGGGTATTTATGTTTCACAGTAAGGGCATGCCATGACAGTGGCATGTGACCGTATGAGGTGCTTTCGTATTGAGACGTCGAGGTAGACGCGCAGTCTCAAGTCGCAAGGCCCCTTTTAAGCTTTAAAGGGTGGGCATCTTTATCTACCGGCAACAACCGTATCAGGTCTTCATAAAGTTCCAGTAGCTGCCACAGATAGGCTGCACTAAGATATTTCCGACGCACATGTTCTACGCGTGATTTCAATTCTGGCAAAGGCGAGAGCTTTTCGGCCCAGTGAGTGAGTGTTGTGAGTGAACTTTATTAATTGCTCGGAGATCGTTTTCTTCGCCTCTTCAACCGAGGCTGACGAGCGGTTGGCGCCCCCAGTCCAGGGCACCACTGGCTTTCGCCAGTTTGCGAGCTCTTGTGACCAGGTAGAGCTGAGCCTCCGGGTCAGAGCTGGACGCACATGTTCTACGCGTGATTTCAATTCTGGCAAAGGCGAGAGCTTTTCGGCCCAGTGAGTCCTGAGCGATATCTTCTAATAAAATGCAATGCAGGAGACATTTTTGAAATGGGGTTTGCAATAATATCTCGAATATTATAAAGTGCTTATCACTTGTCTGGGTACACCTGAACCGTTTTCTTAAAAAAAAAGAAATAAATGCCTTTAGATTGCACCAATCAAGATAACGTTAACACGTCTACAAGGTGCTGGTGTTTGGTATGCTTCTAGTTGGAAGGCCCTTGACTCCCTGAAAACTGACTTTTCCTAGACCATCCACTCAGCCCACAATCATCGCTTCTTTTTCATAGTTCAACATTTTGTTAAAGACGCATCATCATCATTATCAGCCTGACTATACCTACTGCAGGGCGAAGGCCTCTCCCATATTCATTCAATTAACCCGGTCCTGTGGTAGCTGCATCCAACTGACCCCTGTGAACTTCCTAACCTCTTCCGCCCACCTACCTTTCTGCCGCCCCCTGCTACGCTTTCCTCCCCTTAGAATCCCGCCTGGTACCCTACGCGACCATCGGTTATCCTCTCTTCCCACTACATGTCCTTCCCATGCCCATTTCTTCTTCTTGATGTCCACTAAAATTTGAGTAAAGTGAGGTATTTCTCGGACCCACTCTGCACCCTATCTCTTAATATTGCCCCTAACATTTTTCTGTCCATAGCCCTCTGCGTGTTCCTCAACTTAAGTAGAACCCTCAAAGACGCATAAGCTCTCTTAGAGAGGGACAGTACAGCAGCTATGGTTTCTACATTTTATATTTAAACGTTCAGCTTTTAGTTTCCCATAAATGATTATCTTCGTTTTCACCGATTCACGTCTCACTCTTCCTATAATTCTGAAACACTAATCTGCGCACTAATATAGACCTCAAATTACTTCTCAGGAACGCATATAATCCGACGTTCGTAACTCAAAAACAGCGTGTATCGGGAACGCAATGTTTCGCGATTGTAGTGCGGCGCGAGCCGAGGCGTAGCAAGTATACCGTTATTGTTCATTTCCTTACAGGAGATACCAATTTTTTCAGTCACACTCATTGGCCACGTCATTCAGTTTATTTTTCATGCGTGCCAAGCAAGATCGCTCGTCATAATCACCTGTTCGCAAACCCGAGGAACCAGAAGACAGACAAAATGGCGTTTCAAGTTTCGGCTGCGCAGTCTAACCAGAATGAAATAGAAATATCAGATTCATTGCGATCCTTATAAAGAAGGTGCTTTCGGAGCAGTTTGATATGCGCAATGACGATCCTTGTTTAGATGACTGGCAACCATCTCCTCCTATCTAAAACACTGTTCTCAATTCGATCCGCTCATCGTTGAGCCAGTGTCTTGAATAACTATTCTTACCAGCAGGTTGGAGCATGGCTCGAGCCAGTAAAATGCGCAGCTTGCTAAGGAAAACGACCTCGAATACAGCCATAACCAGACGTGAATGGTAATATATATTGGTTACCTTAAAGATGGGCTAGCCTTGCATTATTGATGAGTTATAAGTCTTAGAAGTAACAAGCTTGTTAACAATCTAAGCCATCATTTCGTGATGCAGCTTTTACTCTCAGTGCAACGTGGTATTTCTTACTTCATGAACTCTATTTCTTGAACTTTGAAGCAACAAATATATTGGGGGAAGCTAGTGTTGTAGACCTGCTAGCAATTTATGATTTACGCGGGAGGATTCTGCATTGTGAAAGTATTTCATGCTTCACGTCCTAAAACACACAGAGATAGCGCTACACAAAAACACACCATAGAAAAAGTGCTGCATGGTACTACTATGCAGTACTGCAAGCACGAGCTGTAAAGTATTATACAGAAATATGCGTTGTGTTACTCACTTTTATTACCAATGTAGTACGCTGTGTTTAACCCACATATTTTACAGCGATACTGGTTTATTGATTTCTAACCATTCCTTATATCCGGTACCATATTATGCAAAATCACGGCTGGGGTATTCCAAGTGCGTTGAATAGGCCAATAAAGTTGTCACAAGCCAACCTCACCTGTGTCTGCGAGTGTGAGCCTCAATAACGAGTTGTCCGCTTTATGTGGCTCAAAAGCTGCAGATTTTATTTGAAAAATCAAGCGGCAGCCAAAGAAAATCAGCGACAATTGTCACAGTGACGGTATTTTTGGCAAGACAACAAGTTTGCGGAAACATGCAAATTCATTATGGCTGGAGGCTAACATTGAAATAAAAGTCGATGGACGCTCATAGCGGGATGCCTCACCCCACTCTTAGTGTATCGCAGAGGTATTGAAAATATGACATATTGGATAAATTGCCTCCACGTTTAAAGTACCATCCGCAAGGCTAACCTACTTACTCGTGGGGAGTCACGCAAGCGCCACCTTATGCTTGAAGATAAGGTCGTGCGTCCATGCAGTTTGATAAAATCTCACTTCTGGGTGTTGAAAACATAACATTTCTGTGATATGGTTTCATCATCATTCGACGGGCTGTGTTACAAAGAAAATTACAGAAGTTCAGTCTTTGGCAAGTGCATGGGTTAGGTGCGAAACCACATCGCTTTACTTTAATGTTGGCTTAGTTAGAAATACAAATCCTAATTAAGCTTACGAAGGCGCAAATACGGCAATACGAGCTTCATCGTCGTCATGAGATTCATAATACTCACGGTAGGCATGCTCACTTCATAAAATAAACATGTATAAAGTAGGTTCCGTATTTATTAACACCGCATTTTATCAATAAAATAATCGTGCTAGGTTAGACGTGATTACACAGTAAACGAAGGTTGATGTCTTACTTGTCAGAGCGAGCGAGATTGCATTAAGAGAGTGCGAAATAAATTTCCTTCATTGACTAACTGGAAGCATTCCAGGCTTGACCACTCTGATATACGCATACAAGGCGCCCAGCTATGATTGCGGGCAATAAAACGCTCAGCATTCGCCTCCGGATATAACCCGGACATTCTAATATTATCCAGAAATGTCTGTGGCGTGTGATAAGACTACTGACGAATTGGCTCCGTCGGCTAGACTGACGCAGTGAGCCTTCCAGACCAGCCAGTGTGATCTCCCTGTGCAAAGACATCACCAGACCGACTGCCCATCAATTTCTTCTATGTTCTCTTGCTCCCACATCGAGTTTCCATGGCGTCTATTTTTTATACTTTTTACTACAGGCACAGTCGGAAACTTCCTTGATGTCTGTGCAAACAACTGCCTTGCCAGCAGGAGCTGACGCGACGTGGCTGCATCGGCCTGCAGGCCTTCTCTTTCTGTTTGTCTCTTGCCGCTAACGTTCTTTCGAATGAAATCTGTGCGAAAAGTCTAGCGATCATGGTGCCTTCATAGCTCCCCTCAAGCGCTACCGATCGCTAGCAGAATGACAGGTAAAATGCGTCAAAACCAGCCAATATTCATATTTAGTTACTGTTCAGCGGCCGCATCTTTTCATCAGGTTAGCATGTTTTCTACTCCGTGGAATGTCTCCAAATATCCCACTACAGAACCACATACATAGCAAGTTGGCTTCCCTTCCTGAGGTGACTCACAGCCCCCGAAGAACAATTCTTATAAACTTAAAGATTCAGCGTGACAAGAGGCAGCTCTATTCAGAGCTCAAGAACTATATGTTTATTTCTTGGGAGCAAGCAAAGGAAGAAAGTTTAAATCAACACGATTAGGCTCTAGGTCTCTTTTAATTCGTTAGCAGTTGTAGAATGTTCTCTGATTATCAAATGATGCATGCCTTTCAGCATTCGAAGCAACGACATTTTGCAAGAGGTGAAAAATATTGCATAATGTTCCTAGTAAACTGGAGTATAGGAGGTATTTGTTCTCAAGCCACGATTGCTGTGTCAGAAAAGGCTTAGCGCAACACAAGGCGTTAACAGCTTAAGATATGTGGCAATAAGTATAGTGACTGCTTTGTTCGAAAGGCGTGGGGGATTTGGCGCACTCCGTGTGGATGAGTAAAAAGAGTTGCAGTCACTGACCAAGTCAACACGAAAATGAAGACGTTTCGGAACCCCTACGGGTTCCTTGATCACAATGAGGCGGACAAGTAACTCGTGCCAGAACGATCTGCGACGACCAAAACAGGGAGTCCGAGCTTAAGAAGGTACGGCACGAGCTTTGCAAGAATGGATATCCCACGCATTTTATTTCGAGGGTTGAGAAAACTGTTTCGCAACCAAGGATAACCACTCCCAGAACTTTTTCGGCCAGCGCAAGGATCCCTTATATGCGTGGTGTTAGCGAAGCTCTTTCCCGCGTATTTTCAAAATATGACTTGCTCATTGGACACGTGCTGACCTGCAAGCTTCGCAATATGCTTGTTAATGTTAAGGACCCCCTGCCTTCTGTTCAATTTCCTGGTGTGGTTTATAAGATACCCTGTGGCGATTGCAGTGAAGTTTATATCGGTGAAACTGGAAAATTCACACGAAGATTGAAAGAACACCAGCGTGACGCCCGGAACAATAAGATTGCTGCAAGTGCACTGGCAGAGCACGCGCACAAGACGGGGCGCCAAATTGCCTGGGATGATGCTACAATCTTAGCTAAAGAAAAGAATCTGACAACGCGGCTGCTGCTTGAGTAGTCTTTCATCCAGACGACAACCGGAGTCATGAATCGCACAACAGGAAACATGCCATTAATCTGTTCATAGTCATTACCTCACCACCTTCGTCTTTAAATTTCCATTCCCTCGCCTTGTCCGCCTCATTGTGATCAAGGAACCCGTAGGGGTTCCGAAAGGTCTTTTTTGATGTTGACCTGGTCAGTGACTGCAACTCTTTTTACTAAACTACCATGCCTGACCAGACGAACCTTCGTCGAACCCTTGACTGCTCCGTGTGGAGTCCGCAACATAGTTGGTTTCTTCTGAGACTATACATTTACAATTTCGCACAGAAAAACGGTGGTCGGAGAGGGCTACATTCATTCTGCGTTTGGTTCCATGCGAGCAAAATTCTCTTGTACAGCTAGACCGTCGAAGTGGCCAACTAAAGGCGTACATTGCAGACGGGACTTGAGTTCCGTGCATGCTTTTTCGTGGTCGTGGGCCCAAAAGAACGGTTCGGCGTCTTTTGTGAGGCGGGTCAGAGGCTCACCTGTCTTGGAGAAACTGTGAACAAATCTACGATAGTACGCGCAGAGGCCTAGAAACCGACGCAAGCTCCGTTTATCTGTTGGCTTGGGGAATGTAGCTACAGCGGTCGGCTCTCGGTCTGGGGTAATGCCTCGAGCTCTGAAAATGTGGCAGAGAAACTTCAGCTCCTTAAATGTAAAGTGACATTTTTTTCGAATTTTGGGAGTTTGAAAGAAAGACCGGTCGATCGCATGGCTTCGAAAACTGCGTACAAATGGTTCAGGTGCTTATCTAACGTATGCCAGAAAAGCACAACGTCGTCAAAATATACGAGGCATGACTGCCACTTCAGACCAGAGAGCACGGTGTCCAGAATTCGTTGAAATGTGGCAGGGGGCGAGTACAGACCAAACAGGAGCGCCTTAAACTCATACAAACCGTCTGGCGTAATAAAGGCGGTTCTCTCTCGCTCTCGCTCATCAACATTTATTTGAAAATACCTACTGCGGAGGTCAGCTGACGAAAAGTAAGTGCCATGGCGAAGGCGGTCAAGGGAGTCGTCAATGCGCGGCAGGGGGTGCACATATTTTTTTCATGACGTTGTTGAAGCGTCTGTAAACAAGCAGATGCTTAAAGTTTCATGCTTCTTCGTGACGGGGAGCACAGGTAAAGCGCAGGGGCTCGTCAATGGTTGATTACCGTCGTACTGAGCATTTCGGATGGCGTCACGTTCTTTTGAAGACACCCGGTAAGGACGTTGACATAGTGGACGTTGGTCATCGGCAACTACAATTCGGTGCTTCGTTAGCGGTGTCTGCCGCATCCTGGAGGCTGATAGGAAACATCGCATTGTCGACGTCCAATGTGTTGGATAAGGCGCACTGGTTTGTACACTCTACAAGTTTTTCAAAATAAGCGACCGTTGTGTTCTACGTCCAAAATTGAGGTTTACACGTGAAGTTTTTCACTAGCACTTTGGTTCGCCCATGGACAGGTAGACAAGACCCCGAGCTACAGAAACTTTTCGAGTGAGAAGCAGTGACATGTTGTCTTCAGCAATGCCACGCGTATCGGGGCTGGTATCACTTTCGACAGTGACAAGCTTGTTCGCACGTGGATGGATCGTTATGTGGTCATTGCAACATTGATATCCGGAAGTGCATGTTACTATCGACGGCTCGCTTGGCTGAGAACGATACCATTTGCTGCTCTCGAAGGTCTATAGCAGCATCACACTCTTAAAGAATATCCGGTCCGAGAATCAAATCTTTTGGGCAGTGTTGTAATACGGCAAAGGCGCCCATGAAAATAAGCCCACGGATCTCAATGCGGTAAGTGCTCACACCAATCAGCTTCATCACATGGCCACCTTCAATGCGCATCATTGGTTCAGACAATGACGTCAGATCCTTGCGGAGTGCCGTTGCTAGCTGGCTGCTGATGACAGAAAAGGCGATGCCGGTATACATGCGTGCGGTCACATCACAACTGTAGGGCGAACAACAAACAATAAAATGCCAGAAAAAGATTGGTGAGCGAGAAAGACGCACCAAAGTTTATTGTAAAAGCAGCAACTATTTGCAGCCGAAGTAAGAGAAAAATTACAGCGGAATGGCGTCAAGATTATAGTATTGTTTAACACAGATCTTGACGCTCTGGGCTACCGCATTGCTCACCATGTGACTTGTTTTTCTTGTCACAAAACTGTCTTCTCGCGTATTCAGTGTAGGCCTGGCAGAGAAAAAAACATCCTTAGGGGCATGTATTTATATAAAAAACTACAGCGATGTCGAGCAAGTAATGAGGCAATTCGAGATCATGGTCTCATGAAACTTCCCTCGCGTTAATACTTCTGCGAGGTCATAAGGCTGCCATTCTTGAAGTGCAGGAGCATACATTAGGCTCTTGTGAACAGAAAACCTACACACCGTCATTTCATAGTAATTTAGCGTGCTAATCCAATACGCTCAGCCACCGATATGCAACGGCGTGTTCGTGCTTTGAAAGGCGAATTTGGCCACTTTCTAGTGGTTGGCTACGCGTAAGCGCTTCTGCAAGATTCTCTTGAGCACCTCAATCTATCCACTTTCCCCGAATAAACGCAGTCCTACCACTAGTAGAGGTGCGGTGTAGTGTACGGCTTTGGAGTTGCAGTGTGGATGGGAACGTACCCGTACCTCCGATGTATGCTCTAGTACCGACCAAGCCGCCACTCTCACCCACATCTGGCTCCTACGTGCGCGGCCCTGGCTTCCGATCACCTTGCAGACTGAGCCTTCCTTCCAAGCACATGCCCCAATTTCAGCCAAGCGCCTAAGAACCCTTGGCGAATGGCCCACAACATCCCGGTCGGCTGTGCCATGTTGCATGCTTTTGCCGTCAGCACCTTCCAGCTTCTCAACCTGAGATACACCCTATCCGTACGATACCGAGCCACGCTGGCCGGCGACTCCGCCCGATCCTTACTTTGCTTTCCAAAATCGCTTGCCCTACGGCATTTGGCGATCACCTTCTTGTCGCCGAGCGCTTTCTCTAATGCTGCAATGTCCTACTGGCGCCATTGAGGGAGACTAACAGTCGCAGTTCCCGGAGCAAGGACAGTGCTTACTTCCAACTCCTCATGTCTTTGTGTCAAACTGTTTCTAGAAAGCACCCTAATTCTGGCTCTCCTCTACAAAGGTGCCCCCATCTCCGTCATCACTGAAGCGCTCTGTCGTCGACTTTGCAAGGTTACCATTCCGCATTCCGACTTCTCGCTCCGCACCGCCTTCTCCCAGTACATTCATTACACAGCGTCTTGCTTGGTCCGTGTTCTCGTGCAACAGGTTTGTACCCCTTCGATTTTATCATTCTCCCTACCATCTCACACGATATCGTCCTCGCATAAGATTTCCTATCGACGCATCGTGCCGTTATTGATCGCGACCAAGTAGAGATATCTATATATCGTCTATGACCCTCCCTTGTGTGATGTACATACCAGGAATGCGAGACTTCTGGTCGCCCATGACACCGACATTCAATCGTCTTCTGCTGTCCTCGCATAACTCTCCAGTCAGAGCGTAGATTCTTTGACTGCTATCTGGACACCGCCCGAAGCCGCCTCGCGCCACCCCTTCCTCCTGTTTCTGTCCTGAGTTATCGAGACCAAAGACGGCCATAGTGAAATCTACGCCTCGAAAAAATTGTCTTGTCCAGCGTCTTGCTCCGCGGTGAATGCACGGGACGTTTTCAAAAACTTGATCCCGTTCATATAGATACTCTTCTTGAAAACACGACTTCCTTTGAAGTTAGTGCTCTATGGTCTTGCGGTGTTTCGACCACATCGACACACCGGGACGTTTTCAGCATGCTGTTGAAGCTTATCAATCTGTTGCGCAACGCGATCAACTCGTCGCCTTCGTGCAGAGCTTCACTCCTTCCACCGACCTTCCTCAAACTCAAGCAAACCGTTAGCAAATCATTAACACCAGTACAAACGCACGTCTCTGCCATTGGCCCTTTCCCGGCTCCACTTCTGAGGGCCAAGTGATCGCAGATCACGTAGACGGCATGCTTCGACGGGGTGTCATACAGCCATCCCCTATAGTCGCTTTCGTCTATGGTTGTGTTGGTAATTAAGCAGGAAACGTCTAAAGAACCTACATTCGCGATCGACATGTACCGGATTATGAAGGAAAATCTACTTCCTTCTTTCAAGCCTGACAATCAAGTGGCTGTAGCAACGGACATATCCGAAATTTGTTCAACATTGCGTTTGCAACTATGCACACTAGGCGTCAACGACCTGTGGCTACATAGGCAGCAATGGGGAACTTCACCAACGGGGCAGCGAAACAGCGACATGGCGATGCTTATCTCAATTTTTCTGCTATTAAGGCGAAAGCCTTTAATGCCTCATCGTTCTCACCAGGACCTGTCGGCAGAGGCTGTCGGCAGAAGTTATCACACTTTCGAGGGAGATAAAAAAATAAAAAAAAATTAAAGAACACTGCAGAATCTGCTTTGGTATAATGCGAAAACACGGATGCAGCTTTTGGTTGCTTCTGGTTGCTTAATTCACTTCTTGGTTACCCATTTTACTTTTTCGTACTTTCAAATTGCGCGGCAATCCCTTCCTATGCCATTTTTCGACTATACTTCCGGTTGCGTGAAGTCACATCCTCTATGTCACAATAATTCGCTTCTTGATTATTCATTTTAGTTCTTGAAAGTTTCAAATTGCGCGTCGAACCCTTCCTATGCCCTTTTTCAGCTCTACTCCCGATTGTGGAACGTCACATCGTCTATGTCACATTTTTACTTCTTCTTTATTCATTTTAGTCTTTGGTGCTTTGAAATTACGCGCCAATCCCTTCCTATGCCCTTTTCGGCTTTACTTCCGGTTACGTGACGTTACATCCTCGACGTCACATTATTTCACTTTTTTCCATTTTAGTCTTCGGTACTTTAAAATTGTGCGCCAAGCCAATCTCTTCCTATTGTAAAGAAGACAAAGAACAAGCAACGCTGTGGCATCGCCAACACCATCGCTGATCTCCGGCACCCATCTCTCTCGTGCTGAAGCTGTGCCCTGCGGCTGGTAATTCGATCCTGTTGTACCCAAATTACTGCCAGCGCTAGACGTTCGAACCGACTATTAATCCACATTTCACTTGGTGGAGGTCAATCTGAGGTTCCCTGTACCCATCTCGCCCTGGAACTTCACAGCAGAACGTTGACTACCCCAATGACGGAGCCTACTTCACTGCACCTACCTCCGCCAGTCACCTGCACAGGTGCCCTTCGCCAACGGGACCCCGCTACCTTCAGTGGGAGCAGCGATGACAACGTCGACGATTATCTATCCACTTACGAACGGGTCCGCCGTCACAATAACTGGGACGACAATCGTAAGGGCAATAACGTCATCTTTTACTTGAGCGTAGTCGCTAATTTGTGGTTTCGAAACCACGAGTCGGACTTTACCACCTGGGAGAATTTCAAGACCAACTTTTCTGATGTCTTTGGCCGCCACGCCGTCCGAAAACTCCGCGCGGAACAGAGTCTTCGGTCGCGACTGCAGCTGCCCACAGAAACGTTCACCAGTTAATTGAGGACATTGTTGATTTGTGTCTCCACGTTGATCCGACCATGACCGAGGCCGTTAAGATACGTCATGTCCTCACAGGAATTGATGATGGAGCTTTCAACATGCTCATCGTCAAAGGCCACACTAAGGTCAAGGAAATCTACGACCTCTGTCAAAGCTACGACGAGCTCCGCAAGGAGCGTGTTTTGATTCGCCAGCCTCATGCATCATTCGTTGGACAAGCCGCGGAAAAGGGGTCATCTAGCCTCTCTCAAGACATCAAGGCTTTTGTACGTCAGGAGGTCGCGCGACACCTGTCCTGCAGCCATATGCTAAGGCGTCGTCACCCACTGGCCTTGTTCCGGAGCTTCGCCGTGCAATCCAGCAACAGCAACAAGTCTTCCCTAATCCTGCTCCTCAATCAGCTCCGGTCGCACCCTCAGTGCCGTTCCCCACGCCCACAATTTCATCGTCCGGCGTTGCGCCACTGAGCTACGGTCCAGCATTCGCGCCGGCTCCTCCTCAGGTATTGCGTCGCACGTGTGCCGAAGTTACTTCAAGTCAACCTCCTGAGCCAGCATTTGCCTATGCTTCGCCCCCTATGCGTTCGGCACCAACAGCTTTTGCTCCCCCCTTGCGTCAGACACCATCTCCATGACGCACTTCAGACAACAGGCCTATTTGCTGCCACTGCGGCATCCCTGGGCACACTACACGCTACTGCCGGCGCCGAATAAATATGGCCTTTGCTGCACGGCCTGCGCCACCTTATTTGGCCCCCCAGTTCCCCGTCCCATCGGGTTCTCCAACAGCACCCCCTGATCCTCCGAACTTCCTGCCTCGCCGTTCGCCATCACCACGTCGCCGCTCCATTTCGCCAATGCGCCGACGACCTGCTACTGATCCGGAAAACTAACCACCGCAGTTCGCGAGGCACGAACTGCGTATTCGACAGAATTTCAGCGTCCTCGTCTTAATCCCGCGAACGTTACTGCTGTCATCGTTGAAGGTGTTTATACTTTTGCGCTTGTCTACACCGGTGCCGCTGTGTCAGCTATCAGCCGAAACCTCTACCGCTCCCTCCGAAAGGTGACTACGCCTCTCGAGGGGCTATCGCTTCGTACCGCATCCGCTCACAGTGTACAACCGACAGCTGTCTGCACTGCTCGCGTCGTCATTGCTGTAGCCTTGTACATCATCGAATTCGTCGTTCTCCCCACATGTTCTCATGACGTCATTCTCGGCTGGGATTTCCTGTCCCAGCATCATGCTATCATTGACTGCGCCAATCCTCAAGTAGAACTCATTGAACCAAGTGATGCACCATCTGATGCCCTGCTCCACGAGTCGTGTCCTCGTTTTGCGGCCAAACTCCTCGTAGCTCATGACACAACCATCCCACCCGTTAGCGCTGTTCTGGTTCCCCTCACTTCCCCTTTTACCACCGCCGCGACAGTCCTCTTTGTGCCCTCTAACGTTGTCTGCCGTCGCCGCCACTTACCGCTGCCGTTTGCCGTCCTTGACAAGAACAACGGCGCTTGCACACTTCTGCATGCCAATACTCTTGCGCCTCCCACTATGTTGATCGAAGGCGAGTGCCTCGGCCGCATCGAGCCCGTGAACCTTCTGTTCGACTTTGATGATGTGTCATTCCCTGCTTGCCAAGTTGACGCCTTGACTCCAACTCGTGGGGCTTCAGATCCGCTACAGCGGGACCTTTTTGACCATTCTGTGCACAGCGCTCTAGAGCCGCGCCACCGCGAGCAACTTCTTGACCTTCTACACCAATTCCGCTCCTCCTTCGATATATCGCAATCTTCTTTTGGCCGCAGGACGACCGTTTCCCACCTCATCGACATTGGCGGTCACCAACCTCTCCATCAGCGGCCGTATCAGGTGTCCCCGACTGAGCGCCGTGTTATTGCCCAACAAGTCGATGATATGCTGCAACGCGGAGTAATTAGAGAATCCTGTGGTCCATGGTCGTCTCCTGTGGTCCTAGTTAAGAAGAAGGATGGCTCCATACGATTTTGTGTTGATTATCGCCGCCTCAACAAATTACTCGTCGTGATGTGCACCCCCTCCCAAGAATCGACGACGCCCTAGACTGCTTGCAAGGTGCAGCATTCTTTTCCTCACTCGATTTCCGCTGTGGGTATTGGCAGGTGCCCATGGCAGAGGAGCATCACGCTAAGACCGCCTTTATTACTCCAGACGGCCTATACCAATTTAATGTTATGCCATTCGGACTCTAGCGCACATTTGAAAGAATGATGGACACTGTACTGCGTGGCCTGAAATGGAACATCTGTTTATGCTACCTCGATGATATCATCGTGTTTTCAACCGACTTCCTACCCACCTGACTCGACTTCGCCAGGTCTTCACCTGCTTAACCCGCGCCGTTTTTCAACTGAACCTCAAAAAGTGCCGCTTCGGTGCCCGCCAGCTCACAACACTCGGACATGATGTGTGCAAAGATAGAGTTCTGCCTGATCCTGAGAAGCTGCGCGCCGTTGCTGACTTTTTGAAACCGACCACTTTGAAACAACGGCGAAGCTTCGTGGGCCTCTGCTCGTACTTTCGTCGTTTTGTTCGCAATTTCGCAACCATCATAGCCCCCTTACACAGCTCTTGGAAGGCGCCCCTAACCTTTCCACTTGGTCGCCAGCCTGCGGTGCTGCATTCGCGACGCTGCGCAATGTTCTGACGTCACCGCCAATCCTTCGCCATTACGACCCTACTGCACCGACAAAACTTCACACCGATGCCAGTGGTGTCGGCCTCGGCGCCGTCCTCGCCCAGCGCAAGCCTGGCTTCTCCGAATACGTTGTCCCCTGCACAAGCCGTGCTCTTACCAGAGCCGAGTCCAACTACTACGTTACCGAAAAGGAGTGCTTAACAATCGTGTGGGCTATAACGAAGTTGCGCCCTTACTTATATGGCCACTCCTTCGAGGTAGTTACAGATCATCACGCTCTCTGCTGGCTCGCGTCTTTCAAGGATCCGTCTGGCCGTCTCGGGCGCTGGGCTTTCAGGCTTAAGGCATACGACATCCGTGTAGTGTACCGCTCTGGCCGCAAGCACTCTGACGCCGACGCTCTTTCTCGGTCACCGGTGCGTTCTCCTAACTCATCATCCCCTCCTCAAGCATCCTTGTCAGCACTCACCATTGAAGATATGCCTTTCGAGCAACGACAAGAACCTTGGGTTTCTAACTTGCTAGATATCCTTGGCACTACTTCCGCGGCTATGCATCCTCGGGCACTCCACCGATAGTCCTCCCATTATACCATTCGGGACGGTCTCCTCTAACGAAAGAACTACAACTCAGACGGCAGAAAATGGCCTGTTGTCATTCCGTGCCACCTCCGCTCCGAGGTTCGTGCCCACCACCACACTGACCCGCAAAGCGCTCATGCCGGCGTCCTGAAAACCTATGATCGAATTCGTGTGCGGTATTACTGGCGGGGAATGTACAATTTTGTACGTCGTTACATTCGCTTTTGAACCGCCTGTCAACAACGCAAGATTTCTCGCCACCCCAATGGCCTTCTACAGGCTTTACCGTGTCCAGCAGGCCCGTTTGATTGTGTGGGAATCGACCTTTATGGTCCGCTACCATGCAGTGGCGCCGGTAATCGATGGGTCATCGTCGCCGTCGACCACCTGACCCGTTACGCGGAGACTGCTGCACTTCCCGCGGCGACAGCCCGAGAGGTAGGCAATTTTCTTCTGCACCACTTTATTCACCGACACGGCGCCCCTCGCGAGCTACTCAGTGATAGAGGTCGTGTCTTTCTTTCCGAAGTAGTCCAAGAGCTCCTGTTGTCTTGCAAATCAATACAACGGGCTACAACCGCGTACCACCCGCAAACCAACGGCCTCACAGAGCTTTTCAACCGTACGCTTGGGGACATGCTCGCAATATATGTTACATCTCAATCTGGGAGATACAACTGAGACCAGGTACTGCCATTCGTAACGTTCGTCTACAACACTGCCACCCAAGCAACAAATGGTTTTTCGCCCTTCTTTCTCTTATACGGCCGTGAACCATCTTGTACTCTGGACACAATTTTGCCATACCATCCAGATGCCTCTGAGTACAGTGCTTTGCCCGATATTGTGCAGAAGGCCGAGGAATGCCGTCAGCTAACTCGCTCGTTTACCTCAAACACTCAAGGGTATCGCAAAGATCAGCATGATAGCGATGCCCCTGCTCCGACGTTCGTGGCCGACAGCTTCGTTTGGCTATGCGTTCCTGCAATCAGCAAACTAGAAACGAAATACCGCGGACCTTATCGCGTCTTGGAACGCACATCCCCTGTAAACTACATCATCGAGCCAGTCACCCCTTCTTCCGACCACCGCCGCCGCGGCCGTGAGGTTGTTCATGTTAGCCGCCTCAAGCCATATTACAACCCTTTGGTCGTCTCTTCTCCGTGAGTCGCCAGGATGGCGACATCTTCACGCGGGGGAAATGCAAAGAAGACAAAGAACAAACAACGCTACGGCATCGCCATCACCATCGCAGTTCTCCGGCGCCCATCTCTCTCGCGCTGAAGCTGGGACCTGCGGCTGGTAATCCGATCTTGCTGTGCCCGAATTACTGCCAACGCTAGACGTTCAAACCAATTATTAAATCCACATTTCATTATGCTCTTTTTCGACTGTACTTCCGGTTGCGTGACGTCACATCCTTGACGTCACCCAAACTGAGTGCCTTAGTTAACTAATTTGGTACTTTCAAATTGAGCGCCAATCTCTTCCTAAGCATTCTTTGGCTCTACTTCAGGTTGCGTGACGTGACATCCTGACGTCACATTAATACACTTCTTGTTTCCACCCCGCCGGGGTGGCGCAGTGGTTACGGCGCTCGACTACTGTTCCCAAGGGCGCGGGATCGAATCCCGGCCTCGGCGGCAGCTTTTCGATGGTGGCGAAAAGCAAGGCGCCCGTGTGCTGTGCGATGTCAGTGCACGTTAAAGAACCCCAGGTGGTCGAAATTTCCGGAGTCCTCCACTACGGCGTCTCTCATAGCCTGTGTCGCTTTGGGACGTTAAACCCCACAAACCAAACCAAACTTCTTGTTTCCCCCTTTTTTGGTTTTTGGTAGTTTCAAATTCTGCGCCAATTCCTTCCTATGCCCTTTTTCGGCTCTACTTCCGGGTGCGTGACTTCACATCTTTCACGTCTCCCTAACTTACTGATATATTGAAATATTTTAGTATTTGATACATTCAAATGTGGCGCTAAGCATTTTGCTAATGAAACCATTTTCGCCTTTATTATTTATAATTATTTTTTCGCACACAGCATTACATCACCTTCTATTGATTGACACCACTCATTAACCTCTACCACTTCGCAATTATCCGCAACTACTGTGGACACGGTCAGTGGACAGAAACCTTTGCACGTAGCGAAGTAATGCTTTCGCGTTAATAATGCACCTTTTCACCACCGCGACTCGAGCCTTCAGCGCATGGATCCCGACCCCAGCGCTTTACCACATGCGCCACGCCTCGGATCGTGAGATGTTCATCATAATTCCAATTGTCTACCGTGAAGATAGCGGGATTCCGCGAGTGACAGATACTGCGCCTTTAATTTCCTGTAAACGAATCACCGGTAAACTTTGATGCGTTCAATGAATTGCTGGTTGATTTTGGCAAGGGGCGCGCCAGGAACTGTCACAATAAAGTCCCTTGATAATTTGAAAGTAGCGACACTCTCCTCCGCGCCGCGCTTTCCTCCTCGATTCCCCTCGCGCGGCGGCGGCGAGCGCTGCGCACGACACGCTTTTTCCCCTTGACGCCCGTCGGGCGGCCGCAGCAGTGAGTGAAGCGCGAGCTTTTGGGCCAGGTCTGCGCTCCAGGAGTGCACAAAATTTTTGAAAAATTGCGAGAAAAGCATTGAGAATGCCGAAAGTAAAGTTCATGAATTGATTGGTTTCTTCTTAGAACTTTTTGAATGGGGAATACTGGTAAACAAAGCTTTCAGCGAGTTCTGTGCTACAGACACTTTTTAAGTCTCATGATAAGGTTTTACTTTGTGCACTTAATCTAGTACTGCCTCTGACTTTGTGTTTGTTTTTTTTTTAGAGCGTGAAATCTGTCACCGCGGTAAAACTTCAGACAACGATCCAGACTGGTGCTTTGAACTTCAAGATTAGAGAAGGTTAAAGCAGGACTTAGTCTATTTCGCTACTGTCAAGCTATCTCTCTAAGCATAGTATATGTCACGTGATCAACCATGAGATTAGATTATTGGTTAATTGTACATGTATTTCGATCAATTACTGGGCCAAATTAATTGATATTTAGTAAATTGCAATTAAAATCTAAATTTTAGCTGTAACATCGAACCGTATACCGTTGGAAAGCTTAGGCCAAGTGTAATGGCACTGTGCTAGTTAGCGATCCGCGATAATCTGCGTTCATTAGTTAATTTTGTATAAAACCAAATTTTGAGCGGTTCCTTGCTGCTTCGAGGCAAGCAACAGGTTTGCCACGGCAGTCTTGATATGATGCTGATGGAGGAATTAAATAATTTTATGAGTACGCGGCCCCTCACTGACTTCGCGTGTGGTTAAAAGACAGTAGGGTACACTGGGAGAAGTGGTGGGCCCTATTGCCGATACACTGAAGTTCTGGGGCAAGCATGCTGTGGTCTCATGCGCTGTGTAAAAGAGCTTGATTTCATTGAACGCAACAATCAAATAAAAAAATTACAAGGTGCACATAGGTCTTCAACGTGCGGAAATGAGAAAGCATATAACTGCCAATTCATTAACTATCGCTATCCTATCTATCACTATATCTACTAATGCCAGAGACCTATCGTAACTGTCACTATCCGCAACGAACACTATCACTTCACTATCCGGGCCTATTACTATAATTTACTATTATTATCCGTAACAGTCACCATCATTACCTATCGCTATTCATAACCATCACTATTTAATCTGATGCCGTCCCATGACCCATTGATATACTTCAATTTTCATTGACTTACGTTGTCAGTCATATCTCTATTATCTCATAATATCTGACGAGACAACTATACATTGACTTTTAATTCTTATACTTTCTTGTTTTCTCATAAATGGAGGTGGGAAAAGAGCAAGCCACAGAAATAACTGACTACTATCAGCGCGAGGTTCACGTCTCTGTCGAGGAGGCTTCCTTTACTTCAGGACAGGTCGGTGAGAGAAAATTGATGGAACTGCGTTTGGCCTGTTTTTTTTTTTTCGAGTTCGTGTAATATTGGCGGCTCAAACTGGTCTTCAGTGAAATGTAGCTAGAACATAGAGCGATGAGATAATTACTCAGGCTAGGTGAAAAAAAAATCTTCTTGCATACAGTTGAAATGAGTAACATGTTACAGTGTTAAGAATTGTTGCTCGCAAAATGTTCCCCTATTTTTACATAATTACAATAATCATTATTGATTGTTTAAGTTTCGTAAATACAGAAAATTGATGCAATGATTCCGGCTGATTTGACATCGATAGGATAACTTTTCTCGCAATAAATGAATACGCGGAATCGCTTTTTTAGAGCTCCAGCTTTCAAAGCGAAGGTAACCTGCCAACGCCTAGTAGTCATGGTCAAAGTGAAGCGTGTGTGATCATATGAACACCTCCTGCACATTGGCCGTATCCCTGATAAAACGAACGCATATTTTTTAACCCACGCGTGCGTCGAAGCATGGCAAGACACATTCAAGAATTGAAAAAAAAAAATGCCGTACGACCTAACTAGTGCAAATTACCCGCAATACCTCGGGTTTACTTGCCAAAGAGTTTTTCAGGGCCAGCATTCATTGCTTCCGAGTAACCGACGCACACTACAAGTACAAGCTGGAAAGGCTAGCTCCTCTACAAGGCCGAATTTTGATTTTTAGTGAAGGAGGCCAGGGATCCTAGCATAATCGTGACAAATGCAATCGAGAGACTGTAATTTTCCAGTTATTTCTGACAGCAAAACGCAGATTATAGCACCCTGTTTCTGACTGTACAGAAGTCGAAGCGTGTTAAATGATGGAGCCTTGGAGCCTCGCAGAATATTCAGCATGCTGCAGAGGACAACCTTATTTTTATACAATGAACATGCTGCCGCCGCAAAAATATTGAGGAGCAAGCAGGAATAAAAAACGCAGCGTCAGGTGACGCGTTATTACGGGGAGTGAGAAAGGCACCCGACGTCGCAAACAACTCTGTTGTTTCTAGGAATAAACGTCTTTCGACTAATCTTGTGAATCCATTGACTCGTGCTCAAGCCGTCACGCTTGCCTTGAGATATCATGAATACCGCATAACCATCTTCAGGCCGCTTGCTGAAGTTGTACGCGCAACAGCTCGGCATAGAGCTTGCACGCTGCAATAAAAGCTCAGCGCGCAATATTCGCTCGCCGAGACTAGGAGAAAAATGGCGCGAAGGAAAAAGAAAACACAAGGAAAACGCCGGACGCGCGTCGGTTTCCAATGGCAACGGCAGGGAGACCAATCGTCGCCGAGGAAATCGGGCGGAGAGCCGGCCTTCAGCGAAGGGGCGCGCAAGGGGTGAGGAGGAGGCGAGGAGGTAGCGCGGCGGCGGCAAAGTTCAATCGTTGGCGTAACTTTCAAAGTACCAAGGGGTTTTATGTCACAACTGGCCATGACGTCACCATGACGTCACCAGGAGATTAATTCAGAGACGAAGTTCACTCCGCCAGGTGTCCGATCTAGGCATCCGTGCGGCGCCTTTCATTTACCGCTTCCTCGCACCACACAGCAAACAGAAGCAGACCCAGATGCCTAGCAGGCGTTAGTTCAGCAAGCATCAGTGGCATTTTGAAATGATTTACAGGATAGAAAAGGCGTAGTATCTGCCATAATTTCCCCGGACACTTACTATGTCGTTACGGAAAAACTCATATATTTTTTTTAAACTGATTTATTTATAGTAAGGGAAAGGCGCGGTAACTGTCTCACTTGTTTTTCTGTGGACACCGCAACCGCGCCGTAAGGGAAGGGAGGAAGATGGGAGTGAAAGTGGAAAGAGAGAAAGGGGAGCCGTAGTGGAGGGCTGCGGAGTAATTTCGAACACCTGGGGATCTTTAACGTGCGCTGACATCGCACAGCACACGACGCCTCTTCGTTTCGCCTCCATCGAAACGCAGCCGCCGAGGTCGGGTTCGCACCCGAATACTCCGGCACAGTAGTCGGGCGTCTTACCACTGCACCACCCCGGCGGGGCTCGTTACGGAAGGAAGTAAGGTGGGAGTGAAAGAAGAGAAGGAGATGCAGGTGCCGTAGTAGAGGGCTACAATCCACCGCATTTGTATCTGTACTTTCAACAGCGCTAACACAGAATCCTTTTGGTTTACTGTCATTTCAAATGCGCTACCTGGGGAGACGGCAGGAGAGAGCGACAGACGATAGAAGCGCGCTTCTGCCGTTTCGTCGTTTTACTAGCATCTCGTCTTTCCGTGTAGTGTATTTAAAATGATGAGCATATCCCTCTTAAGCGACTCAATGACTGCAATATCTTAAGCAACAAAGATAATTTTCTAACCATTTTAATGTATCCCGAAAACAATCAGTGCCGAAAGACGTATGCAATATTTCCTCTAGCACAACTTTTTCATCTTGTAGGATAACACCAACTACAAACACTGTCCCGAATAGAACTCTGCTAACTTAATACTGACGACTGAAAAGTACTGCGGTGTATAAGACAGCCTATCATGTTACCTAAATATGTTATTTGTTGGGGGAGACGGCGGCCAGATTTGAAATCCATTACGCATGCTCAAAGTTATGATATGATGTCACTAAGGTTGCAGACGTTTTAATGCGCACCCCAATGAGCCTCGCCAACAGCTTGGCGTGTATTATCAGAACAGCACCCGAAGAGCGAAAAATAGTGCAGAACTAGGCCACGTCAAACTCAATTACCATTAGTTGCATTCAGTGAGTTGCAGCATGCCGCGTTATTAAAATCTTGGCAGTATTGAGCTTGAGCCGTCTGGTACCTATACTCCAACCTGCATTTATCAAGAAGGAGAAGGCTGAAGGGCGTTTCACGAAGCGGACAGTCATGGAAGAAACGCAGTGGATAAATACTTTACAAACCGCTTCACCCTTGAGTGACGGCTGTGTCTACAATGGCGCATTACGCTCCATTTGCCTGCCTTTCTCTAAGAACAACCTTCATTTTTCTGGCGAGATTCTCAGTGAAAGAGAACGTTGGGTAGAGAATGAAAAATGCGCATTTATTCTGGGCGCCCAGAAATAGCTCAGCAAAGAAAACGTCCCCTGAGTATATCCACGTACAGCACAATTTAGTTGCACATTTCGCTTTGTAGTCCTAATTAATGAAACAATTTCTCTGCTGTCATCAAAACTTGGCTTCTGAGTTCATATTTTCGTTCTCTTTTTTCAAACAGTCACTCTTTTGATTCCTTTTTTTTCTATCCTAATTTAATCAAGCGCCTATTGCGGTGGACAAATCGCGGGGAGACACTTTCTGCGCACACCATGAGCGTAGAAAAGGCTTTCGCCTCAAAAGGCAACGTCGGCTTCGTCTTCTTTGTAATGGGAAAATCAACTCGGATAGACGCATGCTTTCATATGGAAACTGTGATGCAACCGTCCGTTTCTCACAGTTAGGCTTGCAGCAGTACGATTTTTCTCACCATTTAGTATCCATCTGCTAGTCAAGTTGGAAGCTAGTTTGCGATAGCTATTCGACACGTCGAAATATGTGACTTGAATTGTTTGCTGTCCACCGAGAAGTGACGCTGATAGTGCAGCTTTCATTCTTGGAAAATTAGCTTGAGCAAAAGATAAATGGATGGGATAAAAAGGCTGAGGTAAAGGCCGCATCACGTGTACATTAAGCCGAGTGTTGCACGCCCAGTTGATTTTGAAGCGAAAGCTTCACTGGGCTAGCTGATGGTGCCTTGCGCCTACGGCGCAGTCTGACCTTCAGCCGTGTGCCGCGCTGCCTGCTCGTCGTCCGCTTCTTCTTCGCATGTGTGGTGCATAGAGCGGGCCGCGCAACTTTCTTCTTCTGCTGCTGCTTCGCCTTTTCTTGACAAACCACTATATCACGCTGGGCTCCTTAGAAAGAGATCGTATTTCTCCTAGTCTAGCGTTAGGTTGATATTATGATGACAATGGCGATGCAGTTAAGAATAATGTTTATGATGATAGTAGGTATGAAAATCCCGCTATAGTTAGTGATAATGATAATGACGGTAGTCTCGATGATATTGAAAAAGCATTTAGTTGATAATGAGAATAGTAGCGATAGTGATGATGATGCTGATAGCTGGTATGACAATGTCGATGGAGTTCGTGAAAACAGTCTTTCGCCCTTCGCGATCTTGAGAATCACTTCAAAATTACAGGACGGCGCGTTCTGCAATTTTTTCAAGTGTGTAGATTTAAGTTCAGGGCGAAGGCACTTCATTTTCGTTTCGAGATCACGAGGACAGACTATGCTAACGGAGTTTTAATTTTCAAACTCAGTGTATGCAGCATACTTGAAGAACCTTGAAGGATACATATGGACAAACATTATTTTGCGCTGTACGGCGTATATTTGTTTTGGCCCTCCTAATGGCTATAACTATTCAAATAGAAGAGACCATTTTTTTCACTTCTAAGATAGCTATCACTCGATAATGATCGATCTTGTATTGAAAGACACAATAATTTTAAATACGTCTATGCATAGTTCCTCCCTATACACAGCAGCAATGTCGCGCAGGGCGTGTTCACGTCAGGAGAGAGCAAGAGCGTGTAGGTAGCTTTTCCCTTTTGTCTCTTATTTCTTCTATCCATACAGCCCTAGGCTGGGAGAGTGTGAGTTCGTGGGTAGCGTTCGCAAGTGAAAGTCACTTCTGCGTTATAATGAATTCAAATAATGAATGAAGACAAATTCTAATGTCCTCGTCAAACCCATCGAGGGCTTTTTGTCCGTGCCCCTAAGCATCATAGGATGTTTGAATAAACTGATATGAAATGAATGTTTACTTAAATGGCTTTCCAGGCGGCGACCGGGCCAGCTAGGGGCAGTACCCGCGGGTAAGTGCCTCTTGGTGGTGGGCGTTCCTTAAGTAAATGTGTTTTCGCGTATGATGCGTCATTCGTTACCAGCCGACAGAACGTCAGTTCTCAGAACAAAGGCAAACATACATGGATTCATCCTTTCCCGAGAACACAGTATTCTAAGCAGCGCCTTCAGGGTACTGGCGCTTCTAAACGACGGGACGCGCTCCATTCGTTATGCTATCGTTTTTGATATCGTTTTTGCTCGTAAATCTGGCTATGCTTGCAATGTTTAAAATAAGCATAAAATGCCCTATCCGAAAAGCAAATCGTAAGCACAAGCATTTATAAAGCGAGATTTTCAACCGTATTCGCCTACGGAAGCAATTGTTTATTCCCTGAGGGGTCCTTCAACTTTACGAGCGCGCCAAATGGTGCGGGCGACGAAAAAGGCGGAACGTTTTTCTAGTGTTTTGACGATTAACGCAGCGTTGGTGGAGCCACACAACCATCGCCACAGCATTTGCGTCGTCCTTGCATCTCAGATTGATCTCTTAAAGACATGTGAGGATTCGCATTTGAAAGTTTTTGATGTTCTTGGACGAATCACCAGCTCGTAATGAAGTGTCATCTATATACCTTTCTCGTCGAGAAGGCTGTCATCGGCCCTTTATACGCAGGGTAGCCGAAAGCATAAACAACATATCTCCGCTTTCTTTGGGTGTTGATAGCGCCGTTATTCAAGGATTGGATTGTGAGAGCGCTTGCACTATTTCGTGCCGCGTGGCTACCATTTTGGTGCAAGGAGGCTGCAGCTGGCGGTCGAGGCGCCTGCTTCCCGGCTAGGTTGTGACGCGAATTTCTTAAACAACGAATTGATGCTCTTGTTTCTCCTCTACATTTGCATTTCAACAGTCATTCGCCGTTTATTATTATGTGCTCCTTGCGTACAAGTTGCGATGTCATGAGTCGCACTTTAGTGCAAATGGGGAAATAACAAAAGCACCTCGCTTGTAATGCACGTGGAAGATAACCAGATTCTTCACTTATAGTGAACGTTGTTTTATTGGCCGATTTCACGTTTACACGCATTAAACTGCGGCTAAAATATAGCAATTTATTAAAACGCTAAAGGAGGGAAATGGATAAGAAGCCGATGAAGACAAGCGCCCATCTGACCCGTCCCTTACTTGCTGCGTTCACTGTGCTGCTAACACTGCTCAGGAAACGTATATTGTATGGTACAACTGGCACATCAGCCAGACCTGGAGTTCTGTGAACGACCAACTTGTCATCTGTGAAAAAAAAAAAAAGCTAATTATGAATCCACAACTCTTGTGAAGCGTTACTTGGCATTCAGTAAATGTACATTACACTGCTGCGATGGGAGATTGATGACAAGATGTAATAAACAAAAAACAACCCGTGAAACACTGGAAGCAGTTCTTATCATGAATTTCGGGGAAACCGTCCTTAGTTGTACTTAGTGATATTTAACACGTAGATCAGATTTCTTCCGTTTGTTTGATAATGCTTTCGATACATATCCGGGCATCTCGCAATTACTTTCACGTGCAAGACAAGTGTATGCCTCCTCCTTAAATAGTTTCTTTTGCCTAAACCTTGTTCAAACACTATTCTTCTCTCTTCTCGTGTACTTTTCCGCATAATGGCATTGTGGTACTGCCAGACAGCCCACTAGAAGAACACTTACCTCTTTTGAAGAGAGGTGGCTGGAATCCCTGGGCATCTAGAATTCATCAGCAAGTGAGTAGCATGGGTTGTTCACATCTTTTCACCAAGTTGAACTGAATTCTGTAGTATTTGAACTAATCTTTGTATTCCCTGCAGCTAGGTAACTTATCTACTGTTGTCCAAAAGCATATATTCGCAAAGAATAAACGTTCTTACTTTAGAACGCAGTCGTAAAATGTGGGCGATGTGGCTCTAGAAACAAACGGCTAGTTGAAAGCTGCCTATACAACGGTCGTGTTTCTCCTCCCATCCGGCTTGCTGGCTGCTTCACAGCTTGCTTTTCTGTAAGGTGCCCTTTAGTTATCGCACCAAGCGAAGGGTTAATACATAATCTAAAGCAGTGTCGTTCCACCAGGCCATTCAAATTAAATCCAATCGAGCAAAATGCAACACTGTGGAGATCAAGTGCAATTGACTAATCACACTGTCGGCGCCACCGACTGTATCTAAACTCTAAAGGAAGGACGCGGTACTATAGAGACACCCTAAGTGAGCCCTAATCCCTCACATTTGAGCAAGTCTATTTTGGCAGAAAAGTTGTAGACGGGCCTAGCTGGTTCTAAGGCAAGATAGATAGATAGATAGATAGATAGATAGATAGATAGATAGATAGATAGATAGATAGATAGATAGATAGATAGATAGATAGATAGATAGATAGATAGATAGATAGATAGATAGATAGATAGATAGATAGATAGATAGATAGATAGATAGATAGATAGATAGATAGATAGATAGATAGATAGATAGATAGATAGATAGATAGATAGATAGATAGATAGATAGATAGATAGATAGATAGATAGATAGATAGATAGATAGATAGATAGATAGATAGATAGATAGATAGATTGATTGATAGATAGATAGATAGATAGATAGATAGATAGATAGATAGATAGATAGATAGATAGATAGATAGATAGATAGATAGATAGATAGATAGATAGATAGATAGATAGATAGATAGATAGATAGATAGATAGATAGATAGATAGATAGATAGATAGATAGATAGATAGATAGATAGATAGATAGATAGATAGATAGATAGATAGATAGATAGATAGATAGATAGATAGATAGATAGATAGATAGATAGATAGATAGATAGATAGATAGATAGATAGATAGATAGATAGATAGATAGATAGATAGATAGATAGATAGATAGATAGATAGATAGATAGATAGATAGATAGATAGATAGATAGATAGATAGATAGATAGATAGATAGATAGATAGATAGATAGATAGATAGATAGATAGATAGATAGATAGATAGATAGATAGATAGATAGATAGATAGATAGATAGATAGATAGATAGATAGATAGATAGATAGATAGATAGATAGATAGATAGATAGATAGATAGATAGAATAAGGCAGAGAGGTTGGCCAGAAAAATTCAAACCTGGCCTGCTGCTCTGCACTGGGGAAAGGGAGAAGAAAGAAGGTCATATTGGGTGACGATGTGGGAGAAGGCATATGAAATACATATCTACAGGCACAGTGGCTTGCTTTACAAGCGCGAATCAAGTCCGCTGGCGCAAGAAAAACTGCAAAGAGCACGCACTGCCTGGGCACCCTTCCTCTTGTCCTACCAAGCGCCCAGCAGCAGTTCCTCCGACAGAGGCCTCTTGTCCAAATGCTTCCAGAAGCGGCTAGCACACTTCTTTCGCACGCATACGCTGGGCACACAAATAATATATGGCCCACAGCCTCTGGGATGCCACACGTTGAACATTCCGGCGAGTCCAACTCTTCAGTTAATTGTAGGTACTTGCGCGTAAAAGCCACAATTAAACGAAGTCTATGAAGCAAGCATGCCTGATGACGCGGAATATCACGCGGAACATAAAATTTCAATGTTCGGTAGAGCCTTTTTAGATGAATGTGTCGGGCGTCTGGCTGGGCCCAGTAAGCTGCTGTAGCATTATTCATACAACTCGTAATTAGGCACGTCGTGTCACCTCCTGAAAAAGACACAGCTGTTTGGAGGCCATTGATGAGTGTGCTTTTCGCTTCAACATTAACCTGTTCATTCCCATGGAGCCCGCAGTAGGCAGGGATCCATTGAAACATTGTCTTGTGGCCTTGCAGCTCGGCAGATGTGAGGCGCTCCATAATGTTTAGTACCAGGGACTGGTAGGCAGTGTGGCGTAAGAAGTTTTTCAAAATTTGCAATGCAGTCCTTCAGTCCGTGAATATACACCATGTTTGAGGTGGTTCCCCACATATGTAGCGAGTAGATTCCTAAATGGCTACACGTTCAGCAGCCGTTGATGAAGAAGTATGCCCCAAAAGGCAATTTAGAGTCGTTTTCTGAGCTGGTATGACCATAGTTGCAGCAGATGTCTGTGCTGACACAGATCCATCGGTGTATACGTAAATATAATTAGGATATTAGGACCAGATGTGCGCCAGAGTGAGTTCTTTGAGTCCACTCTTTAGCACCATTGATTTCTTTAGTATTTCGGGAACACGAAGATGCAGCGAAGGTTTTTCCATCGTCCATAGTGGTTCGGCGGGACGATATGGGAGGACATATCCTGTCGGTACTTGCGACTGATGGCAGCGGAGTGCACTTTTAAAACTGCTGTCCGGCCGCTCGTCCGAAAGTTTACTCAATGGGTGAAAATGGTGTCTTGTAAGTGCTCGTAAATATACGCGAAGTGGCTCGTGGGACAAGTAAATGGATATATGGCGAGCATATGCCTCTTGAATTGTGCATTTGTTAGAGGTGCATTTGGGCAGTCCAAGGCATATTTTCAGTGCCGGCGCTTGACACTTTCTAAAGTTAGCAAGCAGGAAATACTGATCCTAGAGAGTACTGGGAGACTGTACCGGTAGTAGCCAACAAGCAGAGTCTCGTAACGTCGTATTAAGGAGCGCTCAGTTAGACCCCATTTGGTGCCAGCTATGAAACGAAGTACATGGCAAAATTTAATTAGCCTTTTTTTCACCATAATATTTCTTTCGACCAAGATAGTCGGTGGTCAAAATTACTTCCAAGGATCTGTGCCTGGAGACGTACGGTATTGCGACTCCATGAAGAGTAATCGGGTAGCGACTGACACATTTTCCCGTAAATGCGATCACTGTATACCTGTCTGCCGCTAAAAGTAAACCTTGACGCCGTAAGTACACTGAAGTCGATGATACAGCTCGTTGCAATCTCGTTGCAACGTAGTTGTGGGCGCGTTGAACCAGAGGCCCAGAGGCAGATGTCGTCAGCATATCCACTGATGTGGGTGTTATTTGGCAGTTCACTCACCAGGCCAATTAGCGCAACGTTAAATAAAGTTGGGTTGAAGACTCCTCCCTGTGGAACACCATGACCGACCAGAGAGGAGGTAGTATCTCCTTCAGGTGTAGTCATGTAAACAGAGCGGCCACTCAGCTCACAATCCCCAAGGGTTCTAAGACAAACAACGTAGGCATTTCAATGCAAGCAAAAATTATCCGAGTGTGTAGATGTCCGGCGTTCAAAACCTCGCAGCTTCGCAAAACCATAGACATGATTGTGACATGCGGTAGCTGGAGCGTAACTAGCACCAAAACCCACTCAGCACCCAATTAAAACCTCATTGTCTTTACCAATAAAGACCATGCCTATGGCAGGTGGTACGTGAAGCTGACATTGGCGGTCTTTGATTTCCTACAGGTGCAGTGGCAATCCGCATTTCTTTCTTGCATGGAAGTCGCCTGAAGCGTTGATCGCCGGCGCATTCCATCACATCATGATACCAGGTAGTATGACCTAGTTGCAAAGAGCTTTTGCCTCGTCCAGCTGCTTTCGTACATATGGGTGGAATGGGAATCGACCATTTCGGGACCCTTGCATCGGGAGCCTTGCTTAAACAGGTAGCAGCCATAGATAGTCATCATTAAAAAGAAGTACCCAAAACCAGATTGAAGTGGAGCGCAGTTGGCAAGTAATCTCGGATCACGAATTGAACCTTACCAGCCCCCCCTCAAGACGAAACCACATAACAAGTTTGACGAAAAGTTTAGCTTTCATTCAGGACAACACAGAGTGCTGTGGAACGGAAAATAGATGTACCGTTGAGTCGCGAGACGTGTGGATTGGGGCAAGAACAAACACGAGGTTAGGTGTCCTAGTCGAAATGAAGATGTAGAAATGGCCATGGGTAGTGGATGCTGTACGAAGAGAAAATAACCAATGGTCACTATAGATTACAGAGTGGATTTATAGGGAAGACAAGTGCAATAAAGGGGCACTTAAATATTGGGTGGTCGGAGGAGAATAATAAATTCTCAACCGTTGCGTGGATCCAGCTCGCATAGGACAGGGTTAACTGCAGATATATGCGAGAGGTATTTTCTCGGTAGTAGGTACATACAGGCTGCTGATGGCGATGATTGTGCCTGCATCCTTTTGTGTCTGATTTTTTTTCAATAACTCTATCTCTGGGAAGACAAGAGGCGGAAACTGAGCCTCACTCGGAGCATAAGATATGGCTGCAACCTATATTTCGATACATTTATAATGATGGCCAGTGCATTGAATGATGCAAAAATTTAAAGAAAAATTAAGCACCATCCAGACTCGTTTCTTACACACAAGAGTAACTTTATGCCAGGACGAGCCTGCGTGAGCAGACTGCAAAAGTTTTTTTTTCGAGATTTTTTTCCTGTCCATAATATTTCCCGATTCCACAAACGATTCGACGGGTTATTAAACGCTAGGCAGTGCCCAAAACTCCGAAAACCACTTCAGGTTTTATATTCTAGTTGACCGGTCCAGTCCGAGTGTTCTCTTGAGAAAAGGCTTTTGAAGTGCACATAAAATGAGATGCGAACCGCATATGGCTTAACGAATGAATCACAAATAAAAATGGTGAGCGACAATTTGTAATTTTTATGCTCCAACTATATACTTCAGCTGATGGCTCTTGTCGTAAAACTCATGGCTTTCCAGACGACGTATGGGTCAGCCGGGAGCAGTAGCGGCGGCTAGGAACCTCTTTGTGATGCGTGACCCTGTAGTAAACGTGTTTCCGTGTATGCTGTGTGGTTCTTTACAGAACGACAGATAATTGCTTCTTAGCTCAATTAAACAAATAGCTAACTCACTCTTGAATGATAAGGCAGTAATAGAAGCAATGATTCACAATACGATAATTGGTCTTCAATAGTTAAACAGCGGGCGTGTTTGATATGTCTCGGTCTTTGAAAAATAGCTGCATTCTACGTAAAATTCTTCCGCGATACAAGTGTAGGCATAAATAAATAAAAGGCTCCATCATAACACAAAAGTTGAGGCGAAAGACAGCGTAAAGCGGTTTCTCGCGCAAATGCGTCAGCGCAGGCAATTGTTCGTTCCCGGAGGGGTCGTTCAATTTTATAACTTTACGAGCGCCCCTAGCGGTGAGGTGGAAGACCGAGACGAGACGTTGTTCAGCTACCTTGACGCTTAACGAAGCGTTGAAGCAAAGCGCTACGGGGCGTTGCAATATTTGCGCCTACCTATTTAATAATCATCTTTATGTTTGGCGTCGCATGAAATTTTACATTCACATAATAAATTTTTGTCAGTCTCGACTTTTGCCGCTCATCTAAGCTGCCGAGACACCAGCAGCATGCAGTGGAAAACGTATATCTTCATCGTGATGGTTGAAAAGGCTGTCGTAAATGATTAGGTGTGGATAGCGGTAGGTATAAACAGCACCTATCCACTTTTCATGGATGCCGCGAGAGACCTGTTCAAGCCTTCATGTAGTTATGATTAATGGGGCGATGGCAGGGTTGGTCGGTGTATTGACGTTTCTTTCTTCTGTGAATAATATATATGTCTGCGATTCTACAAGCAAAATTTCAGTGCCTACTAAGCGGCACATATTAAAAAAAACGCGAAAGAAATTGGAATCGAGAAGATCCTCCCATCGAAAGCGGCAGCCATTTTCAGATGCTCGTGTGACGTCACTGAGGATAAGCGGCGGAGCGCGTCGTCTGCTATGAAGTCTGCAAGATCAAAGGACACGTCTCTCTTTTTTTTTTTTTGACAATTGAAACAGTGGTTGTTCCTCATGCAGAAGTGCTTGATGAAGATGTTAGCGCATGAAAGCGATATAGAGGAAGACATGTTCTTTTTGTTTCTTTTTAGCGTAAGGCACGGTGACAATCAGTGGGCTGCACGGTTAGGTTTCTTTGCTACTTATCGACGCACTGATCTGTCGAATTACACGGGCAACTACGTCAGCACGACTAACTGTCGCCCATTACCGTAGTGTGGGGTTTCCGGCCACCGGAGCTGATCAGCGGACAGTCGCCCGCTCTGTTTTGATCGGATCGCGTTCGGAGGCCGAGCGAGAACTTGACACCTGATGAGTGAACGGCTTGACCGTCTGCGCTGATCTGTAGCTTAACTGTGATATAAACTTATATGCTCCCCCTTCTGATCAGCAATGACCTTGGCCAGAGACGTTAGTCGGAACTGACCTACCGACCAATTCCGCGAAGAGTAGGTCTTGTGCGAGTACGCGGGCTTCGGGTCTAGTGTATCGGCGGTCACAGAGCCCGCATTCAAAACATTTAGCAGTTGAATGAGGCCATCGAGTGTAGTTCTGGCAGTAGTGGCTGCAAATCGACGACTGCTTACATCAGAAAGCACATTCACATTGAGCAGGATGCATCAATGTGACTCTGTCTGGCGAGCGCAGCCGGCAGCTGTTGGTGCCACAGTTAGGTAAACAAATGTTGTAACTGATTCAAATCGTTACGGCTGTTGTAGTTTTAAGATAACTTCGTTTATTTACAACAACAATTGAGAATCAAGTACAACCTCTTTAAGAGGGGAGCAAGAGCTCGGAAATACACATGCTTATCGATGGGGCTCCCCGTTCGTTCTGTCTGCCCGCATTCTCTTCTCCCTCCGGTCGGAGGGGTCCGCGGTCCGCTTCTCCCGGCGTTGGCCCCTCTCCCATGGCATCCCGCAGAGGGTGGCCCGGGGAGGAGCTGTCGCCGGCCATAAATTGCTGAAAGGCGCCTGTTTAGTGTCAGGCGAACACTTTACACAAAAGGAGCAAAAAAAAGGAGAGAAAAACGCAAGTTTCAACACTGCCCCGCCGAATGAGCTTGCTCATTCTCCGTTTTCGAAAAGCTCTAATGGGTACAGTAGCTGAACGGGGCGTCGTATCGTTTTCCCCTGCGACATCCTGACTCCACACGAGCGAACTTTGCCGTCGCGCCCAGGATTTATTGCAGCGATGATCTCGCTCTTCCAGAGCAGTCGCGGCCGGTTTTCTCGGACCAAAACAGCCTCTCCAACTTGAGGATTCGCGGAATTGGTCCGCTTAGAGGCGTACGCAGAGCGCAGCTGCCCCAAGTATTCTCTCTGCCATGCCATGCCTGTCAAAACAAGTTCAAGATCTGGCCTCTTTTCTTCCAGAGCGCACGCAGCGAAGCCGCGGACGTCTCAATGGCTCGTGTTTCGGGCGAAGGCAGAGCAGTTAAGCGTCTTCCGGTTAAGAAGCTAGCCGGTGTCAGTGGGGCGCCGTCCTTAGGGTCCTCGTAAGTGTACGTGAGGGGTCTGGAATTTATCACTGCCTCTGCTTCAGCCAAACGGTTGACAGCTCAATAGTGTCCAGGCAGTGAGATCCGATCGTTTTTCTCAGCGCGGTTTTCAAGCTACGGACTAGCCTCTCGTAGAACCCGCCCCACCACGGCGCCCGCTCAGCGATAAATTTCCATTCTATGCCTGAATTGGCGAAATGGTCCTGTGTGTCAGGGTGTCGCAGGAGCTTCCACAAAATGCCCATATCTTTCGAGGCTCTTTTAAACGAAAGATCATTGTCGGAGTAAATGATTCGGCACAAGCCCCTTCGCGACACAAATCGTCGGAACGCCTGGATTAGACGCTCAGTACTCATGTCCACAACAAGTTCAAGATGCACGGCCCGCGTCACAGCACATGTAAACAGCACAATATATGACTTCAGCGTCCGACTGTTCTCCCTCACCATGAGGGGTCCGGCGAAATCCAGGCCCACGACCTGGAATGGGTCTGCTTGGGACGTTCGATCAGGTGGAAGGAGCCCAGTCGGTGCATCGAAATGAGAAGCACTATACCGCCTACACACCACACACGACCTCACCACACTTTTCACCACCTGACGGCCGCGCACAATCCAGTACTTCTCTCGAAGCTGCACGAGTGTGTCCCTGGCAGCGGTTGGTCCCACGAAAGGTTCTCTTTCCAAATCACTTGAAATAGCGCCTTCGCCGTCATCGTGTATGGGGATAAAAATCCAAGAGGTTCGTACAATCGGGCCGTTGTTTGCAGTACAAAGCGCCTGGTGCTTATCCTTTCCTTGAAGAATTCAATGATCGGGTCCAGGGAAAAAGTGAGAATGTCTTCGTTTGCCTGCCAGGTGAGACCAAGCGCCTTTAACAAGTCCGCTGGCTGACCTAGCGGCCTTTCGTTCGGGCAACTTTCCGAGAAAATTGACTTTATCTTCTCGCTGTTCGATCCCCATTTATGCAAACGCAGTGAGGCTGCTTCAAAAATGCCGCTCGCCTGCTCGTAGATTTCTGCGGCTTCTTCATCGTTGGTAGCGCCACACAGCAAGTCGTCGACGTAAATGCTTCCCCTGAGAAGCTCAGCAGTATCGGGGTATTGGTCTTTGACACTGTCAAAGTGGTGTCGCAGCGTCGCCGCCAGCAGGAAGGGACTAGACGTAACTGCAAATGGCACACGTGCCATTTTTAACACTGCGGTTTTGGGGAGCGGTTTGTCCGTCTTGGGGCTGCTTTCATACCAGAAAAACCGCAATGAATCCCTGTCTTCAGGAACCACCCTAACTTGTAGAAATGCCTTTTCCACATCGGCCACCAGCGCGATTCGATGGCGTCGGAAATTCAGCAGCAGCCAAAGTAGTTCTGGATTTAAATTTGGTCCGCATTATAAATTCTCATTAAGAGATTTTGCTCCCAATCCATGAGCCGATGCGTCGAAGACAATTCTCAACTTTGTCGTGCTGCTGCTCTCGCGAAGTAAAGGCTGGTGGGGCATATAGTAAATATGTTGACCGTCGCTACAAGCCTCATCGGGCACGATCTAAGCTATGCCTTCGGTCACCAAGCGTCGCACTTCGGGATCGCACTCACTCATTAGAGCAGGCGTCCTGCTCAGTCTTTTCCCCAGCTGGCGGAATCGTTTTTCTGCTACTGCTCGATTGTCTTGAAGATCGACTTGCTCCTTCCAAGGAAGCTTCACCTCATACCGCTGATCAACAACCTTTACGGTCATGGTAAAGCCTTCCCAGAGATACTTGTCGGAGGTATCTTCCTGTGTGTCGGAGACTCCAATGCTTTCCAACTCCCAGAAACACCTCAAAACAGGCTCAACTTGTTGGTCTGCAACCGTAGTTCTTAGCACAACTGCATGGGCGCAAGTGATATCTTTGCAGGGGAATGACGTTTGCCCCTGCACTGCCCAGCCAAACACTGTTTCGAGTGCTGTTAGCCTGTCGCCCGGTTCCGTCACCTTGCCAGTTAGAAACTCCCAAAAGTGATCTGAGCCCACCAGAACGTCGATCCCTGCTGTATTGGGATAACAGCATTCGTCACCCGGTGGCAAATAAAGCTCGTGGAGAGTCTCTATAATTCGCTTATCTGGACAAGGAATGGCCTGTTCGCATATTGTAGGCGTTTCTAAGGCTTCAAATTTGAATTGAGTTTTGGGATCGTCCTTTGCCAATAGACACACTTCAACGCGCCGGAATGTGCGCTGCTTTTGCTGTCCTCCGAAAATTCCAATCGACAGTATCTCTGTTCCGAGCAATTTGCAACCAAGTTTCTTAGAGCAGTCTTCTGTAATGAATGTTCTCTGACTGCCGCTGTCAAAGAGAACTCGGGAAAGTTTTTTAGCTTTACTTCCCTTGTTCAGGGCTGTCACGGCAGGCATTAAGACGGTGCGGTGAGTGGGGTCTTCTGATCCTGAAGCGTGCAGGTTTACTGGTTGCACCCCTTCGTTGACCGACCGTGCGTTCTCGGCTTCGTTGATAGCAGGGTCGCATAACGCTGTCGCATGTCTACGCTTGCACTTTTTGCAGCTGATGCGGACTCTGCATTGCCTCGAACGATGTCCATGCTTCGTGCAACGAAAGAATCTGCCTCTCGATGTTAAGATCGCTTTTCTTTCTTTGACTGACATCTTCGATTGGCACTCTTGGCTGTCATGACCTTTCGATTTGCAAAATACGCATTCCATGCAGGATGTTGCACCATGCAGGGCTGAAGCGGAAGAAGGGTGAAAGTTCCTTTGTTGAATTCGTGCCTTGTGCCCATCAAAATGAGAAGGAGGCTTACCATGCGTGTCGTCGGGCCTGTCCTCCATCGTCCTCTCGCGACTCTGCAGCTCGAAGCGGAAGAACCTCAGCAGAGATTGCAGAGGCGTCACCTGTGCGAGGTCTGATGGTGAGCTCGTTGACCCAGAATCATCGCTCATCGTTGACGCCGTTGCCTTGTGGGCCTCAGCATATGTGCGATGAAAGTCCAGGATCAACTCCTTCGGCATAGCACGGAGAAGGACGGGATACAGCATCGCCTAGTAACCACCTTCGTCGATGCCCAGCGCCTTAAGTCCACGCATGTGAACTTGTACATCAGCATATAGCCGCCGCAAGGCCGCCACGTTCTTCGCAGATAAAACAGGTTTCACGTCAATCAGGCCTTGCATGTGATCCTGAATCAACGCTTCCTGGTTCCCAAAGCGCTGCTGCAAAATGTCGACCGCGTCGTTGTAGCAATCATCTGATGCTTGCAGTCCGGTGATAGCTGTCTTGGCCTCCCCTGTCAGCAGCGTCTTGAGGTAATTTAGGCGATCTATGTTGGAAATATCTGTGTTCGTGTGAACTGCCACCTCGAACTGTTCCCAGAATGGCTGCCAGTTTTTTCGCTTGCCGTCGAATTTTGCCAGTTCCAGCTTCGGAAGTTTAATTTTCTGAGCCGCGGGACTGGTACCAATTGAAGCTTGATTCCGGATATCTGTAGTCTTGATTGCGTGTTCAGCTTCATCTTTTCTCAATTTTAGACGGCAGATGCAGATAGTCACTCTGTCGCTATATTCGATGACTTGTTCAAATTCAGCTTCTGCTTCATCTTCTTTAACGGTAGGTTCTATTGCCGCATCCACATCGTTAAGCTGTTGCTTCACCAATTGCAAACGTTCGATGAGAACGCTCACCTTTTCGATGGTGGGTAGTGGTTCGGCGCCCAAGATGTCGTCCGTTTCTTTGGTCAGCCGCGTCGCTTGGCTTCTGATGGTCTTTCTCTTTTTCCTCAGAACATCCATGTCGCTGCTGTCGTTGGTCGTTTTAGTCGCTGGGTCCGGTCGGTAGTCCTGATTTCCGTTCCCGGGTTTCGGCACCAAAATTTTGTTTTACTGTTGTAACTGATTCAAATCGTTACGGCTGTTGTAGTTTTAAGATAACTTCGTTTATTTACAACAACAATTGAGAATCAAATACAACATCTTTAAGAGGGGAGCAAGAGCTCGGAAATACACATGCTTATCGATGGGGCTCCCCGTTCGTTCTGTCTGCCCGCATTCTTTTCTCCCTCCGGTCGGAGGGGTCCGCGGTCCGCTTCTCCCGGCGTTGGCCCCTCTCCCATGGCATCCCGCAGAGGGTGGCCCGGGGAGGAGCTGTCGCCGGCCATAAATTGCTGAAAGGCGCCTGTTTAGTGTCAGGCGAACACTTTACACAAAGGGAGCAAAAAAAGGAGAGAAAAACGCAAGTTTCAACAACAAACACGCTGGGAGCGCTGTCGTAATCCGCGAATCGGCGCGTTTCTGCGGGCGTTTAGGACTCACGCACTAAATACTAAATGGTGTATGTTTATTGTGTTTACTTTGAACCACTCACGAGACGTCATTTGGCTCGGGAGTTGACCGCAGAAGAGGCGAGAGGCGGAGACGGCGGCAGATGGGAGGGTCTTGTTCGTGGCGGGCAGTGAGGCGCATTCGAATCGCGATAGATTTAGCGATGGCAGGACTGGAGCCGCGGTGGTGCCGTATGCTTTCGTGCGCTGACCGTGGCAATACTGAACATAGCTTTTGCAAAAAACCTCTTGAGCGATGGGACATCTTGTTATCCAGTCCCGCCCTATCGATTCAGCTCGCACTGACGGACAGGGGCCAGGAGCTGCTGGGAACATATTGGTCTCGCAACTAGGAAACAACTCGTCTGGTGCCTGCATGCACTACCGATTCATTTCGGACCTAATGAATGTTGATTCCTTCTCCTTGTAAAACAAAAGAATTCTTTACCAGCCAAGAATAATTAAGTTGGACTAACACGTGCATATCAGAACAAGTTCAAAAGTTTTGTCTGCGTCTCTAACGTCACAAGATATGCTGTCGCGTCAACGTATGCTTGTTATGGATTTCCTCTTAGTTTTGGACTGAAAGAGCGACGGGCAATAGCTGATCGGCAATCAGCAACACAACGCTAACCCCTCCGCCCACACAGCGGAAGGAAATGTTGGAAATGCACCTTTTGATTTGCGGGAGCCTTTTGTTTGTAAACAGGTTAACTCTAATAACGTGAGAATAATATGTTCCTGCATGTATGCTATACAGCATAAGGCCATCGATTTCGGCTTTTTCTACAATCGCTAGACGACGCCCAAAACAAGCCCGAGAATAACTAAAGTGGCATATTATAGTGGAGGTTTGCCAAAATAAAAAAGAACATACGAATAAAAAATATTTTTCATGAATAAAGAAAAAGCTCTCAGTGACCACTGTCCACGGCGTGCATGCAAGAGCGCACCCGACACCGCGAATAGCAGACGACATCGGTATGAGATCTCGTTGTCGCAACAGCGGCTGCCAGACCAGAAAGCTGATTTCGATATTGATAATAAAAATTCATTTTAAAACTGTCTACTGAGCAGAATGAGTTCATATTTTGAAGATTGAAAATTTAACGTGTGTGGAGTGAAACGCTCGAATCCGTTTATGCTCAAATATTAGCTGTTATTACCCCTTTAAGTTAACAATACCTGAAAACTTAAAACAGGCGTAGGCGGTATGAATGCGCGAACGTTACTATTTTCATATCTGTAAAAATTATAAAGCTGCGCGGCGTTTAGAGCTTCTCAGCTTGAAAAAAATGATGTGCATGCTTCTTCTAGCAGGTAGTTGGCAGGTAAAAAACACTAGGGTCCATGCACCCTCTGCTTGACACCTCGAAGCCTGGAAAATTACGAACATGTCGCCGGGAGGGGCTACTTTGCAGGTGAAATAATGAGTGACTTATTTGTCGGAGGTGCACTGGTATCCCAAAGCTCTTTCGTTGTTTTCCCCTAAAAGTCACCGAACATGTGATTGCTGAGTGGCTTGTGTGACATAGGAACCAGGTGGCATGATCGAGTTAGAAGGAGCTTCATGTTTAGATTGATTTTTCATATGGAAAGATGAAATGAGAGTCAAACAATCTGGGAGGCATCCCCCCCCCCCCTCCCATCTTTCGTGTTTGAGTATGGCAATCGCAAAACATCATTTTCTGTGATCACCAGTAAAATGCTAGAAAAATAACGCGGTGACTATGTTGTAATGTTCATGTCATGTGTGGTGGCTAAAAACGTCGAGCAGTCTAGGTTGGCCGCATTTTTAAAACTCAACCCCTTCATTGCGTCGCCAGTCTGAAGACGGGTCGCGTACATACATTCCTTTATTATCTCTCCTCATGCAGAAAACATCATGCACTAGTATTTGCATATCATCTTAGGAACGAAAGGCGCTTTTAATTTTGCAAACAACTCTTGTTTCCTTTGTAGCTCTTATAGGCTACGTATTATGCGAATGTTACAGAAGTTGCTATTCTAGTAAGTGTAAGGGCATAAGTAACTGCATTTCATTTTATTCCGAGCAGTGCAGCAATGCTTTGAGCACTAGACGAAAAAAAAGTGGTCACCAGATTTGAGGCACTTTTACACTCACTGTACTAATTCAAAAACATCTGCACCGAGAGGGCCCCGTAAGAAAAGCTAGGCGTACTTGCAAAACGCAATGTTTCTATCCCTTCAATGAACTAAACAAATGCGATGTGGTAGTATACTGGTGCTCCTTGTGACAGAAGATCTGCATGCGCCGAAATGTAGAGCCCTGAAGTGAACTTAATAAGTATAAAATAGGTTCGCGAAACATATGACTGGGGCCAAACGCAAGACTCGGAAAGGCACCGCGAACGGAATCGCTTAGACGCTGTTGTACTGCTTGTTCTATTTCAGAGCGCAAAGCTAGCTCACGACGTGCTCACGACCTTATATTTTTGCGGCTCTAACGCGTGAGAACCTTTATAGATATGTTCAGTCTTGTTACTCAAAGACAGGGGCATAGGTAAAAAAAATGTACGCCTTATCTTTGAGCCGCCGCTTCAGTGTGGAAGTTCGCACAGCGCGCGCCGGGTGCGGCATTTACTCGGCGCGCCTGATCGGAGTGACGCTGTGCTTTGCATCTATGAAAGCGCCTTCGCCCAGAATCGGCTCAAAAGAAGTGATAGCCGTAATTCCACGCTCACTCTCGCGAAGCGAGCGCGACTTTCCCTCCCTCGCGTCCCCGAAAGTAAGAGGGACCCATCCCCTCACCCTCTTTACTCTCGCAGCGAGCCGCTCTTCCAGTGGACTGTATATTTTTGATAAACGCTGTACATCACATGCCTATTGCGCAAAATTCTTGCTTTAGGTTAGGGTCTTCCGGAAAAGATTTAAGCAACATCACTTGCTACAAAAGCTCCATTCTCAGTGAACAATCATGCACCGATTTGATATAAACTTACGAGTGTTTTAAATCCTCCTTGATTGATATAATGTTAACAACATACGATATAATAATAGTAATAATAATATTAATACTAATAATATTATTTTACGTTGTACGAGAAAGAAACAAAACATTTCTGTGATATTCGCATTGTTTAAAATGTTTCGTTCGTGCCAGGTTTGAGCAAAAATTCCTTTATTAACAGTTGACCAGGGCGATGTTTTCGATGAATTCCCAAGTTAGTGAATCAATTCGCCAAAACTTGAAACGCACTGACGCCAAATAGCCATTCTCAACAAATTCGCTAATATAAGTAAAAATGGTGCTTTTAATCGTCTCCTACGAGATGTGGATTTGCAGTGCGTACGCATAGTATCGATGCAGATTGTTTACATTAAACAGAGGCTTCAAACAGGAGTGAAGGAGTGATAATCTGTTTAATTAGGTAAATGGTATGCTTTAACGTTCCAAAGCGACTCAGGCTATAAGAGACGCCGTAGTGGAAAGTTCGAGAAATTTCTACTGCTGAATTAAAGGAAGCGGGCTGTGCCCTTCACCAAAACAATACAGGAACAAAAGCTTCTGTTTTTACGCCTCCTAATTGGAGGTAAATATTATGCACGATTTAGTATATAGCTTGTAGTTGAGCAGTATTTGGAAAAAAATTTCATCGTACTTTGTTTTGTCCGTCACAACTGGCCATGTGAAAACTGGGTTCATGTCCTGTATATGTCGACACATATTCAGCCTAGGGCCAATTTTGCGAACTGGGTTCGTTCAGATAGGCTGCGCTATACAATGCCCATTGCAGTCCGCACATTCTTTCGTGCCAGGAATGTTATGCGCGCGTCAAGGCGAAAGATCGATAAGGAGAAATGGGGGCTTTGTCCCAGCCGAATACGCACATATAAAGAAAGGCAAAGCAGGCACTGCTTTGCAACCACTATGTGCATTTCTCTTCGGCGCAGGCCTTTCTTCTTTGAACACAGTTGAGCGGCAAGGAATGCGGAAGCACGTGCTACCTTATTACGAAGCCTTCAGGAGCCTCTGTCCCATCTTCTCATTTCTATGCAAGTTATTTTCATACCAAACTGCTATGACTTGACCAAATGGAAAAACATTTATGCGGCTTTAAATGTATCTTCTTCTTTTCTAACCCTTACAAAAATAGATATTGAATTTCTGTTACACACGTAATCTGTTTTCGATGAGTCATCCACCACTCAAAGGAGATTCAAGATTAGATGTGTTTTAACATCAGATCCGCAACAGACTTTCCTTTGAGATTACACAAGAAGTTTTGTGCTTGGAAAACGCAACAGTATTTTTGTGTAGGAGCTAATGTGGAAATACATTGACTTTCTCAAATGAGGAAAAGTATACATCACTAAGTGAATATATATTCTTTCCTTGGTAACTGCACACTTTCAGAGCCCTATGTTTTCATTTCTGTTTAGCATATGTAGGATGTTGCCTAAGAAACAACTTTTATGTGTTTTAACATGAGATCCGCAACAGACTTTCATTTGAGATTACGCAAGAAGTTTTGTGCTTAGGAAACACAAAAGTATTTTTGTATAGGAGCTAATGTGGCTTGACTTTCTCAAATGAGGGAAAGTATACATCACTAAGCGAATGTATATTATTTACTACGTTTTCATTTCTGTTTAGCATACACTGTAAAAATAAAAAAAAAACTTTTTGGACATTTGTTTCATTCAAAACACGCTTACACCTTGAGTCTTGGGTGTTTGTTCCATTGCAAATCACCTCTTGCGTAGGGAAGGGGTGCTATGGTTGGACAATATGCTTTAGGGTATTACGGGCAAGGATATTGTTGTGTACGCGAACCGACGCACTGCCACACCGCCTCCAAGCAAACGGACGCACGGCCGCTCCATTTGCAACGCCTCCTTGCATCTGCGAGCCGGCCGCTTCGGAGAGACCAGCGGGGTACCCCTGCCTGCGCCGATGACGACGGGCGGACGTAACCCGAGCCGTGCGTTGCCTCGGAACTGAACCGTCCTTGGACCATGTGCGCGACCAGGGCACGAGAAGCAATGCCTTCTTTACAGGCGCTCGTGCTTTCTTTCCTTCTCTTCCCTCTCTCCCAAGGCACAATAACGTAGTCTCTACCCAGCAACAGAATCGAGAGGTTCCTCGCTCACGGGGCTCCGACGCCTCGAACATAACAGACATCACTAAAATGCTGGGGGTGGGGCTGCGTAACTTCGTAGCCTTTTATACACAAGTGGCGCTGCTGATATAACCCAACACCTTAACAAAGCACCACAAATAACACTAAAATTAAAACTACGCACAAGTTTTTTCTAAAAATGAAACTGAAACTGAAACAAAATTTCACCGCCAGGAGGCCGCCGGTAGCTACCCACGCTCATACTTTTCAAATTTCAGAACATTATATGGCCGTTAACATGGTGGGGTCCGTTTCGACCACGTTTCGGCGAATGATGAATGTGCTTCTTGGATTGTTTTCTGTCGGGAAATATGTTGCGTTTCGCGAACATATCTGTTACAGAAGTGAGTACGCTTGTGAAGTGCCTTCTATATGCGGTGTTTAATGCAAACGGGCATTTATCAAGTCGGCAAATGTCCGTGTTTCTTTGTGCTTTGCTCAGGCGGGAGGACTGTTGCAGCGGGTCATGTTTAAGATGTTCAAAAGAAGAAGGCATGGACGAGTTTTTTTTTCTGCGTGACTAAGAGGTATATGCGCCGACTACATTGCACTCGCGCTGAAATCGCACTGGTTGGTTCGGTGCCGGTGATACGAAGACGCTCAGCGCACTGCACGGCTGACGCGATCGCCTGTAAAGGTAAGCATATTCTTACGCACATTGCACTTTGTGGGAACATGGTCCTAACGGACTGCTGCATTCTGTGTCTTTGTGCCGGAACGCTCCGGAATGTGCTGAAATGAAATGTGGGAAACGCGCTTGTTTTCACCTGGCTGCCAAAATGACATCGCACATGTGGTTAGATGTCGCGGCGAGTTAGGCAGATTTCGCCCAAGAACATCAGTCTCAACTTTCTTTAACAGAAATAATATGCGTGATACGTTTTCCTTGCATTGAGTACGCGAGTTCGACAGTTTGATACTTCGCACAGTTTTCAACCTCTCAGTTTGTTCTACCGTTTTCGTTCGTGCCGCAAAGTCCATGTTGGCATACCTTAAATCTCCTCGCACCCTCGGCTCCCTCCTCCTCTCTCATCTCATACACTTCGCGCTCGCTCACCTCAAACCTCCTTCTTCCTTTCTCTTTTCTCTTCCTCACCTCCTTTCACTCGGCGAGCGCCGCGGCCCCCCCCTCCTCCCCCGGTCCCCCCCCCTTTTTTTTTTTTTTTTACTCTGAGCATAGGGCTCCCGTCCTACTGTTCGGGAGCGTCCCCCGCACTGCCTGCAGCTTACACTTTGGCTCTCCGCAGCCAGTCAGCGCGGCATGCATCTGCGCTCGCTCTCTCGGCCTCGAAGGGCGCGTTCGGCCGGCTTGGTTGCATAATAGTTTATTCCAAACTGCGTAAACTATATGCCGCTATCATCAACCTATGACTTGCCGGCTTCAAGATTTGCGTTTTCAATCACAATGGGAGCATTTTTCATTTTACCGGGATCGTATTTCGCGGTTGCATTTAGTGTGAAGTTGTATTTTTTATTGTGCTGCGTTTGTTATGGCATTTACTTTTGCTCTCGAAGAATCGTTTAGCTATGTATTTTATTTTCAACAAGACTTCCAATAAGGCACTTGTACTCGTGCTAAGTGAGCTGATGTCTTTCAAATCATCCAGTTTTTATTATTTTTGGTCGTATTTCAACATAACTCTTTGACCGCATTACTTGATTTTTGTAGTGTCTTTAGTAGTGACGCCTAGAATAAATGAATATTTGCTACATGATGCCCCAACATTCAAGTAGAGGTCGACAGCTTGAATTCTGTGGCCAAACATTGTACCGGATGTTGCTATTACATAGTTTGGTTGTGACCAGATGTTTACTTTTTTTTTCTTTTGCTTAAATGTACATATGAAGCGGTTATAATAGTCTTAGCCGCATTTTTACCTGCTTTAGTCATTACAGTGCGCATATTGCAGGCAAATTTGCGACTTACTGTTATTAAAAATTTCCATTGATTGAATGAAACGCCATACTTGTACAAGGTTTGAGTCATCTCATGTGACACTGCTTCGACTAAATATATTGAGACTTGTATATGTGTGCTACATCGTTTCCTTGGCTGGTTGGTAAATTGCTATGCAGGTCCCTCTTGGTGATGGTGTCCTGGTGAAAAAGACCACACTAGATTGGCTACGTACGAACTGAAAAGCAACAGCGGCAAAGTTTTCAAGGGCATGATGCGGGCAATGTTCACCGAACAACTGAGAGGAAAGTCCCTCTACGACAAGTGAAGCAACCTGAATAAAGATGCACCGTACAAGGAAGTTCTGGATCCTGTTCGGGTAAATGATATCACCGGTAAGCACGGCACTGTAGCAAATTGAGCATGTGAGCAGTAAATGCCATCTATGTGACACAATTTAATAAAATTCCTCTTCTCTATTTTCAGGTTACACTTGTGGCAATTTTAACACCACTGTGGTGCAAAAAATGAGCAGCCTGTCATCATTGGATGCATGCAAAATTAAATAAAATATGGAGTTTTGACTTCAGCTCCAAGTGGCAATCTGAAAATCGAATTACTTCAGAGCCTTCTGGGGTAATTCCAGTGTCAGTGGCCATAACAGTCCACTACACTAGGGTGCGCACTGGAATCTCTAGGGACATTAGAAACACATCAAACAATACACATTATGATAACAATAGCCACTCATGCATTAAGAGTTCAAAAAACATTCATGCACTAAGAGTGCATTAGAAACACGGTGGCCAACTTCTTATGAAACTCGTCAAGAATGCACCAAGAAAATGTATAGAAATGTTAATGTGCATGATGAGAAATGTAATCAACATTTAATCAGAAACTCATTAAGTTTTTTTGTAAGGGAGAGCTTTCTGACATTTCTTGTACCTGAACAGTGTTGCACAAAGGTTAGCAAAGTTCCAAGAAGCTATATTGAATAAAAAAACGCTGCCTGCGGCATATATTCTATGTTTTATTTATCTCCATCTTTTGTAACACTATGAAAGTTATAACGCACTTGTAGAATGTTTAGCTCTTCAATCATGCGTTGTCAGTGTTCTGAGGAAGTGCAAGAAGGCCCAAGTGAAGGCTGGTGTACAATGGGACCCCACCGAGTTCACTTACGATGGGACGAGGAAGGTTGGGTGATTGATACGATTCAAGAAAAGAATACAACTACCATGTGAGCTATTCGAATTGTATTTACCTTATAAAGAGGAAGCAAGGTGATGGCAAAGGTCGGGGAATGCATGAAAGCCAATCTGTCCGCTTCGGCTCCCTCGGCATTGTTACCACGGATCGGGGCCAACAGTTCGATTGCGACCTCTTCACTTCCCTCACCCGTTGTTCGGCATTAAATACTGCCCCAGTACCGCATACCATCGTAGTGCCAACGATATGGTCGAGCGGCTCCATCGCTAGCTCAAGACTGCCCTCACTGCTCGCCTTGATCGTGAGCGTTGGGTTGACCCCTTCCTATGGTGCTTCTGGGCCTACGCGCTGTTCTTCGTAGTGACCTTGGCTGTTCGGTAGCCGAACTCGACTTCGACGAACCCCTGCGGCTTCCGGGAGACTTTTTCGTTCCTTCGGCTCCCTCGCCTCGGCCATTGCAGTGTGTTCAACACCTTCATGACTGCATTCAGCAGCTGCGCCCAGTCCAGCCTCGATCCTCTAACTATCAGGTCTTCGTGCACTCAAACCTTGCGTCCTCGACGCATCTTTTTCTCTAGGCGAGACGCTGTAAAAGCGCCTCTTTATTAATAATGTGTGACAAAACAGCACGGAGCAACTGGACAGGAGACCTGTGTTTACTGTGCTGCACTGACAATGAGGAAAGAGAGAGTTTGAAAGTCGAAAGTGAAAGAATGAAAAGAGCCGGAGGTACTAAAAATGAAATTATCCAGGACAGAATGCTGGGCAAGATGGGTTTTCATTTGTAACAAAACAGGCGGAGCAACAAGACCTGAGACAAGCGCTAATCTCGCAGGCCAGGTTGCAATAATGATAAGGAAAACGAGTTTGCAAGTCGAGAGATCAGCATTGCAAAAAACCCGAGCTACCGCAATGGAAATTAGCCAGGATAGCAGCTTCCGTAAACTAGTCATTTATTTGTGACAAAACAGTGCGGAACAACGGAAGAAGAGGCAAGCGGTGGCCGTGCCTTTTCGTCACCATGTCTCTCCTGTCATGTCGTCACGCGCTGTTTTGCCACAAAAGACAAAGCCTTTATGCAAGTATTTATTCAACAATACTATACACGACATTTTATAAGCATGCAGTGAGTTGCGTCCCACAAATTCACTTCTTGTTACGTATCTCTCGTGATCAGCAACGTGGCGAGGTGCTTTTGATAGAAGCATTAAAAAATCAAGTTAAAAAGGCACCAACTGAAATAACATTTCACGCAAATCTGTCGAAAGTCGAGATTAGCTGTGGCATCCTGTGTATTGCAAAATGAAATATTATCTGCATTTTTTGTTAGCTTCTAGTGCTTTAGGGCTGGAAGGCATTGTTATTAACCTTAGCGACCGTCTTCCTTGCTGTGAATAGACAGGCACAACGCCTTCGCACTCTTCTCGCAGATCAGCGAAACATAAGAAATGCATAAATATCGATAAATGTGTTGTCAAGAATTTATCGCCTGCACTTCTAGAGTGGAGCGAACAAAAGTTAGAAAGCGACGAAAAATGTATTATGGATATTGTGCTATAGCATCTGATGAAATTTAGCCTTATGAGAAATGGCGTCTCTTGTTGTCCAAATAACTCATTACAATTCTTCCTTTATCGGCGACAGCGATTACAAATGACGTCAAACTAACTCATTGCTGTTGAGAGTTGCGGGGGCCATAACTCAGATTTTTTTTTTATTCAGCGATGCTTGGTAATTTTACGAGACGCGCTTGCTAGCTATCAAAATTTTTGTTTAATGGAAAAAGTTTCGATTGTAAAGCCTTAGTTCACTTTGAAAGATTAGTCTCAAGAGTCCGCAAAAAAGTGCTCGTTCAGTAACCTTTAAGGTATAAAAATGACTAGACAAATAAGACTACTATCAATACAAGCATTGTTCACCAGCAATGAGAGGTTGCTGTCGATACCACCGTTCATGATATTAAGGTAGCGCCTAATATTTCACTATCACTGGCAAGTACAAACAATGCGACTTTAAAAGCTGTGGCTTCCTCTTGAAACGCAGCTTCGTCACAGCTTTAAAAAAAAAAGGGTTCTCTCTAGCAGGTAGATTGCGGCATTTTCTGGCATTTCTGTTCCCCATTGATATGCTTTTTCTTTTCTTCCTTTCTTAGACCTCCTCCCCTTGATGATGTATGTTTTCTTGCCGCGCTGCTTGCTTTTTTTTTCTCTCTTTTCTTTGTCAAGTTTTCTCCTGTGCTTCTTTCCTCACCTCGCCCATTACCTCTTTCGTTCCCTTTTTCACATGTTTGGCAGTCGCTTTGACTTCTTCGCCTGCCTAGCCAACAAGTTTTACGCCCGTCCAAATTTTTACTGCCCCGAACCTTGTTTGCCATTCCGTACTTGATTTTGGTTCTGGTTGCGTCTATATATTGTCACAGAAGCCACTGGAATCGGTTCAGCAGGTTTACTCACAATTAAGTAAAAGCACCGGCAGGATAAGGCACGGAACCGACTGGCAGGCGAGCACCGAGAGCAAAAAAGACGAGCGCGTGCCAGTTTCCCGACCTCGCCACATGGCGGCGCCAGTGAGATAACATTGCGGCATTGCCCCTCCCGGTGGAAAAGGCATCGTCCCGATGCCGAGTGGCGAGGTCGAGGACAACCGTAGTCGGCGATGATGCGCGTTCACATAAAGCAGTTAAAAGATACAAAAAAAAAAAAAAAAAGAACACATGTAGCTTGACCTAGCGAGAGTACAATAAATTACAATAATAAGTTTATTTCCAGGTTCAACTGGAGGGTTTCCCGGATAAAAGCTGCCTTCGCAGCTTGACAGTGTCCAGGAAACCCTTACAAGCAGCAGCAGACGAGTGATGAAGGAAATCTCCAAATTTGTCATATATACAGTAGTCGCATTCAATAACAAAACATTAAATACACACGGAAATTCACAATAAGCTTTAAAGTAAATGGCACAAAGAGAAAAACAGTTGAAATGCGCAGTTTTTAAGGAAAAAATGTAAACTGGGCAAACATTCAGCAATCTACAAACAGAAGCATAAAATCACATTTGAACAAAATATTTGCGCAGCTCGGCTTTTGTGTATCCTATTGTATTTTGATAAGTGTTTAAAACATGGGGCAGGTTGTAAGACAGCATTTGTAATTTATAATCAGTGCGAAAACGTGGTACATTCCATGCATTAGTACTTCTTGTGTGCATGTTAGCACGATGCGTCTCCAAAGATGCTAAGGAAGAATAATATTCGGCAACGGATCCCTTCGAAAAATACATGATTTGTAGTAACCTATAATTATACAATTGATCAACACGGATAATGTTATGAGCTTGGAATGCATATTTGGAGGTGGTCGCATAATCAACATTAGCTATTATTCTAACAATTTTCTTTTGCAATACGAGAAGCTTATTTATGTTTGCCTTGGTCATTGTGGCCCATACTAAACTACAGTAGTTAAGGTGAGAAAAAAATTATGCGTAATAAACTATCAGAAACTAGTAGAAGGGCTTCATCCTGGCGATATGTACGACTTCCGACTGTGCTTGCCGTCGGCATGAGCGAACAGTTCCTTGAGGGATCACTTCGTAGGTGACGTCGCTGAGTTTGCGTTTTACTTCGTACGGGCCGAAGTAGCGGCGCAGAAGCTTCTCGGAGCGACCCAGCTGGCGAACAGGTTTCCACACCCAAGCCTGAACGCCAGGGTTGTAAATTACCTCCCTGGGACTAAGGTTATAACGTCGAGCATCCTTAGCTTGCTGTGTGCAGACTCTCAGTCTAGCCAGCTGGCGAGCGCGGCCTCGGCATGCTGCACGAATTGGTCGGCACCGGCAATCGATGAGTGGGCAACATCTGGCAGTAGCATGGTGACAGCCTCGCGACCGTACACCAAGCAAAACGGTGTGAAGCGGGTCGTTTCCTGGACTGCGGTGTTATACGCAAATGTTGCATACGGTAGTATTTGGTCCCAGTTCTTATGGTCTTCGTCGTCGTACATAGAAAGCATATCGGCGATGGTCTTATTGAGTCGCTCAGTAAGGCCAATTGTCTGAGGGTGGTAAGCTGTTGTTCTGCGATGACAAGTGCCACTGAGCCGCATTATTTCCTGGGTTAGAGCTGAAGTAAATGCCGTGCCTCTGTCTGTTAAAACGATTGCAGGTGCACCGTGACGAAGGACTAGATTAAAGACGAAAAAGTTCGTAATATCAGTAGACGTACCGCTGGGAAGAGCTTTCGTCTCACAATAGCGGGTTAGATAATCTGTGGCGACTATAATGTACCGGTTGCCCAATGATGACGTAGGAAATGGCCCGAGCAAGTCCATACCGACTTGGTGAAAAGGTACTCGCGGAGGAACAATAGGCTGCAGCAGGCCGGCCGGCTTGACAGGTGGCATCTTCCGACGTTGTCATCCACGACACGTCCTAACATAGCGCTGAACCATGGCGGCAAGCTTGGGCCAGTAGCGCTCTTGTCGTACTCGTGCCAAGGTGCGAGAAAAGCCGAGATGTCCGACAGAAAGCTCGTCGTGGCATGCCCGCAAAACGTCGGTACGGAGCGGCGTTGGGAGAACCAGCAGATACTGAATGTCTGTGGAAGCGTAGTTTTTCTTGTAGAGGACGCCGTCACGCAAGCAGAACGACGACAGGCCCCGCGTGAAAAGGCGAGGCGGCGATGAGGCGGTTCCTTCGGGGTAATCGATAAGGGGCTGCAGTTCGGTGTCATCTTGCTGCTGTTGAGCGAGATCTGACGTCGTGAGAGCACCGAGAAAAATGGGGTTATCTGCTTCAATTGAAGAACACGGGACAGGGTCTCAGGATAGGCAGTCAGCGTCACTGTGTTTCTTGCCGGACTTGTACACAATAGTGACGTTACACTCCTGTAAGCGGAGACTCCAGCGGGCTAACCGGCCTTGAAGGATGTTTAAAGTTCGCTAACCAATAGAGTGAGTGGTGGTCACTGTTCACTCTAAACGGCCGACCATACAAATACGGCTGAAATTTTGTTACCGCCCACAAAACTGCAAGGCACTGCTTTTCGGTAGTAGAATAATTCGCTTCGGAACGAGACAGGGTACGGCTGGCGTAAGCAATTACCCGCTCACCGCCTTCTTGCCACTGAACGAGAACTGCGCCGAGGCCAACGTTACTGGCTTCGGTATGCAATTCTGTGTCGGCCTCCTCGTCGAAGTGGCCAAGTACGGGCGTTGTTTGAAGGCGCTTGCGAAGCTCCTCGAAGGCCCTTTGCCGCTCGTCGGTCCAGATGAAAGGCTGGTCGTCCTTTGTTAGACGAGTTAATGGTTCCGCTATTCGGGAGAAGTTGTGCACAAATCTCCTATATGCACAGAGGCCCAAAAGAGTGGGGGTCGGCAAAGCAGCCACGTCAGCCGCCTTCTCTGGATCAGGGATAAGTCCCTCAGCATTCACGACGTGATCCAGAAACTTGAGCTGTTCGAATGCAAAGTGGCACTTTTCTGGTTTTAGTGAGAGTCCGGCTCCGCTGATGGCATTTAACAGGGTCGTCCATCGTTTGAGGTGCTTCTCATAGGTCGCAGAGAAAATGACAACATCGTCAAGGTAGAAGAGGCACGTCTGCCATTTCAGGCTGGCTAGGACAGTCTCCATCATTCTTTGAAAGGCTGCGGGAGCGGAACACAAACCGAAGGGAAGCACCTTAAATTCACACAGTCCGTCAGGAGTAATGAATGCGGTCTTCTCTCGATCACGTTCGTCGACTTCGATCTGCCTGTACGGTGTACCCACTGCGTAGATCGAGCCATGAAAAGTATTTGGGCGTGGCCGAGTCGGTCGAACGAGTCATCGATTTTAGGCAATGGGTAGACGTCCTTTATTGTAATTTTGTTAAGCCTCCTATATTCGACGCAAAATCTGAGTGTTCCGTCCTTTTTATAGCGACCAGCACAACTGGTGAGGCCCATGGGCTTGTGGACGGCTGGATCACATCATCGCGGAGTATTTCATCGATCTGCACCAGAATAGCCTCTCGTTCTTTCGCCGATACTCAGTAGGGGTGTTGGCGGATAGGGTGCTCGGTGGGATCAACTGTATTTTGATGTTTGGCTACTGACGTTTGCTTCACTTTGGAAGTGACGGCAAAGCAGTCACGGTAAGTGCCCAGAATTGCTTGAACGTGGCGTTTCTGGGTAAGAGACAGAGCAGGATTCACGTCAGTTTGAACAGTATGTCCAGTGCTCTTGTCAGGGTTTCGTTGGTCAGCGAAAGGGCGCAATGGGCGGATGGCGCAGTGACTTCGTCAAAATAAGCGATAGCTGTACCTTGCGGTAAATGGCGGTATTCGGCACTAAAGTTCGTAAAAGCAGTTCGGTTCGTTTATTTCTCAAGGCAAAGACCCCCCGAGCAACGCAGACTTGTAGGTTTAACAATAAATTCATGTTCCTTTCCGCGAGACCTTGAAAGGCGGGGGTTTGTCGCACTGCACTGTAACAAATACGCTGGTGCGTGGAGGTAGAGTGACATGCTCGTCGCACACTCGGAAAACTGGCCTGCCTGTGTAGTCCTCGCTGTGCTGTGTGTACTCGTCGGAAATTGCGCGGTGAGTGGAAAAAGTCACCATGAAGTCACGGAGGTCGATAATTGCGTCGTTTTCTCTAAGAAAATCAAGGCCGAGAATTGGGTCCTTGGAGCACTCTGATAGCACAACGAAGCAACATCAGAAAGTTACGTGGTGAATCTCGACTCGAGCGGCGCACACTCCGAGCGGCGTTACCACACGCCCCCTGCTGTCCTTATCGGGACTCCGTGACAAGGAGTCAGGACTTTTCGCAGAATGGTAGCAAGACCATGACTCATAAAGCAAAAATCAGCGCCGGTACCTACAAGGGCAGTCGTGTTGTGGTTATCAACGACGATCAATGTCGGCGGAATGTGGCTCACCGTCGACAAAGTGCGGGGTGTCACGGATCGTCGGGCTGACGTGTCCTTCGTTGCGTCGAATTGCGACGTCGAAGGTAAGTTTCTGTGATCGTCGGGAGGTCGTCGGACTCTCGTTTTGAATTATCTAACATATTTTTGAATTTTTGGTTATTCCGCACAATGAGATGTCTTCGCCATTTATTTATTGTTTTACTGGCCTGCTCTTACAAGGCTCTCTAATTATGTATGGTGCCTTTTTCACTCATGACCCATCAGGGTGCTAGCTCAATAAAAGACGTCATTTTCAGGTGAGACGCTCGCCAACAGCGCACCTTTTCTCCTCTCAGTTCAATTTTTTTTCCACAGCTGCCTTGCCGCACTTCAATGCGGCAGTCCCCAATGAGTGTAATGTCGATGCCTCTGGACCTGGTTGGATATCTCGCTGGCAATCCTGTCAAGCCCGTGACATACTATTAGGTGCGCCTCCTGATCAAAATGAAATATTAGAGAGGTTCAACGCTCCTGAACCGAATGTGGAGCGAAATACAGTTCAGGATTGCTTGTGGTCGGGCTAGTTAGTTCTGCATATTGAAGAAGAAATTAGCTTTAGCTCTTGTACGAGGACTGAAGAAAACACACACTACGAAAGACAAGCGCTTGTGAATCGTCGTGTTGTGTGTTTTCTTCTGTCCTCATCGAAGTGTTAGCGCTAATTTCTTAAATATGGAGCGAAAGCTTTGGCTGCGGGCGACCGAGTGTCGCATCGAACACAACCAGCGTTCCCTTAAACGTATCAAATGACGTGAGCATACGATGGCAGCAGACGCTTTCCTGCTGGACTCGGTCAGCTTTCGGTGGCAGCGCGCATGCGCAGTACGGAAACTTGCATTTTCCGGCTCTCCGCACCGGCGCGCAAATCTGTTGGGATGCCGCTACCCTTCTTTTTCATCTCTCTAGAGGGCGCAGCCAGCGAAGGAAGATGCTACACACCGGTGGAGAAAAGCGGTATTAGCGCATGCGCCCTGTCCCTCTTTTTCAGGCAGCGCGAAATTTGCAATGGCTTGCAATGAAAACCTGCAACGGAAATTTGCAACAACAGGCAAGGTGTGCTCACACGGCGAACCACTTCCCGAATGAACACCCCTTGCTTCTCGTTCACCATTCTCACCACGATCACAAGGTTCAAAAGAACCACCTGTCAGCAATTCGTTGTTATCTTCCGTCTCTACCAGGGTGGCAACTACCGAGCTGTTGTTATTCCCAGAGATTACTTTGTCTTCTTGCTGTAGTTCCTCAACAACATCAGAGAACCCGGTTCCTAGGCAACGGAATGCTCTTTCAGGCACAAGCGAAATGCTCAAAGGGAGCAGTGTACCTTTCGCTACAAAATTCTGGTTCGCAATTAAGCTCCGCCTGTGAAGGTATGACGCGATAGTGAAGGCTACCAGCCAACATATAAAGCCCAACTTTGAGCTGCATGAACGCGCTTTTATGGCGTAGGGATGACGTGATTCCAAATTCCATGGCAGACTGATTCTAATGTCACCCTCTTACATGAAAGGAGAGGCCCGAATTGGCGCTCTTTCAGGCAACGGAGAAATGCTTAAACGTAGCGTATTGTAGCTTTCGGCAAAAACTTTGGGGCAGAAGTTCAGTGATTGCCTCTATTTAAAACTTTCTGGAGTTTTTTTGTTATTTATACTTTTATACATATATTTATTTCTCCACGTGTCGGTTAGCCTATACTGGACATCAGCTAGACAACCTCCAATATATATATATATATATATATATATATATATATATATATATATATATATATATATATATATATATATATATATATATATCTATATATATTGTAAGGTAACGCGAAGGTCGGACTTGATGGATCAGGCTTTATTGCAGACCTGAAGCCTTGGTCGCACACTGCAGCCAAATACGCTCCGCGATGACGATGGGTATGTACAAGATGGAGCAGGATGAAGGTGAAGCAGCAAGTTCAGCCGTGTGGAAGATGAAGCGCCACACAGTGCTCACAATATATATATATATGTGTGTGTGTGTGTGTGGTTTGGTTTTTGTGGTTTAATGTCCCAAAGCAATTCAGGCTATGGGAGGCGCCGTAGTGGAGGACTCCGGAAAATTCGACCACCTGGGATTCTTTAACATGCACTGACATCGCACAGCACACGGGCGCCTTGCTTGTCACCTTCATCGAAAAACGGCCGCCGAGGCCGGAATTCGATCCCGCTTCCTTGGAAACCGTAGTCGAGCACTGTAACCTCTGCACCACTCCGACGGGATGTGTGTTTGTGTGAAGGGAAGTAGCGGGAAGTCGGCGTGGCGTCACCAAGGAAAGCGGAGAGGATTTAACTTATTTTTGTTTTTGATATTGAACTGATTTTATATTGCAATGAATTTTACAGTGAAAGATAAATACATCCCAGTCGAAAAAAACTACAGAACCTTGTCAAAAATACGACAAAACATCTTATAGTTCTGTCGTAACCACCACATTTTTCTGTAGTTCTGTAGTACTTTTCTGTAGTTCTGTAGTTTTTCTGTAGTAAACTTCTGTTGTCTGTAGTTCTGTAGTACTTTTTGTTGTAACTGCAGAAATTTCTGATGTTACTACAGAATGTTCTGTTGTCACAACAGGTTTCCCGTCAAAAACCGCACAGAAATTCTGTCGTAACATCAGAAAATTTTCTGTAGTTTTTTCCGACTGGGAATGTTGAATTGAAAACAACGCCTTGACACTGGGAATCGAACCCGCAACTAACGACCTCCTGCACGACATATATATATATATATATATATATATATATATATATATATATATATATATATATATATATATATATATATATATATATATTGTAGTGTGGTAATCTTCATCCTTATTGCCACTGACATGCGTCGCGTGCTGGCGCTCTCGAGGACGAAGAAGTTGGTCGTTGTCTTCGTGATTCGGTACGGCTGACGATCCGCTGCGAATTCATCCTGAGCAGCTGAATCCATCTGCGTGGACTGAATAAACACACCCCTACAATTGGTGGAGGTGCTGGGTAGAAAATCTGCGTCAATAGCTTGTTGAAGAACATCGGGTGTCAAAGCGGTCGCTGTTGCGCAAGAGCTGAGAACAATAACGTATATATATATATATATATATATATATATATATATATATATATATATATATATATATATATATATATATATATATATATATATATATATATATATATACTACAGGGAGAGGTGGCTTAGTATATATATATATATATATATATATATATATATATATATATATATATACTGAGCCACCTCTCCCTTTAGTCCCTTATAAAGAAGGTATAGGCGAGCAGATACAAAGCCATTTACTATCAAATATGGTATTGTTACAAGAAATTCCCTCTCGACGATGATGCCCTGATTTTGGTCGTCCTCAAAAGCTCCGCGCGCAACGTTTGCACGCTTTTCACGATACATCACATCTGGACATCTACGTTTCTCTCGTACCTCTCATCGAATCCGCTCGCGAGCATTTCTAGTCGTCGTGCGTTGAAACATATAAACAGTGCCGACGATTTATTGCCCCAACCACTATGGCGGCCGGTCTTTTAAAGACTGTCAAACTACCAACTACCCCTTTTGAAAAGTTTGACATTGGTCTTGAAAAGATTGTCTTGGTCCTTTTCAAAATATTTTGAGGGATGCCGCTGGTGATTGTGTGTCTACACTATCTCAACAGATACTGCAATAGTCCGCTGCTGTCATTACCGCTAAGGCTGCTGATGTATCATCGTAATTTTTACACTGCATTATTCTTCGCCTTGGTACAGCCTGAGCTATAATAAATGATCGTGGGCAACAATTGCTCCCCACATCGTGGAAGAAATAGCACGTATTTCTTTTGTGAGTCAGACTACTGGCACTCCTCCCAGTACTATCCGCAGACAAACGATCTTACTGAGTGCGCTAGCGGCGCCTAGATATCCATGTTGTTTTCAATGTACCTCTCATCAGACCATCGCAACTGGGCCACAGTGTTACCGTACAGGACGTAAGTTTATCGCACGGCAAATCATGAGCTCACCGGGTATACTTCCTTCGCTTTGTTAGGTGCCAGAAGTCCCCGCGTCTGCCTCGATATCATCTTTCCGTTTTCCCCCAACGACAACTAGTCGTTTTCCCAGACCGAATAATTAAGCAGTGTCCCATATAGCCCGCTTATGTACCCTACGACCTACGTCTCCATGCAGTGACTTGCTCTCTTGGAGACTTTGTATGGCTATATACGCCAATCCGCAAGAGGCGATTGTATGTTAACTTTATATTACGTTGTATCCGTTGTGTACGAGTGACTGAATGGCGTTAAGTAATCACCAAGGTGATGGCAGAAAACCGCTGCTCTCGCAAGTCATAAATTCTAGATGTGGTTCGCCTGAAACTAAGCCATCGTTGATGTGTCCACCTTTCTCGAGGACAAGAACCGTCTGTCCCCGGCGAAATTGTACCGCGTAGCTGCTTGCTGACGATTTCGTGGAAGAAGAGACTAACACAGAGCAGACTACTCTGGGCTCTGAAGAGTTTGCGGCTAGCTTTCATCTCTCGCGATTTCATCTATATTAACACAATTTCATCCTCACAATATTATTTTTTTATTGAGCTGCTGCTGGTATTTTTCATAGGACAAAAACACAGTGGTATTATCAGCATATTAATGAATTCTACTCCTGGTCTTAAAGCATATTATAATATATGTAAGTGTGGAAGAGATAAAGTCTGAAGATATTGCTTTGGGGCATTAACATAACGTACGCTGAGTAAACAAAACCACACGTCCTGATTAAACATGCTGACGTCGATAACATAAACAATTCCTAAATAAACCAAGGGACTTCCCTCAAGACATAACTTTAATTTGAACATCCATCATATTAATATCAGACAGTGTGATGTAAGATTCCAAACGACAAACGATGTTCATTTTCAGAGTCCTCTGGCTTATTGAAATTATTTTTGCTTACATTTTTGTCGGATATGTTCAACCTCAGCCGGCCAAACCACCGCCTTGGATAAGTGGTTAAGATGCTCCGCTACGGTATATTTTTTATAACAGATCCGATCTTCCGAAATGAAGCTGTAATGCCTAAAACACTTGTCTTGGTTCCACCGGGATTTGTCGTGTGATGTCTTTCGCGGGTTTTCCAGACGCGCCGACTTTGCAGACAAGATGGCGACTGCCGCCTCTTCGGATTGATCCGGTCCGCCCACTCATCAACGGTTGGAAGTGTTCTCACCAGACAAGATTCGAGTCAACTTCAAGAGACGCTGGCTGTCGTAGCAAACGAAATAAATGATATGCACTTCTATGCAGTCCGAAAGCAGCGCGGTCAGAGTACATGGCGGAGTGACACGTTTAAAGACGTCCCGCCTCCCTACCTTTGTGCCCATTGCCAAGAAAAAGTGTGCCTGAGTAGAGAGCATTACGTATGCTTTGCCTGAAGAAGCACTGTTTCACATTTCCAAAAAATCCTGAGAGGCAGCCAGCTGTACTTAGGCAGCAGTGTTCCTTTCCCACTGGATGGCTGAAAAGTAGCACCATATATAGCATGGGCAGACAGGAGAAACAACAGCAAGCGAAATTCGGCGTTTGTGAGGCTACCAGTATTCTTCGTCTTGGTGCCCTCGGTAGGGAGCGGTTAGCTAACAAACTAAACGTGTAGCTTGGACACAGTCTAGAATCTTCTGTCTATAATCGGAATCAGATGGTGCGGAAAAGCACTTCGGGTAAGCCAGGCACAATGTTTTATCCTCTTACCGAAATGCGTTTATCTACAAAGCGTGTATCTGGAAGGAAGTTTCAAGGGAGTTTTTCTTCCAGATTGCTATAGAACACGAAAAGGCTACAAATGACATAATACCACTCAAGTATGGCCTCATGTTCTAGTTCCCTAATGGCAATGGTTAAGGCTTAAAGAATTGTCTTCTTAACGAGACGGTGCGGCATAGAAGGTTTTTGGCTTCGGTAGATGGAAAGTTCTCTAAACGCACACCTAAAAGCACGGCTGACATTCGAGGCATTGATAGCCATCCCTTGTAGTTCAGAAAACAACAGCTTTCTTTTCACCACCGCTTTGCTCTAATGATTCCCTCTCAGCGTCAGTGTAGCTACCCGGCAGAGGCACAGGGTAGAAATGAAATAAAATGCCAACGCGAATGCGGTGATAGTGACGGTCTGGCCTGATTAGTTAAGGCAGTTGCTTAATGTGGCATAAAACGACAGTTGCGTATACATGGTCTGGCAGTCGTTAGTCGACAATCGCTGTATATATAGAGCCTATTTTTAGAGATAAGGTCCTATCAATTTACCCTGACACTCTTTGCCGAGTGCTTCTTAGTACGAGTTGCCCAGGAGAGTAGAAACTCTTAATCTAGATACCAGGCTAGGAACGTTTTTTCTTGATGCGAATCTTAATCTGAGCACTTTTGCAGAATGGAGAGGATAGCTATAATGCGTTCACTATAGCATTATACTTAATCTGTCTGGAATTTGCAACTGCTCTTAATGTAACGAATTATCAGCAGCAGAGGCTTTGGACACACACTTTTCTTAAAGCCCGATTTATTGCAGCTCCCTTTGGCACTCTAGTCTTGTTTTTTTAATGCCAACGCAACTCCTATAGTTTGGGGAATAGTAATGTTGTAGTGCCGACACCGCAGACAACCGTCGAGTCGATTGGTGTGGCACCGAAATGGCTTTTTAATGTCCTGTGCCCGAAAGTGTGCCGTCGATAGCAACAAGCGCACTCAGCGATCATCGGACATTAGAGAGCAGCATGCCTGCTGCTCGTGGTTGTGCTCATTAAAATGATAAATAACTATGTAAAATACGACATTAATTAATTATGTACAGCGCTCGTGCTGAATAGCTGCTTTATTATGCAGTTTTGATGTAGCACTTTATATAATGTTCATTAATTTTTTCATGTGGTGAGAAAATTGTTAACCATACTAATTTTTACCGTCAGCCAGATTACGCCCACTGCAGGGAAGAGGTCTTTTCCACAATCCTCCAACAAACCCGGCCCTGTGCTAGCGGCATCCACTTGACTCCTGGAAACTTCTTAGCCTCATCTACCCATCCAATTTTCTGCCTCCCTCTGAAACCTTGATTGCCAAGATCAAGGTTTCAACGGAACAAATTTCGCACATGATCAGAAGAGTAACGAACAGAAAAAGAGGATTCGAGGAGGACGATGCACTGACGCTCGTCCAGGCCTTCGTGACGTCGCGCATCGTTTAAGCGGCGCCGTACATGAAGTCACTCAAGAAAGACAGGGACCAGTTGAACATCATTATACGCAAGTCAACAAAGATGGCGCTCGGCATACCGACGTAATCTTCGACCGGCAAGCTTCTCGGCATGGCCAAGCGCAACGACGTTGAAGAGTTAATAGAAGCTCATCTGTCTAATCAAAGAGTCCGGCTCAGCCAAACTTCGGCGGGACGTCGCGCTCTTTCAAAGTTGGGCTGGCAAGAGGCAGACCGGAAGGAAACGGGACCGTTACCCAGGTTGTGGGCGCATAAAATCGTGAGTAAACCGCTGCCTCGATACATGAGGCCGGGTCGTAACGACGGCCGCAGAACGGCTCGCATAGCGGCTTTGATGGATATACATTAGAGAAAAAAGAAGAAGAGGAACAGGGTGCCACTCTCTTCACAGACGCTTCGTTACACATGTTTTCATCGAAAGCCACGCTGGCAGTTACGACGCGGAATATGCTCGTAACCTGCGCCTCTATTGAGACGTCTTTTCCAGAGGTGGCAGAAGAGGCCGCGATAGCGCTTGCACTCGCGCAGCCCAAAGTGGGAAGAACTGTCACCGACTCGCAAAAGCGTATAACAATTACAGAAAGGAATGGGTGTCTCTCGCGGCATTAAGAATTCTCAGAAGTAAACGCGACTTTCCTGAAAGAAAATTTGAGATGATATGGATACCGCCTCACTGTGGGCTGGAGGGCAACGAGCTTGCCCACCAGTTCGCCCGAGAGATAGAACACCGGGCAGAGGAAGGTGAGCCACAGTCCATTACTAGTTATAAGGAAATTACGAACTATTACATGACGGAGAGGCGACGTTACCCCGACCCTCACAAATCGCTTACCAGAGAACAGCAAGCGATCGACAGGCAGATACACGCAGGATCCTTCCCGCACCCTTACCTTCAACACAAGATGTACCCGGAAAGGTACCAGAAGGAATGTGATTTCTGCAAGACTGAGATAGGCACGCTCCAACATGTCATTGGAGTATGCAACTTCATCAAGGAAATCCCCCCCACCTCTTACCTGCCCCACTACTCCACCACCCCATCCCTCATCCTCCCTTACCGAGCGATGGGAGACCTTGCTAACCAGCCGCGCCGTAGAAGACCAGCTCGTCCTGATGTCCAGGGGCCAGGCGGCCAGGGATGCATATGAGTCCCGTGAAGATGGAACCACTCCCATCGGCGGCGTCTAAGCAGACGTCGTATTTAGCTCGAGCAAATAAAGTTGTTTCTCTCTCTCCCTCTGCTACACTTTCCTTTTCTTGGAATCTAATTTGATACCCGTAGCGACCGCCGGTTATCCTCACTCCGCATTATATGCCCGGCCCATGCCTAAATGTTCTTCTGGATTTCAACTAGAATGTCATTAACTAGATAATTTTCTTTAACCCGGTGCGCAAGCTTTTTAGCGCTTAAAATTAAATTTTACATTTTTCGTTACATAGCTCTCTGCGTTGTCCTCAAGCTATGTAGAACACTCTTTGTTAGCCTTCACGTTACAGCCAGAAAGTTTAGTAAGGTAAGGTAATGCGCAAAATTATATACTTTCCCCTTGAAGCATAAATTATGCTTCGTGTTCCTTTTTATGCTGGGAATTGCCTTTCCTATTGGGAATATAATGTGTGTCCTGGGGATAAAATAAAAAATAAAGATACGAAGAACATTTCAGGGGCATTAGACATACGCACGTGTTCAAACTCACCAACTCCCTGTCGAAGGCAACAGGCAGTGTGCATCTCGTCGCCGGAACCCGTAAGACCTATGTGCCTGTATAAGGAGTATCTCTAAATTCAGCATGTCTCATTATCGCGAACGTCGTCATGGTTTAGGCAGGCTTTGCCATTTTTGGGGCTGGAATGTCACTAACAACTGGGCAGGCTGCTGGTTAGGGGGCGCCATTCTGTCATCTCTAGCTGACATCGAAGAGGTCTTGCAACGTGAACAACGGGGAGCTAGTCTGTTTTTTAGCAGGGGAAGACATGAGGGCTGCTTTTAGATAGTATTTGCTTTCTGGACGCATTGCACTTGGTGCACTCAACTCAAACTACATCCGCAGTAATTGAGGCGTTGGGCAGCGTGTGCGGCAACCGGCCACCAGGGACGATTGTTTAGGTAGCCTTCTGCAATCTTTCGTCACTGGTAGTTGTGGCGTCTGTGGGGCTCACCAAGAAGATGTACAGTTGTTGCTGTATAGCAGAGCTAGGTTGTTCAAGGTCCCGTATATATGCTTTAGTGCTGAACTTGGAGAACAATTTTTACAGATGTCATTCAAGGAGACGACGCCTCTTTTGCTCTGCTGGTTGAAAATCTATTTGCTTTGTGCACTCGCATAGTAGTCAGAGCGTAAACAAGCGTTCTATTGCCTCGGCGTAGATAACGATGTCTCATTTGGGAGTGCAAGGTACATGTAAAGAAATATTTCTGCTGTGCCCTTGCTTCTGTCATACGCTGTCTCAATGGTGCGTTCTAAAAATTATCAACCATAGGCATCATTATGTTATTCTAGCGTAAAAAGCAGTTACGATAGTTACTTCAAAACGTAGCTCCATGTCTTCATGCAACTCTCATTAATCTTATACCAAGTTTGCGCAGTGCCGTCGTCAATGATGCCGACGCATCAAACATCAAACTTGTAATATTGCCGGTTGAACTTTGCCAATTAACGAAACTGGTTCAGATAGTCGTGAGCGTCTTCATTGCTTTCTCATATCTGCAAGAATAGTTGAACTACTAACACGGAATGCTCAATGCCTCCCCTGAATCAAACTAATGCGCTCTTGAAGCTTACAAGAAAGTTTAACGATTTTGTGGCAATGCTGCGGGAGCATCCTCAGCAAAGCACATCGGTTTTCCAAAGTCACAGCCGCGGAAGTTGGCGAGTTTGCTTTGTTGGTCATCGATGCCTATCTTATGGAGGCAGTTGAATGTTGTTTGAATACATAACCACATTACGCAGTTGTTTTCTTGATTTCATAGTTTATTGGCCTCCTACATGTTGTTTACTTCAGAGTTGGACAAAAAAGGAACGGCTCTTGTAAGGCGCGCACTGTCGCCTTTTTCTGCAAAAAAAAGAATAAAATTGAACGGCTTAAAGCAATTCAAGAGCCATGACATAAATGGAAATGTCTTTCTTCCCGACAATAAAACAAAGCATTATCCATTTGTTGAGCAGACATGCACCGCGGAAATAGCGATTGCAGGAATCCCGAATAATAATTATTTACGTAGAGTATTTTAGGTCACAAATACCCTGCACCGCGGAAATAGCGATTGCAGGAATCCCGAATAATAATTATTTACGTAGAGTATTTTAGGTCAGAAATACCCTTTATAATCCTTATGACATTCCGCGGGATTGAAGAGTAGAGGAAAGCAGCGCGTTAGAGGTTCCCACCAACAAGGAAAGGATGTTTCGCTAGCCCACCCAAAATAAAAATTGGGTAAAGAGAAAAGCTGCACAAAACATATTGTGAACAAAGCATAAGCAGCGTAAGAACGGCAGTGGATGCTATAATACATCAAGACCCAACCAAAATTTAAGAGGGTTCGATTTTCAAGGTAGGTATGTTTAGCATTGCAATTAGATTGGCCAATGTCAAAACTGAAGTAGGGTTGTTCTCAACACTTCCTTAGCCCACTTCAAACATGGTATTGGCCCACCCACAAAATTCGGGAGGCAAACCTCAAAACTGTTTTGCCCATTTCGTGAATTGAGCTTACCCATGTCCACAATTTCTTTGGCAAACAAAGTTTGATAATCCCGCCCCAAAATTTCCCGCTGTCCAGTTCGAGAACTGTGCTGTCTTACGTTCAAAACCGACTAGACCTGTTTTCAAAATGGACTTTTCCCACGCGCAAATATGGATGGCCCACTCCAAACATTCTCTTTGCCCATTTAAAAAAATTCAGTTCGCGCGCATCCACAGCGGACCTGCAACTACCCAAAATGAACAGGACGCATTTGCAGTCCTGGTGCCGCATATGTAAACATATGTAAGCCTTCAAAACGAACATGGCTCATTCTGTAAATTTTGTGGCCCACCCTCGAAATCAGCAGTACATCTGAAAGCCATAGTAATATATGAAAAGATATTTATTTAAGATCACAATACTACTTTGGGTGGCTATTGGATGACTAAAACTACGTGTCATATCTTCTTTTCTTTTTTTGGGCTAAGAACGTTCTCGGGACGTCTGTGTACTTTCGACAAACCATAAAAATTGACGCTGTTCAAAAGCTAAAGGAGGTAAATTATTATGTTTGATGAATTAGCTGTGAAGGCCTTACATTGCATGGACTCAAGGGCCTTACCATCGCTATCTTTTGAACTTTATTAGAACAGCTAACCTTTTTTTTTTTCATTTAATGCCCCCTTTAATGTTTTACATATTCCATTATGCCCTGAGGCAAAAAACAACGTTATTAAAAAAAGTTGAAGGCCTTTAAACTTCGACAGGATTTGTGGAAATGGATCGACGAATATAATCACAAAACCGTTTCGTTATTTCTGAAGGCAAACTGTTGCCGTGGACTCTTTGTATGCGTTGAGCCAAGGGCCAAATGGCTACCTAAAGTTACGCTTTTCAATTCCTTGCTACGTCTTGTTCTTCCTTTCCTCCTAATACCCCTGCATATAGCTCATGGGGATGATCCCTTACACGAGCTCGTACAGTTCAAGGGCTCCTTGGGGTACCTTGAGTGCTTTAATCGTAGGGGAAAGGTTTTAATTGTGTCACTCTTCCTTTCTTCTTGTTTTGTATATACATCATTTTTATTTGTGTATCATTTTTGCTTGCGGTACGTGTTTAGTGAATGGTCAGTGACTCCTGGATTGCATGGTTCTGCCAAAATGCCCAACCGAGAGGGTCGGTGCTACGAAAATTAGTCGCATGCGCATGTGTAAGCTCGCAGCATTCTCTTTACTATCTGATTCTGCACTATTATGCTGCAAATGAATGACATTTTACCCGGAAGCGCTGTTATTTTAGTATGAACATTACCAGGGGACACCTAAAGTCCCGGCTGAGTCATATGGCTTTGGATACGGCTTTTTCTCTTTACGACCCCACCGAGCGGCAGGGGAGATTAGCTGAAGAAAAACACATTTGGCTGTCCACTCCCGAATAACCATTCCTAGTTTGGCAGAAGACTACGCAATGACTAGAGAGAACCAACAGGCTCTTCATTTTCTTTCGCAAAGGGAATCCTTACAGCGGAGGATCAAATTTCACAGCTTCGCTCATGGTCTGCCACAATACAATGCTTGTATGCACTTCGGAAATGGGGAGCTAACAAAGAGTGTCTTACACTGAAGTATCACGCCGTAAGAACGTAATATGGGATGCACTTAATGAAACCTGCAGATATATTGCCCATCGGACTGCTGACTTGCGGCAGGAAATCGAGATGTCACAACAATAGTAGAGAGATTCACCTGCCGGAGTCCTACTAGCGTATATCTACCTATAACTGTTTACTGGAGGCCACATTGGCACACTCATTAGCAGGGGAAGGTTGATATGGTGTCACTGCGCATGCGTAGGTGGAGTACGGTCAAGCAGTGCACATCTTCGTTAGAACAGGTCCGCTATCCTAAATCTCTCTAACATATGATCTGTTGATTAAAGAAGTATGGTACCAAAATTTGGCTCGCTTTTCAACTTGATGATATGTAAGCCAAAACAACACAAGGATCCCCAAGTGGCTTCTATAAAAGAAATAATTTAAAGTTATGACTGAAGTTTATCTATTGTTCCTTGAACTAGTCCTAACTTATTTTTTTCGTGTTATATTCATCCTATTATTTTCAGAAATTTGGAATCAGCATGGATACCCCTTTCGCGCCGACGTGCGAGAATATAGTCATTAGAGTTCTAGAATCCATTATAATTAATTCATCTGAGGAAAAACCATTTATACACCTTCGCTACATTGACGATACTTGCAAGATATTGCAAGACGTTTCAAAATCACTCCAGTCGTTGGTCTCGCATCTTAATATTTATCACAATCACATTAAATTCACTTGTCAGTCGTTGCAATTAAAAGCCGACTTTCTCGACAGCACGTTGTCAGTGGAAAATGGAAAAGTTAAAACTTCCTTGTAGAGAAATCCAACGGATAGGCAACACTACCTAGGTTTTACGAGTCATCATCTGAGGCATTGTAAGCAAGGAATATGTGTAGGACAGGCGACACGGTTTAGAAGAATATGTAGCGATGATAACGACTACCTAAACAACTACATTCATTGAAGGCAACACTAATTCAGAGGAGTTATCACGGTTACTCGCTTGATGTGGCCCTAGAAAAAGCACATTAAACCGCAACGATGGGGTCAAGAAACGACCAAAGGCCAATACTGAACGCCAGGCTTCTTTTGCAACGTTGCAGAAATACCACTTCATGCAAACGTGTAATGAAGGCCTCAAGAAAATATTCCTGGAGGCACCAAGGGTAACATACAAACGTAACACAACCCTCAGACATATTCTAGCACACTCTAAACCGACAACAAGCATCCAAAACAAGCACATCCTTACTCTCGATCAAGATTTTAGACGTGTAATCAAATAGAAGAAGACACCGCGGTTAAGCGTAATGCAAGCGATTTCAATTTTCACATGAAATCAGACTTTATTTGCACATCTTCATAAGTTGTACACATTCTCGAATGCTCATCCTGTCATTAAGAGTACTGCGAAGAGACAGGGCAACCAATGAACATAAGGCTTAATGGCCATCGGGCAGACACAAAGAAAAACCTCCCGAAAGCAGTTTCCGGGCATACAAATCCGAAAGGCCATAAGTTCGAAAAAATGAATTATATATCCTCCAGTCAGGCTTTAAACCTGCAAGGAACAGAAATGCAGAGAGGCAAATCTAATCTATAAATTTAGAACATTGGAACCAGCAGGAATAAACATCTCTAAAGGAACGTTAGAATCCTTTAAATATATTCACTCTGCTGTATAACTATTTGAAAAACATTCGGATATAGCTATAAATGTACAGTTTATGCACAGCAAATGTACACTCTGTCGCCCCTGCACAATAGCAAAGGCTGCATGTGTTTCTCCAAACAGGTTTACTTCTTATCACTTCTTATCTGAGTTGGCCCTTGAATCCGCCCTTTTTTTGAGTGACAGGTATGGTTCACTGTGCCGTTATTATTCTGTTCCTCTGTCCTCCCCCCTTCCGCAATGCACGACACGACGTTTTTGAGAATTGTTCCCCTGCAGATTTATTCCTTATAAGAACCCTTTGGAATGCTTGTTCTCCCTTCTTAAGAAAGGTGTGTCTGTATGGAATGTACTTTACGTTGTGACTATAATATATCATACCCTGCATTGTAGATTTTCCTGATGCTGCTGCTTTTATTTCTTTTTCGGGCAATAGAATCACTAGTTCCAGGATGAGAAATACGTATCGAAGAAAGAATATATATATATATATATATATATATATATATATATATATATATATATATATATATATATATATATATATATATATATATATTGTAATGTCACACCAACGCTCGGTGACTTTCGATGGTGACAAAGACGACGATCGTATGTGGAAAGGCGCGTGCTAAAAAAGAAGACGGCAGACAAAAGACGAAGACGCAAGAGACTGAGGCGCTAGTTAAACGGTCGACCTGAGCACCGACCTGAGCTTCAACGCACCCTTACAATATATATATATATATATATATATATATATATATATATATATATATATATCCCAAGTTGCGAACATGCCCACGCGAAACGTCATCCGGCCGCCATCGAGCAGCCCCTGGGCCTCTCCTGTTCTCGTCAGGAGAAAAAGGTGGTTCTGTGTGGTTTTGCGTGGAATACCGGGTCCTTAATACGATAACCAGTGAAGATGTTTCCCGCTACCACGCGTCGATGTCGCACTCGACTGTCTTCAGGGAGCAGGCTATTTCTCAAGTCTGGACTTGAGCTCGGGATATTCGCGAATTCCCATGCATGAATCCGACAAGGACAAGACTGCATTTGCTACTCTCGATGGTCTTTATGAATTTAATGCAATGCCTACGGTTTATGTAATGCTCAAGACACACTCGAGCGCATGATCGACACAGTGCTTCGAGGAGTGAAATGGAAGACGTGCTTGTGTTATCTAGACGATATTATGAACTTTTCGTTAGCCTTCGCCCAGCACTTCAAGCGTCTTACAGAAGCTCTTACCCGTCTGGCAAGAGCCAGTCTCCAGCTCCATGCCATTTCGCCAGCAAAGCCATCACAATACTCGGCCATGTCGTTAGTAAGGCGAACATACAGCCCGATCCCGACATAATTGCAGCTGTAAATAATTTCCCTCAGCCCAAACGCCAGAATGAACTGCGCAGCTTCCTCGGGTTGGCGTCGTACTTCCGACGTTTTATCCGAAACATTGCTTCTATTGCGACCCCTTTACACAACCTCCTGAAGCCTGATATGCTTTTCTTATGGTCCAATGAATGTGAACAGGCCTTCCAATTGCTCAAGCAAGCACTCACTTCAACTCCTGTGCTTCGACATTTTATGAGACATTTCCCACCATTCTTCATACTGACGCCTGTGGATAAGGCATCGGTGCCGTTCTTTTGCAACGGAACGCTGCGTCCGAAGAGCAGGTTGTGGCATACGCTAGCCGTTCTCTCACAGCAGTAGAACGTAACTACAGAATTACGGAAAAAGAATCCCTTGCCGTTGTTTAGTCTGTCCAAATCTTTCGAGCATATTTGTATGGCCGCCCCTTCAGAATCGTCACCGACCATCATGCGCTCTGTTGGCTGTCGTCATTAAGGAACTTATCAGGTCGGCTCGGCCACTAGGTGCTATGTTTACAAGATTATACCTTCACCATCACGTACAAATCGGACAGAAAACACCTGGATGCAGACGCCCTCTCTCGTTCCCCACTGTCTTCTACTCCAACCAACTCCCAAGCAGCCACTACACTCTGCCCCTTACGTCAGCCTTCCGGTGATTGTCCAGATGTTGCATCCATCGAAGCCTCTCCGTTGGACCTATAAGCAGTAATTTTCAGGCATTGCAGCAGGCTAATCCGTACTGCAGCACAATTATCGCTCGCTTCTGTGGTCAATCACCCGCACATAACAGTCACCTGCATCGTCAGCTTCGCCTTTTCTGGTTTCAACACGGGACGCTTTACCGCTCTGTATACCACACGACTGGTCACCGGTGGTTTCACGTTGTTCCTCGCTCTCTCCATAATCGAGTGTTGGAGGCTTACTGTGACGATACCACTGCCGGTCATTTAAGACACCACGAGACGCACGACCGTATAAAAAGCCGCTACGTTTGGCCCGGACTTTCTGCCAGCGTCGCTAAATACTTATCATTATGTGCGCCTTGCCAACATCGTAAGCGGTCAACATTCCTTCCTGCCGGCCCCATGCAATCTCTTCCTTACCCCTCCATGCTTTTCGATTCTGTCGCCATTGACTTATTCGACCCCCTACATCTCACCGCCGCTGGTCGTCGATGGGTTGTAACCGCCATTGACAATCTAACGCGCTACGCTGCAACAGCCGCTCTTTGCTCCGGTGCCACTTGTGAAGTTGCCGAGTTTTTCCTGCGAGCGATCGTCTTGCGTCATGATGCTCCTCGTATCTTGATTAGTGATCGTGAGAAGACATTTCTTTTCCACCGTGTACAAGACATCTTCTAGTTATCATCCTCAGACTAATGCTCTCATCGAACGCATTCACCGCACCTTGTCCGAAATGATATCCATGTACTTCAGTCCAGACCATAACAACTGGGACATTAGTTTGCCTTTCATTACCTATGCCTATAATTCCGCCGTTCAACGCACCACTGGCTACAGCCCATTCTTTTTAGTTTAAGGGCCTCAACCAACAATTCTATTCGACACGTACCAACTTCTTCCCTGCTTTTGCCTCCCCATCTGCATTGTTGGGCGACCAGTTTTCTACACGTATGGCCCATTACCGGCAAATTGCTCGCCGGAACAATGCAGCTGCCCAGCAAGAACGGAAGCAACTCTATGACCAACCCCACCGCACTGCCTCCTTCTCAACCGGAGACGAAGTGTTACTCTGGACGCCGATCCGCACGCCCGGATTGTGCGAGAAGTTCCTCCATCGCTATATCGTTCCTTAGCCCGTGCTTCAGCAAACATCTCCCGTGAACTACCGCGTTTTTCCATCGCATACTGTCGCCGATCGGCGTCGGCGCTCGAAGTTGTTCATGTTTCGCGCATGAAGCCGTAAACCCGCTGACCCGCTTTCATCTAAACAGCGACCAGTGTGGCCGCTTCCTTGACGGGGGGATTTGTGTGAGCGCTTTACCAGAACTTTCACCTCTTTCACTGGTACATACGCACCATCGTCACCTTTCACAGCGGTGTTCGCAAGATCACGCGAAGCTTTCCAGACAATTCTACTTGTAAAAGTGTTGGCTACAGCTGGGAACTGAGGCACCCCCCCCCCCCTCTACTTTTGTTCAGTGTTCTTTTGTGCAGGTGTAAGCAAGTCATGAAAACTGAGGGTGAAGACGAAGATATAAAGAAACCTTGATTGAGCCTCTTGACCGCGCAAGAAAAGTATTATATTAATTAGGCGGATTTTTACTTCGCGTTACGCCATGTTTAAAATCGATGTAACATGGCAGCTCTTTGTTAAAATTTGGTTTCTAAGAGGATTTGGCAAAAATTGGTTTCTTAAAGGCATTTTTCCAGGTATCAAACTAGGGTTCATACTCAAGCATGCGTAACTTTAAAAATGTTCTGCACACTCTTGTCAGAAAATATAGGGTTTAAGCAAAACAAACATTTTCTATGGGCGTTACTTGATGATAAAAATTTTAACTTGATGATAATAAATATTTTAGTCATTTTTTTAAAAGTAACATACGTGGCAATTTTCTTCAATCAGAAAAGAAAAAGTAAAAAAAAAAAAACAAAAACGTTCCGCGTCTTTTCATCCAGTTTATTTCTTGGAAAAGTTCATATTACAATATATAAAAACATCTTTAAGCAGGGCAGAGGAAAACGAAAAAAGTTTTGTAAGGTACCTGGTAAATTTCAGAGTGCTATTGTTCTATGATTATTTTGAAGGCCGGTTTGATAAAGATTTTTCTAAAGCGCGACAGAGCCGAAATAACGAAATTAAAATGACTGAATTGCTTAGCAGCTATTCATGGACATGCATTAGAGCAGTTTCTGTAATCGAGATCTTCGCCATTAGGCTATTAAGAAACGAAGGGGGATGTGAAAGAAAAATCGGATACCAGCCTCGCATAAAGCTTCGTAAAAATCTCCATTCAGCTGTTATCCGGTGTAATTGCATTGCCCGACTGATTACATTAGGGCAAATAGCTATTTGGGCTTCCACGTAGTTGAAGTTAAACTTGAGTTTATCCATTACTTTTTGGTACAAGACAAACATGTTCACTACAGCTGGAGCTAAAGGCGTATACTGATAAAGTTATGTTTATGTCAGAAAGCTGTGGAGGAATTTCGAAAATTTCATGTCAAGAGGGCATATGAAATTTAGTTTCCGACAACACGGCCTAGTAATCAAAGCCGCCTTGCACCTTGAGTAAAATAAATATCGAAAGTCATAGAAAATCACGAGGGTACATTACAGGTCAGTATTACGTTGCAATATCATCACAAAAAAGTATATAACCAAAGCAGGCTGGAACATTTCTGCAGCTAATTTCTTAGGTCTATGCTTTGCAATTGCGATGCGCAGAAAGAAAAATGAACCTGTTTTGTTGCGTTTTTTTTTGCATGCAGTTCACAGATACAAAATTTACACATTTACTTAAATTGCACTTCTTGGTATTTCAAAGATAAACCGCGGCAGTCAGTTGCTGTGATGTCTAAATGATCATTGTTCGGAATTGCCAGTGCCTTTCGTATTAGCGCTGCAGGTGCATGGCGGTTTCTTTTTTTTATATTCTTTACAAGAGACTTCCGTTCAGCGGATTTTGTTCTATCAGAAATGCTCGTAGCGAGAGCGACAGTATATGGTAATTACTATTCGCTGACGGCTCATCTTTCCCGCCCTGCCATGCTGTTCAACAGCTTGGTTTACACTACTATGGGTTCCGCTGCTCTTAGCATAGTAACGAGAAAAACAAGTGTGGACAATGCTGGAAACCAATACTTAAGCGCGGGTCTTTGGAGTATTAATTGGTTAGTCAGTTTTTAAGTGTTCTGTTAGAGAATTTCATGAACATTAAGAACATAGGTCCATTTCGCCCCAATTTTTAAGACACGCGACCTGAATATGCAATAGAAACACGCCACACTAAACTGTGAGTAAATCCAATTGTGATGTTGGACGTAAAATATCTTTAAAGCAACAGTGCGACTCACTACCTCTTTTTCACGGGTTGCTTCGTAGGTATGTAAAATGTGTCCCTGTACAGGGTAGTTCACAATCTTAGGGGGAACACGCGCAGATGTGATCGCTCTCTTCGAAGCGCAGTAGCGTCCCTATGCGGCCGCATGCGAAGCGGAGCCGGCATTGAGAGACCTAGGGGGGATGTTTCGAATGACCTGCTGATTAGATTTTTTGCGTGGCCGGGTCGGACGCAATAGCGCCTTGAAGAGAATGGCCACGGGCTCGCGTGTTCAACGCAACAGTAGACGATGCTGTACTCTGCTGCGTTCTGCAAGTTTTTCTTGCCAATTGCGCGCGATCCTTATGCAAGATTGTAAGTGCATCAAACGTGAGAGTACATTTGCTTATGCTCGCCAAATCTTGTATATACATCGGTTTCATAAGAAGTCGGTCAAGTCGTTGGCTTGGCAAATGCCTTGAAACATTGCTTGCTTAAGCAGCCAATTTTCTTCCGATAAAGTAAAAATAAGGCAGTCTGTCATGGCTCCACAAATATTTTTGGACTATGCTTATTGCCTATTCTTCCCGAGAAGCAGTCAGAGGATAGCGTGCGCCAGAGATATTTAAAAAGTGGTCTAGGCTGCACCCATGATTGGAGCCTAAGTGTTCCGCTGCAGTTACGGAGTCGAATGTCGAAAACAGATCAGGGACGACTCCTATTCGCTCGCCCTTTTTTTTAATTGATCAGATAACACAAAAGTGTGTTACGCAGAAGCCTGCTCAGTAGTTTCGCAGCTCGCATATCAAAGGCATTTATGCGATGTAGTCAACATATTTTATACCCATTTAAAACACTTATTAGAAATTAGAAATAAAAGTAAGCATGGCTCTTTTGTTAAGTCAATTTTTTTAAATAAGCCGTATTAATCAACTCTCCAACCTCTGTGCTAACAATATACAGATGATCTCGGTAAAAACGTTTGTTACTTCAAAAGACGGTATTTATTATTGTTTTTCATAGGCTGTTTTAGTATTTCAAGTTCGATTGCATAAACTGGGTTGACAGTAAGTAGCGGGATTCAAAGTTTATTACCAGGGAAATAATTATCGTAGCCCTGCCAGTAACAATTTTCAAATTTTTGCTTTGAAATTTGGACCAAGTTAGGGACGTAGATTATATAAATCATTTACTGAGCCATTCGTGCACCGATTACCCGCAAATGCGGTTGCTATGTGATTTTCAATCATGGTAAATACGTACGTGTACTGTGCGCAACTAAGGCAACGTTCAAGTGACATCCCATTTTTTTACTGACCGCTCTGAGGTAGTTGCTACAAGAAGCTCCAATTCAGGATTATTGCGTCTCTAGAAGGCCAGCGGTGCGAGCTGTAGGCAGACGATACGTCTCGACTTCTTGATTGGTGATTGACGATACTTATTGCTTTCTTGTATTGTTTACCGACCTGAAGCTTGCTTTGAGCCCCATCAGGAACACAGTGCGGGAGAATAAAGAAAGGAACGGAAGGTAAGCACTTTTTTTTAGGACCACTGCATCAAACTTTAGAAAGGAAAGCCCATTCTGATATAGACTGTTTTTTGGTAGAAAACAAAATAGTAGCTGATGGCCTCCGCATGGGCAGGTATACAGTGAAATACTATATTTGCAGGTGGGCAAATGAACTGACGTTATCATTACAAACATAAAGTATAGTCACGTCCTTGCTTCGGCCGAATAGTAACTCAACTTGGCATAGAACTGTTGTGCTTGGACAAGCTGGCTAGGTTACCGTCTACTCATTGATAATACAGCTTAGGCTTGGAGCGCGGAAGCTGCATCACCAAGAATCCCAGCATTGGTGACGCTAGCGCAACGTGATGACGCTGAGCAGAGCACACGACGTCCGGTGCGTGTCGTCTGCAGCAGAAGAATCTTATCATCATCGTCATCATCATCATCACTGCAGGGCGAAGGCCTCTCCCATATTTCTCCAATTATTCCGGTTCTGTGCTAGCTGCATCCACTTGACCCCTGCGAACTTCTTAATCTCATCCATTCGCCTAATTTTCTGCCACCCCATGCTACGCTTTCTTTCCCTTGGAATCCAGTTTGTTACCCTAAGCGACCATCGGTTATCCTCTCTTCGCACTAGTTGTCCTGCCAATGTACATTTCGTCTTCTTAATTTTCGCTAGAAGGTCTTTAACTTTGAGTTAGTTCTCTGACCACACTGCACGCTTCTTATCTTTTAATGTTACACCTACTATTTTTCGTTACATAGCCCTCTGCGTTGTCCTGGACTTAAGTAGAACCCTCTTGGTTAGCCTCCACGTTTCAGCCCATGGTGAGTACAGGTAAGGTGCAACTGTTGTATACTTTCCTCTTGAGCGATACTGGTAAGCTGCTAGTCATAATCTGGGAGTGCTTGCCAAATGCGATCAATCCCAATCTTATTCTTCTTGTTATTTCCTTTTCATGGTCCGAATCTGTGGTTACTACTTGTCCTAAGTAAACATATTCGCCTACTACTTATAACACTAATACTAATACGCTATCTATAACTAATCTTATAACGCTGTCTAATTAGAATTTATGTCGCCCTTTTTCTTGCATTTTCTTTCCTGAAGCGATTGCTTGTATTCTCATGCAAGTGGCGCCGCAACAGGTAGGCCCTGCTGTAGAAAACAAATACTGAATCAACAAACTGAAGCGTAAACTGAAACTTGCAAAGCCGAAAACTCACGATGATGGCCCACTTTATGCACTGCCAAAAGGGGCTTCATGGATAATGCTGCTTGCTTCCGGTGGTTTTAGCTTGGGCGCTCAATGGGCCAGCCAACTACTAAAAGCTACCAGTTGGTATTACTGGCTATTACTGGGTATTAGTGGGTGGATGTTGCAGCAGATCTTAATTCACTGTTCCAGGGCGCTTCTTTCTAAGCAGTGTTATTAGCGTTTGGGTCTGTTTTAGGGGCGAAAAAAGAAAGGGAGCTTCAAAGAAAAAGAAGCTGAACAATCGCAAATCGAATTTAAGACCATACCTCCGAAGAGGACAAAGCTCGGCCTGTAATTACACGCTCCGTGTTTCGCATTTCACGCCGATAGGACACTGTGCTATATCGTGATGAAAACAAATATGCACTGTGGATGAAGGGCGCATGGTTTTGCGCACAATCAGCCCAGCCTAGCCTTGGCCCCTAATCAAAGATCCGGGCCCAAATTCGATATATTTACGCTGTGGCTAGACGAGTAGGTGAATCGATTAATCCCCTCTTTGGCGCTCATATGTCGTGCATCCGACGGGTTTTAGTTATGGCTGACGCTATCGCATCTAGTGCACGTTCCGATCTTAGGTTCTGGCCAGTGTGTGCAAGATAAGCACTTCGAGGCCTGGTAAAGCGTGCCGTGAATTGCTTGTATTCAACAATGAAAGCGTTAAGCACAGGTATATGCTCTTCGCGAGGTGGAGCTCTGCATAAAACAGGTTCAAGAGAAATTATAGAGGATGTAAAAGTGCGTTCAGCAAGTGCGCTCTGTTCAGCCTCCGTATAAGTAGGGACTGTACTACTGGCTCCTCTCCTTATTAGTTCTCAATGAAAAGCTTGCGTGTTACAGGACGCTTATTACACGCTGGACACGCTTGGGACCCGCACGGTGCGCGACATCGCCACCCAGCTAAAACATGGCTGCGGCACTACGGTGACTCCGATCGAAGGCACCTGCTCGCCTAGAAACCGACGGGGCATATTGGAGTTGGACGCGCACCCTCAAACTGGCTGGCTGGCTGGCTGGGGTTGACTGCTAAGAATGCCACGCTCTACGTTGTTTGCGTCCCTTTTCATATAGTATAGTTCGGCACATTGTGCCCTACAGATATTATGAAAAACAGTTGGCTTTGGATGGAGCCCTGATTTGACTACAATGGCGCCATCTCAAATATAACAATATCATAGATAATACTGCTCATTGCTAATGTTTGCATGCGTGAGAAGTATAAACACCTCGCTGCGCTGGAGTAGTGATCCTCGACCAGTTTTCCGCGGTACCCGAGTTTGAGCCCGACCACCGGCGCCTGCGTTCGATGGAGGCGAAACGAAGATTTGTCAGTATGCTCTGTGATGTCAGTGTAATGTAAATATCGCCAAACTTCAACATTACTTCGTAGCTCTCCAATACAACACTCTTGGTCGGTTTCCGGTTTCATTCTAATTTCTTCCCTTCCCTTACGGTGCGGTTTAGACGTCCACGCAACAAGTGTGACAGATACGGCGCCTTTGCATTCCTGTAAACCAATTGCTATTATTATTATTATTATTATTATTATTATTATTATTATTATTATTATTATTATTATTATTATTATTATTATTATTATTATTATTATTACACTGGCTAGGGGGTGCAGCTTCACAGGCCCTCTTGCAAATCAAATAATACTAAAACAGGTGAAAAATGAACCCTACAAACGTAGGGGTTGCATCCGCAAAAAAATATAACGCCATGCGCCTAAACCAATTTCTTCTGAACTTTCCAAGAAGGACAACAAAGAAAAATGTACATGAACTAATAGCTTATTTCCGTATCAATGCAAAACGCGCAGATTTTTTTTTCGGAGACATACATGTCGGTCGCACGCCTCTCAATATTGCTACCGAAGAAAAAAAAAACGGATTGTCAAGAATACACACTAAGCGGCATTCCTGCTCTGACGAGCGCTTTTCTGCAGAACAGACAGCTTCACACAAGATTTCAGTAACCAAGAAGGGGCGTTTCGGCTTCGTCTCAGTTCTCCATTTTTTTCTGGAAATGCAATCGGGTCTATTGGGCCGCATACTAGAAGAGTAGTGAAGAGAAGCCACAGCAACTTCCTTCTCCACCCCGACTCCAATTCGCGACTCCCCAGCGGTTTTAGAAAAAAAAAAAAAGCGCTCGGTCACCGACAGCTAAAGCTTTCGCTCAATTATCGTTTCAGCAGCGTTGAACCCTTCTAACTTTTTTCTTATTTTTCGCTGTATATTTATATCCCATTAACATTGGTCAGCCTTACGATGATGTCAGGAAATGTGGGTCAAAGCTTTTACAAAGAAGTACAAAACAAGCACCAAGACATGCATCTGATGACTATCAGGAAGCGCTGATTTCAGCCAGTTAGCACTCTGGTAATTTTCTTGGCAAATAATCCGTAAAAGGGCTAGGAAGATTGGTCGTACCAAGGCCGCTGTTTGCCATAAGTTTACATTACGTATGTTCGAATGCTAACCTAGAACAAGTTACCAGGATAAAAGTCCAATAGCCCAGTAAAAACGTTGCAAGCGGAAAACCGCGTTATTTAATATCTTGTTCACTGACACGAATGTTAGCGAGTTTTCAATGACACCATCTCTACTGGATAATGTAAGCTTGTTCTCCGGTGTTTTCTTTTTAGGGCATTTAATGTTGTCTCTCTCTATTTCTAGAAATAAATTTCCATCCCCTGTATTTGCTCTTGCTACTGTTCTTGCATTTTCGTTTCACGTTCTATTTTTGTTGTCGATGCTTATATTGCAATTTTGTGTGTCCCTACTTCCCTCTTTTGTCCCCATGCGCTAAGTGTAAAATAAATAAATTTGTTTGGCTAGGCTTGTGGAGAATAACGTCCAAACGTCACTCATGCTATAGAGGTGCAGTAGTGGAGGGCTCCGGAAATTTCGGTCCCCAGGAGTTTTTTTACGTGCATTGAAATCACACAAATACGCTAATGTCGATAAGACATTTCACTGCTTTTCGTGGCTCGTTGCATGCGTGCACACGACCTTTTACACCCAGGACCTGTCTCGTGCAGTTGCATTTTAGCTTGCTTAAAAGGGTTTCTTCGTAGCTTTAACATTCTCGGACAACAATTTAATTTTTATTGATGAGCCCTGCTCACCTTTATAACTGCAATTTCTCTGCAAAAATACATCTTAAACTATATTTTATTATTATTGTAGAGCTTATTGCTATCTTTTTATTTTATCCTGCTGAAAGTTTTCTTCTCAGTAATATATTTTTGCATTACAATTTTATAAAAAATATTCCTAAGTTATTCGGCATTATGAAGAGCACTGAGCTTGTGCTTCTGCTTCGCTGCGTTTTCTACTCAAAATACTTGAATGAAATTTTCCTTTTGCAACATGTCATCAAAAATAGCTGCATCTAAGAATAGGCAAATATTTGTTGCAGATCGTGGTGACTATGCATCGACGCACTGGTCTTTAATTACTGTCTCCATTAAAAGAAGCAATCTTCATGTTGTTTTGGATATATAAATCAATTTCCTCAGAACGTTAAAAGCCTGCCATCGTAAATATTAACCATGCTGCTCATAAAAGTTAGGCATTTAGCAAACATTTCGAATACGCCCTTATTTTGTTTTACTTGAAATGCATATTGTCACAAAATATATTAATGCAGCTTCTTTGCACGGGCTGTTCGTTACGTATGCAACAAACGGTTTTCAGCTAAAACTGAAACAGCTGAGAAATTTGAATTTTCATTTCATGTAAAAGGCTGACACTTCAGGTTTGAGTGAACGGCAAAATGTTACGGCGTTGCTAACGAAACGGGAAAAAGGACTTCCTTTTCGCTGACATGTTGACTGTAGTCCCACCAATACACTCGCTTAAGTTTTGGAGGCATCTCTTACTTTGATCTTCTGACAGTATAAAGGCAATCATGAAGAGTACTATTGGCACACATCTCACAGAACCAACTAAAATGTACACATCTATCCAGAAAAATCTTTTGAACCTCGCGCACGATGCTAAAGGCACAGCTGAGAATATTACTTATCGAAGGCACCTAAAAATGGTGGCGTAAATGGTTGACAGATCACGTAGATATTGCTACCACATAACTGCAGGACAGATATATACATCAATACGTTGAGAGTGATCGAAAAAACAGCTTTTATATGCGCAGTTCAGAGCAGTAATACGCAAGGCGTCTAATACAAATATTGCTCTTGGATAGTGCTTACTGCAGAATATATATCACAATATTTATTGCATTCCGCATCCACACGGTTCCTAGCTGTCGCCCTTAGGCTTGTATCGTGCAAAAACCTTTAGGTCACAGCTAGCTGCGACGTAATAACATTTGCAGATCCAATTTTGCACCGGAGACCCCAATTATGCCGGGCACGCTAGTATGCAATATCGGCCGGTGAGGTCGAATTGCGTTGTTTGCAGGGGACTGCAGCAGGAAGGTGCCAAAACAATCAATAGCGTATTGCTTTCAGCAGCTTTTGCACTACGTCGATATGCGTACGTTCACGCTTGGGTTATTATTGGGCGTTTTCTCGATTTTTGCTTTTTCGATAATGACAGGGATTCAAATGGCAGTGCAAATGGCGTCGCACTTTGTGTGTATGATGTGAAAAAAAGACTTTTTTTCTTATTTTTTTTCTATTAGAGTGTTAACGTTTTATCCATTGAAACTAAATTATAAAAGGCATAGATGCTTAACTGGGCCAAATGGGTTTCAGTTTTGTTGCTCTTTTATCAACGTTCATAATGTAGCGATTTTGCTGAGCTCCTCATTCACATGGTGTAGTCAATCTGCGCTGCTTTGCTGGTGATAGTGCTGCAGTACCTATGAGTTTTAACTAACGTCAAGATTGTCGTATTTTATTCAAGGGGTTTCATTTCATGACGGATCTTTCTGAAACTGGAAAAACATTACGTCCAAAAGTTGTACTCTGCATACGATGGTAAGTCACCTAATACTAGTTTGCATCAGTTAATACTTGGTGACAAACGTGCATGCAAAAACGTGGCATACAAAAATGCAAGAATACACGCTCTTCTTTAACATTAACTTCAATGATAGTTAAATAATGTGGATTATTCATGGAGCGCATTTGGCAAGCACTCGCAGATTATGACTAGCAGCTTACCGGTATCGCTCAAGAGGAAAGTATACAACAGTTGCATCTTACCTGTACTCGCCTATGGGGCTGAAACGTGGAGGCTATAGCCAAGAGGGTTCTCCTTAGGTTGAGGACAACTCAGAGGGCTATGGAACGAAAAATGGTAGGGGTAAAATTAAGAGATAGGAAGCGTGCATATAGTGGGTCAGAGAAATAACTCAAGTTACTGACATTATAGTGGAAATTCAGAAGAAATGGGCATGGCCAGGACATGTACTGCGAAGAGAGGATAACCGATGGTCGCTTAGGGTAACAAGCTGCATTCCAAGGGAAGGAAAGTATAGCTGGGGGCGGCAGAAAGTTGGGTGGGCGGATGAGGTTATGAAGTTCGCAGGGGTAAAGTAAGTAGATGCAGCTAGCACAGAAGCGGGTTAATTGGAGAAATATGGGAGAGGCCTTCGCCCTGCAGTGGGTATAGTCAGGCCGATGATGATTTTGTTGATGACAAGAAGTGGAGCAGTTCCGCTGGAATAGATAAACTATTTTGAGGAATTTAACACCCATTACTTTAGTGTTATTTTCCAGAACCCCACCGACGACACAGTGCTTGTTCAACGCCGGATTCGGTGTGAGCAGCTCCACTCAGCGGCTATAGTGCACGCTCGTTGCTACGCTTGGTCTTCATTGGCGGCTGATGGCGTGCGCCACGCGTTTTCCTGAAAATCGGGATGTAGGCAACATTGTAGTGCCCTTACGTTGCCATGGAGACGGCAGGAACACTAGACAAGGAGATCGACTTACGTATTTGTACGTGCTATGCGTGGCCTAATCGTGTGACAAGCTCACCGCGCGATCGAAGGGGTAGGAGTTCGATTTCCAGTGGCGGATAACTTTTTTCTTAAAGGTTAAAACAACCGCACCGTCATTTGATTGACAGATTAAGTTTGCCTGTTTTTGAGGACGGACGCAAGTACGGACGCACACTCATGAGGATTTAAAGGCTTTCACTTCAATACACCACTCAACGGAGAGCAACCACGCTTATAGAGAGACGGCATATGTGAGACGCCTCCATGGCGCCACATTCAGCCCATTATATTCCCTGAAGACAACTCACACAGCTCTAGAACGAAACGTCAGTATTCCAGAGCAGTTGTGCTTATTAGAATGCTGGCTGGTCAGCATGATAAAAAAAAGACGACGTTACTGCACCCGAACTACATATTGAATGCAGAACATATGACACCACGGAAGGTATCAGAGGTTACGAAACACTACTGGCCTATCCCAAACCTATTAACACGCATGCCGAGCAGTTCGACGCACGCCGATTGCGAAAATATTTAGGCATACTAAGGAATCTCTGAAAAGCATCTATGAGGGCACTCGCGATCAATGCCATCGTTGCCCTTTGCTTCCAAAAGCACCACTGTGACCCAGAAAGGTGCCCGCAAAGGGCTACGCTGAAAACGGAATGGCATGTGTGGAAACTCGAGGCCGCGGAGAATCTCGCAACGTCGCGGTTGTTGGCTGCCAGTGGTCCTCTACAGTTCTTAACTCTAAAGTGCGAGTTGTGTGCTGAGGCGGACGGCGTTTTTTTGTTTTTTGTTTTTTTTTCTGCAATTAAGGTAAGCCACTATACTTAGCACTGTCGGAGCCACCACTTGCATCAAGTCCGCCCATGGTCATCTACTGAGCAGGTGAAAAAAAACGAAATTAGACATTTCTATAGACTTTTCTGTCTCATAGAGTGTATGAATTACGGTCAGGAGACAATCCTCCAAATAAAATTTGATGTTTTAGAGGTATGTGCTTAGGCATCCACTAGGCTCCTTCGTCAAGGGTGGATGAGATACGCTATGCATAGAGCTCCAAGTACTGCAGGGGAGGACAAAAGGAAAGGAACAAGAGACCTTTAGTGATTATCAAGGTGCTGCAAGCATGGAGACCACAACCGGACGCGTCGCATCGACTCTTCACTTCTTTCATAATTCCCCCTTTTCTCTCTACTTGAACTTAAAGAGGCAAGTGACACACCCGAAATCCCTATTCGGAAGGAATGGACACGGTTAGGAAACATCAGAAATGAAAATAATAAATTCTGTTTGGTTATTTCCCCAGTTTTGAAACCAGACATGCGGCAAAAAAATAGATGAAAGATAGGGCACAAAGTGGAGAAGTGCTTTCACTGAAACAGAACAAAGAATAAATAGTGCCAAAGTTTAGCGTGCTGCGGCTTTGTCTCAATGCTGAGGCCCAGCATGCTGTAAAGGCCACAAGTCAGAGTGACATGATGTAAACTTTTTCACTAAAACAAGAATGTTTTGAGTGGTTGTGAGAGGTCAAAAGTCGACCTTATCTCTCCCGCACATATACGTCAATGCTGTGCCGAGGTTCATATAGGCACAGTCCTTTTATACTCAAAATGGTTATGAAACTCCCGCCGAAGTAGGGTCCGAGAAAAAGTGGCCGCTAGGGGCGCACGAGCGGTGAGCAGCTCCGGTGGCGTCTGGTAAAAGTTGCTTCCGAAGTTCTTTCTTTTAAAAACTCCAGCTGTTTGCTTCGTTTTAAGAGCGTGAGCTAATAATATTTGCGTTTATACACTTCGCATCAGTCCCATAATAGAAGATGATGGCGGCCGAGTGCGTGATCAACTGCAGTAGCATTGCAGCCTAGCGTTACGTCATTGCAATCAAGTGACCACCTTTAACAAATCTATAGTTATCTGACCCTCTCCAGCTAATTTCCCCCTTTTCATAGTTTCCAATTCTTTCTTGACCTCGTCCTTCGTCACTGGTGGAACGTCTGACTGTTTCTCCCTACCGCCAATCTCATTACGGGGCCTGACTACTTTGGCTTTTGTAGAGATCTGTATAGAAATCTTCGGCTACTTTGACTATCTTGTCCATATTCGTGATGACGTTGCCTGCCTTGTCCCTTATCGCATACATATGGTTTTTGCCTATGAGGGGGGGATATCGTGCTAGAAAAACTGGCCACCCTGTATACGCAGTGCCTGGTGTCATCGACGGTACCGGAACCACGGAAGATGCAAACATTCATCATCATCATCACCATCATCATCACCATCATCCTGATTATACCCACTGCAGGGCGAAGGCCTCTCCCATATTTCTCCACTTAACCCGGTTCTGTGCTCGCAAACATTATCCTCATTCATAAGAAAGGGGACTCTAAGGACCTTAAAAATTACAGACCAATCAGCTTACTGCCGTTACGTATAAGGTATTTACAAAGGCAATCACTAATAGAATCAGAGCAACATTAGAGTGCAATGAAGCAAAGGATCAAGCAGGTGCACGGAAACGGTAATCTACTATCGATCATATCCCTACCAACAGCCCGGTGATAGAAAAATTATCGGAATATAACAGCCCTTATACATAGAATTCTTTGATTACAAAAAAAAAATTTGACTCAGTTGAAACCGCGGTGGTGATGCAGGTATTGCGAACCAAGGGGGTAGATCAGCCTTACGTGAAAGTGCTGGAAAATATATATATAGTGGCTGCACAGCAACCATAGTTCTGCACAAAGAAATTAACAAAATTCTCATAAAGAAAGGTGTTGCGTAAGGAGACTGGATCTCCCCAGTACTATTCACAGCTTGCTTAGAGGAATTATTCAGAGACTTGGAATGGGAGAAGTTAGGGATAAGGGTAGATGGAGAATACCTCAGTAATCTGCGATTTGCTGATGACATTGCCTTGCTAAGCGACACGGGGGATGAACTGCAAATAATGATTGATGACCTAGACAGGAAAAGTAGAAAGGTATGCTTAAAAATCAATATGCAGAAGACTAAGGTGATGTTCAACAGCCTCGGGAAGGAACAGCAGTTTACGTTAGGTAGCGAAGCACTGGAAGTAGTTGGCGAATATGTCTACTTAAGACAGGTAGTCACCGCAGATCCGGACCATGAAAGAAAATAAGAAGAATAAGATTGGGATGGAGCCTATTTGGAAAGCACTCGCAGATTATGACTAGCGGCTTACTAGTATCGATCAAGAGGAAAGTATACAACAGTTGCATCTTATTGATGGAATAGCTCTGCGACAAGAGGCGATTGCAACTAACGCGACTGACCAGTCCTCTTAATTTTTGCTCAAGTTCCGGCAAAGATGATTAGTGTATATGAATAAAACGGGGAGAGAAATGGTTGATGTATTTCCAATTAGGTTCTCAGACATGTGTTCAGGCTTTGAGGACGCGCGTACATTCTGCGACGGTACGCTCACTGCCATTTACAATGGAAGATGGCCAAAATGGCAAACAAGAGTTAGCAGATATACACGTCCGGTCGACCCCGCAATCAGCAATTACGCGACTTCGGTTTACTTGTTTAAAGTTGCTAAATAATTGCACCTGCCCTTTTTCCAACGCTTTGCAATTGTCAAAACAAGTAGACTGAACTTCATGATTTTATGCGGTAATTTTCCTCATGCATCTTCTAATTTGGTTCGAATTTTTGGACCTGGGCGACACATCGTATCTTCAGTTTACTCGTCTGCACAGTACTACAAGCATTTTGGCGTGCTCATAGCTGTTTGTATTGAACGCTAAGATGCAGTCACCATGATGATGAAAATAACATTGTAGGTGGCCTGCATCCTGAGTCAAAGCTTTGCATAAAATGTGGAAGAAAACGCACAGGCAACAACTGAGAGCTAGCTACTGATTTTGCATTCTGGTCAGCCCCCAACTATACACCACCAAGCCCGCATCCGCTCCGCCGTCGTTAGACAAGAAGGCGGATAAATTAATCACCGCTTTGGTGCTGATATGACCTGTATTCTTGTATTAGAAGGGCTTTAGTTATGGATGACACTACCGCGTCTCTTTTCGAGCATCAGTTCTGGGCAGTGAGTGCAAGACAAGCACTTTGAGGCTCTTGGTAAAACACGCCGTTAGTTGCTTGTATTCAAAAACGAAAGCGTTAAGCGTGTGTCTGCTATTTGTGAGTTTGTGGCTCTGCAAGAAACAAACAAAGATAAATTATAGAGGATGTAGAAGGGCAGTCAGCATGTGCGCTCTGTTCACCCTCGGTATAGGAACTATACAACTGGCTCCTGTCCTTATTACTTCCCAATAAAAATCACCTGACGTGTTTGACGACTCTTAATAAGCGCTGTACACGCTTCGGACATGCACGCGGCACTACTATGACTTCGATCGAAGGCGTTTGCTCACCTTGAAACAGCCGGGGCATGTCGGAGTTGGACGCGCACCATGAAGCTGGCTGGCGTTGATTGCTCAGAATGCTACTATTTACGTGATATGCATTCTTTTTTATATATGTAGTTCAGCATGTTGCATCCTACAGAAATTGTGAAAAGCAGATGGCTTTGGAATGGAGCCCTGTGTTGACTACAAGGGTGCCGTTTCAAATGCCACGATAGAATACATAATACTGCTGACATTGATATCTCTTTCAAACGTCAGCAGTATGGCCACCTCGCCGCGCTGAACAAGTGGTTAAGATGCCCGACTCGTCATACGGAGTTCCCGGGTTTGAGCCAGACCACCGGCGCCTGTGTTTCGATGGAGGCAAAACGGAGATGCGTGTGTATTCTGTGGGTTGTCAGTGCAAGTTAAAGATGCCAAGCAGATCAAAATTGCTTTCTCGCCCTCCACTACAACACTTTATTACTTAAAAACACCGAATAACCTATAATTTGGGTCAAAATTGTGAAAACGAAAAAAGGGGGAGGATGACGTCACAATAAAGCGAAGACGTCTAAGCAATGCGATTCTTTACAAGAATGAGTAAACAAATTTGAATATACCTCATTATTCAATTATTGGCAATCAGAAACTAATAAAGAGATAAAAATACAGTTACTAAAAGAATTTCATGTAGGCGTGCAGAGTGACTCAAACGGCTTTCGCCTTAGCACGCTTATACCTTCATAGAGTTTTTCTTTTTGTTTTTAAATTTCATGTAGGCGTGCAGAGTGCCTCAAACGGCTTTCGCCTTAGCACGCTTATACCTTCATAGAGTTTTTCTTTTTGTTTTTGCACGAATTGCCAAGTAGCCTTAATTTTGAACTTTCTATTATTGCTTAGTTTTCTACGTTCGTACTTTTCAGCATATGAGAAGTAAACGTCGCTTTTTGTCATAGTTGCCATCTGTATTTGAAGGCTTTCCTGGAAACGGTTTCGCTTCCACCTACTATAGTGCTACTCATGGTTTAGTTCTTCAAGGTGTTGAAGCATTACTACTTCGATTGGAAGGGATACTCTGGCCGACGTCTGTCACGAGTACATGATAAATAAGATTATGCGGAGATCGTGAGCACACGTCCTCTCATGAAAACAAGCTGAACCCCAACACCTGGACAGAGGGTGCGACTTTAAAGTCAAAGAGTAGTCCGTGCTTCAGGCGTGCCTCATAAATGAGAGAAGTGAAAAGCCTTTCGGCCTCAACAGAGCTAAAACACGGCGCGGACATTGATTTTCAGCTTCTCTGAACTTTCCAGCGTTCACTTTACAATATCTTTCTTCTTTCCGGTAAATCTACTCTAAATAGCAAGACAAATCGGCCTTTGACTGGGTAGAAATCACTTTCACTGCACTCATTCCTGTGAATTGTTCAGTATCAGAAATTACCTTTCTGGTTTTAAAGCACTACTACTGATTTTTTTAAGCGGAACAAAACCTCAGTCTACTCTGCAGCAAATGATTTTTTTCTGGGCTGAGCTATTTTGGGCATTGTCTTTTGCTTTTGACATCGAGGTGCAACAAAACGCCTTTTTTCACCTTTTTTTGGGGCAAGGTGACGAATTGATCAGACTAGTTGCAAGAGCAACGTCCTCTCCAATGTCGTTATTGCGCACAAATCATGAGCCCAAAATAATGTGTCGTTAGGACCCGGCCTATCGCTGGCCTTTTTTGACCCATTAGCAAGATGTTTTGCGCAGGATCATCGACCGAGCCAAGTTATCAAGACAAGTTTAAGGCTTCATTTAGAGACAAATGAAACCTTTTTCGTAAGCGTCCGGCTTTCCCACAAGAAGAATATTAGTCGTAAGCGCAGGCATTATGCACGTGGGCCACAGGCATCATGCTTCTTGCTAAGCTGCATGATGGGGCCAAAAGAAGCCAAAATTTTAAGATTTGTTTTTAGAGCACGCACCAGCCTCACTAGTCGGCCTAAAACCAGGAAATCTTTCCCAATAAAATCTACTAAAATGCCTTGTTTCTCGATTTTGCAGACTGTCTGAAGTATGTGACCAGAGTGTTTTAATTCTAAGCACTGAAATGGGGCTGGTAAGGCACCTCCAGCGTTTGATGTCTCGTAGTAAACAAATCTCGTCCTCACTCTCCTCTACCTTACGCTTATAATCCAGTTTTGCAGCCAGTATCCCTGTTACAAGACTCCGAAGTGAACCTCTTAGGCCTCATGTTTTTGACAAAGACGCTACATGTCCATCGTGGAAATGATAAAAGACTCTGGTCCCTTAATTCGCATGAAAGTTCGATGGACGTGAACTGTCGTCAAGAGCAAGGCGTCAGAGAGCCGGCGCTATCTTTGAATAATAATAATAATAATGCTGTGTTTTACAGCCCACTCTATATTTTTCTATTGAATTGAAAATATCGCAACAGACAAACACTGAAGCAGAGAACCATCAGACGAGCGCCGACTTACAACTGAAAGTTTATTCAATGAAGGAACACAATATATAAAAAAGTGACCACCCTATCAATAAGTGTACAAGTAAAAAACACGTGTTGCGACGAAGAAAGAAAGCATGCAATCTCACTCTCATCTAGAAAAACGGATGGTTTACTAACGCATAACCTTTTTTTTTCTTCATGTGGTAGGCCTCCTTTCTCTCACGCGTTAAGCGGGCCGGCTGCTTGTGCAATGTATCAAAATTTTGCAAGGATGTATAACAACATGCGAAGTTCCGGACGTGGCCAACGAGATGGTAGACTTGTAAGCGTCCATGTTATTTGCACGTTCTTTCAGACGCGTATTTATGCACCACGCCATCAGTCTGATCCACACTTGTCCACAGGACGTTGGGATTTTATAAACTAAGCCTTCAGTGTGTGGCACATAGTTTCATGCTTAACCCCACATGTTATTTCAGGTTCCTTTAGGGGCGCCCAGCCTTTCTTTCTAAAATAGCCTAAACACTTTTAAGATTCTTATTTGTAGAAAAAAAACCTATGCTATATCTCATTGCCACATTTTTAAGATTGCGTGGCAGGCGGTGTGCGTAAGGGTAAACGGCAAACTTCTTCTTTTCTTCCCTTTTTTCACACTAAGCACCCAAGCCGAGGTTTAAGTTTTTGGCTATCTTGTTCCAACCCAATTATAGAAGATCATCCGGGTACCCAGCTCTCTAGTCTTCCAATTTGGTCATTGAAGCGGCCCTTTGTTATATGTTTGCAATATCTTTATAACGAAGACATCAAAGATGAGACCGCATTTCCTATTTTTACTTCCTTTGAGTAATGCGCAATACAATTTATCAACAGCTTTTCTACCTTAGGTAGGTATTTTCAGCAGAAATGGCCCATCTCAAATTTCAAACGCAGAATTAAAAACTGTAGCTTGCTATCGACCGTGACCTCAATGATGAACTGCAGACTTAGAGCATTTTTTAAACCGTTTTAGTACATCAGTCATGCGCCGAGAGAAGTAAGGGTTTTCATCAAAAATTAATAGGTCACTGACACAACGAAAAATGCGTGACACAATTCCCGACACGTGTTTTTTTTTTAATGCCACCATCAACAAAGGACTACAAAAACCACTTCACACAGGCGCTACTCTAGATCCAATGCAAACAACCGCCCTTTGAGTGCACAATTTTCTTTTCCACTCAACAAACATACCCTTCACGTGAAAAAAGAGCAGCTCATGGAAGCTAGCTGGAAGGCAACCGTGCTTACCAGCTCATGACTGTAGCAATAGAGAGCTGTAGTCCAGCGGGCTGCGGCTGTGATCTCACCCTATATTTTCCTCTTCGAAGACAAAGCAATTAATGATTTAATAACAATTGTACCATTACAGGAGCCTTAAGCGAGGCACATTGAAGAGGAGACTTTTGGCCATTTAGGCAGCATCGCGCACATGCCGGTTTTCTTACCCTAGAATACTAGGACAGTATGTTCTGAGAACGAGACGTGTTTGTAAATTACACCTATGTTATTGCTTATATTGGTGTTGTTTTTTGTCGTCACAATAGCTAATACCGCCTTTTTGTTATTTCCTGGCTTGTATCTATGAGCGATAAACGTTTCTCGACCTGATCCTCATAGCAGTGTAATTTCGAGACCCCTAGTTTAAAGATTCATGAGGTCATTGGCACTTGATCTGATCTGACTTTCAAGCTCTCCACACTAGTTTCTCAAAACATGATGTCAAGTCTGGAAGCGGAAGGATTAAAATACCGTATCTAGGGTAACCTAATAGTGACCATATATCTCGAACGATTTATTTTATGCAAAATTGCTTTCACATCGGGAAGAATGTTAGAACTTTAGGCGCCAGATGTGATTCGAAGTCCCGACATTTCACCCGCTTGCATTTCTTAATCCGAAGCATTCGTACAGGTTGCCGCAAAGCATGTGAGAATTATCTGCAGGTGGGTAACGGTTTCATATTACGAATAAATTTTTGTACCCTTACATTTGGGGAGCACACCCCTAGTCAAGTCTAATCATATGGGTCAAATGCCATCCCCGCTTGAGTGCGAACGACGCTTCTGGCATGTCATACTGAGCACATATGTGTCGGGAACGTCCTCTGTATTCTTCGCAGGATTAGATACCTACCCCTATACTGTGCCTGAGCGAGACACATATTGTCACGATATTGGCGACTAGGGCTAGGCTATCAGAGCCGGTGCAGGTGGAATTATAAGGTCCAAGCTTTAGGTACGTCCTTCTAGTCCGGAGCCGATTCACTTCGTCCTCTTTCTCCGAGCGCCACTTCAACGTCTTTCGCTGCGAGCGCCCCCTGGCATTCCTCCCTCCTTAAGCGTGACGCACACGGCACACGTGCACACAGGTGGACAAAAGCAAACGAAAAAAAAAAAGTTTGCAGATGCCGTCTTTCAGTTACCGCGTAAAATACGGCTTCATGCGTAGGACATGAACTGTCTCTGGACGAGGTAGCCGACGGCCTCTCTGCTCTGGGCCATCTGGGAGGACCTCATAGTTAACGTCGCTGAGGCGCCGCAAGACTTTATATGGTCCGAAGTAACGGCAAATCAGCTTTTCTGATAGGCCACGGCGTCGAACAGGAGTCCACACCCACACCTGGTCCCCGGTGTTGTAGGAAGCTTGTTTGTGGCGGAGGTTGTACCGGCGTGAATCCTTGTCCTGTTGCTGGGCGATGTGGACGCGTGCTAGTTGGCGTGCTTGCTCAGCATGTTGGGCAAAGTGTTCGGCGTCAGTAGAAAGCTCGGTATCTGTTTCGCAAGGGAGCATTGCGTCCAGCATCGTCCGAACCTCTCTGCCGTAAACTAGGCGAAACGGCGTGAAGCGTGTCGTCTCTTGGACTGCCGTATTGTACGCGAATGTCACATATGGTAGGATAGCATCCCAAGTCTTGTGCTGGGCGTCGACATACATCGCCAGCATGTCCGCAATGGTCTTATTAAGCCTTTCAGTCAGCCCATTGGTTTGCGGATGGTAAGCAGTAGCTTTTCGATGCGCCGTACCGCTGAGATGAAAAACTTCGGCCATCATTTGTGAAGTAAAGGCAGTCCCTCTGTCAGTAATAATACAGGTCGGAGCACCGTGCCGCAGCATGATCTGGTGTACGAAGAAATGGGCAACCTCCGATGCTGTACCACTAGGTAACGCTTTGGTCTCGGCATATCGAGTCAGGTAGTCTGTGGCGATGATTATCCAGCGGTTGCCCCCGGAGGATCGAGGGAAAGGGCCGAGAAGGTCCATGCCGACTTGATCAAACGGTGCGCGTGGTGGTGTTATGGGCACGAGAAGGCCTGCAGGCTTTGATTGCGGAACCTTCCGACGCTGACATTGCCGACAGCTCTTAACATAGCGCTTAACGACAGTTGCAAGGTTAGGCCAGTAGAATGTTTTTCGTATTCTAGCAAGTGTGCGAGTATAGCCCAAGTGACCAGAAGTTGGTTCATCATGGCACGCGGAAAGGATTTCCTCTCGCAGTGCTGCGGGTACCACGAGGAGGTAGGTTCTCGAATCGGATCTAGAGCTGTGCTTATAGAGTACACCACTTCTCAGGCAGAAAGTTGAGAGGCTCCGAGAAAAGCACTTAGGTATTGTGGCTGGCTGACCTTCTAAATAATCGATCAGGGCTCGTAACTCTGGATCAGCACGCTGCTGATGAGACATGTCTGAAGCATCAACAGCTCCGAGAAAACTGCCAGAGTCACCCGTATGTGGTGAAGCGAGCTCGACGGGCGCACGAGAGAGCGCGTCAGCATCTTCATGTTTATGTCCGGACTTGTAGACTATAGTAAGGTCAAACTCCTGTAGGCGAAGGCTCCATCGCGCCAGGCGGCCGCATGGGTCACGCAGGTTGGCCAGCCAACACAAGGAATGGTGGTCAGTGACCACTTTAAATGGGCGACCATAGAGGTAGGGGCGAAATTTTGCAGCCGCCCAAATTACGGCGAGGCATTCCTTCTCAGTAGTTGAGTAGTTCATCTCGGCGCGGGATAAAGCACGGCTGGCATAGGCGACGACTCGTTCCACACCCTCTTGACGTTGCACGAGAACCGCCCCAAGGCCAATGTTACTGGCGTCAGTGTGGATTTCTGTTTCACCGTGCTCATCGAAATGGGCTAGAATAGGCGGCGATTGGAGACGGAGACGCAACTCGGTAAAAGCAGCTTCTTGCTCGTGACTCTAAACAAAAGGGGTGTCTCCCCGGGTGAGCCGAGTCAGCGGTTCAGCAAGATCAGCGAAGTTATCGATAAAACGGCGGTAATAACTGCACAAGCCGAGAAATCTGCGAACAGCTTTCTTGTCACGTGGAATCGGAAATTTCGCAACAGCAGTAAGCTTGTCAGGGTCGGGCTTCACGCCGGCAGCGCTTACGACATGACCGAGGAATTTAAGCTCTTGGTAGCCAAAGTGACATTTCTGTGGCTTAAGCGTCAATTTAGCGGATCGAAGGGCTTCGAGTACTGACCGCAGGCGTTTAAGATGTTGTGAAAACGATTCTGCGAAGACCACCACGTCATCTAGGTAGACTAGGCAACACTGCCATTTAAGCCCGGCGAGGACAGTGTCCATCATCCGCTGAAATGTGGCCGGCGCGGAACAAAGTCCGAAAGGTAGAACTTTAAATTCGTAAAGTCCGTCGGGTGTGACAAAGGCCGTTTTTTCACGATCTCGCTCATCTACCTCAATCTGCCAATAGCCACTTTTTAGATCGATTGACGAAAAGTACTTCGCACGCCGAAGGCGGTCGAGAGAGTCGTCAATCCGCGGCAAGGGGTATACATCCTTCTTGGTTACGGCGTTCAGCTTGCGGTAATCGACGCAAAAACGTAACGTGCCGTCTTTCTTTTTAACTAGAACGACTGGGGAGGACCATGGGCTATTTGAAGGCTGGATAACATCATCTTCGAGCATTTGTTTAACTTGTGACTTAATAACTTCGCGCTCGGTCGAAGAGACGCGGTAGGGGTGCTGGTGAATTGGGCGGACATCATCGAACGTCACGATCTGGTGCTTGGCAATGGGAGTCTGATGCACTTTTGACGATGATGCAAAACACTCTCTGAATTCAAGTAACAATGAAAACAGCTGTTCACGCTGGCTCACCGATAGCTCTGAGCTAATATCGAGGTTGTCGAGGGATGTGGACGGTGGCACGGGTTCTGTGGACAAGCACTCGGAGACTTCAGATATGCGTTCCGCGAAAGCTACGGAAGTATTCCGAAAAAGGTGTCGATACTCGTGCGAAAAATTGGTAACAAGTACCTTGGACTGGCCACAGTTAAGATGGATCAAACTGCGAGCCACGCAGACTCCCTGCGTCAACAGTAACGAGAGGTTAGTTTCGGCTATTGCATCACCATCGTGAAGTGCATTGCATTTGACATTAACGAAGGTGCTGGTTCGGGGTGGCAGCGTGACACTGTCCGCATAAACTCGAAGCACATTGAGTGGTCGCTGTGTACTGCTGAGGGCCACTGCTTTCTCAGTTGAAAACGAGACCTTAAAATCCCGGAGGTCAATAATTGCGCCATATTCACGAAGAAAATCTACGCCCAGAATTAGGTCACGTGAGCAGCTTTTCAGAACGAGGCAGCTTACCACAAATGTCGACTCTTGAATTTGAACCCTGGCCGTGCACATGCCTAGAGGAGTAACCAGATGACCACCCGCAGTGCGAACGTGTGTGCCAGCCCACGGAGTCAAAACCTTCTTGAGAATCGCGGCAAACTGGCTGCTCAAAATAGAATAATCAGCGCCAGTATCCAACAAAGCTCGAACATGGCGACCATCCAGTATTACTGGTATGTCCAACGACAGCTTCTCGCGAATATCAGGCTTCTGAGTGTTTGAGTGCTCTGCGTCGGTGTACGCGGTATGCTTCACCTGCAATTCGTCGTTGTTGCAGGCGCGTTGCGGTTTCCGTTCCACCGGCAATTCTTCGTCGTTGCGGGTGCGTTGTCGTGTCATCTGTTCCACCGGCAATGCGTCGTTGTTGCGGGTGCGTTGTTGCGTCGTCTGTTTCACCGGCAATTCGTCGTTGTTGCGGGTGCATTGTTGCGTTGTCTGTTTCACCGGCAATTCGTCGTTGTTGCGGGTGCGTTGGTGCGTCGGTTCCACCGGCAATTCGTCGTCGTTGCGGGTGCGTCGTGGTGGCGTCGAGGTAGCGTTATAATTGGCAACCGCGGACTTTTCCAATGTCGATTCGTAGAGTTTCTGTGTCCGCGTCGATGGGGGGTCTCCCGCGCAGCGAAGTCCAGCGAGCCTACCCCCGAAGGTCGCTGGTTTCAGTTTTCCCGCTGGGGGCTGGGCGATCGGCCCTGCGCTGCCCATGAGGACCTCGCAGCAGATGGCGAAGGGCGAGCCCTGGGCGACGGTGATCGAGGTTGCCGCAGACGAGACGGAACACCACGGCGCTGGTCATTGAGGAAATCTTCAACGGCTCGGGGCCGTTCGCCGTAGCGAGGCCGCGGAGAATCGGCGGAAAAACCTTCGAGGCCCAGTCGACGGTAGGGACAGCGCCGATAGACATGTCCTGGTTCACCGCAGTGAAAGCATAAAGGCCGTCGGTCGGGGGTACGCCACTCGTCTGCTTTCCGTCTAGACTGTCGGGAATCCGTTACGTACTGGATCACGGGGGCCGGTGTTGTTGGTGCAGCTACGTTAGCAGGAATTAGGGTCGGCGACTGGGGTGGCGAGTATTGTAGCACCTCGGCGTATGTGGGACGCTGGCGCTCAGGTGGCGTAAGGGGAGGAGCAGGGTGAGGTTCACCGCTTAGAAACGGAGGCCGGAGCGCTTGCTGCACTTCGTCGCGGACAACGCTCGCAATGGAGGTAGAAGCTGGTTGATGTGCGCCATACAGCAGTCTGAGTTCGTCGCGCACAATCGAACGTACGAGCTCACGTAGCGCCGATGCGTCCATGCCATGCGATGGTAACTCGGCAGAGACGGAGGTGGCGTGGACGGTACGATTCTGTGCCGAAGCTCGCTGCTGAAGCACTCTTTCTATTGTGGATGTTTCCGCAAGGAATTCTGCGACAGTTTTCGGTGGGCTTCGCACCAGGCCAGCAAAAAGCTGCTCTTTAACGCCAAGCATAAGGTAGCGCAGCTTTTTGTCCTCGGGCATTGCAGGGTCTGCCCGCTTGAAGAGGCGTGTCATGTCTTCGATATATGCCGCGACCGTCTCGTTGGGCATTTGAACCCGAGATTGGAGAGCGCGTTCGGCCCGTTCGCGGCGATCTGAGCTACCGTAAGCAGCCGCAAGATGACGCTTGAACTCACTCCAGGATGACAGCTGGTCTTCATGGTTCTCAAACCATGTCCGAGCGCCATCTTCAAGGCTGAAGTAGACGTTGCGAAGTCGGGCGGCGTCATCCCAGAGGTTGAAGGTAGCTACCCTTTCGTAGTGCTGCAACCAGTCGTCGACGTCTTCATAGGTGTCCCCGTGAAAGGTCTTTGGGACGCGGGGGTTCTGAATCGTCACGTAAGTAGGGGCCGCTCCAGGCATTGCGACGACGTCGTGGCTGCCGGTAGTCATAGCCGATGGGGAAAACTCAGGTGGTAGGCCTCGTTGCCTGCGGCTGGTGCGGTGAACAGGCGTTTCTTCGAATATATGACCAGCACTCCTGCTTAGCGGAGGGGTACGGGACATCAGACCTGACCTCCACCAGAATATCTATTTATGTGGCGTTCGGCTGTAGTGTCCTTTTCCGGTGAGCGTATTATCTAGCCTCCAAACCAACACGATGCTATGCCCAATTGTAGTTATGCGTTTCGTCCCCATATTCAGTGGATGGTGAAAGCAGTACAATGAGGCCGCTGGTATTTAACACATTGATGTGGACATGCCGATATAATCCAGAGTTCGGACCTATCCGCAGCTCCTCTTAGAAGGACTGGGAGGCAGCCCTGTTTATCAGCTCATGAATGGAGCGATAAAAAGCGGTAGTCCGGCGGTTTGGGGCTGTGGCCTCGACCAACGACGTCTGGAAATCTATCGATTATCCGTCATAAACACTTAACATCAGGTATACCTTAAAGGAAGGTAGTGTGAGGTGGCCGGGCCAGCTCACAAAATATACATGTAAGCATGTCGCAGTGTGTAGTGAGAGCCTTTGGGGCCTCAACCCCCTTGTTTATCAGTAAATGTTTTTACCCTTACTACCACAGATACTAACGGCTAGACAACAGAAGGTACACTAGGTATCCTTCCTGTATACAAGGTACAGCAAATTTCGACGAAAAATGAATATTGTCACCCATGCTAACCGTGTCTGTTGTGGAGGGGGCAGAAGACGAAGATCGTGTGGAGTGCGCGTGGTTCCGGGCCGCTCCTGCTTTGCCTCGTCAGGCGCCTCTTCCCTAACTCCTGCGCCTCAGAGCCCCAACGCCATCCTTTGACCCTGTCCTTCTAGACTGTTGTCCGAGTAGCGAAAGAACCCATGAAAGTATTACGTATTCAAAATTGAGTTCTATTCATTTATTCATCCCAACCGTAAACAGCGTGAGATTTACTTTCAATGTAACGTGGAGTGCAATGGTGCCGCATGGCATTCGTTTTTAGAGCTTGGAACAAAATGAAGTTTAATATCAGAATCTGTTATTCTCACTACAATTTGTATGCTACAAGGAAACGCAATCTCGTTTCTCATCGTAACGACAACAATTTTCGCAGGACCAGAAATAATGGTGGTTTTGAAGGCGAAACCTCGGTGTTGAGGCAGGCTCGCCCATTTTCGCGAGTTCAACGCCCGCCCGCTGGGAGGCCGCACGTGTATCTCGCAAGTTGCCGCCATCGGGTTCGACGCACATTTGAAAGACCTCATCGAACGCTTCTAAACACCCTCCAAGGGAGCAATTTGAATTTTAAGGCTTTGCCGCCAAAGTTTGTCCAGTTCGCGAAAGGCGTTTAAATATGAACGTCATGAAGGGCAAGTATGTTATTGTCGACTTCTTTTCAAGGTGCCTTTAGTCTCGAAAACCCCTCTAGCACAATGGATATAGTGGCAATCAGCCTAGAACGTTTAATATACACATCAAATGAGCAGATGGCGGTTCAGACTCACATTTATCTCTTTTTTTGACGTCGCGATTAGCTTTAAAATATTGATGTAAATTCATTGTCTCAGGACCTTTATGTGCAATAGAAACTTTAGACACTTCTAAATCTTATATTTAACGTGTTTAAGAGATGTGCTTTCAATGCAGTGGATCAAAATTAAATGTTTTCTATTTCTCTGGAGGAGCGTGAGTGCTTTCAAACCACCGCCCCACCGCTAGATATTGTGACAATGTGACAAAACGCGAAACTTCCAGCCTAACGGTGCAGCACGTCACTTTGAAGCATCTTTCGATTGTGCAAATACATTACGTAGTTAGGGCTACTTCAATCATTGCAATAAATGTATAGTACGTGTTCTTGTTATTGCAGTTCAGCACAAAAGCTTGATTGCCTAACTATCACTGTGACTAATCCACCTCTATTTGTAAAGTTATTTTATTTTTGCCTGGCGTCTGTGGGCGACATCTAAAGTTTAATGTTACACAGTCGTGCTTCCAAATAAGTGGCACAATCCGCCTGAAACACTATGGCCTCTGCTCTGCGTCTTATTATCAAACAGTGGACGTGATTTCCGGACTAATCCGCCCCAATATCCAGTCCCTTATTCATAGAGCAGATACCAAGGCAACCCGAGGCTCTCCGCTGAGCAATAGGAGCCTTGATTTCCTCTGTAATGGCCGCTAATATGTCCTGAATATGGCCAGCGTTTTCTTGTGACAGCGTCGTTGGCAGCTGTGGGCTTGTACTACCGATTCTGTCTGGCGTGGAACATTCAATGTCGACACTTCTTTTATCTATTCCATACCATCACTCGGCAATCAAAGGTATTCTGTTGCTTCATATAATTAGATCATTTTTGTTACTCTAGATAGCAACCTGGCAAACAAAGAGAAGATATGCGTTTGCAAAGATCTTGGATAAAATTTTCAGTGCAGTTCTCTAAAATATTGCAATTGAATGGTTTATGAAACCCGTTTGAGAAAATATACTACTCTGTAGAACTCGACTGTGTATTCATTGTTGAACAAGCGAAACAGCGACTTTTTGTTTTTACTTATATAACGATGACCCTAACTTGAAGCCCTAATAATATGTTGTTGTTTTTTTCATTTATTGTGAAATGATTCCACTGTGTGTACTATTCCCCCTTTCGGTTGATGAAGGGAAAGCCTTCAAATGATATTAAATGTGCCAGCATATTTATTTCTGCATTATGATGCACTGTGAGTGCTGAAATACAGAGCAAAAAGCTATTGCTTCTAACCCCTATAATGGAAATCCTAAGAAGCCTTCAGAAAATTATAAGCTAGAAGAAGGTGGAGGCAAGATTTTTCCCACCTGCGACTTTGTGAACACAGGAGATGAGCGAATAGCCCTTTACATGGCTCCGGAGGAAAATATTAATGAACTTGCGTACGAAGCAGAACAAGAAATAGGCGTGCTGGCAGGACAGAGCGCAATCTCTTGTCGTCACGTCTCCTTCTTCCTCTATTTTTCACACAAGTTGTTTGCGCTTTTGCTTAATATGAACCAGATCACCCAAACGAAAGTACTTCGGAGTCAGGAGCAAGCTCACTCTTCCAATTCATACAGAGAGTTTGAAAATTGAGCACACACCATTAAGTGGCGACGTTTATGATGTGGGCCCACCGAAACATTGTTTATAAGTGCTAATTAATTTTCGACTGTACTCGAGCATGACCATAACATTTTAGATTTATTGACGCGCCCCGGTCCTCAGTGGTTATTGGGGCTCATTAAGGGCAACCAAGAGCTCTGCAGGGGAGAGAAGTTAGAGAGATTAAGGGTAACCAAGGGAGAGGGCCGGCACCAGTAGGTGCAAGATCAATGTTAAATGACACCGGCTGTCATTGCTGAATACAAAGGGGGCCTCGCACGCACTGAATAATATAACCGTGCCTGAAATACTTCGTACACTATTTGCTGTAGCAGCACCCTCGTAACCACATCGCAGTATCAGTTCTAAAGGCGTTGTCCCCACAGAAATCTATAGAATCACGTATCATGCAATTTAAATGGGCAGTTGCGAATGAGGGCACGTTTCCTTGGCTGTACATGTTTTGCGGTTGCACTCTCAGTATCAATCGTATAAAATAGAATTTGTAATTTAAAGAAAATGTGCATTCCGCATGGTTTCAGAGACATGATATATGCTGGCGACCAATGGCCCATGCACTGTCGATTCGATGAGGCATGAGGCGATTAGTGAATATCTTGTGCTTTTACACGTTATATTGGGGCCCACGGCTTCACTCAAACACAAGAGTTTTTTGGATGTTATCACTGCCCTTTTTCTGTGCCCTGCAATATTACTCCCTCGTATTCAAGTGAACTGACACTCACAGGAAGTACCGTTGAGAACAAACTGGTCAAATGAGTATTGGTATCTTCTACCAATACTCATTTCATACTCTTCTGCGATTTGCTGATGACATTGCCTTGCTAACCAATTCGGGGGATGAACTGCAAATAATGATTGATGACCTAGACAGAAAAAGTAGAAAGGTAGGCTTGTAAATCAATATGCAGAAGACTAAGGTAATGTTCAACAGCCTCGGGAAGGAACAGCAGTTTACAACAGGTAGCGAAATACTGGAAGTAGTAGGCGAATATGTCTACTTAGGACAGGTAGTAACCGCAGATCCGGACCATGAATAAGAAATAACAAGAAGAATAAGATTGGGATGGTGTGCATTTGGCAAGCACTGGCAGATTATGACTACCAACTTACCGGTATCGCTCAAGAGGAAAGTATACAACAGTTGCATCTTGCCTGTACTCACCTATGGGGCTGAAACGTGGAGGCTAACCAAGAGAATTCTACTTAAGTTGAGGACAACCCAGAGGGCTATGGAACGAAAAATGGTAGGGGTAACATTAAGAGATAGAAAGCGTGCAGAGTGGTTCAGAGAAATAACTCAAGTTACCGACATTCTAGTGGAAATTAAGAAGAAGAAATGGACATGGGCAGGACATGTAGTGCGAGGAGAAGATAACCGATGGTCACTGAGGGTAACAAACTGGATTCCAAGGGAAGGAAAGCGTAGCAGGGGGCGGCAGAAAGTTAGGTGGGCGGATGAGATTAAGAAGTTCGCAGGGGTCAAATGGATGCAGCTAGCACAGAACCGGGTTAAGTGGAGAAATATGGGAGAGGCCTTCGCCCTGCAGTGGGTATAATCAGGCTGATGATGATGATGATCTTCTACCAACTCCATCTTGTTCAGTTATACATCAAGGTGCCTAACATAATGTTTATGCAGTTACTATCTGGTCATGTATTGTTACATACCATAATGTGGACAACATTGCCCACTGTCAGGGGCTGTCGCTTTTACTTTTGTTTTCTCGTAGATGACCTTCACTGTCGATAAGCCTTAGTTAATAGCAAAAGAAAGGCAGACTGCATTTCAGCGAAACGTTTCGCTGCGTTTATCGAACTAATAAGAATAACAACAATGTTTCATACTTTTGCATCTCATCATGTGTATTACTTGCCGTTCTGGCGAGGTGGTTGAAGCAAAGGGGTAGCAAGAGCAACATTTTGACTTTCGAATACTCCACCACTGGAATGGACGTTATGACTGCTGTCGAAATGTTGTGCAGTGGGCAGGAAAAAAATACATATGTGTATCCTCAGGCAGCACTTTATTTAAATTTTCCCACCGTTCACTCAATCCGGACATGAACCCGGGCTTATCAATCTGAATTGCTCTGACATTGGACGCCTCTCTAATAAGGAAGGTGACTTTCCTGGTTGGTTAAAGGCAGCAAAACGTTCTGTGAAGGTGCAAAAAGTCTCGATAGGGATTGGATGGGCCGAATGGTGCCTGCAGTTCGTTAACAGGAAACAGCCGAAAAGAAGTTGCCCTGCCAGTGTTATCTCTTTTTTGCGTCTGTGCCCTCACCGCTTTTTCCCACCTTAGATAAACGCCGAGAGCCTAATAGCCGTATGACCTTTAGGCGCTGCAGCAGTGCGATACCATACGAGTGTAGTGTAGACAAATGACATTATAGGAGGAGCCATATGGTGCAGGCGAGCACTGCTAATTTCCGAATTTGTCAGGCCTTTGTTAGCTAAGCACGGATGTAATTCGAGTTGAAAATGTCTTGAATGTTTTCTGCGAAGCCTGCTGTTATCACGCACCAGGCCTAATCTTGAGATATGCGATTGTGCCATTTGTGCTTTTTGAAAGTATTTTACTATAGTAAGCATCTTGCGACCAGCGCGATTGAAGGTATAAGATCACCACCGCATGCATTTTCTTGGTGTGCTCCTGACCGCACGTAATTTGCAACGAACACACAATCGAACATCGCAGTTTTTAAATGCGTGATGCAAAGAGCAGACAAATGAGATCCGTCCGCACACGTTTCTCTTGTTTAGAAAGTATTTTAATAGATTTCCAGGCAAGTGTTAAGATAGTTTTGCTCTGCGAAAAGATACCCCAGGATCTGATGCCTTGTTTATTCGTCTAAAACCAGGCACGTAACATTTCGGCATGGTGGAACATTGCCTTAAGAAGCATAAGAATAGCGTCCCATTGGTTGTATTTGGTTACCTGCTCATATCTGCCTTACCAATCGATGTCTACTTCATAGTGCACAAAATTCGTTGGAGGCACTGACCAGTTTGGCCAAGCTGATCAACAATGGCAAGAAGGATTGCCTTGATGTTTATTTTACCGTTAAAACTCATGAAACGGCCTCTACTTTAGATATATTGTGATTGAACGTGAACGCAATCCGTGGCAGCTGCAAATTTGAGGTGGACTTTTCAGTTTTTGGTAAAGTAACGGAAGTTGTGACTGTCTTGATTGGACAATGTGAGGGATGGACTTAGCTTTTGCATTTATTTATTGCTTGAATTATACCTTCGATATGAGGGTTGCTAACACTTATTGTTGGCCATACATATCTCCTTGGGAAAGAAGAGGCTTGCGAGTGTGACGTGCTTAGGTGTAGAGGAGGAAGTTGTGCATGTGTGTGAAAGAAGATCTGGTTTCGTTTTGTATTACAGTTGGTAGTGTGCGCCAATGTTTTGTTTCTCTCTTCGTATCTGTCCTCGTTGCGCGGCTGTTCTGGGTATTATGCACCAACTCGGCCCACAAGCTGTTATTATAACATTACTCCCGTCTGCAGCTCCCCTTGTAGACCTCGATTAGCTTGCATGCAAATCGTTTATCGCCTTATCACTACACTATCCAGTAGTCTAAGTATAAACAGAACTGTTTTGTTGTTAAAGCGCATCGCATAGCCTCTTTAATGAACATGCAACATCAGCTGTGAATGCGAATTTCAAGTTAAATTGGTTCACAGGAAGGGAAAGGCGCAGTAACTGTCACACTTGCTCTGTGGACACCCGAACCGCGCCGTAAGGGAAGGGAGGAAGGTGGGAATGAAAGTGGACAGAGAGAAAGAGGAGCCGTAGTGGAGGGCTACGGAGTAATTTCGACCACCTGGGGATCTTTAACGTGCGCTGACATCGCACAGCACACGACGCCTCTTCGTTTCGCCTCCATCGAAACGCAGCCGCCGCGGTCGGGTTCGAACCCGGGAACTCCGGCACAGTAGTCGGGCGTCTTACCACTGCGCCACCCCGGCGGGGCGAATGCGAATTTCAAGAAGTTGTCTTATATGGAAGCAAGGTGAAGAAAAAAGCCTTGTCAAATCTACTCAGTCAGCACTAAGCGGGTTGCATCTTACGTTCGGAATCCCAAGCGCAATTTTCTTGAATTGCTTCTTTTTCACCATGACACATAAACCAGAATTTCGTTTTGTACCATTTTTCACAGCACAAATTGTGGCAATATGCAGCGCCATTTTCCTAAAAAAATGCAGACTTTAAAGTAACCTTGAACTAAGTTTCATGAGTGTTAATCATCAGCCGAAGTCGCTGCTGCACCTTTGATCTTGCTTCGCTTTCCCTCATGGTAAGCTTCTTGACAAGGGGCTATAGCCGTACATCTTTGCCGAGTTGGTGGCCCATAGGCCTTATAACGATGCGAAGAGCCTCCTTCCAGTCAATCCCCCTGAGAAACCAGGCCGCCAGGTCGGGGGACGCCTGTACCCATTTTTAACCGGCTGGGTGGCCGGCGGGGGGATTTGAATCTGCCTCCTTCCGCAGCCGAGGCAGGCGACCAAACTACTGAGCCACGACCGAAGTCGTGGCCAAGGCCGCGGCTGCCGGAGGTGGTCAGTTCGAAACCCGTCGCCGGACACCCACCGGTAAAATGGGTACAAGCGTCCCCCGGCCTGGCGCCCGGGGTGTGCGTTTGGAAGAGGCTCTGCTAACCCAGCTGTGCTCCTTCGGAGGCTTAGTTTCGAAGAACCGTGGCCTGCAAAGGCCGTGCAGAAGACAAAACTCGGCTGTGTGACAGAAAAAAAGGGTCACATAATGGGCTTTTGCCGCACAAGGCGGGCTTATTGTTGTCCGACGGCGGAACTGATCACTGCCACATCGGAGCAACTATTTGAGACCTATGACCCCTTTCCCAAACACTTCACCCAAAGAGCTGAGCACCAGGGCGGGGGAAAGCTTGTACCCATTGAAAAGTCGGTGGGCACCCGGCGGCAGCAGGGGTCGAACCTGGTACCTCCCGAACCCGAGGTGGATGCTTTACCACAAGGACACGCTTCTCTTTTTTTCTTTATTGCATGAATTGGTACAAATACGTCAGTAAAAGATAAGTATAAGATAAAGTTTAAAAAAGTGTATAAACTAAAAGAAATTTTGAAGCAGCAAGACGCTGCGGAGGAGGTCTTGAGTCTGATGGGCGAACTTGTGGTAATGAAAGTCCATTAGACACGTTTGTCAGCCAAGGGACATGGCAACCACAAGGCCACGCTTCGACAGATAGTCTTTGCAGCCTGTCTAGCACGACTGTCATCTTTTTCTTCAGCGAGATGGTGCATTATACAGCGTATTTATCTAGATAAAATAAGAGTAGCGCAGATAGGACTTCATGAAGACGCCTTTGTTCAATATTTAAAACGAGAATGTTTTGCAGTTCAAATTTTATAAATACCATGATGTTTACTACTTAGCGTGAGAGCGTGAAGCAGTTATACCACAAAGGTTTTTACTCTTTAGTGGTCGCCTGTCTCGTAACGACGCTCAAAGAGAAATCAAAAATCCTGCTGAGCAGGAGTGCGTGGCGCCATAAGTGAAATTCATGATATACAAGAAGTAGAAATTTCGGAATAAGTCGCAAAGCTCACATGAACGCAGTGCAACTAGCACTCCAAAAACATTTGAATTCGATTTTAGTCATGATTGGTATATCACATTTAACTATAAATCTATGGGTCAATGCATTCTATTGTTAGAAATAAGACATCATCCAGTGTTTCACTCTGGTGTAATCATGGTGGCTGTCATATTTTTGGTTGGAAGTTGGTTGGAAGTGGAGGATTTATGTTAATCCCAATCAGGAATTTTATCCCAGCATGGGGGAAGGAACCGCCAGCGTTGTCCACCGCAAGCCATGGATTCGAGCACTGCGCTCAACAAAAGACGCTGCTACTTTTCCCAATGAGGAAAGGGCAGTGTAGTCACTAGACTGCTTCCGATGCGGCTCAGCGCATGAAGCAGCTAATTGCAGATATCTAAATATTTGTTGTCGGTTGTGTAAACGTGTGGAACACTCAGCAAATATGTGCAAGGACAGAAGTAGAGACTCTGTGAACGTGATAGCTGAGGGAAGGGGCATGGTGAACATGTGCTGCATAATATCTACTCCTGTGAGAGGAGCCCCAGACTTCACAAAATTTTCCTGAAGTTAAAGCAGAAAAATGTTCGCATGCAGCTTGATACGTGGGCGTCTGTATCAGTTGTGCCAGAGGTACTGTAGAAGTAATATTGGATCAGTCTGTCCACAGCGCGATTCAGTTTATTTAAAGCTAAGAACTTACGGAGGTACTCCGCTGCCAGTAACGGGGAAGATAAACATTTTGATAGAGCACAACGGTCAGCACAAGCAACTTCAGTTTACTCTTGTGACGACAAACGAGAACTCCAAGACTATGCTGCTTGGATATGACCGGCTAGCAGCACTGAATCTGGAATGGCCTAGTGTGCATGGTGTTTTCTTGAATAAAGTGCCGTCTATACTCGGAACGCTAAGAATTTTTAGCTTACCCTGGGCCTAATCAAGAACTGCAATGAAGATAGTAGTGAAAGAGGGTAGTACACCCGTCCTTTATAAAGCACGAGCGGTGCCGTTTGCGCTTAAGAAAACGGTGTCACTGAAATTGCAAAATCTCGTGAAGACAGGAGTGTTAGCGTTTCACATAAGGACAGTCTCACAGAAAACCAGTGGGTGTTGGTGCCGGAAGTTATCGTAATGAATTCAAAAACGACAGTAAAGATTATTGGAAAGCTGTGGAGCGTGTTCGCGTCATATGAGCTTCCGGGCGAATTCGTCACTCACAATGGGCCGCAGTGCACTGCGAAGTGCTTTACAGAGCTTCTGCTCAAGAACTGAATGCGTCATACCAGCACACCTCCGTACCATTCTGCGTCAAATGGATGCGCCGAGAGATGCTTAAAAGTTGGTTGAAAAGGATCTTTTGCGGCAGCTTCTTGACTAAAAGCCTTTGGGAACTAAGATGATTTTTATGCACCACATGAACCTGTTTCTGTTCAGAGACCGGAACACTCCAACCGGCTGAACGGTTTCCTTCGTAAAAGCCCCGCACTCTCCTGACTCTGCTACAGTCTGACCTAGAGAGACGCATGGAATAATGTTTCGCCAAGGTAAAGGACTAAGTCGACCAAAACGAAGGTCACGGAGGGCATTTGAAGATGGCGAAGGCGTTCTGTTTCAATGCCTTCGTCCAGGTGACCAACAATGGTGGTAAAGTCGTCGAAAAAAGGTACAATGCCGTTGCTTACATGGTGCGTCTAGGACCGGACAAAAAATTAGCGCATGCAAACAGTTTACGTCCGCGTTATTTTGAAAGAACAAGGACACAGTGATCCTTCCTATTTGGTGCCATGTTCAGTTTCAGACAATGTAACGCACGCGTCTGATACGATTCCTCCACTTCCTGCCCTGGAGTCTCACAGCTCTGCGGCAGCACCGACTGAGCTATCCCCGAAGACTCGACTCCCTTGGACCAGCGGGATGTTCTACGCCAAGGATCCGCACCGCCGACGCCTCTTTGAGAACCTACCTCTCTTCTACAGACTCTTCGACGCAGTGCTCGTGCAAGAAAACATCGGGATTATGACACACCAGACACTTTGTGGGAATGAGTGTGGTGACTTGCCAAGTGCCTGTGATGTCACACGGATATCGTGTCGCATATTGCTATGTAAACACTGTGTGCCGGAAGCTCCGGGCTCTTTTTGGTACGCACTGCTGTTGAAATAAACCGTGTACGTTGTTCATCCTTCTGCATCGTCGCTCGCAGCTACAACAATAAACAAGCAACCCGATGGTGCAGACTGAACACACACTCCATTTTTAGTCCTTACCTTATCCCACTACATCCCTCCTTCACCTCTCCTGCCTGTACCCTATGTCCAGAACCCTTGGCCTCTTACCTCTATATCTTCTACCTCTGCCAGACGCACCTTCACCGTGGGGCCTAGAGTACTCCAAGAACTAGGAGACCCTGCTATGCTCGGAGGACCCGGCCGTGCAGACCACCGCCACCGGCCTGGCCGCAAGCGTTATGAGCCTTAGGAACATAGCACCTAATATTAAATGGTGTGGTTCGGAAACCCGGGGTCTCCGCGCCCTAAATTCTTATTTATTAATAAAGATTTTTGTGTGGCGTAGATGTTCTCTACTGAAACGAATTCTTGTCATCCCTCGACGTATAATACGGATACTGCAAAACTGAGGGGATGATCAGGACGCTGAGATTTCCTTTCTTGCTACGGATGGCCAATACCAGTTTATAATTTTGCGTTTCGCCTTAAGTAACAACTAAGCCGCGTTAATGAAGGCAGGATGGAGCAGAGTGGCATTGGGCTAGCTTGGTCATAATTTTGTATCCACAGCACTAACAGACGAGGACAAAAAAAGGAACATGCAAGACGGATATGAGTTCCTGTCCGTGTTACATCATTCCTTGTCGGTCCTCGTCTGTCAGCGTTTTAGATAAAAACTACACAAAATGAACACTCTACAGCAATGTTCAAATGTGACAGATGACGTCACTGTGTTCTCTCCCAAGTTTTCACTTCTATAAATATATCGTCCGTTCTCTAGCCTTACGGGACTGCAGCTCAACTCTTCCCAATTCCGTTTCACGTGCCCTAAGCTCAACATACAATGTGTTTTGGTACGGGAAAGACTAGAATAGTGAAAAATGTTCCAGTGTCTCGTTCAGGTAACGGCGCTCGAACAATTTTGAGCCTTTGTTCTTACTTCTGACATTATGTTCAAAGCTAAACTCATGTTGATTGAGCCTTCCAATAAATAGTGAAGAGTGTCGTTTTTATCTAGAGTCCATTCAAACCAAAACATTCGTTGAAGTTACCACAAAGCTTAGTATTGCATGATGTTTTACACACTTTTATGTAAGAGACCCTAAATAAACCCGTTCTTATGCCAGTGGCCATATAACCTGTGCCGTTCTTTTATAGCGCCCGTCCGGAAGCACTCGTGTGATGTGATGAGCCAGCCGCTTCCTTTTCTCATGTGCGAAGAAATATCTTAACAAAGAACGAGACTGCTTAGCATGCGGATTCTTGTGAAGTTTCGACCTTACCTGTACGAAAGGCTTTTTACAGTAGTCAGCCGCTTTGTTTTGATAAACTACCTACGGGTCGCCGCGATCGTCGACCGTTGCGCCTCGAAGGATGCGGCCATGCCATGCTCTTGAAGTCTGAACGCTTGCATAACGTTGCCGGCTGCATTTATCAAAACCGCGTTGCTCAGGTAGCGATTTTTGAAAGAACGTTTCCCACCCACTGACCTGTTCTATCATCCTTTTAGTACTATTGACGAAGATAACCGAAATGCTAAGCTCGTCTTTATCAATGATAATCTAAAGCCCACTCAACCTGCCCTTCGTGCAGCTGTTGGCTCCGGTTTATAGCACTGTTAATATTATCAAATCCTTCCCTTATTGACCCGATTCCCTCTTTGTCATTCGAAAGTCCCTACGAACTTTCATTCTCAACGAAATACATGAGCTCTCTACGGATGGTCATCAAGTCATTTCACCCACATGCGACCTCTTCCGTTGTACTTTCGCTTTACACTCTCTCTAAGGCGTAGCTGCCTTTAGTATGAGATATTGTATCTCTGACGTAGCCGCCCTTATTTTCGTTCCTGTAGTCAGCTCCTCCGCCGCAAGCCGCTTACAACTTTTCAGGCTGGCGTTCATCAGTGTATCGTAATTCTTCCTAATCCGGGTTACCCCTCCGGGCTGAATCTTACCTGGGCCCCGTTCTTGTGTTCCCTTCTGGACACAGATGCACTGGTGTATCACATATCTCTCCACCCTATACGCGAAAGCGCCTCGACCTATACCGCACCTAAAATGCTAAATGGTTTATTCGTATACGTCGACGTATTCACGAGTCATTTGCTGAAGAACTAGAAATACGCAGAGTGAGGGTCAGGAGTCGGTCGCAATTGCGCGTGCGGCTGCGGGGGATGCGAGATGGAGACAGCAGCGACTGGGCGGCTCTCCTGTTCGGTGCGGGCATTCACTGAAGAGCAGTTGAATTACGTTGGGTTTTGCGATGACGGAACTGAAGTGGCTGCCGCAGCACATTCTTTCGCGCGTTGGCCGTGGCCATATTGAACATAGTTTTGCTAAAATCCTTTACCAGCTAAAATAATTCAGTCTAAGATGCGCATATAACACCTTCGTTCAAAAGTTTTGTCGGCTCCTTCATGTCGTAAGGTATGCTCTCGCGTCAAGGTATGCTTGTTCGAGATTTACTTTTAGTTTTTGTACCGCAAGAGCGACGGCAATAGCCCAACAATCAGGAACATAACGCTTACCCTTCTCCACTTTTGCCGGGCATGTACATGGCCGAAGGAAACATTGGATAAATGCCTTTTGTAGGGGTGTGTTTATTCAGATATATATAGCCGCTCAGGAGGAACTCGCAGCGGAGCGTCAGGCGTGGCGAATCAGCAAGGCAGCGACCAACTTCTTCGTCCTCGAGCGCGCCAGCACGCGATGCATGTCAGTGGCTAAGAAGTCGAAGATTATCACACTACATTTTCCCCCCGGGTGGAGAAGGAACCATTCTTGCGACTTATGGAGCCGATAGAACAGACGAATCGTAGTATGGTTTGATTCGGTTCACATGAACTGTTCGCGTCCACAGCGACGCAAGTCAACAGAGGGCGTAACAGGCTCAACAACGTAGTTGACAGGAGATATATATTGGAGGACTCGGTATGGACCATGATATCGAGCAAGAAGCTTCTTTGAAAGGCCGGTGGTTGTGACAGGGACCCAGAGCCATACCAGGCAGTTAGGTGCATATGTCGAAGGCTCGCCAGTGTCGCGGTGGTGTTTTTTTGTTGTTACTGGTTTTTCGTTGTAAGCGAAAGGGCGAGCTGACGACATTCTTCTGCGTGGTGGGCGGCGTGCGAGAGTGGCATCCATTCAGAGACATCAGGGCGGTAGGGAAAGCGCGCGTCCATTGTAAAGGTTGGCTCGCGCCCGTAAAGAAGAAAGAAGGGAGAGAATCCAATGGTGGTCTGTATCGCAGTATTGTTCGCGTAGGTTACGAAGGGAAGAACCTGGTCCCAGTTGGAATGAGCGTCGTTGACGTACATGGCCAGTATGTCACTCAGAGTACGGTTGAAGCGCTCGGTCAGGCCATTCGTCTGAGGGTGGTAAGAAGTTGCGGTGCGGTGAATGATGCGGCATTCTTTCAGTAGTGCCTCAAGAGCTTCGGAAAAGAAAACGCGTCCGTGGTCACTGAGCAGTTCCTTCGGAGTCCCGTGGCGAAGAATCAAGTTGTTGAGAAGGAACAAAGCAACGTCTCTTGCGGAGGCACAGTGTAACGGTGATGTTTTCAGTGCAGCGAGTAAGATGGTCTACTGCCACGATAATCCACCGGTTTCCAGCGGAAGTAGTAGGAAGAGGGCAATAGAGATCTATGCCAACGCGGTCAAACCGACGAGCAGGGCAGGGTAACGGCTGCAGCAAAACAGGGGACGTCTGTGGAGTTTTTCGGCGTTGACAAGATTCGCAAGCGCGCACAAAATTTCGTACAAAGCGGTACATTCCACGCCAATAAAATCGCAGACGTAGGCGCATGTAGGTTTTCAATACGCCACCGTGGGCACACTGTGGGTCACCATGGTCCCCAGCACCTCCATCAATTGTAGGGGTGTGTTTATTCAGATGGATATAGCCGCTCAGGAGGAACTCGCAGCGGAGCGTCAGATGTGGCGAATAAGCAAGGCAGCGACCAACTTATTCTTCCTCGAGAGCGCCAGCAAGCGATGCATGGCAGTGGCTAAGAAGACGAAGATTACTACAGTACAGTTTTTATATGCAGGAATGCTTGTTGCTAAAACACGCTGACTCTCATAACGTGATAATAATGTGTTTCTGATTGTATGCCTGATTTTACAGCATAAACCCGTCGATTTTGCCCACTTCGGCAATTTCTCGAGGACACCCAAATCAAGTCCAAGGATCTTTAGGGTCGCGCGTAATGTAGTGAAGGCTTCTCAAATAAAGCAGAATATGAAAAAAGTATTTTTCCTGCAGAAAAAAGAGCTGAATGACGGCCATCCACTGCTTGCATGCAAAAGCGCAGCTGACACCGCGAGAAGCAGATGACATGGGGCTGATATCTCGTTCAGACTTCCGCCGCCGATGGTTGCCACACCAGGAAGCTGCTTCTGATAATAATATTAATTTATTAAAAAACAATGTACTGCGCAAAATTACCTCAAATTTTGAAGATTTATAATTTAACGTGTGAGCAGCGAAATACAGCAATCATTTTATGCTCAGTCGTTAGCTGTCATTACCCCTCCAACTATTTCTCAACAACAGTCATTACTCAAGAATGTTAGGAGCAGAAAGCTTTCCTCGGTGTGGCATGACATATTAGCCACTGAAGAGGAAGGTATGGGAAGCATTACACTACGAAGAAAAAACTTGTGCGGATTTAGGCACGGCTTGAACATTGTGATATAGAAAAAAAGTGCGTTAAGCATGGTGTTGCGTAGTTTAGCAAGTTTGTACATGGTTTGCCGGTTGGAATTTGGTGACGGCTGAAGTTTCGTCTCGAGTGTAGATGCGATAGTTACTGGAACATTGCCTTTCATTGAAGATTTTTATATTGTGCGGACGGGCTTGGCGGACCACGTTTATTGGAGACCTGAATCCCAGGCCGCACACAGAAGTGAATCACATTCAGCGATGCCGATGGGTATCTACAAATGATAAGGATGAAGATGAAGCAATACGTGCGACGTTCATATTGGAGCCAGCGGCGACATAAACTGGAATTATAGACCTGGTAACCACAGTAATAACAAACAGAGTGGGCTGGGCGCCAGGTGGGGAAGTATGATGGCGCTGCAGAAATAGGGACCGATGCCGCGACATGGGCGCTGGGAGGCAGCAGTTGTTTAGGCACTCCATATTCGGGCAGCAAAGGTGCGATCTGGGCGTACGTTGGCACAGTGCAGGTGGTAGGGGCGACCGATGGTGGGTAAAGAGGTCATAGAGGCCAACTCTTCTTTGATAATGCTGCTGAGGTCGGTGCTGGAAGGAATTGGCTCAGGTGAGGAAAGGCACGAATCACATCGAGAAAAAAGCTCTTCGCGAAATAGCCCGCGGATTCGTAGGAGGTCGTAGTTGGCACTGGAACTGAAGGAAGTCAGATCACGTTAAAGCCTGACTGACTGAAGTTCATCCAGTTGTGGACAAGTGTTGATGATGATGTTGACGGTGGTAGAGTTCTGTATGGCCAGGGCATTTAAGGCGAGTATAGTAATGTCCTTAAGGATGTGCGGACCCGCTCGATCTCTGGTATGGTGTCACTTGGACGCCGACAAAGTGCGAGGACGCCTTCATTATAAGAAGTGTTTCTTACTGGATCGCTGAACTCGAGCATCCAGCTTCTTGGCAGATTCTGTTCGAACAGCAGGAGCGCAGAATATCTGGCGTAACATTTGCTTGAAGGTGGCCCAGTCCGAAAATGTCGAATTGCGGTTGAGAAACCAGGTTTTGGCGACATCGGTCAAGTAAAACCAAACTTTTATAAGATTAAATGAGTGCCCTACCGGTTGAAAGCACTCACGTGGTCGTACCTGCCAAGCAATTCATCAGCGTCGTCACTGCGTAGACCGGCAGACATCTGGAGGTCGCGCTGACGGCTGCTCATTGTCAAAGTGGCAAAGGGAGGTGGGGTGGAGTGGGAAGAAGCCAAAACCGCGGCGGCCCATTCTTGGGTCATGACGATGGAGGTAGGGGTCAAGCGGCGACAGGAACGGAGCTCCAGGTCAATTCAAGTGACGAGACAGCGGGAAAATCAAGACGCACCTCAACCACGTGTAGGGATGGGTTTAGCGGGTAAGATTTATTTAAGACCTAAATCCCCGGACGCACACCGAAGCGAATCACGATGGGTATCCGAAAGAGAGAAGGATGAAGATAAAACAGCACCTGTGTGACAGATGAAGAGCCACACAGCGCTAACAATATTCTTAAATTCGTTATTTGGAAAAGGTAGACAGAGTATCAGTCCATTTTTATTTTAATAAATATATAAGCATTCGACCTGCCATCCTCGATTAGTAGCGACAACCTGGTTCTCCGTAGTCTTGCGAAGCCCCGAGCAGCGCCTATGCTCATATGAGGCGATGAGCGACAACGCGGCCGCGAGCCAGCGGCGAGTCATGCGGTTAGGTGCGCATGTCTGCCGAGCAAGCGCCACAAGCGGTTAGGCGCATGCTTGGAAAGTTATTGGCGTCCAACGACATGACCTTGAGTTTTGCCTGCGAGAAGCGGACTTTGTGCTCCAAAAGAAAGGTCTAACACGCAATACCACAAATTAGGCCACTGGGAGCAATTATTTACCGCGCATTATTCGACATGGCACTCCAGAATGGCGCCTCTAGAATGGGCGATAGACATTTGCATGAGTAGCACTAATAGGTCATTAGGCCTCTCTTTGTCAGCTAACCTTATTTTAGTAATGTAAAATTGCTGGACCCGGCAGAAGCAGAAATGTAGATTCAACGTACAAAGCTACCATGTGGAAAACTTCTTTTTTGTCCACTATGGTACGATGAACTCTTTAATAAATTCGCCGAGGTGTGTGCAGCAGAATGCTAATAATTCGACTCAGCATCAATGCGTGAACATCTTCAGTCATCTCATATTAACACTGCCTTATGAGCCCTAAATTAAGCCTCAGTGTCGCCTGATTATGGCTGTGTTAGCTATTTCATCAGCTTTGGCGATGAAGGCAGGAAAGGAAAAGGTAATTGAAGTTGATGTATTTATGAGCCAATTAGGGTAAGCTTAACGAACCATTCACTGCGTAGTCTCCGTACTTTGGTGGAGATAAGAGTTTAAAATTGTTTCTGTGCTGTATTCTCTCCACAAGCTGACACTATACAAAGCAGAGCATTGAGGACACTTTATTCTAAAAGCTGTTAGCTTCACTGCATTTTCCCAAGAAATAATTCGCCTTCTTGTGCAAAGAGCAGAAGTGGCGAAGGTCTATCTCCCATCGCGCACAGAATATCCCGAACGTGCTTATGTTTTACGTTTGTGTAGTGAGCGCAAATTAAACCACTCTCTGTATGTGTCTAAATCGAAATGCATTCGCTGGTTTCGGGAACTGTAGTGAGAAAAGCTTCTGAGTGATAGAAAAACAATGTTACACCTCACTAAAGGTGCGTCAAAAATTTCATTTTGTGTTGACATACGTTTTCGCACACAGTTATGATCGCAATTTATACGAAGTAGTTATTTTGCTATGTGCCACAATTTTGGAAACTAAACAGAGCTCGTCGTAATTTTGCTCGACAATTTTATAACACTGATCTTCTCAGAAATATGTACCGGCTAATTATGTGGTTAGGATGAATGACAGTTATGTGCACCGGCACCTCGGGTTTCACTTCGCCTTCGGTTCCAGGCTGATAGTGCGAAATAATGAAAGTTTAAGGCAAAATCCTCAAAGTCGTTGTTTGAGGATATTATTACCAACGTTGAAAAAGCGGGCGGTGGCGTGGGCAGGCGAGGTCGCGCTCGGCCCGCAGATTCACCTTGAAAATCATCTCAAGCTCATCGAACGTCATATCTCTATTGTCTAATCTTGGTGTTCATCGCCTTGCGGCCTCGTAACCATATAACCACTGATTGGGCAATGCTCAAAAAGGAGTAGACGCAAAATATGGCAAATTTAGAAGAGGCCAAATTAGAAGAGGCTACAGGAATTTTGAAGTCGCAAATGAGTTGGTCATACTAATATTAGGTTGGACAACAGTCGTGGTTAAATTAGTGTGGACAGACACTTCGTGTACACATATTCTGGGGATGCTTCTGACGGCATAATCCTAATAATACATGCGCAATCGCTCACTGCGCGCCTTTATTTCTTCGCAAATGAGCTCCACGCAGAAACAAATGACGCAAATGACGCTTGGATAGATGTCAGTGAGTAATTCCTCCCTTATGTGAAGAACATGTGATAATTGGATAAAAGACGAAGAAACAAAACCACGTTTGGAGAAAGAAGAAGAGGAAAACGTGAAGGTTGGCTCGAGGAGCGCGAGGCACGAGCAGGAGAGAACAGGCGAGCAGCGGAGCCTCATGTTCTCTCCTCCTTGGACTGACTGTTTTCGCCAGTCCAAGGAGCTCGGAGCGGTGCGTCTTCTGCCAGGCCTGACCCGGGGATCCAGACCTGGGGCCTGCCGGCCGTATCTTGTCCTGTTCTCCTGTTGTCCACGAAGCTCGGAATGGTGGTCGGGCCCGGGAGTGCCACAGCGCCAGTTCACTGGCACGAGCGTTCGGCGCCGTGCTGAGCCCAGGCACGTTGGGGAGGCCTGACGCATCGGCCGTGGAAAGGCAACACGAGGCCTCTTGCCTCTACTGGGCCCCGTCCGGTGGCCCAGCCTTCCGCTGGGCTTACCGAGGCCTCACTGCACTGACCCTGCAAAACTCTGACCACCCGGAGCGTCTGCACCGGCTTCTCCACCCAACGAACTGGTGACTGTAGACAATTTAGTGTTTAGTCTTCGTCCTACATGCTTGTCCTACTCTCGTCCCGTCCATGTATATACATGAAATTATTCGTCGTTAGATTGGTCGGTCTGGTTATCTATTTAGATTGCTGTCTCTGAATAAGCCACAGAACAAGGTGGTCAGCAGATTTAAAGAAAAGAACCTCACAATTTTGGCGTCCATGGCAGGATCAGATCAGCCAAGCACATTTTCCCGCGGCTAGAGATTGGAGAAAAATGAGTGCACCAGAGTTGCTCGCGGTAGGGGAACGTATAGGTTTGCAGAGAATCGAGTTGCACGAGTGGGTTGAGAAAGAATTACAAAAGGCAAGGGAAGACAAAGCTGCCGAACGCGAGGAGAGAACAGGCGAGCAGCGGAGCCGATCGGCTGTCCAAGGAGCTCGGAGCGGTGCGTCTTCTGCCAGGCCTGACCCGGGTATTCAGACCTGGGGCCTGCCGGCCGTATTCTGTCCTGTTCTCCTGTTGTCCACGAAGTTCGGAACGGTGGTCGGGCCCGGGAGTGCCACAGCGCCAGCTGTTCACTGGCACGAGCGTTCGGCGCCGTGCTGGGCCCAGGCACGTCGGGGAGGCCTGACGCATCGGCCGTGAAAGGCAACCCGAGGCCTCTTGCCTCTACTGGGCCCCGTCCGGTTGCCTAGCCTTCCGCTGGGCTTACCGAGACCTTCCTGCACCAACCCTGCAAAACTCTGACCACCCGGAGCGTCTGCACCGGCTTCTCCACCCAATGAACTGGTGACTGTAGACAATTTAGTGTTTAGTCTTCGTCCTACTTGCTTGTCCTACTCTCGTCCCGTCCATGTGTATACATAAAATTATTCGTCGTTACATTGGTCGGTCTGGTCATCTATTTAGATTGCTGTCTCTGAATAAGCCACAGAACAAGGTGGCCAGAAGATTTAAAGAAAAGAACCTCACACCTTACTTCAGGGAAACATCGGTGCAAACGAGGCTATGCGCTCTTCGAAACCGTCTTCAGAGCGGTAATGGGTGGCGTTACAAGCAGTCTGCATTGCTGTTACGTCGCCCAATTCTCTACGCGACACTAAAGCTATATTCATGCCGCCGTAACGCCCAGCTTGCCAAACGACCAGTCAGATCATGAAGTCCGATGGGCCTACATAAGTAACGATTGAAGTGGCACTCATTTATGTACTGTCGGAACTTATGTGCAGCAGATACAACTGCAAGCACTTCAGTTCCGCAGATGTGTATTTGCACTCCCATTTTGTTTAAGTGCGGCCTGCGTAGGCAACAACGCTCTCAGCCCCGCTATGCAGATGGTCACGCACCGTCCTAAGACCGACGTCCCTGGCGTCGATGTGAATCTCCGTGATAGCAGAAGGGTCAAAGTGGCGCAAGAGTGGTGCTGAAGTTGGAAAAGACTGGAGCAGATTGAATGGTATTCGCACTCGCGTGTGCACACAACTTAAATATACTTCTGCAGGAGAGTACTGAGGGAATGGGCAATTTGTGGAATGGCAAAATGAAGCCACGAAAACAAGAATAGAGTCTGAGGAAGCTTCGAAGGCTTTTCTTGGTGCGTGGAGTTTCGAAGTCTCGTACTGCAGTGATCTTCAGCGACTTCGGCCTGGCACTAGCCGTTTTGACGCAGACGCTGAGAACTGCCCCTTTTCGTCTCCAAAACTGCACATCTTGAGTTCAAAATGAGTTTAAATTTGCCGATGCATTACAGAACCATATGGAGCCTCTTATTATGCGCTTGGGAGGTCTTGTCGAAAATGATGACCTCGATTTAGGACACGATAGATAGTGTCCATAAACCATTCGAACGTCGGGGGAGCGTGGCATAATCCAAATGGCGTCACAGTGAATTTGTACAAAACCTCTGATGCTACAAAAGCAGATGCCTCGCCAATGAACGGAGGAAAAATATGACGCCAAATTTAGACATTTGACTGCTCCATCAATGCAAGGTAACAAGTATGCATCTTTCTTTGTTACTTTTCAGTAAGTCGCTACGTGGTGTAAGATTATACAATACGAAAAGGAGTTACCCACGGGCCGATCCTTGGAAAACGCTGGATGTGCTGTCACTGTCGAAAAATTTACTCAGGTATAGCCTACACATTAAAACCGTTCAATTAAAGAACTTGGCGTTAGGTTGATTAAATGAGGGCTGATAAGTATAACATTAAGTTTCAGCAGCATTTCAAGATCAAGTACGATAGAGAAAGGAACATTTATGAGCATAAAATCAATTTGAAATCTCCCATCTACTACTTTGAAAGATACCATGCATGAAGTCAGTAACTTGAATTATTGTGCTTAATTGGTGCGAAATTTTCGATAGAATAGTATCTAAGTCAAATAATTCCTGGATGTGTTTTTATATTTTGTGCTCTAGTATCATGCATGAATAAAAGTTTACAGATATCGCGTGGTATGTAGAAATATATTTCTTATTGCCCTACTCATTTAGTTAGGCACTAGGGCTACCTCCTAAGAAGAAAGATGAAGGGACTATGAAACAAGTTAGTGAGTTATTAATGCATAAGGCACGGACATAGTGAAGTCATTAAGAAGTTCTAAATAATAAATGAGCCCGGGTTATGATTAGGTCCTTCACTTTCTTTTCTATCAAAGCTGAATAATAAGGTTTTGAACTGCCGTTGTAGATGTAAAATCATTAAGGGCGGAACTTCAATAAATGTTAGAAGAAAAAGGAACTACAATGTTCTCATTATTGAAGCCTTAATTGGGAGCATTTTTCACTATATGTTAGGTGATCCGCCCATATGTATCTGAAAAGTTTTGCCATTCATGTTGCTTGTTAAATAATTAATCACTATCTAAATATGTTGTCATGCCACATTGAGCTAATCACCAGTAAAAGAAACAATTCGTGTACCTATCGTAATCGCCATTCACCCACATAGTCGGCTGATGCAATTTTGCTTCCACATTGTATTCAAAACTGGAATAAAATGATTCGTTAGCTAAAACGCGCATAGGATCTATCATAGAAATAATTTACGCGCGTCAGCTCTTCTCTCCACTTGTATATCCTTCGATATAAAACACACCAATGAATGATGAACGTGAACAAAACACCGCATCTGGGATGGACAGAAAGTATGTCCGTAAAATATGTTTCTTATGTCTCTAAATAGGCAGAGTAGGGTTGACTCCAGGTTCGTGTAAATGTTTAGCGCTCGCCACAATAACAGCGCCTAAGTAAAGAGCTTGTGTGTCTACGAAGCCATAACACCCATTTCCTCCTGAATAGCAGAAGCCTCATGTTGCGCCTAGAATGAATTGCCTGCCCCTTCCGTCACCCGACGGAGTGGGCAGAGTTTTGCGTTTTTACGTACCCGCATTGCCCCAATGTAGAGATGGCAGGGTAAACCCTACAAGAGTTTGGCTATGGCACGTAATTGATGCAGCAACGTCTAAGGAAAGACAGTGTTCCTACTTACACAAAAGTGTATAATACAACAGCGTGGCTGAGGACACGTGTATTTGCAACAATGTGATCAAGCAGAGGACCCTGAGTGCCAACATGAGATACATCTGCCTTGTGCAGAAAGCTAATCTAATACGTGACCGTCTGTACGACACTGCAAATATTAACTGGGATGAGTGCAGACTTAAGGGTACCTAGCCGACCGTCTTCTTGGCGTCTCCGAATCTGACAGTGCGACTTAACCAAACAACATATATTGGAAGGAGTACACGCTAGCCCGACCAGAGCAAGCCCAAAAGCCGAGTTAGTTATTTCTGCAAAAGCGTGCATCTCAGATTGGTATGTTTGTTATTCATGAAGGCAGTCTATTCAGCGTTATTATATTCTTACAAAATTATTGGAGCTTCTAATTTTGGTAAAGAAATCAGGGATTAAATGCACCACAAATCTTACTCGAAGTGTTGAAATACTTTAATACTTACAATAAGTGTTTTAAATACTGCGGTTCTACCACGTAGATCAATTATTGTATTGTTTGTTTATTCACTTTTTTGTCGCGAGACGCGGCTTTATCATTTCCCTTATCGCAGAAGATGGTTCGAGATCTATTTTGAAAAATTACAGCCACGCCCATGTGTTTCTACAATGTTCCAGGGTTTGTTAGTCATTGGTTGCTGTTTTATCTCAATATTTTTACAGCGCCTTTAAATCTAACACTGAGGTGCAATATAGGCATTCCTAGTTGAGCGACCGACGAACACATTTGTTATTAACACCGCCACCGATTCGCTTAGTTGTTTTGTGGGCACTAGTCAGCCCATTGAAGAGTTTCATTCAAATGCTATTCCGTTGTCTTCATTTGTGGCTACTGGGCTTGTCACCACTACTTGATATCTGGTGGAGGTGGTGCACTTTGGGTTTCAGCCTACCACTTAAAGCGAAGACCCAGCATCGTTCCTGTCACCCTGGGGGACCAGCTTGTATGTCACCAAGCCAGCCGCCGACTTCAAGGACTCCAACCCGAACGTGGTCTGTTGCCGTACCCCGTTCGAACCTGGAATAAGGGCTTAACATTGACAAAGGCTCAGTCTACATTACCGGTCGTTTTCATCCAGCCTTGTGAGCCCCCCTGCTTCCAAGTACGACCGGATGAGGATGCGGAAGACTGTTTGAACACGTGTCAACTTATAACGCCTGGATTGAGAAAACGAGGCTAGGCAATTCTACTTTGCTCTTCACGATTTTGCCCGTATTTGGTTCGAAAATAATGAAACTGTGTTAAAGGCTTGGCGAACATTTAAAACGGAGTTCTTGACGGCTTTTACAAATGTCATCCGAAAACAGAGAGCCCCAGGCCCCACCTTCAATCTCGCATTCAGCTCCCAAATGTGTCGGTCCTGTCTTATATTCGAGAGATGAAACGTCTCTTTCACCGCGCAGAGCCCCATGTGAACGAGAAAAACAAGGTCAACTTCCTGATGCGTGGTGTAAAAAACCAACTTTATGCGGCGTCCAACGCCAGCCATCGAAAACCGTGGCGGAATTCACGTAAGAGGCGGCGATCATTGAAACAACTTTGACTTTGGACTCCCGAACCCGCCAGTACAACCTGCCGCTTTAAGCCTTCCCTGCTAGCCACTATGACGTCTCAACGTACATGCAGAGATAACCTGCGGTAACTTATACAAGGTATCGTCCATGAGGAACAACGACGACTGCTGCCATTGTCCCAACAGCCCCGGATAGCCATGTTTCTGGATGCCGTCCGCGAAGTGCAGCATGCACTGGGCGTCCCTCAAGTGACGGCTGTAATGGCTCCCTCGGGTAATTCAAGAGCCCACTGCCAAAATCTATGCGGGTGCTTTATGCCGCCCTAAGTTACGACGAGACCCGCCAAGCCCCCCTGTCAAGAGCAGGCCGCTTCAGAACTTCATTTTAATGTCATGTATATCGACAGAAAAGACACGTGTAAGTCCTAGAATGAGCGCCCATGACCCTCGAAACAATTGAACTGGTTTTTATTGCCACCGGAGGCCATATGGCGCTTTTTCGAAACATGGCTCCATCGATTAGTTGTGTGTAAAAAGAGAGAGAGTGAGAGAAGGCTTTAATGAAACAGATTTTAGCCGGCGTTAATGTTCGCTGGCATGCTACTCTGCATAGGGTGGGAGGTTCTGGGTATAAAGATTGAAGAAGGGTTAGAAAAGAGTGCGGTCTTTGATGATAGATGTATGGCTTTTGGATAAGACCGCAGTCCAGCAGTGTACTTTTATAGCGGAATGATCAAGTTGGCAGGTAATTTAGATTTTCTTTTACATACCAACAACATTTGAAAATGCCAATAAGAATGTTTTTGCGCGGCGCTGCTGTCTGTAGCAGCCTAAAGGAGGTGGTTCGTTCGAAACCCGTCGCCGAACACCCACCGGTTAAAATGGTACAAGCTTCGCCCGACCTGGCGCCAAGCTCTCACAGGTGTGTGTGCTTGGAAGAGGCTCCGCAAACCCCGCTGCGCTCCTTCTGGGTCAAACTAGTTTAGAACACTTTAATCTGCAAAAGTGGTTCGAGTTACCGTGTTTCATGGGGTTCAAAACTGAAAAACAAGTCGTGTCTTGCACACGCGAAAACTAAAAAAAAAGCCGTGAAGTTTCAAGTGCGAAACGCTCTAAACCAGCGTGTCGAAAGACGTAAAGATTCACTGTCACTGATGAAGTTTATTTCTCAGAGAATAACTGCAGTCCTGGGCATGTCCGGATTTCCGACTGTCTGACTTTGCGAGAAGTGCCACTTTGAGCGGCGCTTGGGTGTTAGACTACATGCGTTGTTTATAATGCGCATGTACATGGCGTACGCATGACATTCGCGGAGAGTATGGAGTACAGTCTCAATGGAGCCGCAGTTGTCACAAAACTTTGCTTGAATCGGGGTCGTAGACCGTCCATAAATGCAGCATTGAGACGAAGACGATAATAAATTATTTCTAGCTGACGTCGAAGTCCGAGTGGTAGTCTTGATTTGAGATGTGGGTCAATGGAAAGGAGAAAGGGATAATGACGACTTGGCAAGTTCCTGAGGGGGTTCTTCTCATTATGGATGTATCGCATGGCGAGTTGGGACGCATCTGATTTTGTGAAGTAGGTGTGCTTATAGTTGTGAAGTAGTAGACCTTTTCAGGCCGCTTCGTCTGCTCTCTTGGTCACCAGGATGCCGCAGTGAGCCGGAATCCATTGAAAAATTAGAATGTGACTTTCAGTAACAGCCTAGTATGGCAGGTATCTAATGTCTTTAAAAATAACCTGGCAATTTGTTCTCTTCAATATATGACACTAAAGTAGTACCCTCTGGTGCACTTCTGTGCGATCTGCTTCCTTGTCAATGGCTGCACATTAGAGCTACAGTCTTTTACTAGTGGCTACGTAGATGTATCTGACTTGATGTCGATCTCCGTCGTGCGTGAAACATTTTCGCGCCTGTGTATACGTACATAGTGCCTGGGCTGTGCAGAAGTCCTGAAAGCACAGGGCTCTTGTAGTGGCCCAGCTAGGATTTACACGGTACTATTGCGATTAACAGTACTGATGCCACACTAGTTAAGGCCTGCTGAGTTTCTTAGGTGCAATATATTCGCGTCCAGATTTTCGGACATGATAAGCCAGTTACAGCATCCTGACACCTGTGTTAAACGGCTTTTTTAAAATGTCCTTGAAAATCTTGATTTCAAGCTCTCATCACTAGGAAACAAAACAACGTATACAAACGTTTAAAACTTATACATATCCGCACCCAGTTATGGTGAACCACATGTTCCCTGAGGCCAGAAGTGATAAGAGCAATATTTGTGGGGCCAGAGGGAATCTCAACCACAAAATATGGGAATGCCCCTATTCTCCAAGGAAGACGCACAATATAGGCAGTAGAGACACTTGGGGTACTCTGCTGCGCAGCTCGGACCCTGAGTTCCAGCTCCTGTTCGTCCAACTGGCTGAAGATGCTTATGGTACCCAAGACCTCCCAGCCTGCATCTGAGGCGGCGGCAGCAGCCCTCTGACCTGCGTGTCGGGGGGTGGGTAGATCACCTTATGCGTTGGATATTAAGGTTTAGTCTATCTATCGCTATGAACAGTGGCTAGCTGGACTGTTGCAGGCATGGATGACATCTCCAATTGCTTAGTCACACGCTCGTTCAGAAAAAAATGCATTTTGTTTCAACATGACGCAAGTGAATGTTCTACATTATATAAAGAAAGACAAGCAATCAAGCTACGAGTTAACTGCGACATAGCTATATAAAAATAAATCGTTAGATTGTGGGCTGCTCCCTGCGTTGGATGTTCTCTCCACCTAGAACTATTGTTTGAGCCACCCGTTGCACAAGTGTGCTAAAAAGAAACTGCGTCCCTGTACACTCAGGAAACATTGTGTGGAGCGCGTAATTGATGATATATTAACCTTTATATTAAGCTTGTGATCACCTTCAGGTGTATAGCATGTTCTTATTCCAGAGTGCAGATGAAAATCAATCATTAAGGGAAACGAAGCAAGCCGCTGATGCCTAAATTTTGTCGATTGCTAGTCCAGAGTAACTCGTGTGATCTCCAGTCATGTCACCAAAGATTCTTTCGCCGAGGTCGAATGCCGATACTAGTATTTATTGGCAACCAGGCCAAGCAGGTACCATAAGCTTGGGGGACGCCTTAAAATGCTAGGGCAGTATGTACGCAGCATGTGCTCGTATGAGAGACGACAAATAACGCATCTTCCGTACATCACAAGGCGCAGTGTGACGAGATTTGTTATCTACTTTTTTTGTTTTCACCTGGTATTGCAATTAGTAAAACTGCATTGCCAGAATAAAACAGCAAAATGCATTCACAGCATGCAGTGCCTTACCGATGACTTATCATCGTAGTCAAGGTTGAGCTCCCCCTCCCCAATCAATAAGGCATTGCTCCGATAGGCTCCTATGGTAACTTCAAAGCTGCGAGTCCGTCAACGAGGAATCATAAAGAATGCCATAGGACCAAAAAATACAGATTTTAGACTACAATTATGAGTTTTATAAAATACGGCCTTATTTAGGTCTGTTTTCGAACTAGTTCTAACCGGTACATAAAATACAGGGTACAGTAAATTATTCCCCGCACGCGAAATGTTGGAGAGCGAGGGAACCTTAAACAGATTAGCTATAGAGCGCTTTCTGTAATTTCTCAAGACCGCGTTACATGGCCGCCAAGTGTTGCAAAATAAATGTTACTGATACTCTGTAAAATACCAATTTTTCTGTGACTGTTTATACATATCACTGGTTTTTCGAGCACGCACCTTGCAAAAGCGCCAGGGTTTTACACAATTTATTTCGGCGCACTTTATAAGTACAACGCTTTCCACTTCCCGTTTCCAAGCGCCGAATACCGTCTGAGTAGTAATAACGCTTGAGAATTACAGGGTTGTTTACTGAGAACGCTCTTTGTCGAACGGTGGCTCCAAGGTAGAAGTAGGAGGGAAAATGGAGAAGAGAGGTCGCAGCTAATGTGGATGAGGAAAGGTGAGGGAGGAGAGATATGTGTCGAATAACAAAGGTCTTAGACAACGCAACAAAATAGCTCCATATTGGGAATGATTCGGTAAAATAAGGTCGTACAAACAATCTGTGTTGCAACTTCTTCACTGCATAAAAAGTGCCCCTCTGGCATTTCTAAAGATGGCCCTATTACCTTTGTTTTCGCAATATTACCAGTGCGCTGAATAGCATTTTCAAATGATAGCTGTCGATTTCAATGGTCTATTACATAGTCGCACAGACTTGAGCGTGATAATTAGAACGATGACCCTGGCTGTGCCCTGTTACCTTCATTATGCCAGATGAAGTTGGGAAGAAACACTTCTGACTGTTGCCTCCGGCTCTCCTATACTGTCAATGCTATTTCTAAACAGTAGCAGCCCTAGGCCATCGTTTGTCACCCAGTTTTGGACTTCTTCAATAGCAACGTTACGATTGTGTAATACAACCACAATTTCACAATGCAGTTTCATTTTGAAAGCGTTGCGCGCGCGGTCGCCATCTATAGTTTATTGATAGTTATAATTAATTAACGTCGCGTGAACACAGAGGAAACGGAGACAGCCAGATAGGGCGGAAAATATACCATTAAATTATTTTCTGAAAGCTCTCGCCAATCCTTGAAAAAAAAGGAATAGCTGCTGGTTAGGCCCACAGGAAATGAATTGCGTATAGCTCAGACAAGCTACTTACCAAGGAATTTATTTCTTACCTGAGGTGTGAACGCTCAGCATTCATGCAGTGGTGCTTGCCTGATTTATGCGCATAATAGCGCTCATAATGATTGATGAATAAGATTCCTTTGATAGCATTTTTAAACTATACTGGCGCGAGTGCATCCGAACCATCAATAATGCGCTTCACCATAAAATATGCACTTCCACATTGTTCAGCGACCGTCAATGTAGTAGAGGAGCTGCACCAAAATTAATGGTTTCTTGAGAGTGTTTTGGCTCCTACGCAGTTTCAGCGACGGTTAGAATTAAAGCAAATATTTGGGTTTCAGTCATACAAGTTGTACGTGCGCTAAATATGCGGTCAGATTCACAAATATAGACAATCATATTATAATGGATTCGTGACTTGTGTACCCGGCGCCCTTTGTTAGCATGTTATGGTATCTCGGAATCATGTAAACAATTTTTCAACCTGCTTATGGGATCTGACAGAGATGCGTCATAGTACCACAACCTCCGATGTGTTACACTGTGGATATATTCTTACGCAGTTAATGATATTATTCTTGACTTTACGCTGTCTAGAACTAGTGCAATCATTCTCCCTTGGTCTTACTCACGAGGGTGCCTTTCTTCAATTGAGTTCCACACTTCACTGTCTCGTGTGACATTACGGCAGGCAAACTTTTTCTCTCCATCAGAGTAGTCTCGAACTGCACTAAATGTACGCAAAGAAGTTCGCGAAAAGACTCTACATGAATGCATGTTCGGGTAATTATCATAAAAACCATATCTTTCACGGCTTAAAGTTTGCTGCATAGTGTACAGGTGAAATGGCAGTGAAGTCATGAAGGGCCAAGGTAAAAAAATCTGTTAAGCTTTGAAACACACCTTCAAGACACGCACAGTCAAGCTGTGCTCGACTAAGCCAACATGAGAGATGAAGTTCGGCGAAAGGCAGGTGCATTTTGGGTCTTCTTACATAATAAATGGACTCTGTCCAGATAGACAAATAATAAAGTTTGCCTCCAAGCAAAAGCTCGCATCTTAAATTTCGCGATGGTAAAAAAGTACACAGAGTACAATATAAGTTGGGTTCCTTCCTGCTGCATAGCTGCAGCTTAAGAAAATGCGAATGTGCCGTGCTTAATAGTCCTGGCATCAAATTACATTTGATCCAGGTTAGCGTATTTTGTTTTTCACACGCAATGTTGTCCTAACCGTGGTGATTTTTGTTATTTGTCGCAGCTCACAAGTGAAGCAAAAAGCGGTGTTTTCCTCTCTTTTTGTGTAATACGTAAGGATTGATACACTCATATTTCAACACACTTTGGACAAGCTGAATATATGTAGGTGAAAGGTCTCCCGCGCAGCAACGGCCGATTCAAAGAGGTCCACTTCTTTAGGTCACGTTGTGTATGAGCTGACTAGGGCATACAGCAGGAGGCACAAAAGTAGTTTCGAATCCCTGGCGCTAACTCGACCAGCAGATGAATCCTTCGCAATCTGCCTCGTATCCAAAATCCCACTTTTTCTGCTTACTCGGAGAATATTTCGCTACATGCCTCCCTTAATGCTCTATCATTTGTTATCTCACGAGTTTCCAGGACACACAATGACGACCATAACGACCAGTTATTTTGCTGTGATACAATCGTGCTCGGCGTTTTCAAAGAAAACTGCCCTCTTCTCAAGTTTGATACCTGCGTATATGCAGATCACTCGCAACTCGGCGTGACAGTAGCCAGTAGCAAGTGCAGCTGTGATGCTTCACCACTCGACTCTGCAGTTGACAGGCATGTCTAGTGGGCTGTTCCCAATTTTTCAGCACACAGGGGTGGAGTGGACAGGACGTAACCTTTATCGAGCATGTAACCGCCCAAGCGGCGAAATACCGGCGTTACGCGAGTTTGCATGTGCCCTTTCTTTTTGAGCCGGTCGTCATAAGCAACCATGACTTCTTTTTTGTTGCCATGCCCAGCCATTCCATGCAGGGGCCGAATAATAGGCATGGCGGCCCGGTTCAAAAATTTAAGAAGGCCCGTGCTTACCTTCCCTCCCCCCCCCCCCCCACGCCTGATCGAAGTTAATAAAGCTAAGTTCCCTTGCCGAGACTTTGGCTCTACTTGCGAACTGAGACTGCCCACCCACTATCCTTATTAAATGCTCTTTGACAAAGCGTATCAAGTTACCCCACCTGCCCCTCCCCACCCCCATACCACCACTCTACCCCACCACCTGTTTGTGATGTTTAAGACTGGACACGCTCTAGAATTTCCTACAGGCACACGCCGCTTTTGCTCGGACATTCTGCGGATTCTTTTGAACATCGCCTTAACATATACTTTCCGTAGAGCACGCGGAGAGACCGGCATTAGACAAAGCCAGTCTAGAAAATGACTGGGCACGCAACAACCCCCTTAAAATCAAAACACGCATTATTGATGGATAATTTTTTTTAGGTAGTTATTTTTTGGCGGATTCTACATCGCAGGACGACTTGCTGCGTGTGAGCACAGACAAAGTATACAGATGGGACTTGTTCATAAGGAGGAGGAAGAGCAAGATGAGGAGGAAAGGCAGGGAGGTTAACCAATAAAAGCAACCGGTTTGCTACCCTGCACTGGGGGAAGGGAATGAGTGGATATAAAAGTTGTGAGAGAAGGATAGTTGAAGTTATTATAGTCACATAACAGACATGCCACATCACATCCCGTGACAGTCATGTCATAGCAAACTCCTAGTCTTTCCATTAGGCCTGTGCTTCTCATAAAGCGGAGCATGCATTGCCTGGGAGGCCTTCGCCACAGACGATCGCCGTGGCCAGAGACTTAAAATCTTAGTTTCACTCAATGGGCGTCCATCTAAATGCTCCAGCGAACGGCACATACACTTCCTTTCCTCACTGTATATCGGGCACTCACAAAGAATGTGGCCTATAGACTCGTCGCATCCACAGTTTGTACATGTAGGGCTGTCTGCAATGTCTATCATAAAAGAATATAAAAGTTGTGAGAGAGGGATGGGTGAAGGCAGTACAGTCACATCACAGACATGTCGCATCAGTCACATCAGATCACGTTACAGTCAGATCACGGAACATAACAGCAAACTCATAGTCTTTTGATTAGACGTGTGCTTTTCATAAAGCGGAGCAGTGCCTAGGAGGCCTCCACCGCGGAAGATCGCCGTGGCCAGGGACCTAAATTCTTAATTTTAGTCATTGGGCGTCCAGCTAGATGCTCCAGCGCATGAAGTCGACATTGTGTATCCTCACTCTATATAGGGCACTCACACAGAATGTGGCCTATGGACTCGTCGCACCCACAGTTTGTACATGCAGGGCTGTTTGCCATGCCTATCATAAAAAATACGAGTTTGTGAATGCTACACCAACCCCCATTCGGCCAGCAAACTTCCTTCGCGTCGGGGTAGGCCAGGTGGAAGCCGGAGCTTTAGGTCAGGGTCCACGGATTTTAAGCGCCAGTTTGCAAACTGGCGAGAATTCCACAAGGAGAGCGTGTGTTCCCGCGCAAGTGCGCGAAGCCTGCCCGCTGCGTCTGCCCTGTTCCGCTGCTTTTGCCGCTGCGTCTGCCCTGTGTTTGTGTGACCTCGTCCGCCCGAAGATTGCCCGCTATGCCGCTGTGTCCTGGAAGCCATTGGAAAATGATGTCATGTCCTCCATTAATTGCACAGTGATTAATTTTTCGTATTTCCGCAACAAGTTGTACATGGGCTCCACGGCGAAGAGCCGCTTTTAAAGCTTGCAGGGCTGCTTTTGAATCGCTGAAAATAGACCCCCGCTGGGGCTCTGCTGACTGATATGCCTAATTGCGACACGAAGAGCGGTTAGCTCTGCAGCTGTTAAAGCAGTCTGGTGAATTGTCCTAACTTTTATTTCTGTAGTAGTTGCGGGTATGACCATGGAGCCTGAAGAACGCACGGCATTCACTAAACCATCGATGTATAGACGTGCAAACGATTTGCATGGTACTCATGGAAGTATTCAAGAGTGATTTGTTTCAGTTCTGTTGTCGATAGCTCGACCTTCTTCCTGATCCCGGGTATTGAAAGAAGCACGTATGATTTATGTAGGCTCCATAGTGGAGAGGACGGTCTAGATGCGGGTGTAAACTGAGACGGCAATATTGCGCGACGCGCATCAACGGTCTTTGTAAACGATGTACGCGGCCTGGTAATGAGAAGACTGGCCGAATGATGACAGGGAACCCGAGAGATGTGTCGGAAATGTGCCCTCAGGGAGTCAGCTGTTAGGTAGGTAGATATGGAATGCTCCTGTGCAATTAAAATGGTAGCAGCCGTAGAGGTACATTTCGGCAATCCCAGGCAGGTTCGCAGAGCTTGAGCTTGAACGCTCTGTAGAATTCCTAAGTTGGTTTTTTTTTATATTTCCAAGTGCAGGTAAGCTGTACCGAAGAAATCCCATAAATAATGCACGGTATAGTTGTAGCATCAACCGCACGGACGCTCCCCATGACTTTCCCCCAATAAAGGCAAGTACGTGAGTAATTGCTGTCAGCTTCTTTTTTATGAATGAAATATGGGGAGTCCACGAAAGATTTCGGTCGATGATAACTCCAAGAAAGCGATGGCTGCTTTCGTAGGGTATCGTTTTTCCATCAATGCGTACGGTGTAAGGTGACAGGTTCTTTCGTGTAAATGCAACTAGCGAACACTTTTCAGTTCATATTTGCAGACAAATATAAGCGGGTCAAAACTTCTTGCCGCAATTACGCTACCAATCATTTAATTGTTTTGTGAATTCATCCAGCAACACCAATCAAAGCTCACATAAGGCAGTGTTTCTGCAGAAACGTCGATATCGTATTTTATATGCTGACTTAATGTACGGCAAATGATGTTTTTTACTCCGAGCTCTGTCATAACGCGGTAACTAAATCTTTTCGAAATGATGGCGCCTGTAGAGAATGACATAGCTGTTGAAATGTCGCGAAATAAAATTTTAACATGTTGAGTGTTCAGTAATATATGATCTCATTTATATTTATTGTCCACACTTATGAAGAAAGTATATTTACATTTTACAAACAATTGCCACATTTAAGAAATAAGGACGCATAGTTGCATCGCACGTGCTTTCTGCTTTCACTTAACAAAACAAAAATTATATTTTGCGAATAAAAACCTGTGCAGCTCGTTCCATCGAGAAGCCACCGCTGCCGCAGACGAGTGTGGACACTTAAGCTCTGTCCATAAGTGTAGTATGGTAGAATGTGTATGGCTCCTGTTTGCCGGCTCCCCATTCAGATCGTCGGTCACGTACGGCCCCTTTTCTTTTAATGTATAGGGTGGACACTTTAGCCCTGCTTTCGCGTCTAGTACAAGGCAAAGCTTAAGCGCCCTCTTAATGTTTTACAGAATCATTACATTTTTACCCAATGCAGAATATAAATTTAAGTATTTTATAGGATTTCAACTTTTGAATAGGGCGTGTATTCGTATAACATGCCTTTTTTCATTCCACTTTTAAGCAAGTCTATAAAGGCATATATGTTTTCGAGCCCTTAGCTGGGAGAATTTCTTAAGTGAGATCAAAGTTGACCAGCCTGAGAATTTCGCGTCTCCATTTCCAACAGCGATAAATTACTGTGGCAGCTGTCAATTATAAGCAGTCAATCTCTAACTATTAATGTATTGCTTTTGTCACAGCTTTCACTGATTACGCTTAGATTAATAAAACACAAAACTAACCTCAAAAACAGTAAGGACAGATGTCAGTTAGTTTACCAGATGGTACAAACTCACAACTGACAGCCAACTAGAACCCGTTCATTCAATTTGATCGCCTAGTGGTACTCGCTCACTTTTAACTGGTAGGCATCAGGAGCCAGTTAATCCTAGTTTAGCGTCAGGTTGGACAATGCCAAACCATCTGAAACCAGTTAAAACCAGTTAAACCATTTTATTTCTTTTTATCTATTTTGGCATGTACAATGTTTAGTACTCTGACTGGCAAAGCATCAGGCTGACTTTAGGATTAAGTGTACGATACGACGAAGAGCTTTTGAAGCACTTGACATTGCAATACATAAGATTCATTTTGAATCATGGCAAATAAGAAAGAATATGATTTGACCACTTTTAGAACAAACTTCATAATTCGCCATTTTTTTCCATCGCTAGAGGGGCATCTGAGAAAGGAGGGCCTGGTTGATTTGAACCTTTTGAACCCTGGATAATCCGTCTCTTTGTCTACGACGTCTATTGAGAAGATACTCGTAGGAGCAGTAGATGATAACTCATCTTCACGCCATTTTGAAGAAGCCTGAATTGCGAAAAAGAAGGGACGTGAGAGACACACAGATAGACGTCCCCATATTTTTGAGCACCCTAGCACAGAGCCAAATAATCAGCCTTCATTTTAGCCAGTATTATAGACGCCCGACAATGACATAGAGTTTATTATTTCAGTGCAACCATATAACACCAGTCACCTTGTTGGGAATGTGTAGTAAGAATAATAAGAGCCGCACTGTCCCTTCAATTCGTAAAAAGAAATAAAGACAATATAATCAGCGCTCAGAAAAAAAAAAAAAAGCTCAAGGCACTTTCAAGCCGTTAAAGGCATTGGAGTGCAAGCAGGTTATGTCAATGATTACGTGTGTACGCCCCAATGACCCTTGCTTTGAAGGCGCTCAAACAACACAGTTAAACCTATATGTAAGAAACTTGAAATAACAAACTAGAAAACGATGTTTTAGGTGTATGTAATAAAATGACTTCTGCAGTGCTGATATTGGAGGTAACACTTAAGGCAGAGTTCATGCCATACGAAGTCGTTTTTATATGAGCTTCGTAGGAAACAGAAATCAACTTTCCCTCGAACCAGATCAAAATCCAAGTCTTCGGTGGCTAGTGCGCTTCCACACGTTAATTAAGCGTCGTCCGCTGGATGCGACGGCAAGCGGGAACTGCGGGTAATACCTTCAAAAACTAAAACTGCAATTTGTCTGACAATATCTGAGCTTTTCTTTCCAAAACCCCTGCATTGTTAGAATAAAGTAAAAGAGTGCAATTTCTATTAACTTCTCCATGCTGGTTCATAAATATAACTGTTGAAGATTACACTGATGCACATAAACACCATAGCTATTAGGGGTGAAAAGCATAAACCTCAATGAACCATCTAATGAAGTTCACTACACAAAGAGCACTGGTCATCGTCACTGGCCAGATCAATTTCACGTCCTCGAGGGACACAAGATAAAGAAGAAATCGAAATAAATCTTGAACGTTTTCTCGCGCACTTACGAAGCACTGACCGGCGTCCCGAGGTGTCGCTGCTGATCCGACTTTGTGGGGAAAGCCGATTCGTCAGAAAAAACAACTGCTCTCCAATCTCCTGCAGTCCAATCGGGGTGGCTCGTGGCAAAGCCGAGACAGAGTTGTTCATGATGTGCGGAGAAAAGTGGTCTTCGAGAAGATACGTGAATATTAAGTAATCCTTACTACAGCCTTTTTTTAGTCGTCCACGAAGAAACTGGCTGAATGCTCAATTCTTCCTATACCTCCGCATATGTAATATAGGAGCTGCGGAAGGCAGCGCCTATGATCGGCCCTTTTCCTCCTAAGCTAGGTCTCTCGGACGCAAGCTACGCTAGAGGGATCTATTAAGATGAGGTCGAGCTAAGCTTGTCACCCAAGTCGAGGGCAGCTCCTTGAGACCGGAATAGCTACACCCCACACTCTGTAGGGGGTGAAGGAATGTGAGCACTATCCAGCTGCACATCGTTAATAGATATAAATATTATGACGCGCTGTGCCACAGCTGACGTGGAAAAAGTGAAAGCGGTTGTGTGTTTAGAAGAGGAGGTTGACCAAGTGCGAAGGACATTGGCCCTGCTACCGTTTCTGCCTCGAGTCCATCACCACATCATCTTCTCTCATCATCTGTGAATAAACTCAACCCTTCCGTAACAATTTTAATGAGTAAAGGCAAGAATCAAATACGCTTTGTTAGACGGCGACAGTTTGCTGAATTACCCTTACAGAGGAATGGAAATGGTTGGACACTCAAGTTATCAGTATCTTCGTCAATTTCAGTGCCCCGCGTTGTCATTTCGGTGGTGCAGTGATGCGTCACATGTGCTAACCTATTTTCCTCGCAACTATATCATTCAATATGGCTAGGTTGCTTGCCGAGCGGCGTTGCAGCATCAAATAGCATTAGAAAGACGAACATACTAACATAAATTCGTGCAAGGACAAGCTTACCGTATATGTATTGAACTGCGTAAATATTCCTCAACAGCAGCATCTGTTCTTGCGTCCTAGAACATCACCGCCATCATCATCATCATTATCATCAACATGACTATACCCACTGCAGGGCGAAGGCCTCTCCATATTTGTCCAATTAACCCGGTTCTGGGCTAGCTGCATCCACTTGACCCCTGCGAACGTCTTAACCTCATTCGCCCACCTAACTTTCGGCCGCCCCTTGCTACGCTTTTTTTTTCCCTGGGAATCCAGAGCATCGTGTTACCAGAGAATCTAAAGCATCGTGTTACTAAAAATATTGGTGTTGTCACGATAAACATATTCAGTATTTCGCACATTTCCTTGTCACCATCACGCAAATCTAGTGTAGGTCACGTAATATATTCGCGAAAGTGAACTGTATCACGCCTATATTCCATCTCAGTTCACCTCTTCTCAAAAACCCTGATAACCCATATAAACTATACGTAATCTTCATGTTGCCCGCTCTGTACACCAAACGTTTAAAATCAATGACATGTCTTATAAATCCTAACGCCCTGGTAATATTTACCTGATTGAGAATGAAAGTACGCCTTGTGATACCTTCTGTTGAATCATCGGAAAGCTCGCAAGCAGTAATATTTTCACTTCATCACAAGATATTTTTAGCGCCACGCAGACTCGCAACACGCACCTAGTTGGATACTTCTGCACATTACTTCATGCACTAGCAAGCGACAGACCGCACACCTGCAGATATCTACTCTCACTAAAGCTGTGATGACATTTTCTAAGGATCGCTGATTACTTTCCATCAGACGACAGACAGAAACATTAGTCTAAAGCCTAATGGTCAAACAGTTTGGACAGAAAGCTAGTTATGTGACGTGCTGCTCTTTGCTATAGAAATTTGAGAAGGCGAGAAAAGGGGTCTTGATTGATGATGATAATTATGATGCGATGAAAAGAGTGACCTGCACATTTGTCGTGATTGCGATCAAGTTTAGACTGCCGTCTATGTCATACGTCGTTGAAGCGCTCGCATTACTGGCGAGCTTTGCAACTCGCCAGCCAAGCGCCAAAACAGTAAATCATCCGAGGTAGACTAGCTTTGAGAACAATAAAGCAAATATACCAAGAACACGACGCGCACAGATATGTACACACTTCTTAGCGTATTGTAAACGCAGTATTCACAAATTAATACTCCAGAATATGCGGACACCCTGCAAGGTGATCATTTAGCTGCTACCGAACTAGGCTCTCTCCAGGACAGAATCCTGCGGTGGGCATAGCTAAGCCTGCTTCTCCACTATGAATCAAATATGCTCTATCTGACCAGGAGGAGTGTTTCACCAGGAATGCTTTCCTCTCTGCACGTTTGCACCTGAAAGACTGGGACCACAGAAATGAATTGGATGAAGGGCAGAGCTTGTTTTCCTGCATTTTAGCACTAACTGCCTCAGAGGTTGAAGCGCGTGCAGTAGACGAGAACACAAGGAAAGACGAGACGCGCGAGTGCTGACATTAAACGATTTATTTCAAACCTTGTTCGATTTGGCTGAAAGAACGCTTTAGCTAGAATTTTATGAGCCATAGTTTTCATTATCGGTCAGTTGCATTGAGAGTGTCTTTTTCTGATGCTACCACGTTATTTTGCTTTTCGATTCATGTGCTTGACTAAGCATCCCACATTACTTCCTGGTTTAGGGGCGGCAATATTTTTAATATTCTTGCCCGGCAGCTTACTGCGGCAGAAATTAGAGTCAATAAGGCTCATTGTTTGTTGAATTTATGGATAATATATGAATATCGCAAAAGATATTTTAAACATACTGGAAAGAACCAGAACCTGCTTTTCCCTTGAGATGAACTATTCTGTCCATCTCTTAAATTTACAAAGTGCCGCATGAGGTGCAAGGAAGTATAATTCACAGATGTGCAAAAATCTTCAAATGCGAATAATGCTCAGTGCATTTATAGCCGGCTACTGTCGAAGCAAAGAGCAAGGCTCTGGAATTCTGCTTGAGATTCCTCGCCCAAATGTTTTCCATTTGAGCGAAACATTCTTTTTTTTTTCCAAGAGATGCTTTCAAAGCAAGTGGTTCATCGCTCCTCTGTTATTCAGCCAAGCAAATATACGGCCCGCTTGGAGCTCGAGCAGTGTATGGGAAATGAATATGAACAGAAACACGGATGAAATCAACGGCGCCATGCAGCCCAGAGAGTTTAATGAACTCTTGAGAAAAGTCGTTTCAGTAATCTGATCTTTGTGTGTTGCGAGAGTTCAGAATTCATCCGAGCGTGGTGATTTGCCAAAGGAGAAAGAACAAAGATTAGCAACAGTGATAAGAACAATAAAGAAAAATAAAACTGCGCGCCTCTACAAATCGGAACCATGCACTTGATTGCCTTTTCGATCTTCATGCGAACGAGAGGTATGTGAATGAACAGAGGACAGGATAAAATGCTATAGTTTTGAGTGCGAGCAATGACAAAGGAGGTAGTGCGAAAAAAAGAAAAGATCCAACTGTGCAGGGCAGCCAGTCCGTTGGCCCTGGCAGTTAATGAGTTCTTTGTAAAGGGAAAGGCATGACGCGCCTATAAAGGATGTGCTCTATTTTAAATCAATAAATTTCTTTCATTGAGTTTCAATGTAGTTATGCATCTTAAGCTTTTTACAAGAAATTTACTTCCTGATGCGTGATCTTATCGCCAAAAATGAAGCCGCTTTCGAATAAATGATACGAGGAATACTAAGGGCAGTCGCATGAAACGAAATGAAAACATAAAAGTTGCCTACATTCATAGGCTAGGAGACTGCGTGAGCGCACCCTCGATTGATCTAACAAAACGGGGAGTGATATGTGTGACCAAGGCGCAGTTAAATTTGGTCACGCTGCTTAATTTTGAAACTGTAAGGTATCTGATTCTGGCATTGCGCTTGTAGCTCTTTTTCGCCCGTTTTGTTCTTGTTTGCTTTTTCACCCCTCCTCTTTTAACATCCCACGTGGGCTTTCAGGCAACAGCCTTACTAGCCTATGTTGGTGCCGGAAGTGTCCAAAAATCTCGCGCCACAAGTTGATCCCCTCGTGATGTCATCAGGCACTGACGTCGTATTTCCTCACACTTCGTGTGACCGGAAAGTGCGTCCATAAACGTTCTTCGCATTGAATCTTAAAGAAAAAATTGCTTGACCGTCTAGAGTCAAGCCAAGATCTCTCCGAGTCACACCGAGCGCTATACGGCAGGCTTGTTTTCTGTACTGCATGAACTAATCAACACTTAGTGCTTCAAACCCGACTTAATCAGGTAAAATCCCTCAAACCATCGTACATAATCACATTAGCATGCAGCTCTCACTTTGCCCATACATGAAAAATTTAACAGACATACACATGCATTGAGTAAAGGCAGAGTAAAACCAAGTTTGTTTGCGTCTTTCTTCACTACTTCAGCGCCTCTTAGAAGGGGTCTTTCATTTAGCATGGGACGTGTAGTTCGCACATAGAGACACGAAGGACGACGCACTTGCGGCAACAGACGAATACCCTTATGAACAATAACAACACGAAGTGTAGAAGTCATTTAAAAAAGACAAAGACGCAACTGTTCTGCAAGTGAGGCTGACTGAAAACAGAGACATTCCGGGAGCTGGCATGCTGCATGACACTCGAGCTTATACCTCTCCTACTCACAACTTCGCTATGCAAGGTCTGCCTGCTACCGCTGTCGGAGCGTCGTTCAGAAAGAGCTATCGCCACGCGGCGTCGTCAGAAATTACCGCCACTGAAAATCCCAGAAAGGGGAAGGGGTGTTGAGGGAGATCACGAACACTGCAGCTCTCCCGAGGCTAAGCTCCTCTTTTTCGGCCCGCTTGAAAACTTGGAAATATCAGGATACCATGTTCTGCAAGCGCAGTCTTCTCGAAGTCACGATGTGAAGGATAGGGCCTCTGCGATGGGATGTATGCGTCTGCGAACGTTCCTTCTCGCCTGCACGGCAGTCGGGATTGCGCGATGGGACGCACTTTCTTTTCCGTGCGTCTAAATGGTTCCACGTGCGTCGAGTTCTACGGCGGCCGTGCCTAAAGAGATAAAGAAGTACCACCGCGGCCTTGCAGGTAGTAACGTCGATCCTGCGCGGCGTATAGCCGTCGTATCACCGCGCACCTTTCTCTGAGCAGAGATGTAGATGAACGTGGTGCATTTGCCTGGTGATATGTCATGCGGCTCTTCCAGAGGCGAAACGGTCCGATAAGCATAAAGCGATCACAAGGAAGTTTAGAACTTTTCACTTTAGGCAATATCTTATACTATAGGGGGTAATATCAATGCCCTTTTTGCGAGTCCGCTAAGAATTTCCTACCTTCCCTCCCCCCCCCCAAAAAAAAAAACAACAACAACAAAAACAAGAAAACACCCCTCAAGACAATATATAAAGTGGTGACCTATAATTTCTTGATGCTGACAATACTTATATCATGCCCCATCAATGTATATTATTACCTACATTATTGGGGACACTTAAGCTGATCCTTTAAGAGTATGATTTCGAAAGCATAAGCTACCAGCCTGCACATACATGAAAAGGGTACAATGCTGCTGAACGGAATGCGGAGCGAAAGCATTAGCTTCCGGTGACCAAGCGTTCCTCTTCTTCTCCATTTTCATCTTCTTCTTCTTCTGAAACCTTGCTAGGCAACGGCAAAAACCGCGGCTACGGCCGGTGCTACGCGACAAGGCGAAACCTGGAGTAGTATTGTTAAAACAATAATTTATTTGCGGCCACGTGAGTGTATAAAGGTTGCACTAGATTTATTACACTGCTGTCTAAAAATCAGAGGTAAGCCTGCTAATACGTCGATACGTCTCAGTCAGTCAGAAATTTTGTCATCTTTCTACTGGATAGTATAGGTATTCTAAGGAGAACTGTAGAGTGAGGGGAATGTGTCGGAATCTTCCTTAAAAAAAACACTGAAAGGCACCCCACTGCTATTACCAGTAGGTGCTACACCGCGCTCGTTAGCATGGTTAAGCAATTGTCCTTGTCTAGTTTAAAGACTACATAGGGCACTGAAAGAAAGAACAGCAGCACAAGAAAAAATCTAACTAAAAAAAAATTTTCAAACAGTTGCTGGAGAGTCAGAGTTGGTGCAAATCGCATTTATGTTGCCATTGATTCGATTGTTTATGATTTGGAGGCTATGCAGAACCGCGCCGGTCGTTACATACTTTCTAACTATCACAGAAAAAATAGTGTAACTTCCATGAAATCAACTTTATCCCTTCCATCTCACCAAAGGTAAGTAGCATCATTATGCCTTTTTCATAAAATGTATTCCAACAGCTATCTGAAAGACAGATTCCTAACAAGACCATCTTACATATCGACACGTATTGATCACCACCATATATTTGGGGTTCCATCTTGTTACATAAAATGTATTCATGATTCCTTCATACTCCGAACTTGTGTCATGAAGATAGTACCCAGGTGCACGGGTATGTGCAGGTAGATAATGGTAAAGAACAGGCGGCGGCAGTGGCTACTGGTGGAGAATGACAAGCGACGGACGCGTATGTATCGGTGGGCTCTCTATGTGAAAAAACAATGGAGAACTTTGGATAAAGGACACGTTGTATGTCTTCGCGGACAGCCTCCAAGAGGGCGCAGGGTGCAGTGCCTGCAGCAGGCGGAAGCAGCTGCCAAGGCTTGCCTCGGAACAATTCGCGGATGATTTCGCACAGGTGTGCAGTGTCGAGAGAATCAGTCGGAAAACGGGCAGCGGAGAGGTCCGAAACACTGGTAACTCCAGAACTTCAGCAAGGCGACGATAATGATTCGTCCGCGTAACGAAGGCTCGGTCAATGTTCTTCGCCTCTTTTACGAAATCTGCCGCTGTGTTCAGTGCATCTCTAATAAGGCCACCGAAAAGTTTATTCTTGGCTACCCGCTTTAGGGTGCGCACCCTTGTTTCTCGATGGTTCGGTGGTTGGTCCGAGCACTAACTCGCAAGACATATTGAACAAACCTTGTCACTGATTCATTAAATCGCTGGACGCTATTTTGCAGGTTGTCCCCAGCTTCTTGTCGCTGATATTGCTTGGCGAAAGGCTTCCGTAGCTTGTTCTTAAAACCGTCCCAGGTTGTGAGAGAGGTCTCATGGTTTTGAATCTAGAGACGAGCAGTACTGTGCAGGCAAAAATACAAATTTATTGGACAGAGTTCGGCAGTCTAACCACGGGGACGGGACACACGTTCGTACTGCTCCAGCCAGTCTTCCACATCTTCGGAGGCATCACCATGGAACGTAGCATCCGAACGAGGAGTAATCGATTGACCACCCATGGTGCGAGAGAACAGACCGTCTGCTGACATCTGGTCGTGGTAGTCCAGGCGTATATATATCTTAGCGAATCGCTCTTGCTTAAGTACTGCAAAAGGCCCTTGAAGCCGCCGGCTGGCACGTATCTCAGGCGCCTAGTCGTATGGGCGGCGGCTGAGCTTGGGAGCGGACAAAAGCAGACGTTGAGGAGATGCGCTAGTTTAGCCTGCACCTCCACCATATAATTAAGGGCTTTTTCAACTTGCCGAGGTGGCAGGCCAAATAAACGTGGTAAAAGGATATGGCCGGGACATTGGGGTGCAAAAGTCAGAAACAGGAGCTGCAAGCAGGCAAATCAGTGGAGGCCGATTTCACACGCACTCCGCACGATCTTCCTCTCCATTCTCTTTATCGCCGATCCGCCCTATGAAGGCCGTATTAACTATTCTTATCGCGAGTGACAATATGTCAGCTTTAAAGGCTACCCTTAGCAAAAAACAGGCACACTAAAAATGTACTTCAAACGCATTGTATTTATTTCGTATTAATTTCGCATTTTTTTGTCCCAATGCCATACAAATATGTTATAAATATACTAGGAGTACAACACTGCATATCTTAATATAAATATGTTTAAAATATGCTTTTCGCCTATTGAGCATATTTCTAACATACTGAAAATGTACTTTCTTCAGCTTGGCAGGGTTCACAAAATCTTCCACCGATAGACTGACAATGTACTTTGAAAGTATTACTAATGTACTTGACCTATTTTTCATGCTGGGAGAAAGTACCCTTGGAATGGATTAAAAATATATGAAAAATAAAATGCGCTCATATTTTTTGGAGCATTACAAATATGTTGCAGTTATATTTTCCAAACCAAGAAAAATATACTAATAATATACTAAAAGCATAAATTTATACCATTCTCGGAATGCACTAAAAATACATGAAAAATGTGATGCGCTCATATTTTTGATGCATTACAAAAATGTTGCAAAAATGCACCAAAAATATAGCTGCCAAATGCTGAAAATACGTCCGACATTTTGAAAACTAGCTACCGAGAAACATAAATGAAGGGCAATACCGACAAACACCTCAATGCGACATTTGTGTCCATTGTCATGACCCTTTTTCATGCTCCTTGGTTGACAGTTTTCAAAAGTCAATGTTACTTAAGCTAACTTACCGTTATTTCCGTCCGTATTTTACCCACCCAGTCTGAATATATGTGACACAACTTCCTTTATATCTTTATTTGAAGCATTTGAGTACAATGACCCACCGTGGTGGTGCTGTGGTTAGGGTGCAAGACTTCTGTGCCCGAGGATGTGGGATCGAATCCTGGCCGCAGCAGCAACTTTTCGATGGAGGTGGAAAGCAAGGCGCCTGAGTGCTGTGCAATGTCAGTGCACATTAAAGAACCCCAGGTGGTCGAAATTTCCAAAGCCCTCCACTATGGGGTCTTTCATAGTACTCGCAGCAACCAATTTCGGCCATATCATATCACACATTAAATCACAATACAGTCCATGGAAAAGAAATACGCCTATGCCACTCAATATCTATTTACAGAGTTTAATTTTCAAGAAACAGTGCTACAATACACCAATATATAGAGTAACAAAACATTGATCTCGTGCTAAACGAAAGCGAGTAGAAAGTCCGGACCGCAGATCTGGATAGGTTCCAGACTTTGGACGCAACGTGGACTGAAAAGGAAGAAAACAAGACACAAATTAAAGTAGGCTTTTTAACATTCCAATTAACAATCATATACTGCTACAAGAACAAGCTTTAGAAACCAGATGGTTCGTTCCTTCTTAACATGGTTATGAATGATGACAAAACAAAAGTAAAAAAGCTGAGCTGGAGTTGGAAACCGCAATGTCTGAAACGCCGTATTTGAAATGTAGACTATGGCAAAGCCACCAACCTGTAATGGAAACCACAATAGGGCATTCTGTTTTTTTATCTGATCCTGACATGAATATAATAGTTCCATTTTTCAGAATAAAGGAGTGCGGGTTAGAATCTTGGAAGCATATTTTTTTTTTTTTATCAGAGAATGAGAAATGAAACATACTTCCCGTTTATGCATGAGGTTCCATAGCGTGCATCAAAGAAAGGACCGAACACGAGCGCTCGTGTTCTGTCCCTTCTTTAATGTGCACTATGGAACCTCATGTAGATTACCCACTAGCCCGAACCCTGACCCTTCCTGTTTATGATTCTTTACTTGCTTTCTTCAATGCACTCGCTGCATTGTTGAATTTGTGACGCAAAAAACTCTGGACCATAGAGTAAGGTAGGTGGGGAAATTTTGACATCGCATGAACTGAAGAGGAAGGAAACAAGACACAAATTAAAGCCCTCTTTTTTAACATTTAAAACAATCAAATACTGTAACAAAATAATAAATACTGTAAGCTGTAACAAATATGGCAGCCCCTATTTACGCAAAATAAGTGAATAAAATTCTCAAATGCAGCCCAAATCTGGCCAGGTTAGATATACCAGTACCGCCCTTCTAAAAGCCGGTGTCATGATCACAGCTGACCGCATGCTTTCGTTGATTTATAAATGCAAGAATGGACAACTCTCGCAAAAAAAAAAAAAAAAAAAAAGATAAATGTGCCGCTTCTTAACATTCGCATCCACCATAGCTTATGCTACTCCGCACGTTCAGACGACAAGGACGGTCGACTCTGGCAAAAAAACTAGAAAAAAAAAAAAATCTCCGCTTCTTAACGTCCGCCCTAATCCATCCTAATTTACAACGAAATTTTGTTTTTACACAGCAGCATTTATATAAAAAAAAAACACTGTTATATTACGAACTTCACTGCATGAACAGTTTGTCTTTTAGCGGTGTAGAAAATACAAAACCCAAGTTTTCAAACCCTTCCCTTTCCGCTTAATCTTGAATGCATGCATTTGCGACTATAATACAAGCGAATTTGGAAGAAACAGCAAACGAAACAAGTAAAGCTTTGGTAACATACAATTGCATACCTCAAAATATCAGTACAGTTGAAATTTTCTGTGGAGCCAAGCTGCTCCAAACAGGTGCTCTACCATTAATTTTGCCCACAGAAAACCTTTTGACCAAACTTGGGACATCTCAATTAAAATCCTGACTGACGGCTGGAGGTACAAACATTGCCATCAAAAATTATCATGAGCTTCATGTGTTGATACAACTGCCATGAAATGGGTGCTCCCACTCAATACGAAACCAATTGGCGCTGTGAATGTTTTAACGGTGCCTGAAAGCCTGCAACTGCATTGCAGGTATAATAGGAATGGGATGTGCAAACTGAAAGTCTCTGCAATACAGACCACCAAGTTCAGTTTGATTCTTGTATTATAAGTTCTCAATGGTTTTCTCACATGAATGCAAACTAGCGCCCATATTGTAAACGTGCCTCGACTCGACGCTCTACCACCAGTGCTTGGAGTGGAGAAAACAGCCACTCCTCCACTTCAGGGCCAATTAGGATTCATGAATCCAACTCGGCATTTCCTCTGACAAGTTCTCTCTCTACTCGAAGCAGCGCAAATGGCGTATGGGGATGAAATTAAGGCGTACTTTTGGCCCGAAAACTGTGTGCTAAAGTAGCACGCTTAGTTTTTCATGTTGAGTCTTCAACAACCTTCGCAAGCAAGTTCGATGTTAAGAGCATAGTGGAACTTGTTTTGTGGGCTAGATGAAAAGGGTGGCTGTGAAAAACTACCAAAAATGCTTTTGCGCCTGGCAACAGTCGCTGCTGGTGACAGAGTTTTATTTGTTTGGTGTGAGATGTTCTCGCCCTTTGCTGCTTTGCCTTTTTTTTTTTATTGCCATGCTTTGACAGACATCAAAATACATTTGAAAAAAAAAAAAAAAAAGTAAAAGCCGGCACTTTCTATGAACATGGCTTTGGCCTTCAGAGGGCTCGGGGGCAAACGGTGAAAACCTTCATGCTGCTTCACAGTGCGTTTCAGCGCATACACACTGAATTCGGAGCCCTAACTGAAAATGTGCTTGAAGAGAATGCCTTTGCTGGCAGCGAATATCCTTCCGTAGGACAAGCACACCAATGCACTCCCTCGACAGTGCCGCGCGTCCGAAGACGCACTACGTACCCTCAGGTGACAGGCAAGCCATTGATGCGTGGGGTGCAGCACAGATGTCCGCACAGCCCCACCGCGCCTTCGGTGCACCCCAGCTTACTGCATGCGACATGCTGTTCCCCCACGACAAGTTTGCCGCCGCTCATCAGACAAGGCGAGCTATGGAAGGAGTGCGCCTCCCCCACAGCTCGAGTCCACCTGCAAGCAAGCTCACCATTAACCGTGAAATGCGCGCCTCAACTCTGCACTCAGTAGGCTCCGAAAAGTTGTTCACTTCATCGGCAACGACTTGAAATGTACCCACACCACAGACGCATAATGCGATAATCAATTACAGTACTGGTACCGGCGGCTGATCACAGTTATAAAAGCTCGGCACGGGCAGCAAGAGGCTACGGCCACACCTGTAAAACTATAACGTGCCAGATGTCCTGGGTCGCTGTCACTTTCAGCCAATGCTTTAGAGAAAGGTTTGGTGCATCCTCGTCATATCCACTTTCGTGAAGTTTGGTATACCGGTAGAACAAAGTCCACACAGCGAGCAAACGATGTGATGTCCTCAGTGTTTACAAGTGGAGTGGTCGAGGAGCGGCGCCAAGGCAGCGGCGCTGCGGACTAGAGATTCTTGAGAAAACTCGAGTTCTCTCTGCCACTGTTGGGAGTTATTCGAGTGGAGGTTGTTTTCTGAAACGAAAAACGGGCCTCGGGGGCCGCTTGGAGTAGAAGTTAGAGTGAAGGCGCAGTCGTGAATATGGCGGTAAGACTAACTGCCACATTCACGACATGCCTTCACTGCAACTTCTACTCCAGGCCGCTTGGAGCGGGAGATCTGTTTTTTTTTTCTTTTTTTTTTTTGCCAGAGTCGACCATCCTTATAGTCTGAACGTGCGGCGTAGCATAAGCTTTGATAACTCTGATCAGCTGCCGGTACCAGTACTGTAATTAATCATCGCATTACACTTTTGTGGCATGGGCACATTTCAAGTCGTCACTGGTAAGCGAAAGTTTCGTGGCTTGCCCTGCGCGATGGCTTCCCCAGACGACGGTGGACTTGCAGGGAAGCAGTGTGTTACATGCAGTAAATTGGGGGAACTGGAGGTGCGGAGAAGCTGTGCGGACATCTGTGCTGCACCCCACGCATCAGTGCCTTGCCCATCGCAGTCGAAGAAGCGCATTCATTTACTCATCCTACAGAGCGATATTTGCAGTCAGCAAAGGGCATGGCTTTTCAAGCAGGTTTTCAATTATGGCTCCGAACTTGTCCGAAAGAGACTGGGCAATCAATGAACAGAAGGGTAAATGAACATCGGGCAGACACAGGCAAAAACCTCCCAAAAGCAGCTTCCCAGCATTTCAATCAGATGGGCCGTAAGGTTATTGAAATTTATTTATTTATTCTCCATGTTGGGCTTTAAATCTTCAAGGGACACAAAATATAGGGTGGCATATCTAATCCATAAATTTAGAAGATTGGAACCAACAGGAGCAAATATTGTTACGTGGAAACTATGTATTTACAGTATATTTACAACAGCCTCAACAAGCATAGCCGCGAGCAGCAACATGGAACCAGGCCCACTTTGTTGTCATCTCCTTGTCCCTTCCAAAAGGCAAGTGAAGGAAACACTTCGTTGTCGTTATCTTGCAACAATATCTTGAAAGAAGCATTAGTATTCCTTAAATATATTTCCTCTCTGCCACAACTAGTCATGACAACAATTCCATAAAGTGTAAATAGTACACTTTGTTCATAGCATATGTACAGGCTGTTTCACACTTAGGGGAAAACTCGGAGCGAGTGGCATCGCGAAACGGCGAGCGCTGCAATCGGGAGCCGCCAGCAGCTCGAGCATGCGCAGACGCTCGAGGGGCGGAGTCTAAGCCGCGTCGTCTGCTACGACGCTCGGCGCTCGCCGGGAAGGGCACCACTCTGGGCAGTGCGCGGTTTTCGTTGTTTTGCGGCAACTAAGCCGATATGCTGCACTAAAATTTTGCGACGCCAGCATGTAGGCCTTCATTGCCAATAATGGGCCTGTAAAGACTTCCCTTCAGAGCATGTGTCACTTTCTCTTTATTAGGAGGGCAAGGGTACTAAATGCGAGCAGCCCTATCCCCAGTGTGCGTTCCCGTAATAATCCAAGAACTGACACTAAACTGCGCGCAGTGCGTTCAGCCTTTATTGGACCACGAAATGAAAAATTACTAAACGCAAAATAGCCCATGCGGCTGTACGAGTCTAATACAATGAAACGATCTGATACGATTGAAAGAAATGTCTAGAGGAAGATATGGATGCTGACGGTGCTGCATCTCGACAACACTTTATTACCCCCAGACAGCCGTGCCCGCCGGCCGGAAAACGCACACGTCACGCTTGGAACTTCACTTAGTATATCTTCATGTCCCCAGCCACAGCGATAACAGTGCTCATTCTAGAAGGCAGCAGTGTGTAAATTGTCTCCGTCAGGGACCTCAAATCAAAGTACGCGCCATGAGGTATTAGTGGTGGACCTACTGGTGATTTTCGTTTTTTAAACTGCTTAAGGTCAAAAGAAATAGTGCTGAAAAGCCAACAAGCCTCGTCATCTTCCTTCAGTCACTGCTGCGAAAATACTGGCGTGACTCGATAAAGATACCGGTAGCTTTAAAAGATTGAAGACTGCTCTCGGCGCTCATCTTCCCTGCCTCATTCCAGCTTTTTTATTTGACAAGAGCGGTACTATACCGTCGGCGATCAGATTTTGTCTTGTGCACATGGCCCGTATTCCGGAGAAAGAGCGATTCAAAATTGTAGAACTATATTGCAGGGACTATACTCAAAAAAAGATAGCTGATATTATGGGAAGATCTCTAAAAGCTGTGAACAGGATTTTACAAGCATACAAGAAAGAAGGACGCATCAAGGATGCTCCCCGTGGACGTCCGCCAAGGGCCACAACAGAAGATGAGGATTTGTGGATAGTTGCGGCTGCTGCATACGCCCCCCGCGCATCACTTCAAGAAATAAAGCAAAGCTTGAAGCTGAAGGCATCGAAGGCTACCGTCAGGCGGAGACTGAATGAAGCAGGCCTGAAGAGTAGAGCGGCAGCTCAAAAACCTCTGCTTCGGAATGAGAATAAGGCAAAGCGGCTAGGTTTTGCAAGAGAACATGAGAGGTGGTCCATTGAAGAGTGGAAAAATGTTGTCTTCAGTGACGAATCCACTTTTACGACCACTGGTGACGAAAGAGCACGAGTGTGGCGCCCTGTCAAGACACAGTATAGTCTTTACTGTATACCCACTAATTATTCATTTGCTAAATCTTAAGATTAACATATAATATTTACGTTTTTCTAAAGAGGTACGGCTCTAGCCTTATTTTTTCAGCATCCGGCAGATGAATCATAAAACGTCAGAAAATAGTCCTTGGTCTAACAAATATTTAAATATATTTGGTTACTGGAACTGCTTATTAAATTGACCTAAAGCGCCGCAATGCATCACTTATTTCAGTCTGTATTGCAATTTAATCACCGAGTCTACGGAGGGTGCATGAGCTTGTGATTTGAACCAGCACTCGCAACGGTTCTGTGAACATGAACCAGTAAAGTGAAGCTAGCCCAGATTCGAAGAAGGGTTGAGGCATGTGGTTTAAAATATCGGAACTCAATGGACGCTTTTTCGCTTTTTTTTTTTCAGCTACATGTCTCAGTATCTGCAACGGGTCGCGGCGAGCGGGCGTACAAGTGTCAGCGTTTGGGCATGCATCAGTAAAGATGGACTTGGACCGCTAATACGTCTCGAAGGAAAGTTCACCGCCGAAAAGTACGCGGGAATTATAGGCGACGTTTTGATTCCTTACATTCTTGACGGCCCATTCCCAGAAGGCGACTACATATTTCAGCAAGACAGGTCGCCCATCCACACCGCTCGCGTTGTGAACGAGCTGCTCGAAGAGCGCGGTGTTACTGTGCTCGAGTGGCCGCCCCAGTCACCGGACCTCAACATTATAGAAAATGTTTGGGGATCGTTAAAAGCATCTTTGGCGCGCCACGCTCTGCATGGGCTGTCCGAGGATAGGCTCTGGTCCACAATTATCGCCGAATGGGAAGCGTTGCGCATGAACCAGTCCCTTACCGAGTCACTTTACGCCTCACTGCCATCCAGAATGAGCGCTGTCATTGCTGCTGGTGGAGACATGACGAGATACTAAGTTAAGTTCGGAGCTTGACGTGCGCCTTTTCCCGCCGGCGGGCACCGGTGTGTGAGGGTAAGACAGTATTGCCGAGACGCAGCACCGTCAGCATATGTTTCCTTCATTCGTATCGGTTTGTTTCATTGTGTCTTACTCCTACAGCCGTTTGGGAACTGTTTTTCATTTATTAAATTTTTCTCTCGTGATTAAATAAAGACTGAGCACACTGCGCACACGTTTCTGTGTCTCTTTCTAGTCGCGGCGTATTACTGCAGCAGACACAGTGGACAAACACACCTGCTCGCGGTCAGTATCCCGATGATGAAAAAAAAGAAGCATGCTGTCAGGGGAAGTGTGCACAACCTCAGTTTCGCAAATGAAAGCCAAGAGGCTGGCGTCGCAAAATTTTAGTGCAGCATATCGGCTTAGTTGCCGCAAAACAACGAAAACCGCGCACTGCCCAGAGTGGTGCCCTTCCCGGCGAGCGCCGAGAGTCGTAGCAGACGACGCGGCTTAGACTCCGCCCCTCGAGCATCTGCGCATGCTCGAGCTGCTGGCGGCTCCCGATTGCAGCGCTCGCCGCATCGCGATGCCACTCGCTCCGAGTTTTCCCCTAAGTGTGAAACAGCCTGTACATACTCTGTATCCCCGCCCCCCTCCTGTAATAGCAAAAGCTCCAAGTGTTTTTTCAAACATGTTAGTTTCTCATTACTTCTTACTTTGGTTCCCCCTTGAATCGTTTCAGATAATGCCATGCTTGGCAGGTATAGTATACTCTGATTTGTTGTTATTTTAATTTTTTTTGTCCTTCTCTCCCCTTTCCAAAACCTCTTGATAGCTGTTCCCATGCAGCTAGCTGTATTGCTCATCAGGTCCCTTTGGAATGCTTGTCCCTTTCAATGTATGAAGGAGCACTGAACAAGGGTAAAAGGGGTACAAGAATGCTGAATTGGGTGAGTTGGTGCGTTTGCATTTGTCCTTGTCTTCTTTGCGCTACGTTTCCTAAAATGTAAAAGGGGTACATCTCAGTTTGCAGGTCGAGCCAACGTTTCGACAAGTGGACTTGTCTTCGTCTGGGCAAAGCGATCATCAGTGGCAGGGGTTTAAATACGCTGTTGCTTCCAAAGAAGAAAAGCTGTGGAGGTGAAAGTGGGTGAGAATAAAGCAGGTGAAGGAGTGGGGAGGGGAGGATGAGTGAGAAGATGAGAAGAAAGTAGGTCATGGAGTGAACAAAAAAAAACATCTTCAGTATGTATTTCTCAGCCTGGAACCAGGGATCCTGTGGCCAGCAAAAGAAGTAAAACAGCATACCAGGAAAAACTACAATACCGGGTAGATGATTAGTCACCACTTAAGAGAATCCCTTAAGTATATTCCCTATGCAATATAACTATTCGTGGAAACAATCCCACATAGCGTTAATTGTACAGTTTATTCACAACGCATGTACAATCTATTCCCTTCTGCAATAGCATAAGCTGTACATGCTTCTCCAAACACATTTCCCCCTTATCACTTGTTGCTTGAGTTTGTCCTCAAACTTTTTCTTTTGCATGTCATTTGTGGTTCACTGTGCAGTTATTATCCTGTGACTTTGTACTAACCTCCCCCCCACCCCCCCCCCCCCCACCACCACCACCAGCTTTGCAGAAAGTTTTAAGAATTGGCCCCCTTAGATATATTCCTTATCAGGGCCCTTTGCAAAGCCTGTCCCTTTGTCAGGTGTATCTGCACCAAACCCTCTTAAGTGGTGACAAATCATCTAACCGGTATTTTAGTTTTTCCTGGTATGCTGCTTTTACTTCTTTTGCAGGCCACCCCAAGATCCCTGGTTCCAGGCTGAGAAATACATACTGAAGATTTATTTATTTTTTCACTGCATGACCTACTTCCTTCTCACCCATCCTCCCCTCCACACTCCTTCACCTACTTTCTTCTTACCCACTTTCCCCTCCTAATCTTTTCTTCTTCGAAAGCAAAAGAATATTTAAACCCTTGCCAGTGATAATCACTTTGCCCAGACGAAAACAAGTCCACTTGTCGAAAAGTTGGCTCGACCTGTGATCTGAGGCGCACCCCTTTTACCCTTGTTCAGTACTTCTTCATACCGGGTAAACCATCTTCCTTTCGTTCTACCTGTCCCCTTTCAAGAAACACGTGTCAGCATCGAACCTGCTTTAGGTGCTGACAATCGTTTACTTTGCATATTAAATTTTCTTGCTGCTGCTGCTTTTCTTTTTTTTTTTTTTTTTTCATGCGATGATGAAAGCACTGGTTCCATGCTCATAGAAATTCATACCCAAGGAAACATTCTTTCACTTCTCGCCCTGCTTCTTTCTCCCCCCCCCCCCCCCCTCCCTAGATTGTCTTCTTCGGAAGCAAAACCGTATTTAAAACCTCCACTAGTAATTGTGCTGCCCAGACGAAGACAAGTCCCCTTGTCGAAATGTTGGCTCGGCTTGCTAACTGAGGCTCCCCCTCTACACTTGTTCAGTGCTCTTTCATCCTACAAGCGAATTCCCTACTTTGATCTAATAGATGTGCCACCTTCATGGTCCCAACAGCGCAACAAACATTGTTTAGACTTGATGTTAAACTCTTCTGTTCATAGTAAAACTGAAGGTGTATCTGGGCCGATTAGATTTCTTACTGCTTAGACTGTGCAGCTCTGTCAGGTCAATTTTCAGTGCCCCAATGAGGCATTTACACTACCCAACTTGACACACAGTACTTTCTGAGAGAATAATGCTTAGCAACGGGTATAAAAAAATAATGCAGAATAGGTGCCTCTTATAAAGGGCTACAGGTTAACTTAATTTTCATTGCATCAGTTGATCAACACTTACAGGACAGCCAAAACACTCAGTACCTCCAGTATTTCCTGCTGCTGCACCAGCCATCCCAGAAGTATTGAAGACGTCAACAAGTTCTGGCAACTCTATAAAACAACAGAACATTACAGAAAGAAAACATGAGCAACACTGCACATTGGAGCTTCAGATGGGTGAAGTTTAAATTTCGCAAACTTATTTAGCTACCGACAGCACAGAGCAACACAAAGATGCTACTCAGCTAGAAATCATTTGCACTACGTCGTGCAGCAACCAACAATGCTACTGAGTAAAACTTATTTGCCTTTGTCTGGGCCTTAGAAAATAACCTTCTTTTTTTTTTTTTTTCATTTGCTCCTGCACAAGGTCTGCAGACATAATCAGAAAGGTATCACTTGCAGAGTTTAGAAATCGTCCTTGAGGTGGCACCACAAAAGGCAGCTATGTATTGTACAACCAACGCCGAATGAGCTACCACTGCACAGCACCAACTATAAGATTGGAATGCAAGGAGGCAGTGTCCATATTCCAGTGCACATAAAGCAATACCTACAGGAAGAAGGTGTGCCTACATACGCACCCGCCAGCTGCTCGGTTAAATGGACTCACTTGCTCAAAATAATGCGCAATGGTCTCAACTGCCTCAGATGAAACAGACAAAGCGAGCACTCAGATTAAAATATTCAAGGTGCATTCTGAATGAGTGAGCCCAAGAAAATTTGCACTTTTCTTTCTAGATGCAAGATTTCTGGTTCCCAATTCAACGAAAATGTTTGTACTCTAAAAAAGTAGTCGCATACAGTGCTAAGTCTGAACGACAAGCACTGTATCGCAACAGTGCTCAGATAACAACATTTTAGCGCACATTATTTGGATTACATAACTGGTATCAAAGCCTCCCTTGACCTTCACCCACTGGAAATTCTGACGGAAAATTGCACAACTTTGTCCTCATTGACCAAACTTGCTCTTAGAGTTGCCACTAGGCACTTCTTGTTGCCATTATAATTCAATGAGCGTTCAGAGTCTTCATGGTCACACTGATGCTTTCAACAGGTCCTTTTTTCCTAGACCAATTGCAGCATGGAATAAATTATCCGAATCAATAGCCTCCAAGCATGACATTTAAATTTACGGCTATACTTGCTGCCGATCTAAACGAACAACTACAATAGTTTCCTTTCTGTGCAATTTTTATTCTTTCGAGTTTATGCGATTGTGGTCTATGTTGCATTTGTTTTTGCTCTTATACTGCCATAGTCTGTTTTAGGAGTTTTTGAATTGTGCTCAGGTACAATTTATGGTATTCTTGTATTGCTGTTGTATTACTGCATTGTAGTGCCTGTTCTCGTTTTTCATTTCCTGACCGCTGATACATATGTTATCGATCCCCCCCCCCCCCAGTGTAATACCCCACTTGGGGCCTTTAAGGGATAGAAAAGGATGATGATAATGATGATGAGACAGACTATTTGGCTGGCAGAAAATGTCTGCTCCTTTCCAGCTCTTCAACACAGTAAAGGTTATATGAACGCATAACTTTTTCTATCACGCAAACAAGACAGGCAGTCTTGTGCTCGTGCCAATAACTTTGGCATGTAATTATGCAACATAGTACAGCTAGAAGCAATATAAGAGAGAACACAGGAGCACGTGGCCTCCACACTTTGCAAAGTGCTGCCACCGACATGTGATCAGAATCAGCAGTAAAGGCGCACGCAAAGTAAGCTTGGACGGCTCCTTTTTCCGAGGATGCCCTTTACATTATTTCTTTAAACAAAGAAATAAGTGGTCAGTGGTACCATATACTCATGGATTGACCCATAATTTGATGAAGATTGGACACAGACATGGCATCCGGATTGTGTCCTGCGACATAAAACAGAGCCAAAGGCAAGTTTGCTCGAGTGAATAACCAGGAGTTTAAGTCTAGATGCCAAACTGCGCACCAGACAAGGTACTCCGATTGTATCCAGGGGATTGTCTACCAGATTCCCTTACATTGTGGGAAGCAATACATTGATTAAAAATTCCTGCTGGGCGAGTTGGTAGTTCATCTTGATGTAGGGTTGTTTTTTTTTTAGCGCAAACGTCTCGCCTTTCTTGTCTTTATTTGCGCTAAAAAAAAAAAAAAACCTACATCAAGCAGTACATTGCACAAACAGGAAGATTCATTAATGACAAAATTAGAGAGCACGCTGCAGCAATATCGGAGAAGTCAGACACCAACCTCGCAGTGCACTGCAGAGGCTGCTTTATTTGTATTTGCAAAGACCAAAAATGTCCAGCTGACCTTCACAATGTGAAGGTTTTGAGAAGGAATAAGGACAGGTTAACAAGGAAAATTTTCGAAGCACGTGCAATCAGGAGCTCGGAAGACCAGTGTGTTACCACGCCTTCAGTGGTACGGTTGAAAAAGGAATCAGATTACGCTTGTTGGCAGGATGTTAAAGATAAGGAATAAGTTAGCTGCAGAGGTAAAGTGAAGGGAGAAAAGATGCGCGGGTTCAGATCAATATAGTTGTCAGTGCAGCGTTGTCCTTGTGTCTGTGTGCGCTTCTTCGGTTTTGTTCCCCTGCTCTGCTGCCTCCTTCCAAGATGTTACACCAATTAGCTCAACATTCTACTCTATTATTGTTCAACTGAGTGATTTCATGTGAAAACCAAAGCCTTGAATGTACACGGCATTGCGCTCCACTGTTTAGGGCATTTAAAAGGCAATAGATGAGAAATGTATGTGACAGTCAAGCACAGCAAAACTGAACATGCCGCGCCTACATTTCTTGCCATCACTTCCTTGTGTTTCGCCCTGCAGCTCGGAAATTTCTTTCTTTCCCTACTTCTTGCTACGCTTTTCCGCTCTTTTACTTCTGAGTGAACTGCACCACCTTCCTTCCATATTCATAGCCACCTTTACTTTTTTTATCCTATGCACTGCATTCTTTCCTTCACGGTTCTAAGGCTTATGTAAAGTTGGCTCCTTAGTGTTGGTGAGCCTGATGATAAAGCCATTAAAAAAGCAGTTTTTTTTTTTTTTTTATCTGCCCTTCGATTCTAAGTAGTGCGTGTGCAGTGATGTAATTTCAAGGGAAGTACATCCCCGTGGCCAGGTGCACTTTACGACAACTGATTGTTACCAAAAATGTTTTTACCATTTAGGCAAAAGATGTCACTTATGGAAGAGGAACTGGGACTTCAGTTTCATTTTACTATATCCGAGTTTACTATACTGGGGTTCCACTGTATTAGCACTGCGCTGCGTGTTCGTTTATTGTTAGTTTCGCTGAGCTAAGACAGTGCACTCTTAGACAGGCCCTCCAATGGTTAACCGGCTTCAAGACATAACAATAAATGAACCAGCTGTGAATGGACCCCTTTCTAAGTCAAGCCAGAGCTTTGAAATCAATACTGGGTTGCAGGCAGTCACAAATTTGCAGTGATGGCAGATAGGACTGGGACAGGCATTGAAAAACATTCCTCATCATATGTCTAATTCTGCACATGCACCATGCCAATCATTTAATGTGCCAGAGAGTGCCATGTAATGATTGATCACAGGCCTTTAATTGTGACACTCAATTGTACCATGAAAATCCTTCCCCATTTACAAAAGTAATCATTAGCTGTAACATGACCTGTAGAAATTGACACAGAGAGCTGAGGCTGTGTGATCACTACATGCATAATATGATGATGCATTCCCAGGCCATTAAAATTGCAAACAAGCCATTCATTTCTCCAGTAGACACAATATGAAAAATTTTTGACTGATTTTAACTTATTTATGTGGAGGATCATAATATTGCAAAAGTGTATTTAAATTGCCAATGACAATTTTTTATTCAATATGAGTTATGCATAGATAAGCCTTCTAACTACTTCAACATAGCCAAAAACATGTAGTTGCTTACCTTTTGATCTAATTCCAGCCTAAGATGCTGTCTCCCCCTTTCCTTTTCCTGGCTTCTGTTATACAAAAAAGAAACACCATAACTTTTTTTTCAAAAATGAGGTTTAACTGCTTAAACACAAACAATTTAGAACTGATTCCTAGCTTTTAACAAGCAGCAGTCATTCATCAATAAGAGGCCTGGAGGAATGAAAGAGACTAATGGTATAATGAAGAATGCAATTTGAACATTATTTTCAATAGCAAGCTGTGGTACTTAAGAGAATAGTGAAAGCTTAGCATCAACACTAAGGCAACAGGTGATGCCACCAAGCTGCCCATTAAAGCTCAGAAAAATAATTTATTTTGCCAATGTACTGCATGTTAAACTCGCTGAAATTGGTGTGCCAGACTTACTGAATAACATAAAAAGCTTTCTGCTGAATAATTTGACAATCTACCAGCTCCAAGATGCTGTGGAGCTGGCCGATACACATGGGGTTCACGACCACCCTGTACAGGATTTCTGGCTCAAACAGGCTTCTGCAGCACACTGCTAACTCGAATAAGGAAGTTGCTACATGATGATCTTAAAACATATCTTAATGGCCCGCAGATCTATTTAATTTCTGACTCTGTCTCAGGGATTAGATTGCAAACGTAAGCATTTTATGCTGTTGTCAAAGAAGGAAAACAATACATTTTTACAGAAATCTAAAAAGCAATACAAAACATTTTCTCATTATGGCCTATAACACACGAATGGAAGGTACAGAAGACAGAAACCTTGCTGGTCTTCAGTCGATGGGCATCACCATATCCCTCCTCTTCCTCAAGCATTGCATTCAGTAATATTTCCAGATTGCTGCGCACAGCTAGGAAGAAGAAAACCTATTAGCAGACATTCTCATACCCGTCTTTGCTTCACTCTATATTATGGCTTGTGAATGACATCACTTGCCTTAACATACAAATGGCACAGTTCAAAATTGAGCTCTTGCTCTGAAAAAGCAATGACTACGTTCATATTTGTTTTTACATATCGAACACCCTGGGCGGGGACACTTATGTCCCCACCCACGGTGTCCGATATGCAAGAACAAAAATGTTGAAGCCGACATTCACCACTTGCTGTGGGACTGCCCAGCACTGAAATTGACACGAATCCGGCACTTGGCGATAGCTAGCCTACCAGCAAACAATCCTGCCTCGTATATCACTTGGACGGAGGGACATCATGCTCACTCCTTCACTTCATAAAATCACCCAACCTTTTTCCATTAATTTAATCATTTCTTCATTCTTCACCTCATACCCTACTGATGCCCTTAGGCAGTAAATATCGTTAAAAAAAAAAAAAAAAAAAAAAAAAAACAGACGGCACAAGCAGGCAATGTACTTTCCGGTTCTAACCAAAAAACATTGATAAACATTCGCCGGTAAAAAAATTACGGCATCTGAAAAACCCAATAACGCCGGTTTTTGGTATCTAGGACCAGTTCTTGACGAAAAACTTTCCTCTTCCGTCCCTTCAGAGTACAGAAACAAGCATAAAGTATTTTAACCATGGCTCCACTTGTTTACGTCACTGCAAAATCCGGACACTGCGATATGTGCCAAAAGTCTTTCTGTGGCGTGACATCGTATTTTTTTCTCCCTTAATACCAACGTTGGGGAAAAAAAAAATTACTGCACTGTCGACATGTTGAGTACTACGTGCATGCCCCTTCTCCCCAAGGAGGGCCGTAAATATAAATAACCAAAGAACCTGGGAGACCCTGCACAGCTCTGACCCTGAGACCCAGCTGGGCGCGATCAACCTGACCGAAGAACAACGCGCACCAGCCAGCATCCGAGGCGAAGCGCCAGACGCGGGTGGAGGAGATACGCGAAGTCTATTCCTCCTTCTTGATAAACATGCATGCATACCGCCACAGCGAAATAGCAACGCTATCTGGCTCAATGCAAGGGCGCCAGTTCTACATCTGCAAAAAATACAATAACAGTCTGTATACTTACGGTTGAACTTGACAGCTTGCGCGACGAACAGCTTTGATGAGCCAGTTGCCCGCCGTTTTTTATCCTCTCGAGCCAGGCAACGTTTATCCGATTGACCTTCTGTGAAGGGCCGCTGAACGTCGGCAAGGTTTTTGAGTTACGTTTGACGACTGCGTCGTGCCCCTGAATTACATTAACATACTCTACAGCAAAAGACTCATCGGGAAATTGGAACAGCGCGAACTTGAACAAGGTATCACATGTCACCAATGGATCCCAAAATGGCCTAATCGCACGTGTGTCGCACCCGCCACCTATAAGGAGTAAATAATGTTTCTGTCTCTTCTTTTAGTAGTAACTCACACCATTTAGCCCAAATATAGCCCTTGTTATTCTATTTTAACGATCTTTTTCCTCATTTATTTTTTTTTCACTTATGACATCTTTTTACCATGTATACAAGCATGGCCTCCGAGATCACCAAATGGTGATCTCGGAGGCCGTAATACAAGCAACCTTTTTATATATTTATTTTTCAAATTTTATAGGCCTACACGACACATTTTTGTCTCGCTTGACATTGACACACACAATGTTCTTACACAGCTCCTTCTGCATCTGCTTTTGTGTCTGCTTAGGTTTTGTAACGCACCATAATGTGTACAGCTTCATATACAAAGGCGTAGCAATTTCATTATCAACTCCATTCTTATTTTATTTTTATTTTTTTGTCAATTAGCGGTCGCCGTCGTCAGACAAGTCGTACTGCATGTTGCTCCTTTTGCCCGGAAGTTAACGAAGAACTCGCCCGCAGCGTTAGGAGGACGATTGTTCGAGAGGATAACAATTCGGCTTTCTCGCTGTCTCGGCATCATTTCACTAAACTGCTAGCTGAGAGGCGCACACGACCACAAAACATCAGTCATGATGTATGTGCACCCCTCGAATGTATTCAGGAAAACAAAAGGGACGCAGGAGGTTTAGGAGGTATGATCTAGTCCTGAAAGTGGTATACGTGAGTCCCTCTTAATCACTTGAGTAAGAGACAGAGAAGATCGGCATCGTGGCCATCGTGGCCACGGACGTTCCGCCACGCTACGCTCTGTGGCCATTTCAACGTGTTAGCAAACACATCGCAAGACATCGTCGCTGCCGTATTCAGCTGATTGTAGTACATATGTGAAAGAGCATATGTGTGATCCGTACTAAGCTCGCCATACGTGTCTGACACGACGTCCCGTATATTTGCTTGTGTTATATACGTGATCGGGATTGGGGCAGGGGGTCGGTAGAACACTGCATGGGAACGGACCGCGGGCCGGGGCTTTCTGTGTATACAGCTTCTTTCGGAAATGAAGGAAACCTGCCGCTGAATTTGGTCCAGTGATTTATTTGACGCCGAATAAAAGAAAGCGTATTGTAGACAAAGGAGTAAAATGTCTTCCCAAAACTCTCCCGACGAAACCTTTGCTTCTACAGATACTACTGCCCTTAATTCTCTGTTGAGAATATTATTACTGTAAGTTTCTTTTTTTTTTTCTCATCTTGGCTTATTTTTATGTACTGGCGGTAAGCAGTACATTTTTAAGGCGCCTGCGCATGCAGACTTTGTCGGGCCTGGGGCGGGCCTATATTGGAAACGCGGGCCAGGTACGCGCCTGGTTCATGTGTGCATGGGCCAGGCCCAGTCCCGGGCTTGGAGTTATGGGCCCGGGCTGGGCTCGGCCTTTAAACGGTGGGCATGGGCCGGGCCCGGACCGGAAAATCAGGTGCAGTGCTCTAGTCATGGGGTCGAGCGTGTGTTAATGCTGGAAGCACGTAGAGCATGAAAGCTTGCAGCGCGAACCCAGGACCCTTTTTGCAAGAAATTTCTATTAGCCAGCCAGATATACCAACTGGGAATTAAGTTCTATAAACAAATTAGACCATGCAATTTACCATGGGCAGTATCAAATAACTATATATGGTCCTTGAAGAAAAAAACTATGGCAATTAGACCATAATCGTTCAGCGGTTCAATTGTGCAAGTGCGTTACTGCAGGAAAACCAAATTCAATTTCGAGCGACCCGGGAATTAATCTTGTGCCCTGAACGTCCGTTTCAACTTGGATACCGCGGCTGCGCTCATGTACCCATGCATGCGTGTTCAACGGACAGTCCTTCACGCTCTTCAGCGTTTGAATTTTTATGCCGAGAATGAAAACGAGTGAATTAAAACGATGTAGGCCAAGGATTCTGTGGCTTAAAGGCTACTGTTGCAAGGTAGTTTTCACAAAATACAAAAGGCAGGTGGCGCATAGTACCACTTAATTTCAGTGGTATGTACATTTACGTTCATGATCTACACTATTCACCAGATATGTGGCAGTTATCTATTTAATCACCACACCAACCACACCAAACCATAGATCCATAGAGTTAATCGACAAACACACACCGCTTTGCCAAGGGAAGGCCTAGGCCTAGCTGTAAAGGCAGTACGATTTCTGGATACGTTTTATTGGACTGATTCGTCGATGTGCGTTCTGTGACAAAAGGGGGACTGTGAAACCTGTGGAACGACGCGTGCTATGCCTTTAAGGTGCAAACGCCACCTTGAGCAAGATATGTGCTCATGCACAGAAAAACAGAAAATCGGCGGTTCAGAATGCACATGGCTGCCGAGACCTCTCATGCCTCTTCGAGCGGTGGAGCTTCTGACTTCGACGCCCCCAGCTTGGCGAGATCTACGACGACGACAGTTCTACCGACCACTCTGCAGTAGTACAAGGCGGCCGGAGAGGTAAATATATACGTTCGAACTCGGTTGGCTAAAGACGCGCGGACAGACTTTACTCAAATCTGGGCTTGCTTTCATGGTGTTAATTCATTTCATTTGAAAACATAGAGCCGAGTCTAATAATTGTTCTGGGGTCGGAAAGCGCGATCTTTGAGGAGCGCCTCATTTGCATAAGTGTGTGCGCAGTCGAGATCTCTCGTAACAAAAAAAAAAAAAAAGAAGTGGCGGAGGGGGGGGGGGGGGTATAAGTACGCCAAACATCCCGGAAGTTGCTACTTTGAATCTCTCACTGCCTGGGCGCTGGACATTACACTGACGCCATGTTTACTGACCTTTTACAGTAATTGGCACGGTATTCCGTACAGCACCTTCATAGACTAAGTGTCATCTTAAATAAGCTCTCTGCTCCCAGTGGGCTGCAACCTATGAGAGTAGGAGGAGGGGGAGGGAGGGGGGGGAAGGGACTTTGTTTTAAGCTGCATCATATATGCAATCACAAATAATGGAACTTCCAGCAACAGGCACTTAGAGAGAAAACCAGAACACCGCATAATCTTTGTTTAGCTGTTGAGAGACCTTGTCGAGATGCAAAAACAGGATTTCTAGGAGGTCCCTTTTTGTGAGGTGATCTGCACTTCCTTAGTGACTGGAGAAGTGATTTTAATGGTTTACTGTGAATCTCACAGTCCTGTGGTGATAGACAACATTGAAAAAATGGAACTGCACAATAAATGAGATAATGAGGAAAATATTTTTCTGCCACCACCGTCACAATTACCCTACATCTCTCAAATAGTTCCATCAATGTTTTTCTGCCGCTTTGGAGGAGGAAAACAGGCCATATCAGTGTGAGTCCAGGACTAGTCTTTTATGCATTACCTCCACGTCTGATTGTTAAATAGCTTGTGCTTGGATTCTGTGAGCTGAAATTAAACTAATGCATCACCCTTGCCCTAACTCTACTATTTTAGTTCCATGCGGTTAACATACGAACCAGGATATATTATTTACATTATTAGATATATAGCATAGTAGGAAGGGCCGCTGTGTGTGTGTGTGTGTGTGTGTGTGTGTGTGTGTGTGTGTGTGTGTGTGTGTGTGTGTGTGTGTGTGTGTGTGTGTGTGTGTGTGTGTGTGTGTGTGTGTGTGTGTGTGTGTGTGTGTGTGTGTGTGTGTGTGTGTGTGTGTGTGTGTGTGTGTGTGTGTGTGTGTGTGTGTGTGTGTGTGTGTGTGTGTGTGTGTGTGTGTGTGTGTGTAAGGGGGGGGGGGGCACATGCACTTCAGCATGTTGCATAGAGCTCTGCATTCGAAGCTTTACTTGAATGTATGTTAACGGTGTGCCCGATGTTTCATGAAGTCGGCTGATTTAATGTTTAACATCTATGCTCTTTGTTACCAGGTTACACAGAGCATTGATGAAGACGAGGATAGAGAGGTGCCCCTGGATTGATGCCAGGTATGAAAAAGGCTTTTGGCAGAGAAAGAGAATGCTCATGGCACAAAGTTGTCAGTGTTTAATTACATATTTGTTTCAGTTGCCCCCACTACAAGGAACTTCATATTCGCACAGTACGAAGTTTCTTGATTTATAATCTGGTATCTAATTTTCAGCACAGTTCAAACTAAGCACAGTTAGCATAGTTTACACATGACATCTCACACTGCATTCTTTCCTTGATGGTCTTTATTTTGAGATGTTTCAAAATACCTTTTATTTCTCTGTTGAGAAACTTGGTGACCTATTAGAGCTGCCACTAAAAAGTGATAAATGTGATAACCAATAACCCTGCCTTTCTTACACCAGGCCAAAGCAAGATATTGCTTGCCAGTAGGCACAGATGTGCATGACACTCTCCTGGAGCAGCCGGCAACAGCGCATGTAAAATTGTAACATTTTAGTTTGGCCTGTCCCAGAATTTGTTATGGAAACGTTACAGTAGCTCTTGTGCTTGTTTTTTTTTTGTTTGTTTTTTTTGTAACCTATTGTGCTGCAAGTAGAAAAAAAAAAAGAAGATTGAGGTCTAAAGATCTAAACTAAAACTGCAACCAGGGTCCAAGATTTCAATTTTTTTTTGTCAAGTTTCAAGTTTATTGCACTTCATATATGATAGCATTACATACATAATAAATACAAAAGGAGTCCCATAGTGAAATGTACTGTACTGGGACCTCCTCAGCTAATTAAAACGAGTTATGAAAGGGAGCAGTGGTTACAGCAAATGTACAAAGTAAAAATATAGTATGTTATAACAATAATAATGTTTTCCCTTGCCTCTATAACAAATAAATGTTATAGAGGCAAGGAAGAAAAATTCATTCTGAAATTATAGAATGCCCCACAAAGAAGTAGCCGTAGACAGAACGACAAGTAGTATCATATCATAAAAAAAAATGAAAGGAAGAACAGCAGCATAGCGTAAAGTAATACAAGAAAATACAAGTATCCATTATTCAAATATTAATACAAACAAGTGAACATGTGCAAGAAAACAAGTTTTAAAAGTAACTTTTTACGAAGTGTGTATGAAGTATTTCATTAGTTGGTGGCACTGAATGATTGAAGAATTGAAGAACAAAATGAGCGCCATTAAACAAATGTATCAAAAGACTTGATTTGATGTCCGGAGGTATGTTATTCCATGCTTTGACTGATGTGAATCCAACTACGGTAATTAGTGCACACTCTTGGCAGGAGAAAATTACTTCTTGATGAAAATCTAATGGTATTGGGGTCAGTAAGATCTTGACGATATATAAACTAGAGAAGATTGTTGTTAATAACAAAAAAATATGTGAAAGTGCCTAAGTTATACGTGAGTAAGGCAGAGATGGGAAGAATGTTAAGTTGCTGAAAAAACTTGGGAATATTGGCACGGTATGGGCTGAATGTAAATATACGTAAAGCTTGGTTTTGTACGTGTTGTAGTGGTGTGATGTCACGTGTGAAGGATATCTGAAATCCCAAGTCGTAATGCAGTAATTAAGATGACTATGTATGAAAGCATAGTATTATGCTCATATTCATGGAGAAAGGACCAGGTTTGCAGGTTTGAAATCCATTTATCGCTCTGAACACTGATAGCCTCAGGCAAGAAACAGGAATTAGTGGCTGAGTTGCTGCTAACGCAAGGAAATGGCTTGACAAAAGCTGAAAAATGAGAGCACCTGTAGGAGGACAGGGTTTCCAATGTCACCAAGTTGCAGTTTCCAAAATACACAGTGTTATCAAGTGTGTTTACCATGCTTAGGGGACACCCTATCTGAGGTTGGTCATCAATAAATATAAGGTCACTCACTAAAGTCTGTTAATTTGCTTCTGTCAAGCTTTATTGATGACTTTAAAATCATAATTTTAATGCCAATGACACCTATAGTTGTATGGATTTACTGAAAAGTCAGTGGCTCTTCAGATACTTTTTATTTTTTTCTTTCCCACCTTTTATTACCTGACCCATATCACAAAACAGCACTTTAAGCCCTGGTCACATTGTTGCATAAACAGGGATGTGGCTTTGATATGCACCACGCTGAAGGTTTTTTAGTTTTCTTTCAGCTTGAGTGTCACTCGCGCTACCAAGAGTGAGATTCTGTGATCAGTAATGCCTGCGATAATTATGCAAAAAGCAGTTCAGTGTCTTGGAGAGGTATGTCACTGTGATTTTGGAGGGAAGTGGATAAACAAAAATATGCTTCAAGGCTTAGTCAGGGCTTTGTCACCTTCTATGCATCAAGATTGGTAGGGCCTGAATTACTCTTTTCTCCTCTAATTTAGCAGCTGCGCAAGATGGAAGCAAAGAATTGCTAAATATATACTTAAATATTGTTTAGCAGAATCAGATCCATGTACGTATCTAGCCTGACCATTAGGAGGAGCCATGTGTGGCTCTGGAAGAAGCAAAATCATGGTCAGTCAGTGCTACCACGTGCATCTTCAAGTTTTTGCTGCAACAAGAGCACGCCATAATTACCCCTCGCTGCACACAATTACTCGTGTCTGCCATAGGATGCCACAATGTTAGGAGACTCAGGTTATCATAAAAGACATAAAAGATGAGTGCTTGACCTATGGCAATGTAGTTGCTTAAGATTTACACTTTTCCAATGTACATTTAGTTATTTAAATGTTTAGTTCTGGAGAATTGCTGATTTTAACTCTAATGCCGCCAAGACTACTAAAAAAGGTGCTCTTCCTGGCTGAATATCGTTCCAGATACTGAAATTACGAACACTTTTTGGCTTGCAGTTGGCAAGCGGCCATGTAGCAAACTTGGTCTTCCAGCGTTCACCATGTAGCATTTCTCCTTTTCCTTCCATTGACTCCCCTTAACATCCAAAGTGTTTACATATACGGCTTTAGGTGGGTGTTTCAATCAATTTCAGTTATAACAGTTGCTTTTAAAATTATAATTGCCATATGAGCGCTTAAGCCTTTCACATGCAAGTGAGAACTCCAGCAATTTCTGCCGGAGTAACTAAAAAACTTATTTTGATTTAAAAAGTAATTGAACAAATTTTAGTTAAATAGGAAACTAGCAGAGATAGCTATTGTCTCTTTAAACGTTTATCGAGCCTCATAAACTGATTATAAAAATGAATTGCATGTAGTGGCCATCCTCTCTTTTTTTAAAGAATTGGTTCTGTTGTGTCCACTTTTCTGCTCCCCCTCTTTGGTTTAATGAAACTGCCATGCAACATTGATTAATATGCTACTGTCATATAATAGTTGTAAGTGGCGTGCAGTGCTGTTCATGAAGCTTACCATGATATGAATATTTTAAGCTTCAGTAATTTCAGAAAGGAAAGCTGGGCTAAGTTCTTATTGAGTGAGGCAAGATTTTCTCCTCTGGACTCACATTTTTTTTTTATCAAAGCAGGAAGAAGTGCCAGTACCTTATCCTGTGCCAAGTGATGCAGACAGCTCAGGTTCTGATGAAGACTGAGGTCCTCAAGTGAGCATGTTTCTTTTTTTCTGAAATGCTGAAGATTTAAATGCCAGATAATTCCATCTTGACACCAAAAGCTTTGAATCAAGTGCAAATGTTAAGCATTTTGGGCAGATAACCTTTCTCTGGCTTGCATGTTCAGTACATGCTCACCTTTATGCTGACCCTAACAAATGTAAAAAAATGGAATTTATCATGCAAGGAACCATATCGCACTGTTTGTCAGTAAAATACACCTGTCATTGTATCAGTTAGACTCTGCTATTTGGCACTTATGTATAAGTGGACTGTAGGAAAATTTGATGTGAACTAACATTTTCCTCCAATTAATATTTGTGGAATATCTCATTTATTTTAAGATGCTGACTGCAGAGCTCAACAAAGTACTTTGCAAGTTGCTGATGAGAGGACACAAGTTGCAGCCCTTCTCATGTCCTATGTGATGCACCATAAAGTCAGCGACCAGGGGGATGACAGACCCGCTGGACCTGCTGAATATCATCTAGTACCCAGGAAAAGCTCAAAAAATTGTAATATACTTGCTTTTCAAAGCTTTGGGTGTACGCATTCCTGAAGCTGAGAACCACTTCTATTGTCTTGATTGTACCAGGTACGTGGGTATTACAGCTCAGATTGAGATTCACTGCGAGAACTGTGAATGGGATATTGACATAGCCTTTTGCTCTTCCTTTCTTGTAATTCCTTTGAAAGAGCAGCTTCAACGAATTCTTGGGCAGCAAAACTTGAAGTTGCTTCCGCAAAGAATCAGAGGAAGTGTGATGACGTAGTGGATGACATAGAACATGCCAGGCTGTCGGCTGATTTTTCAACTAACAATATTTCACTATTGTGGAATACAGATAGAATTAAAGTGTTTTAAAAATTAACGTTTGACATCTGGCCAGTTCAGTGTGATATTCTTGAGCTGGACCTTGCAGTCTGAAAGCAGAACAGGCTTATGCCTGCTATTTGTTTTGGTTTTTCAAAGCCAAACATGACCACTCTTTTTACACTCTTTGCAAAGGAGCTACAGAAGCTTTCCTTAGGATTTCCATTAGTTAAACATGGAGAACAGGTCCAAATAAGGGTATTTGCAGCTGCATATTCAGTGGATGCCATTCGTTCAGCAGTCGGAAACTATAAACAATTTAATGGCTTTTATGGGTGTGGCTGGTGTTACTACCCCGGGGGCTCTTCGTACGAATATTGAGATCCTGCTCCAGTGTGCAGGACTGCTGTGAAGCATATTGAAGTGGCTAGAAAAGGCACATCTTAAGTGCCTGTTTATTAATAGAGTCAAGGGACCTTGCCTTGCCGTGACCTCGTTTTGATGTGGTGGATGGTTTCATCCCCGATTACCAGCATTGTGCCTGCTTTGATGTCATGTGACAGTTACTCAAACTGTGGCTAGAAAGCGAGTATGACTGCCCTTGGTAGAAAAGATACAAATTGACTCAGCTAAATAGCCTGGTGTTGACCATCTCACCTCCAATAGAGATCACCTGCACCCCAATGAGGTTTGAAGACTGAGCTAGGTAATTGGAAGGTGTCAGACCCCCTGCAGACACCCTACCATGCTCTGTACAGAGGAGGGCTCCTGCTTCTTTGTCGAGCAAATAGGTACTTTGGGCATACCACTTCTTTCTTTTTATTATTATTTCTTTTATTTTCTATTATTATCATTTTTTTGCTGGAGGTGCTGCGATGTGCAGGTCTGAGTTACTCCTTTAGACTGAACCAGCTCTGCTAGATGCTTTAACAATAGTTCCACGAGTTGTGTCGATACATTTCATAACTCCTCTGTGGTGCACTGTTATTCACTGAGGCTTGAGCTCCAGAAGCCTGCAGTATTGGTGCAATAGGCATTACCTTTAGTAAGTGTCGGTTTCCTCTTTCACTCCTTGTTTCCACTTGTGCAGCTTTATGCATTTTGGAAGTTTTCCAGTCATGGATGCTTACTGAGTTTTTTATTGCCTTTACTTTTACATTTGTCATTTTTGCTCATTCTTTTTCCAATTGTATACATACATATATATATGTACATTTTCCTTCTCCCTGCTAAATGTTTTGCCATTGTTACAAGTAAGCTTGTTTTTTTTTCCTGTCATGTGGCTTCTATGAGGTATGTATTTATAGTTGTGCTTCATTTACCCTTTCATACATCTTTCCTAATTTTGCCTGCTTGGCGAGTATTTGGGTACAGTTTAAACCTGATGTAGTGAAGGATGTGTTCTCTGTGCATCTTCTTTTTCCCATTATTTTTTGTCTCTATATATATATTTTTTTTTTCACTTTCTGGCCTTTCATTTTTTTTTTTTTCTTTTGCACCTCTTACAATTGTAGTCTAACGGGCCTGGAGGAAAGTGGTGGCACATGGAGCACTGAATGCAGGGCTCCACTTGGGAAGAAAGAGATAAATGAAATAAAAGTTGTTCCTCCTCCTAAATCTGCTACTAATATATCTTTGTCAGTTAATGAGAGTGGGCACGTTCCAGATATCTTGTCTTTGGTGAAGTGAATTCCTCGCTGCTGGCTTACTCAGGCACATTGACAAGATCTTGCCTTTATAAGAAAAAGTTGCTTGCCGAACTGCACTATAAGCACTTGCTTCCACTCTGATCAGCTTTTGAAATGGTAATGAAGGCTTGGAGCATCATGCTTTGAAAGGGTGATATAAAACAGGAGAGAGGGGGGCAAGTGATCTGAAAAGGCAAGCTGTTGGGTATACTTATGTTCATCTTGACATCTATTCATTAATAGCTTTCTGTTGCCATTGAAAGTCACAATCAAGGAGTCCAGCAAGGTCATATAACATTCACTGCTCTTGTGAATGCTTGAGGCAGCGAGGCTTGCCGATTCTGAAAGTCGACAGTTGGAACTTGCATGTTCTGTGCAGGGTCGGTGCCAAAGTTGGCTAGAGCTGTTGTGTCAGTGACAGAGTGGCAGGGTCAGTTGGCGGCAATATCAGTAAGAATATTGTAGATTATTTCGTCTTCATAACAATATTGTTCAGCGATTACCAAGCCAGCGGCTTCCTCCCATTTGTTGAGTGTTATGGCAGCAGTAATGGGGCAAAGGGGGCAGGTGGGCATCAGCTTCTTAGGCTTTGACTGTCTAGGCTTTTGGCAAATATGGTCAGCTACGAATGGGCAGGATGCTTTGAAGTTAGTGTCTTTTATTGTGCCTTATGTGAGCATGAATGTATTTAGCACTAATCCAGCGGTTCAGGGCATAGCCAAATTGTCTAATGCTTGTGTGTCTGCTTGTAGTGCTTTCACACTAAAAAGAAACAATGGGGACATAGTGGATTCAAACCCAGGAATTACTCATGGGAAGCAAGTATGAAGTGCTGTAGCTATAACTGCAGTGGATCCCCCCATGTGCAGACTGCAACACACTCTTGCACTGTGCACTGGATGTCCTCGTCTCCATCAACTGCCACCTGTGCACAAAAGCTTTCGCACGTCTTACTCGATTGTTAAATTTTTTTTTTTGATGCTCAAACAACTGGGTTACAGGGAACTACATAGGATGGCTAAAACAAAGGCTCATAACGCAAGATGAAGCCGTGGTTGTCTCTGGCTTCGTGAATGGGCTAAGCTTATTGCTTTGACTCCATTGCTCTTCGGGTGTCACTTGGCTGATTCTAATGGATGGCTCGTATTCTCACTCATTTCATTTTGTAGAACAGGTGCTGTTATATTTTGATTCTATTATTTTCTTTGTGCAGTCACCATTCTTTGTTGGTTTAAAATGTGTAATAAATTTTTTGAATGTCTTGCAACCTTCGTGATTATTGTCCTACAATGATACATACATCACTGAGCAGCTCATAAGTTGCAAAGGGACACATGAGTCATGATTTCCACTTTTTCTGTGCTTCCATATATCCGTAAAGTTTCAACACATAGTTTAAATATGATTTCAGCCATGCCTACTTGATGAAGCAGCGAGTCTAGAGCTCGAAACTTCACAGCTTTTTGCAGATTCATTAAAATAAAGATGCCAGATAAGAGATTTCCTTTTTTTTTTGCACAGAAAGGAACAACTATAGATTGCAACAAACACTTGTTTGGAAAGTTAGAGGGCATAAAGAAAAGCTGTTTTCTTTTACCATGATGAAAATAACCACATTTTGCTCAGCCTGACTGGATTTTGAGCGTGAATTTTCTGTCTTTTGCAGAGTTAAAAAATAGCCCTGGGCTAAAGCGCTTACCTAGACCCCCCCCCCCTTTTTTTTTTTTGTCCTTACTCACTTTTATCCTACACTTCTGCAATATGCCCCATTTTATTCTATATGTATTAAATTTAAGAAGGACAAGATGTGATTATTGCAATTAGTGCGAGAGTGATGCATTAGTTTGGCACCACACAGAACAGAAGCAAAGCCATTAACAGTCAGACATGACTAGTCCGGCACTCACTCTGACATAGCCCATTTTCCTCCCCTAAAGAAGCAGAAAAGAACAGACAGAACTATTTGAGAGATGAAGGGCGATAGTGATAGGGATGAAGGTGGCGGTGTAAAAAAAAAATTACTTGCATCAGCTCTTTCAATTACATTTTTTTTATGTAGTCCACTGTCACAGGATGGAAACCCGTTATACTTTGTGGCACGGGCAGAGGCTCTTTATTTTTCTTTCCTTTTGCATGCCTCAACATAATGTCACAGGATGGAGGGGAAACTATTAAAACTTCTGTGATAATATAAGCAGGTGCAGATCACCTCACATGAAAGGGGCCTCCGAGAATGGTGGGGAATCCCTGCTTTTGCAGCTCGACAAGGTCTCTCCTGTTGCTAAACAAATCAGTCGGATTAAGCAGGGACCCCGTCTCATTCTTAGTTTTCCTCTTCATACCTGTTGCTAAGTTACGTTATTTGCCGTCCTATATATGAAGCAGGTTAGAATAAATTGGCCCTCTCCTCCTATCTTCGGAGATAAGACCCTGGGCCGCAGCCTCCTTAGCCCACATCTTAATTCAGCGCTGCTTGGCCACCAGCTCATTAATGGCCAGACATTAAGACCCGCAGTAGCAAGAAGTCCCTTTTAAATGAAAAAATATTGGGAAAGATGGTCAGCTTGATGAATGTAGCTCATTTTGACATTATCAATATTTAAAACCATGCAAAACTTGGAAAAAAAGTGTGTTCCAGAATGAGTAAAAAGCCCGACCTGCTCGGTCTCACTTTGTGCAAGAACTTTTTGGCAGTTTCTTGGAACAGGAGCTTGTGGGTAAATGCAACATTGAATGGAAGGAAGGAACAGCTCAAACGGACCGGACATAGGAAGGCGAGACAGGCACATGAGCAGCTCATGTGTCTGTCTCGCCTTCCTACACGTCCCGTCCGTTTGAGCTTTTCCTTCCTTCCATTCAACATGAACCAGCCAGCCCGACAAAGCTCTCTTCTTGAAATGCAACATTATGTCTTTTGCTTGTCACCATACAGTGCAATAGCGCCTATGTGTGTGTCAATTTTTCTGCTGGATTAAAATTTCAGAAATTGTTGAGCACTCTTTCTGGGAATGTAGCTTTGTTGCATATGCAAAAAATATATCTTTCATTACCTTTGAAATAATCCACAGAAGGAATTAAGGGTTGAGCAATGAATATGGGTTCTGCACACTATTCGAAGCACTGTTTTATGTGTTTAAAAAAGCTCGCGCGGTAATAGGTAGTGTAATGTCTGTGATATTGTTAGTGGCCCCAGGTCCACCAGGAGCCAGAGACAGCTTGAACACACATGGCAATGTAGTGGACCCACGGACGGCAATGAAAATGACAGGAAAACAAAACAAAAAGAGCATCCTACATGAATGGCATTGTTTAATGCCAATGGCTGGCAGCGAGGTGTGGGACAGCAGCGTGCGTCGCCTGCATGTGGCTTGGAGCACTGAGCGCTTGCGTCAGATAACATACGGGCTGGCGGCTGGCAGGGTACCATGATGCGTTGCCGAATGCCACTCTCACGCGGCCACGTTACCTGACCGTTCCAGCTAACAACGGCATCACTGTTCGGATGCGCACGTGTGGCCAGTCCGCACGAGCTGTCATCCACATCTACATAATTACAATGCATTTTTATTTGCACAAGGTTTAATGATCATTAAATTTAGTCCCCAGTGTCCGTTTATTAAAATTGTACTTTTGACAAATTAAATACACATTTGCAGAAATACATTTTTAGTTCATTGCCAATATGCTACCCCAAATATGATTTTGAGCACTGATCTTTGAAGGCAGCTTGAAGTGTGCTTGAAATATATTTTCAAGGAATACCATTTTCATAATTGAGGCATACTTTAGGCGCATTGCTTTCACATTTACAAAAGTACATTTTAAATTCATTTTCAAGATGCTGCCCCAAATATGATTTTAAGCATGGTTTTTCTAAGGATGCTTGAAGGGTGCTGCAAATATATCTTCAAGGGCCACCCATTTACTATACCTGAAGTGTACTTCAGACAAATTTATTTCATATTTGCAAAAGTACATATTTAATTCATTTTAAGTATGTAAAAAATGCCTACATATCTTTTCACCTATTTGAACTATACTCGAAATGTACTTTAAGATACGATATTTTTGACACATTTTAAAAATACATTTTGAATATTCAGCAAGGAATTTGATGAACATATTTCAGACATATTTTGAGCACATTCGTGAATACGAATTACATTTAAAATGCGTAAAAAATATGCCGCTGTGTATTCCAAACGTACTTCTTTTTGCTAAGGGTAGGCTCGCTTCATTCGTTGGAGACCACCGCAGAGCTCCGTTCGAAGGCGTTTTTAAAAAGATCTAAAGGCTGTTCGCACTCAGTATTGCGTCTTTGCCGTACGCACTGCTGAAATATTTTCGTTCTGAACATTTGCTCATTAAAACAGCTCTTAAGGGAGACCGCCCCGTCCTCGGCGGTCTACCAAAGGAGAGAGCACTAACCAGTGCATATTAACTTCCTTACTGACAATTTTCGGCGTTTATGCAATTTAGGAAAAGAGGGCTCAAGACGCGTCATTCTCGCAGTGCCTCAGTGTAGGACGACTTCATATCATACGGCGACTTCTTATCAGCCCGTCGTTTTAGCGCGTAACAATCTAGAGAAACTATTTGGCAAGCAATTCACACCAAAATTAAAATGGTTTCTGTAGAATCTTGCTGGGCTATTAAGCTCTGTCGTCACCATGCTCGGCTAACTTGAATGCAAAAACAAACAAACGCCAGCATTTCCTGGAAGCAAAATGAGAATTGGGCTCTAGTCTTCATCCTTCGCAGCCCCTTTTTTCGCTTTGTTTCCGCGTTACGTCCAACGGATAATAATTAAATTCTGCATTTATAGCCTGCGAAATGCTTACGCACCGCACCTATTTTAAGCAAAACAAGCCCAACATTTGACGGAGTTTTACTGAGCCTAGTATTTATTGGGGGTGTGTATTAACCTCTGTTTCTTCAATTATTTCCCTATATAACTCATGCGTCTCCTAGGTACACGACAATCTAGTAATACTACACACTTTGAATTAGATGCATTGAATATACCACACAAATGAAGTTTAATTTTGTATACTCATTTTATACGCTCACCATAAGTCGCTTGTTTCTTACAGTTTACAAAAGTGCGCCTGAGCTAGTTTTTATCGTGCGAAAATCTACAGTGATATTCGTCAGGAGGCTGGTTAGATTCTTATTTTTTGCAGTAGTAAAGGTATGCTTGGGACGATCCCAACGAATTACTACTTTCTTTTTTTACATCTCAACCTAGAATTCCTTTCTGTACTGACAATTTGTGCTAATTTTGGGTTCGTCAGAATAGTATGATTCTGGTTACCAGGAATCATATACATCGCGAGCATCTATGATGTTGGTATAAACTTTGTAATTAATATTTCACACACTTAGGCCTCTAATTTCTTCAAAGGACAACATTGCTCTCGAACTGGCAATGCGATTCACAAAGAAAAAAAACGATGCGGCAGTCTATTCTTCAAACTTAGCTTTCTAGAAGCAGGACAAAAATCACAGCGGCAACAAAAAAAAATATGTAAACGGAATCCTGCCGGAGAAAAGCCCCGCTGTTTTCGAAATCCGAAGCCGGCGCAATTTGGCATAGCATGTTGACATCTTCTTACACTCTCCAAGGGTGGGATAACAGAACTCTGCCGACCTATTTCTTATTTTCCAAGAAATTGAAATCAACAGGTTTCGTTAATGGCAAAAATCGAGCTTCATATTTTCTCGCGAGGCTGGACTATAGTTTGCTTTTATTGATGCCAAGACGACAGAATGATTGCGGTATAGTTTGCGTGTTTTTCTACAAGTCAATGACTTCCTTCCCGAATCGTACAGAATCGCTAAACATAAAAAGAATCATATTATGCTTCAATGAAAAACACATATATGCATACTTCTTTAGAAAATAATAACTTGCAAATACTTGCGATGAATGCACAATGAGGAGCTTAATGATGTTGTGAGTGCCTTTTCTTTTAGCTAGAGACTGATAGCGTGGGCTGATTGAAGAGCAGTTTCATTCATTCTTTTTCGAGGGCTATTTTGAGATTCACTACGTTCGATATTAGGCTAATGGAGGAATATGACAGCTAAAAAGGCGAGCAAAACAAAGAGATTATCAGTTTCGTCACAGATAAACTAGATTCCCTTCTTGAAAAGTGTTGAGATTTGTGTTTTTAAGCTTCTTGTTTTTAGGCTTCTTTCAGTAAATACGTTCGACAATATGTGCTTCCAAACAAAGCAGTTTATAGAGAAATTCGCAATGGAAAAGAGAAATTCCGCACCCAAGTTACAGAGCTGAAAGCGAAAAATCGCATAACGAGTGACTAAGAGTTAATGTTTGGAAAAAAGGAAGAATGTGACAATTTTCGCAAAACTACCGAAATTGAATTTCACATTTAAATGGGCCAGATCACATATCATGGCGGCAAGGGTAGGCATTGGAATTGTCGATGGGTTTAAAGAACTGTAAGATGAAACAGACGAAGCTCCAAGAAACAATGTGATTGTTGGCGTATATTGCGATAACATATAGCCTTAAAACGAGGATTCATTGCTGACTTTAGAGGACGGAGGTTGGAGGGAGGTTGGTAAGGAACGCTGGAAGAAACGATCAAAGGTTAAAATAGCTGTCCTTGAAAATCTGCAACCTCTTGCAACTATCGTTCTGAAGAGAGTGATTGCTCTTGAAAACATTTCTTTAAAAATGTTCAAATGCTGTTAGAGCCAGCGGAAATAAAGTTACCCTCGTGCCTGACAAGCTGCGCCCTGATGGCGTCCCGTATGTGTCAGGTGTCATCAATAATGACTGCAATATCATTAGGAAGAAGTATACCCGCGCGCTCCAAGACATGATTACTGCTTCAATCATACAGCCAACATACGGCTGATTTTGAAACAGTAAACAATGATTATTTGAACTCAAGCGTCAAAAAGCTTGCCTCCTGTATAAAAGGAGAAGATGAGTCGGCGGAGCTGTAAATTGCTATTTTATTGCACCTGCAATATATAAAACTCTGTGTGTCGGAATAATTGTGTAAGGAGATGCTGCGGGCTTTTTTTTTTTTTTGGAGTACAGACCACCACATTCGGCACTTGGCATTTCAACATAACATGCGCACGAAAAGACTCAGTAGTCTGAAGCTTATTGTGGCCGGATATTTTAATCTTCCTTGTATTGATTCGAGGCTTTTAAAATCGGGCTTTCTTTCTGACAACGTTCTGACAAAACCTTTCTCAATTTGTTTGAGCACAACCCAATGCAACTCTCAATTCAACCAACTCCTGTTACTTCTTTTCCATGCTTAGTTCTTAACATTTTATTTATTCATCAATCCATAATAAATTCGATATCACGATCGATCCTAGCACATCACGCCAATAAATTTCTTCTGTGACTTTCCCCCTGCATCAACAAAGAAATGCAGGAAAAATAAGGGGCTTCGTTTGACACGGCTGGCTGCCTTCTTATGTTTTCCATTGCACGACATTCATGCGATATTATGCCCCCTTTGGTGAAAAGTGTAAGAGATGACACTAGAGCTGACAATGGAAGCATAACAATTCACCTTAATTCGTACATCGATAACTTCGCTGGTAACGATTTGTGCTTGTTACGTAGCAAGGTTTGATGTTTCTCTCTTGACCTATTCATGCTCGACAAAGGTTTTTTAAGAAATTTGCTAAACGCAACGCAGGCACGACTAGAGATTTACTATATCTAAAGGAAGCGGGACGTACATTCAATAAGCCTGAGGTGCACATCATTTTACGAAAATTCGCTCGGCACTTTAAATGCCTTGCATTTTACCTAATTTTATTAATTAAGGTATAAATAATTTTGCAAATTTTGTGGCTAAATAACCAATTCCTAAAAACCCGCGTGAGGGTGCGATTAGCTCATCCTGAGGAATTACACTTCGATCGCTATTTCAGCTGCCTTTTCTTTACTAAAGCAATCGTAAATACACCACCTGATACTGCTGGCACTAAATTACGTGTTAAAATGGAGTTGTTAACATGAATTTCTGATTTCAACTAAGCCGCCCTAGAACAGTACGGTATTCCGAATGCATTTTTGTGGCGTTACACGAAATAATTAGCAAGGTGCATTTTAATATTTAACGTTTCAGTCTTTCCTATGCGAATACTGCAAAATTAACGCTAGTAGTGCATGCTCAGAAAAGGCAGCCAACTGAGTGTTGTCATTACATCATTGTCATTCCTTTATATCTTTTACCAGGTAAAGGTGTTCAGGATATTCTGAGTATTCTCATCACCGTTAACTTAAATCAGCACTGTATTTGGTCTGCTTCCGAGCATGGCTTCGAAAAGTGGTTATCGCATCACCATTTATCGATGTACAATAGTTCGTCCAATGTTCAACCGATATATGTTATATTTCTTCACGTTAATAAAGGTTTTTATTATATTCCTAATTCCAAATTTCTGTCCCCTATAAAACAAGTCGAGGTTGAAAGTTTGCTGATTGCCTGGACTTCCACGTAATTACCCGATTGTTCCCAGCATATGCATTTTTTCAGCTCCAACTCCGCCTTCGAGTGAATTCCGTAGTTTCGAGGCAGTTTTTAAAGCTGCGTCATTCGTGACCTTTTAAAATTTAATTTGATCAACGACATCAGCTCAATTTGGGCGAATACGCAGTTCGCTGAAGACTACCTCATATTTAATTAAATTATGGTATCTGGAAATCAAAATGCGCCTAATAATGAGCGAAGTAATGTATATTTAATTAAAGTAAGGCATCTGAGAACAGGCATGGCTTAATATTGAACTAATTAAAGTCGTTGATTGATGGCAGATGGGGAGCATCCTACGCAACCGAGATAAATCTTACGCATTTCGCATAACCAGGAAAGATATCCAGTTCTGTTGTCTTGTACTCTTATTCTATCGATGACAGCTGGGTAACCGAATTTTGTGAATACAAGCGTCTTGGAGCCAGTAATATTACTTACTGTAGCCAAAACTCAAACATATTTGAATATCATCTTCAGCCTTTCGCAAACTATGCCTACTCAGCCACAAGTTCAACGATGCTAACGCTCATATTATGCTCCTAGCATGCACAACAGTTATAGGGACTAAACTGGAATATGCTTGTTTTCTATGTGACCCCCCTACAATAGACAACGCAAACGTTCTTGTGAAATTCAAAGGCGGGCCGTGCATTTGATTTATTCCCATTACTGTCATGTCAACTGAGTACTCGAAATAATAGATGATAATGATGTCCACATTCTCCAGGCATACAGAGTACTCCTACGACCAAAATTTATATTTCTTCCACTTTATCGAAACACCCACTTGGACCTTAGGTGTGAAGCTTACGTATGCTCTCTCACTACCAGACAGATAGATCACTTCCATAGGCTCTCCTTTGCTCATCACTTTACAAAGACCACTTATCAAAAAGGTTTTCGGTTTCCTCCCATGAAGGCTCCATACTGGCACAGTCTAACTGATTCTTCTTTCTTATCCTGGGACATAGTAGTATCAAGCGCATAAAAAGTCGAGAATGCTTATCTGCTGCGTCTTCTTGATTGAAAATGTGATTCATGTCCAAATCAGTACAGTGTATTAGCAAGTTCCGGCACAGTCCACTTAGATATGTTGGTGTGTTATTGTACAGTTGTGTGTTTCTTGCTTTTTCTATTTTACATATCTAAATTACTTGGCGCTTAACCTGCAGTACGCTGTATATAAATAAATAAGTAAAAACCAAGCGGCATCATGTTCGGCATTCATTATATGCCGACGGCATCGCTATTGATACGGTAGACGACTGGTGCCGCGAAATCAAGGATCGACCGCGAGACGTCTCAGCCATCGTGCAAGCTCACGCATCGCCATGTAGTCTCACCCACTCTATGAGAAAGAAAAAAAACCCGCAGTCGTTGATCGAGCTTCCGCCCAGTAAACTAAGTTGCCTATATGAGGCTAACCTGTCTTAGAAAAAGAGCATAACCAAGCAGAACAAAGCTTTCCTTGGTGTAACCGGGCTTAGCTCAGCTAAGCGGCACCAACCTATCTTTAGGCGACTTCGATGGTGGCTGCGCCAGGCACGATATCTGCTGTGCGCTTCCTTTAGTCCGTGACCAGTCTCCAACAACAAAAACTTTCGACGAGTTGGGTACTAAGCAAATGTGCAAACTGCAAACAATATTTCGGATTATTCTGGCACCCTTCCTGCTCTTTACGGGTCTCTCTGTCCGTCAACACACACGCGTCTCAGTGAGGCTCCTAGTGTTTCATCACCGGGCTCAAACTTCAGGAAAGGCTGCTTGCGGGGTATTGCAAATCGAGTGCCCCGAGTTTGGTGAGTCTATGGCCACTGGAAGACTTGTGAATGTATGGGCATAATTATACCATGTGATGTCCGATTTAACTGATTTATTTATAGGAAGTGTCGCGGCTTTATCCCACCGCTGCCTCCAGTTGTCGTGACGCTGGGACTAAGTCGACCCGGCCTTCACTTGGTAGCGTGCAGAGACTCGGGGTTGAAGTAGGATTGAATCTTCGAAGTTGGTGAAATATGTACAAGCAGGTTTAATGGCACTTTGAGAAAACTTATTTACAATATTTACACGAAAAAGAAGGGTACATCAGCAAAATGGCAAGCGTTAAGAGTTCATAGCGAGAAGCGACTGGATGAGCCGTTTACCCAGGGCTCAGAGCGACATTTCGTGCTCTGCAGCGTCCTTAAAACCCCCCTATGTCCAGCCCCTCTCTGAAGATGTTGACCAACCAAATCCAGGGCACGCCCCTCAGGTATCGGCATCCAATCGAACACATCACTGCACTGATGGTCTGAAGCACTGACTGGTCCGGCATTCATTCGTTGGGCGTGATCACTTGTTGGCGGGAAAAGCTTGGGAACGGCGAGGAGAGGAGGTACATTTCTATTCTTCAGCAAAGAAACCACAGGCTGGTTCTGACAAGGGGTTTTACTTCTCAGAAACCCGAGTGCACGTGGCGCCGCATAGGGCTCCCAACATTGTCCCTTTTCGACAATTGCAAATCTTTCCTGCATTCCCGGGAAATCACTTAATGGCCGTATGAGTCATGCTCCTTTCTTGTCCTGCACGTCAGCGGACATGTCGCTCTGTCGTCTCCTTTGGAAAGTAGGCATTCCTCACTGGAAGATAGGGCTTATCGACTGGAAGGGTGAACAAAAGAAAGAAAGCACTTCCTGCTATTTCCCGCAGGGGGACGTTTCTTTGTGTTTTTCCAGACGTTCTCTTGACAGGGTCAATTTGGCATTTGCAGGTTGTCCACAAAGCAAAACAGGCTTACAAAACAGGATTCCTGGAAACAGGCTCACTTAGAGCCATTGGACCATCACCACATTTTCACAATACTTTTCCAGGCCCACAGGCGAACAATAGAGCGCGCAAATGCGGATGCTTGGTCGTAACAGCCTCCTCCCCCGCCAGAAGAGTCTCGGAGGGCAGCAGTCCCAGCTGCTGCATGAAGAGACGACTTAATGGCCTGCACGTGAACGCTTGAAGCTCGCTGTTGCTTGTCGCGTTGTCTTGATTGTTGTAGGCCAAATTGCTCGAGCTGTCTGAAACTCAACCACATGTCGAAGCAAGCACTCGGCTCTCGTCTGAAGAGACCAGGTTAAAAGAAAACTGCCATTGTTGTTCGAGAAAAGCCCACTCTCAAGACGTTCAGGACCCACGTATTCCTAGAAAACCAAACGTGCTGCTTTACATAGCCACACATATACAAGCGCACGAAAAAAAAAAAAAAACCTGATTATCAATTTGGATACATGGTGAGGAACATCTCGGACCGCTTAGAAAGAGCGGCTAAGCGCGTCCGCATTCCCATTTAACTTCCCCTTTTTGTATCTTATTTCAAAATTGTACTGCTGTAAAATCAAGCTCCACCTAAGAAGGCGACTGTTCTTCGATGTCGCAGTTTGCAGCCAAGCCAGGGGACAATGGTCCGTCTCTACGGTGAATTTGGCCCCTCCAAGATAGCACTGCAATTTTTGAATGGCCCATACAATGCAAGCGCACTCTTTCTCTGACGCGCAATAAGCCCTCTCTCTAGAACTCAGTTTTCTGCTCAAGTAGAGCACGGGGTGCTCATTACCGTCGTCATCTCTCTGGCAGAGAACAGCACCTAACCCTCGATCACTGGCATCACACTGGACCGTGAATTCTCGGCCATAGTCTGGAGCTCGCAATACCGGACGGCTAATCAGCACAGCCTTCAGGTTTACGAAGGAGGCTTCCTTTTGTTCGTCCCAGACTACATTTGTCGGTTCTGTCTTGCGGAGAGCGTCGGTCAGAGGGCTAGCCAAAGCTGAATAGTTAGGGATGTAGTGATTGTAGTACCCAGTCAGACCCAGGAATGCTCGAATTTCCGTCTTCGTGCTCGGCCGCGGGTAGTCTGCTACCGCAGAAATCTTAATCTCGCTGGGTTTCCTGAAACCTTGACCTACATTGTGACCCAAGTAGTCCACGGTCGCCCTTGCCAGGCAACATTTCTCGGCCTTTACGGTTAGTCCAGCTTGACGCAAAAGGCTCAGTACAGCTCTTAGATGTACCATATGGTCCGCCCATGAGTCGGAAAAAACCGCAATGTCGTCTAAATAAGGCACCGCGAATGTTTCACACCCCTTTAAAATCCTATCCATGAGTCGGGAAAAACAAAATGGAGCATTTTTGAGCCCGAAACTCATCATTGTTGGCTGGTAGCTGCCCGTCGGAGTGACGAAAGCCGCGTATCTGCTGGCGCGTTCAGTGAGCGGTACTTGCCAGTATCCTCGAGTAAGGTCCAGCGTAGTCACATATGCCGCTCTACTGACCTGTTCTACTCTCTCCTCAATATTCGGAATAGGATACACTTGATCCCTGGTGAGAGAATTTAGCTTTCGGTAGTCTACCACAGGCCTAGGGTCTTTACCTGGAGCTTCTACTAAGATCATAGGCGAAGCATAATCGCTTTCCGAGGGTTTTATTACTCCTAATTCCAGCATGCGAGTTACTTCCATATCCAGAATTTCTCTTTGCCTTGGAGAAAATCGGTAGCACCTTGATCGCACTGGCACGTCTGAAGTCAGCTCAATATCGTGCTCAGTCAAATCAGTCCTGCCTGGCCTGTCCACGAAGCAGGCCTCAAACTCTGTTATTATTTCGCCCAGATCGGACAGCTGGGATTTCTTTAGTTCTCCTCTCTGCTCCGTCTTTCTGAGAAGCTCCTGAGCGTTGCTTCCTTTTCCGCTGAGGCAAATCAAGTTGTCCCCCATCTCCTCGGGAAGGTTTAACGTTAGATTTACCACGGCTTCCCTCATAGCTAAGTCCTCTCGGTTTTCACTTAAAAGTCTCGTTAGATTACTAGACGCTGGCGGCAAGAGGTTACTCCCAAGGACGTCCTCATTCCGCGTCTCATCAAGCTCACTTTCAAGTTGACTTATCTGAGATGCCTCGCTCTCAAAGTTTTCTGACCTGCTATCTTCCACATCGACCACTGTTTTAACTGCCGTTTCTTCCGCTGTGGAATTTTCTGGTATGAGCAGTGTAGCTAGTTCTCGCGCCCTTGAACGTGTTAAGGCTTGCACAACTCTGTCTCCGAACAGGATGCCCCTCTTTCGCAGTAGCATGTCCGATTTGTTGGAGAACAAATACGGATAGCACTTAGGAAGCTTTCCTGAAACGGCAGCCTCGGTTGTTAATTCGCCGAAAGGGCCCTCGATGACCACGTTCGCGATCGGCAAGCACACACTCTGTTCCTCAACTACCTGTCGGATCCACGCACACTGTCCTGTATAGTCGGAAGGCGACACATACACCGGATGGACAACATCCATCGTTGCGGCCGAATCGCGCAGTACCTTGCAAGGCTTCCCGTTGACTACTAGGTCATGCATGTAAGGTTCCAAAAGCTGCATATTTTCATCGCGGTCACTGACATACGAGAAAACAAACTTTTCTTTCCGGCAGTTGACGGCAATGTGACCCTGCTCATTACACCTAAAGCATGTGAGCGGCTTCCTAGCCCCAAGCTTGTTCTTTGTGTTCTGCGCGTTGGTCACTTCCCCACTTTTCTCACTGCCGTCCTTTCTAGGGCGTTTGCCTGAAGAAGCCTTCCTTTCTTCGTTTGCAAATCTAGCAAAGTGCCTTTTCTGACGGTTATTTACACTCAACTTGGGATTGCGGAGCCTATCCACTGCTGGGTTGCTGAATTGTCGGCGCGAAGCGTACTCCTCAATGACTTCGGCAGCTTCAGTTGCCGACTTAATGTCGCCTCGGTCCTGTAACCAATTTCTTTCTTTTTCTGGGAGGCAGTTATAAAACTGCTCCAAAAGAATTCGCTCGACTACAGCGTCCCTATCACTGTAGGAATCAGTGCTCTTTAGCCACTCGCCCAAATTTACTCTTAAATTGTACAGGAATTCAGGGTAACTCTCGTCCCTGGACTTAGTAGCGTTCCGAAAACGTTGTCTGAACGCCTCGGCGCTAAGCCTATACTTTCTCAGAAGGCAAGCTTTGACCTTCTCGTAGTTGTCCGCGTCCTCCTTGCTTAGCCGCGCGACAACCTCCGCTGCCTCGCAGGGCAGAACTGTCAATAATCTCTGAGACCACGTGTCTCGCTGGAAGGACAGTTTTTCGCAAGTTCGCTCAAAGTTAGCCAGATACAGACCGATATCCCCTGATATCACATATGGCTGCATGTACTTTGACATCTTGAAATCTGCCTCCTTGTTGAGACGAGGTACCGCTAGCTGGGGACAATCGCCCGACCTCTTGCTCAACTCTAGTTCTAATTTCCGGAGCTCAATTTCTAGCTCCAGCCTTTTTGCTTCTCTTTCAATTTCACGCTCTTTCTGCTGTCTGAGCTGTTCCTTTTTTTGACCGATGAGGTTCCATGCTTCACTGAGCTCCTCATCATCGGTTCCTAGATCAGTGATTGCCTTTATAATCAAGGGTTTTCGTGCCAAACCACTTGTATCAATTCCCAATTCCTCACACAATAGCAACAGGTCCGGTTTCTGCAGCTTTTGTAGGTCCATGATCGCTCCGAGTGTCGGCTACTTCCAAAACAACTGTGCAAACTACCAAAACCTAAAGGCGTTTCCACACTCTTTTTACCAGTTCTAAAATCTAACCCTGTTCTAGAACCTGGTCCACATCAGAAGAAAAGCCAAGCACTCACCCACACATGCGATCGATGTTCCGAGCTGCTCTCTTGTTGGCCGATTGTTGCGCCTGCTTGTTGCTTGAGATGCCACCTCCGATCACCAGATGTTGTGGCTTGCAGATCCAGATCCCACCTCCAGTCATCAGATGTTGTGGCTTGTAGATTCAGATCCCAACGCTGGTCACCAGTTGTCGCGGCTTTATCCCACCGCTGCCTCCAGTTGTCGTGACGCTGGGACTAAGTCGACCCGGCCTTCACTTGGTAGCGTGCAGAGACTCGGGGTTGAAGTAGGATTGAATCTTCGAAGTTGGTGAAATATGTACAAGCAGGTTTAATGGCACTTTGAGAAAACTTATTTACAATATTTACACGAAAAAGAAGGGTACATCAGCAAAATGGCAAGCGTTAAGAGTTCATAGCGAGAAGCGACTGGATGAGCCGTTTACCCAGGGCTCAGAGCGACATTTCGTGCTCTGCAGCGTCCTTAAAACCCCCCTATGTCCAGCCCCTCTCTGAAGATGTTGACCAACCAAATCCAGGGCACGCCCCTCAGGTATCGGCATCCAATCGAACACATCACTGCACTGATGGTCTGAAGCACTGACTGGTCCGGCATTCATTCGTTGGGCGTGATCACTTGTTGGCGGGAAAAGCTTGGGAACGGCGAGGAGAGGAGGTACATTTCTATTCTTCAGCAAAGAAACCACAGGCTGGTTCTGACAAGGGGTTTTACTTCTCAGAAACCCGAGTGCACGTGGCGCCGCATAGGGCTCCCAACATTGTCCCTTTTCGACAATTGCAAATCTTTCCTGCATTCCCGGGAAATCACTTAATGGCCGTATGAGTCATGCTCCTTTCTTGTCCTGCACGTCAGCGGACATGTCACTCTGTCGTCTCCTTTGGAAAGTAGGCATTCCTCACTGGACGATAGGGCTTATCGACTGGAAGGGTGAACAAAAGAAAGAAAGCACTTCCTGCTATTTCCCGCAGGGGGACGTTTCTTTGTGTTTTTCCAGACGTTCTCTTGACAGGGTCAATTTGGCATTTGCAGGTTGTCCACAAAGCAAAACAGGCTTACAAAACAGGATTCCTGGAAACAGGCTCACTTAGAGCCATTGGACCATCACCACATTTTCACAATACTTTTCCAGGCCCACAGGCGAACAATAGAGCGCGCAAATGCGGATGCTTGGTTGTAACAGAAGGGAAAGGCGCGGTAACTGTCTCACTTGTTTTCTGTGGACACCGCAACCGCGCCGTAAGGGAAGGGAGGAAGGTGGGAGTGAAAGTGGAAAGAGAGAAAGAGGCGCCGTAGTAGAGGGCTACGGAGTAATTTCGACCACCTGGGAATCTTTAACGTGCACTACCATGTGATGTCAACTGCCACAACGTACACAGATAGAGAGTAAGGAAGAGAGTTTCAACATATCGCTAGTCTGCCCTGCTGCACCATTGCACGATGTGTTTCTGGCTTGCGCACTGCCACCGCTGCAGTTTGGCTTAAAGGCATCGGAATTTTTACGTGCTGCGTGACAAAAGCAGCCGATAACGACATTTATTCTTAAGACAAAAGTCTTTTTAGGCTCATGGAACGAAATCCGATGCGCGAGACTTATGCGCGAGATCTGTCATATTCCGCGGGATTCCGCGAGTTGCGGTGTTGTCTAGCGTTGCTGTCATCTGGAATCCCACACTCGAACGCGCGCCAAGAACGCCATGCGACAGACGTAATGGTGCACCGCCTAAACTCTTGCTTGCCGGAGACAGTGTGACAGACACCGCGTCTTTCGTTTCCTGTAAACCTATTACAATTTTATGTAGCACTGCAACGAACCCCGTTACCAGGAAACAATGAGAGGAAAATGATAGGAGGAGAAGAGCAGGCTTTCGCCATTCTTCTCCTAAAAGAGATGTAAGAGACGTTCTATTTTTCTAGAAGGTTATTTCAAATAACATTTCTTAAAAGGTTTTGCGTAAACTTCGTTCAAGCCATCCTCAAATGCACGTCACGGTTAGTTCACGTAATGTGCAATACGAAAAGCGAATGACAAAAGACGGTCCCAGGGCCGGAGAGCAGCATCAACTCGGGTGTTGTAGGTCAAATGCGTGGCCTGTTTCTTTATTGGTTTATTATCTTTAAGCAGTAGCTTAGAAGAGGTAGAGAACTCAGAAAGACACACAAACTAGAGTGCTCGTGTTGTTCGTCTACATTTCTGTCCCCTCAATCCGATTGCTTTGCATTATAATTTGTTTGCCAACATTTTAAACCTTAGTCAATATGGAGCGCGTTTTTCCAGAGTGTTCGGCCCACATGACGAATAAACTCTGCAGTGTCGCCGGACTTACCGCATGCATGGCGAGCGAAAGATGCGGGTGCGGTAAACGCCTCCTATTGAGCAAATTCGCCGCCAGGCCGAAGGAGTTCCACATGCAGAATAATACTACTCGGATAAAATACGCTGCACGCTGTACAGGCTTAACGTAATTTGATGGTAACCACGTCGTGCGTTAGCTTTTTGGATTAAACTAGTTCGATATGATCTGTTCTCGAAAGAACTCTCCAAAGAATATGCCGACTTAGGCAGTCGAAGGACTCATCAAGTTTGTTGGTAATCAATGAACCAGCACGTTAGGAAAAGTTTATTCGATAGTTTCTGCCGGAAACCATCTTCATAACATTGAAATCGCTTTAGACTATGAGTACCTGGAGTTTGTGCAGGCGCGTGCATGTTCTGGGGGGCACGCGCGTCAATTTTGTCCGCTGCCACATGAGAAGGGGTAATAAAATCATCGCGATCTGTCTTCGTTATGCGTGACATGATTATTGTGGAAGCGACATCTCTTGGCGTCTCTTTACTTTGGGAGGTCGCAAGGCGGACGTGAGCTGAATTACGTGAGTGAATAATCAACAAAGCGCGCAAGGGGGGCGCTTATCTTTACACCTCACGGAGTGCTGTAGGGAATCCCTGTAAAGGTCTTCTAATGTCACAGTTTGTGTACAGCGCCTGATGGGGGCGTAGTCGAGTGAAAACGGCGACTGTTAACCGGGCTCCGTACATGTTCACGCTCGGGGTGCAATCACGCCCTGCACGGCTGTACACTTTCATCGCATGGTTTCGTTGAACTTCAGGTCATGGTTTTAGCAAAGCACTTCCTTTTATTAGGCGTGAACCTAAGACAGATGGAAAAGTGGTGATCATGGCTGGTTTTGGTTTCGAGCCCGCGTTCTGCAAATGTTACAGCACACTATTGTCGACCACCCAAGTGCGTTTTTCAGCGGCGTTATTGACACCAAATTTGAGCATGGCTGTACGAAAATAGCAACAAAACTTTATTCGAGCACCTCTAATTTATTGTATTGGTTCGAACAGGTATCCAAGGCTTTACTATATCGTCGCAACGCAGGAATCAGTTAATGCTCTCTGTGGTCCTGGTATTGACTGTCATATCCTAGTATATAAAAATATGTTCTGGATTTAAATCTTTTTGTATGATATTTACACCCATTTCCTGTCCATCCCCAAAGCCCTCCGGCACGACGTCCCTCCTAACCTGAGTCGCCTTTAACTTTATTACATAAATCGTATTTCTTGTCTATGCCGCAATCATCAGTGGCGCTGATATATCAGACTTCTCTAAGCCTTACTCTGTGACATTGCCTCTCTACTTGGATCACAATCCAGCAATCTGAATAGAGTGTAGTTTTTCGCGAAGCCATGATTAAGTTCTGACTTGCAATGTGCTTGTATATACTCCGTAAGCGACAAATGTTTTTTTGAGCACAATCATGATGTGCGAAAGAACAAATCACAGCGGAACTGGTGCGTTGAGAAAAACGTCCTTCGTCATTGCTTTCGTTCTATCCAGCTTCGCATGAGCGCATGCACAGCCCGTGAAAAGCAGTGCCCGCTGTCAATGTCCGTATCGTTTGCCCTACAAAGGAGGGCTCGAACGATTCGAGAAAAACCTACTCCCGTCTGCACTATGCAGCGTGAACTCGAAACTAACGAGCCGGGGCGTGATCTCGCGGGCGTCTGCCCTTGCATCCACTTATCTGATAATTCAATAAAATTGTTGTAATGGATGCCTTGTAGTTTCTGTATTGTGTCTAGAGTATACCAACCCATTTCCGGTTAGTTAACAAGACCTTCCAAGCGCTTTCAATTTTAGAGCAGAAAGCTGTTTTTTCCCCACTTTCTGTGTTACATGTCACATATACACGAGTGACAATTTAGCGCCTGTCACCATCATTTCCTGGTGGAACCTGGTTTCCATGGCGACAGGCACCCGCGCCGACGCGACTATGGAGCTTTAGGGGCAGAGAAGGATCAGAGGCTAACTTGTGGCTGAGAACGGGGTGGATAAGATCACCACTAGGTACAACCTCTAAAACTGGCTTGCTAAAAGCTTCCTGATCTAAAATGTACCAGGTTGGGTATTTTTAGAACAGTCCGACTTGTTAACAAAAATAACAAAATGTCAAGGACAACATTCTTCAACTTAGGTTATACATTATTTGGTTTGGGGAGGGTGAATACAGCGATGATTCTAACGTTTCCTGTTAACATGCTCTACTACGCTATAATATTGTGAGCGCAATACAATTTACGATCTTCGCGTTTTCATGTGTTTTTAAAGTTCCCTAGGGTGACAGTTACTCTCTACCATTAAACAGGTGTTTTCCCAAGGAACATATATCTCGATATTGGATAATTGTAAAACGCCTTGCCATAGCCGTGGGCATACATAGCCCAGATGTCTGTACTATGCATCGCTACTTGCGTACACAACATTAAAGCGAGCAAATATTGCTGCGAGTAGCCGTCAATGTTCCCGTTTCTTGAATATCGCAACACTGATCTCATCATTTCTGCGAAGCACATGGTATCCATGAGTTTCCAAACCTTTCATCGGCCTCTAGCTGTTCCAGGATGACAGCCAGGTTTACAGGTTTTCGGAGCTCTGCAATGGATCAGACAGTTATAAAGTTTTTTTCCACATGGCCAGCGGAAACAAGAAAACAGAACATGACCAATGGCGATGAGATACCTTTATATGAATGACGGCAGACATGCTATATATTTCCCCATTACGTGTGCAATTGCCCGTTATATCAACGATCGGCCTGCAATTTGGGGAGTCGTTTCTCTTACCCATTTTGCAAACCAGCCTCACAATTCAAATCTTCAATTCCTTAGATATTATACTTGTCTCGAATAGCCCTCTCAGTACATTTAGCAGCACTTGTTTGATTATAACAAAGTTCAAGTGTAAATTCCGAGTGCATATTTTATCAAGTGTTGGGAACATGATGTTTTTATGGTTCTTTTTTAGCTCATAAATGTCTTTCGGACATCTTAGGGGTGTAAGTTTAGTGCACGCATGCACGTTGCTAATTGTATTGGAAGTGTTGATCGCCATGTGTTGCTCTCAGGTTCTCCGCTGCAGCGATAAAAGGTGCATTAAACTCATCCAAACGTTTTAGGGATTTCTCTTCGAAAATTTCCTTTCACGGTATCATCGAAGCCGGCCCCTTTGGATCTGCCCATCACTTCGTTAGCTTTAGCCCACGTTTCTACCTCTTCATGTTTGCTGTCTACAGATAAATGCCTCATGTATTTCCTTCTATATTTGTCTTGGCATAACCGTGTTTCGCGATGTTCAGAATTCCACTCTGTACGTTTCAGCTCGAGGGTCTTTACTGTTTTCTGCGCTTTTTTTAATTTTTGCCACGCCGTGCTTTGTCTTTTGCCATGCTTTTACGTTCATGGTTTTATGGTGATTGTGCATAGAGACGAGAAGGGCGGCTTGGTGGTGTTGAGTCTGGCAGGCTGGGGAACAGCCGGCCGATTTAGCAACAGGAGCCCTCTGCCGCAGATCAAAGCAGAGGCAGGCTACCGCAGCTCCAACGCCACAGTTAATAGGCAGGAACCTACTCCACCGCGTTCTACCTAATGCTACAGGACAAAAAAGCAGTGGAAACAGAAAAACTGAACATGACCGATGGCGATGAGATGACTGAATGAATTGCAGAGTGCCTAGTGCTAGCGCTCCTGCGCACGCCACTGCCTTCTTCTGCTTCCTCGTCCGCCACAATACTGTGATGTCCTGACGCACAAGAATACTACGGAAGTAGAGACCTCGGGTCAAAAGGGCAAAGCAACACTAGCAGAACCAGCACGCGTGCCAGTCACAGCTTAGCGTCGTGTTCGTCGAAGCTCCCGCGCTTCTTCTTCGGCAGCTACAGTATATTCAGCGATTACTTGGCAAATGGCTAATAAATGCAGGGATAAATCATCACAGACTGAAATACCGAATAGCAAATTTTTGGACTTTTCAGTCGGGGCCCGACCTTTGAAAGGAATAGTGTGCAGGTTACATGAGTCCTAGCTACTGTGCCCAGAGTGGATCAAGAGAGTGGTCACAGAGAAAGAGGGTAAGCCAGAGATGTTGCTCTCTATCTCTCTCTCTCTCGTCATATTTTCTTTGCGGCGATAAAAACTCCTAACCTTGTCAAACATAGGACTACACTTCTTCTTCTCCTCCTTCATTGTTTCACATGAATGGCAACGTGAGGCCAGAAATGCTTTGTCCTTGCCACTTTCCAAGTTGTTTCGGTGTTCCAGTAGTCTCTTGTTAATACATCGTCCTGTTTGTCCTCTGTCAAGCTCCACAAGAGAGTGGAAGCCTGGACACAACACCAGTCTTGCATCCAAAAAATGAGTCCCTATGTTTCACCCCACATTCTTGCTTGTTCGATTCTCTTTCAGATATTCTTTATTTCTCTCAAAAAAATGAAAGAAGGAACTGCGACAGAAGGCGGGTAGGCCTGACGGGGTCACAGTTCCCCATACAGTTCATAGCAGCGCGCAACACAGAAAACAAACGATAACAGAACATTACAGCAAACGCGGTAAATAAACATACTGGAGTAAAACGTAAAGAAAGAAACAGTGTACACTATACACCCAAAAAGAAAAAAACAGCATATGGCACACAAAACGCGGAAAAAGAAACTTGTACAGTAACATAACTTGATAAAAATTTGCATTTGCCAAATACAAAACCACACTAGAGCAATTATTCCACTTCGGAGAGTATCAACTGCTTTTTTATGTCTCTTTTAAATCTGCGTTTAGAGAGATGGAACATTGAACATAGGGATGGGTTTTTGAGAATAGCTGGGGTCTGGTAATTAAGCTTCTGTTTACCGTAATTTGTCCTTGTTTTTGGGACAAAGTTTCTGTGTTGTCTGAGAGGGTATTTAGTAGGAAATCGATTAGGAGAGACGGAGAAAAGCCTATTGCTATGATATATATTGTAACAAGGGGTATGTGTAGGCTCGGTTATCTTGAAGTAGATTATGTTTGTGGTATAGAGGCGATGTTGGTAAATGGTCCGGTCTACCATGATAACCCTCAATAGCCCGGAGTGCCTTTTTTTTTGCAAAATCAAAAGCTTGCGATAATTGCTATTTGTTGTGGTGCCCCACACCAGTGCACAATAAGATAACTTAGAAAACAATAGATCATAATACATAGATACTTTTAATGAGACAGGTAAAAGGTCACTGGTCCTGTAGAGACAGTCAACAGTTCTGCTAAGATCTGTGGCAAGTTTAGAAATATATGTATTCCAGGATAGGTGTTCATTGAACCAAACACCGAGAAACTTCTGAGTGGTTACCTGCTGTATTTGATGTTAGCATAACTTATATCAAGTGAGTAATTGATTGGGGCATTGATAGGTCTGAAAATCATATAACTAGTCTTTGACAAGTTTAAGCTGAATTGATTTGCCTGCATCCAAGCGTGCAATTTTACCATGTAGTCATTTACAGTAGTTTCTAAATCTGGCATAGTTTGGGCTGTGGAAAATATATTTGTATCATCAGCATACATGACCAAATCAGGTGAACCAGGTATGTTACAAACATCATTTACGTAAACTAAAAATAAAAGTGGGCCTAAAATAGATCCCTGCGGCACACCTTGAGTAACACACAAGAAATCTGAAACAAAATTATTGCATTTAACATACTGAGGTCTGTTGCTCAAGTAACTTCTAAGCAGGCTCAAGGGAGTACCTCGTATTCCATAGCTAGTTAGTTTGCTTAAAAGAATTTCGTGCTGCACGCAATCAAAAGCCTTTCGGAGGTCCAAAAATAAACTAAGTGTATATGCTCGGTACTCAATGTTGTCAATAACTTTCTCTTTAACAGCAAGTAAGGCTTGTTCGGTCGATCTATTTTTTAAGAAACCATTCTGGGACGGGTTAATTATATTATGAGCACTGAAGAACTTTTCCATTCTGCTGTGAATGACTCCTTCGAATACCTTAGAAAATACTGATAATACGGAAATTGGTTGATAATTCGTAACATCATTTCTATTTCCTCCTTTATATACTGGGCACACTCGGGCTATTTTTAGTTCATCTGGAAACACACCGCTGGTGAAAGGTAGATTATAGGATAAGCTAGAACGTCGCAAATTGATACCGACACATACTTTAAAGGTATGGCTTTGATGCCGTCATGGCCGGCGGAAACATTGTTTTTTATTTTACCAATATAAAGAGCTACTTCTTGTGGAACCACAGGCAACAGCACAATAGAATTAGATAAAGGTTCAATGAGGTCACGCATGGAGGGGTTTGATAAAGATTTATCAAAAGTGTGTTTACCAGCTTCAATGAAAAAATGGTTTATGGTGTTTACTATATCAGTTCCACTGGTCTTGGAATCAGATATAAGAATTTATGCATTATCTTTGCACTTCTGCTTGGTTAGTTTCGTTTATCTCATGCCAAACTTTCTTGCGGTCTTTATATATTCTAGAGAAGCGTTCTATATAGTAAGCCGTTTTTGCTGTCTTGAGGTCTTTGTTTAATTTATTTCGGAATTTCTTGAACTCAGTAAAAAGGTTTGCATCACGAGTGCAGGCAAAGTTATGGTTCATTTTATTTTTAACCTGCATTCGTTTATATAACTGCTTATTGACCCATGGCTTTGTGGACTTTCTGAAGCTCTGCTTAACTTGAATTAAAGGAAATGCAGCATTATAATATTCAGTGAACTTTGCAAGAAATGTATTATATGACAAGTTGACATCAGATATGTAATATATATTGTCCCAACTGGTGTTTTCGATAAAAGTTCGAAATTTAAAAAGGTTTGTCTCACTAATATCCCTAGCTACCTTCTCGGTGCTTTCGGATACTGTTTTATTGTGGTTCATAGGAAGAAAACAAAAAATCTGGATGTGGTCGTTAATTTCAGAAGATAACAGGCCAGCCTCCCGTTTGAGGAGACATCGTATTTGTGACAAAAACATCCAAAAGGGAAGCTGTATGAACGGTAACTCTAGTAGGTATAGATAAAGCATTTATACAACCATAAGATGCTATAAGGTTATTGAATTCATGTGTGTTACAATCATCATGCATTAGATTATTATTAGCATCACCCATTATGACTAAAGGCAACCGGAAATTGGCAAGATAGAGCAGCAAACTTTCAAGAAACTTAAAAAAATGCAGTTTTTTCCCAGCAGGAGGTTTGTATATTACCACAATGATATCGGACAACGATACAGCTAAACACTCGACATTGGGATCCATCATCGAAATGTCTTCTAGTACAGATTGTGGATAACAGTTTTCACATACAAGGCCATACCACCACCTCTCATGTTCGGGCGAATGAGCCCATGATGCTGGTAGTTCTTGAATGGCAAATGATCTTCTTGAGATTTTAACCACGTTTCTGTAAAGAAAAGCACATCAAACTGCAGATTTAATGACTCAACGAACTCATCAAAAAGCTGTAACGTTCGTTCTTCATACTACGGACGTTAATATATATGCCAGAGAATCTTCCCATGGAAGTGGCAAACTTGTTGTTAAAGCATCGTGTGTCGTAATTAATGCAATAGAACGGGCTGTCCATGTCAATGAGATATCAATCCAGCTATCAGATAAGTCAACACCTAATTAGCCATTTTAGCCAGATCAGATCCTGCAGAGATTTTGATTGTGTCAGATGATTCATCCCTGCGTGGGAACATTTTGCAGCCATTCGTCCACACGAATTTCCAGCCGAGTTCCTTTTTTCGAGCAATGGTCGCTCCTAGCAGTTTTTAGTTGGCGTAGGTCAAGCGTTCATTGACGTAGATACGCCCGCTGCTGTGTCTGTGAAGCAAAGCTCCTTATTAGACAGCCCATGCTTTCTGGCCTTGGAAAGAAATGCATCGCGCTTATCTTGGCACTTCCCATTGAATAGCCTGTATTAACGCTGTATTAACAAGAGACTACTAGAACACCGAAACAACTTGGAAAGTGGCAAGGACAAAACATTTCTGGTCTCACATTGCCATGCATATGAAACAATGAAAAAGGAGAAGAAGAAGTGTACTCCTCTGTTTGACAAGGTTAGGATTTGTATCGCTACAAACAAAAATGACGATAGAGATAGCTCAATCATAATGTATTTCAACGGGCAATAAGTGTGTCAGCATAACTTGTCTTGCTCTTTCAAGCAAAGAGATGTCTTTTTTTGAGGGACTTTTTGTGCAGCAGGTGAACCCAGGGGTTGTTTCACGTGATTGTTTCGTTTTCGTCATAATTGGTTTTATCTGGGCCTTGGAGTAAAGGCTTAGGCATAGTTGTGAGTCAGCACTTGTACTGTGGCTTCCTTTTATCTTGTCCTGTGTCTTCTTGTTCGCGCTGTTTATATTAATAATGGATGTATACTAACTAGCCCAACAATGTATATTGGTATGTCGCTTTTGTTGTAATCGAGCTGTTGCGAACAGCAGCGGACCAAAGTAATGGTTGGAGCGCATAAATTCATTTCAAGAAATCGTTACAGACTATCAGGCGTGACAAAATAGAAAAAGGAGATAGCAAGGAAGGCAAATAAGAAACATTTCAAACAACAATGTCGGCCAGTGGAACAATGCTCCGTCAAAAAAAAAAAACCTGAACTAAAATAACTCAAAGCAGACTTGAGTGCCGCACATCAAATACCTGCAGGGTTAGCAAAACAAATTAGGGACTATAGCATGAATCCACCACACTAGAAGTTGCTTTTTTGAAGCAGCGATCACACTGGTAGCAGCTTATTAAAAATAGCGTCATGAGAGCATAAAGCCAAGTCGCCAAAAAAGCGGAAATAGAACGACAGTAATTATACGAGCACTTTTCTATTGCACTTCACGAAGATATATGAAAACTTTATTTTTATAGTAGGGCGTTCGGCTGGCCTACGAAGGCTCAAGTATGCAGGCAGTACAGGTTTTCTGTCGGTTTCTTAATCCCACTATCACGCTCTTAAATTTATGAACTTAGTGTGATTCACAACTTTTCTGGCCACAATTTGCTTCAAACCTCTATAGAAGTGCGATAGCTGCGACCACATCGAGCGCATGCCTAAGGATGTCTACATTCCTTGAAGGAGGGAGACTTAGCTGTGCTCGGGCAGTGATATGTGGTTTTTATTTAGAATCAATAATGATGAAGCTGTTCTGTAGAAGTCTCAGCTTTGCAGGTGCCACATTCCAACATGCAAATGTCATTAACGCTGTCGCATAAAAATTAGCAATTATCTAAAATGAGAAGGTTAATGCTGTGATTTTATTACTTATGGCTGTTGCCACCATGAAAACAAGTTGGTGCCATGGGCTCGTAGCATGGTGCAGATCCGGTGGAGGTGCGGGTACAAACAGCACATCATGGTATAATATCGTAATCCCGAACCTCCACCGAGAGGTTACGTGGCAAGAACGTTCATAGCACGTCACAACACATCACAGCAGACGGACAGCTGTGTAACACGTAAAACCGTTTATCTATTAGCCCTCATGAAGGTAATTCTTTTGATTCTTAATTGTGGCCACTCCGCACTTATCCGAGCGGTTTAATACACTGTATGATCACTGATGTTATGTCTTGTATCTTCGACTTCGGCCAGTAATAATTTCGCTTCTCAAAAGCCGGAATGGCATCTTTTCTCAGCGCTTTCATTTGTAAATAAAGACACTTCTCGTGCTGCCTAGTTGGTGTCCAGTGATTCTTCACAAATGTTTTGAAACGTGGTTCGATTTGTCGGGTGATCGTAGTACTATTTTGTCGTCCAGGAAAATTGTTCAGATTTTTTGTAAAGTTGAAGCACATACAATTTGCCAATTGTGGGGTAGGTTTCACTCCCTTTGAGAGGACGCTGCATTCGTTGCAGTTGAAAGGTTTACTAAGTTGTTTGACGTTGTCGATTTGACCACTGGTGTGTTCAAGTAATATGGGCCTCAAGGCGGTGAGCTAATTTTCATGTCGTGGTTTAGGTTTCAAGAGAGCGCGAAAAGATTTATCAAGAGGCTCGACGTTTCTTGATGTTGCCGATATCTGATTCGCTTTTATGCAATGTTTATCAAAGCTCAATATTGCATGCAAATAAGTAGCATTCAGATCAAATTGTCTCTCTGCAGACAGTTGATGTTGTTCTAGTTTTTGGACAACGCCCTTGTAACAGCTCCGCGGGATTTTACGCTGCTGTGGCTCAAGTGTAGTGGAGGCCCAGTTCGACGTCTTAGGAAGTGCTGACCTTCGCGAAACGCTGTACGCGTTTGAGGCCACGTTGGCTTCGCCTCCAGGAGTCACCAAAGCCGTATGTGCACCAGAATAGTTACGATAATTTTGTTCCTTCTTAAACCTGGGCGTAGTTGTCTGCAGCCATTACTCTAGCAGTTAGCAATCGCTGTATTCTGTGGTCGATGTAAAATAAATTGCTTGTGGACTGCCATAGCCTAAAAAGGAGCTGAAATGCAGTGATCCGTTGTTGAACAGCTTTCCCGGTTGAACAGATGCCTTGTAGGCAAGGTATCAACGTGTGAACATATCAGTAAAATATGTTGCTTGTTTTTGCACATGTAAAAGAAAATGCGTTTGCATAATTTAATTAGTCGAATTTCTTTATGTAAAATAATGTGCATGGAGTTTAAACAACCACTTGTGGAAAATAAAACAGTTACGGCAGTACAATTGACCAACAATAGATAAGCCCACATTATTTTGTGCATATTCCGCTATTCAAAACTACATTAGCAATTACTCCTTTTGAGTGCATAGCACTACTAGCCGTGATCTGAGACCTCGTCGATGTCTGTCCGAAGCTGCTCACCCTCTCTCTCTCTTTCTCTTCGGGAACTTCAAGTGTATAAAGAGAAGCTGGCGACGTGCGCGTCGCGCGATGCAGCATTGAGGAGGTAGAGCGGCCGCATAGATACAGAACAAGCCGCTCTCTCTCTCTCTGTCCATCCGTATCTGCTTGAACTTGAAGAGGAGAAAGAGGAAGTGGCGTCGCCTTCATCACGGACCTAACATTGAGGGGGCGGAGCGGCCGCATAGATGCACCCAGTGAGAGAGGGCTTGTCAGTTTCGGATGTGGCGGCCGTCACTGGGCAGCGATGCTCAAGCGAGCGAAGTGAGCAGTCGTAAGTCGCTCGCGCGTCCTCAACTTCGGCATCTTTCCCCTCGCATCAGTCACTCTTCAGCTTCACGGACAGTAGACGTGCATGCGCAGTGCTCCCTGGACATCGGCTTGACATCGCGTCGTAAAGCAGCTTTGTTTACCTCCGCGTCTAAGCAGTGCTACGCACCTACTTCGCATTTGAATACATATGGGAATCGGCGTAACTTTTTTTCTTTCACTTAAAGACTTTTGACGAATGATTTATTATTGAAACAGCGGCAAAAACAAGAAAGCAATTTGATGGAGCGAACGTAATGTATACGATGATGATGTTCTGAAAAGGGGCATTTTATTTGACTTATATTGCTAACATTCATAATTACGCTATGCAAAGCCTGATGCATTTTTTGGGACAAGAAAAATTAGCCAGGATACCAGTTTGCCTAGTTGTCATCTATAGCTTTAAATTTCTGTCTGGATGTTTGCTTTTATGTCTTTCCTCCCCGGGAATTTTGAGAAAGGTTTTGATTCTCACTCAGATATGTCTTCTTAGTCTGAAAACTTAAGAAAGTTAGAACTCGAAAGACAAGAAAGGAAGTTCGACGGTTTCACGCCACTTTATACGAAGATCAGGACACATGTCCCAGACAGAGACCTGCTGTGTCTTCAACCGTCAGAAGGGAGTTCACTTCAATCGAATTCCCTTGCTGTTCTTCTTTGGGTGTCACATCTTCTTTGGACTGCTCGTCGCTTGTAATCAACGACAGGAAAACTTTTTGCCAGTATGCCCCTCCACGCGAGACAAGAGCTTGAAAAAAGGCGTGCAGACGGCCTAATATTGAATTTTTTTCTTTCCTGCCACTTTTGCCTGTCACAGCCAGAACAGCCTAGTGGTTAAGGAGAACCTAACGATCCTGGGCATTAGAAAAGCACAAAAGCATCGTGCCATGTCTTGTGAAAATCATAGCGGTGCAGGAGGAAGAGCTGTTCCCCGTTTATTAGAAACTTTTTTCCAGACTGTTATCTGTCAAAACGATCGCGGTCTATCCGCTTGCCTTAAGTAGGTGACAGAACGAAATGCTTTGGTGCGATGCAACGTAAAAATCTGGAGCATCGATCCCAGGAGCGGCTAGCCGGAGTTTGAAACCGCTTCCGACCATATGCTAGAAGTGTAATTTGGAATGTTCAAACATGTCTGTTGCCAGTGGCAGGCTTTGCGGCCATGTAATGTTTGCGTGCAGAGCTATGACAAACTGTAACCGGTTAACCAAAACCATTTTGTGCTGGGAAGGAAAATCCATGTTGCGTTGTGTGTTTTAGAGTTGGTTGTTGGCTTTGGTCATCAAGAGAAAAATAAATAATTCGATTAAACACCATATTTTCTACTGTGATCTGGAGTTCCAGAAATATATCAGCATGGAAGGAGACTTATGAGAATGCAAAATGCTGATGTTTCTCGTGGCACTCGTGGAGTAGTTTTCGCCAGCAGCTCTGTCTCGTGCTGACCAAAAGTCCCCTTCGGCTAGCGACACGTATTATACACCCAGTGAACTGCCCTCTAGAATGTTCTAAATAAAGTGCTGCATAAAATCTGAATTCGCTTTAGTCGCCTATTACTAGCAAGTGTTCTTCATGTAAACAACGTGCTTGAGTATTGTTTCTATCCTTGCAGCAAATGATGGTTGTATTCAGACATCAGTTGAGTATTGGGGTCGCTCTAGCGTGAGTCAAGGCTCGTCTCGGGATGCCTGACAACTAGCCTCGAAATAAAGTGCCAGCTTTGAGGTCCTCTTTCAGCGGAAAAGGCGGCGCTTGTGTCTTTTCGAGAAATTCACGCTGCGCTGGAATTGTATTACAGATAAGTATCTATGAATATAATCACAATGTTTTTTCGTCGCATTTGACGCATGCTTCTTTGTGCATGCGTCAATGCCGCTATTTTTTTGCATTTACCTTATAGGGCAAAGCCGCGCCAGCTTTTCAGGTGCAGAGAAGATGACAGGGATGCCTCACTTCCCTGCTACCTTCTTCAGACGTTGGGAGAATACATGGATGTAAGGAACGGCAATAGACCTTGTTTCCTGGCTTCTGGATTGTTGTGACCGCCCTCGTTGCTCACTCTCCACTTCCCGCAACAGCTTGTTCGCTACCGAAGACATGAGTTCGCCCGGGTAGCCCGCGGCTTTCAGGCGTTCGATTTGGCCCTGAACGCTAATGGTGATAAAGTGCGCACACGACTTTTTGAGAGCAGCACGTAGACAGTTAAGAGCAGTTCCTCTTTTTACCAATTTTGAATGGGCCGAATCATACCTCAACATTTCTTTTTTCGGCGGCGGACTGTAGCTCCAAAAGACATGCGCCTCCCGGAATAGGAAACACACATCAAAAACACGAAGACTGGTGTCCTCTGGCAACTCATCTGAAACGAACCTTTTCCGAGCAAACCTTAGACACGTCAAGCACTGCTTTACCACAGCCTCCCTACACTGAAATTTGCTTGCCTGACAACTACTAGGTAATCGTGAGCATATCTAAAAAGCTTAGCTATTATAGCTGCGTTGATGCACGTGTCGATACGCTTGTCACGTTGGGCTAAAAAAATCGTTTTTAAAACAGGCGCAATGCAAGAACCAATGCTGACCCCCGCCTTTTTAAAGAAACGTTTACCGTTAAAATCTATAAAAGTGGAAGAAAGATAAAATAATAGGACTTCAATGAAGCCTTTAAAAGATAAATCTGAAGAATACAGATTTGTAAACAAGGACTTGATTAACGCGAGCTACGTGAGACACGAGGTTTAATGTATGAAATACAGTGCTACATGCACGTGGCATATATGCATTTATTCGTCTCAACGCAGATATTATTGAATTCCGTGTCTAAATACCTTTGTGTTTGTACCGACGACCTAAGTGTTTTGGACGCCCTGATTTTGTTTCTGGTTCCAAGAGCTCGTTTTATCGTGTTTTACCCGTTTACGGCAGTACACGCTCTAAAACCAGTCATCGTCATGATCTAATTCATTGTCGCGGCGAGTCCTATGGGTGATTTAAACATGCTTCAAAAATGGGGATACTTAATTAGGCTCCTAATCGTAACACAAAAGGTAATTAACTTTCAGGCCTCATACGCATCGCACCTTCAATAAGATACCATTATCCAGCTTGAATCACTGATATTTTTGCCTTATGAGAAATATATTGGCTTCGCGACCTATATATTTGTAGGTATGGCTTCCCCCTTACTCAAACTCAACTCAGATAAATAATTTTCTTTGGTTACTGGAAAATTCATAAAAATGTAGCGTCAATTCGAAAATGACTTGTTGCTGATTTTAAATCTACCATCAGGACTCTTAGCTCAAGGCCTACGACACGTCAGATTTTCTGCGGCACTGGACCTTTGGCATCATTGAGTTAACTCTTGGTAACTCGGGCAATGAAACAATATATAAAAAAGCGGTGCTAGCACGATGAATTGGCGACCGATGGAGAAAGTAGTTTTAAGCCCAGGCGTGTCAATGTGCGCGCCTGAAGCTCACTTGCAAAAGCAAAGGCAGGTTAAATGAAAAAGCGCAAATAAAACACCGTATCCTTCTGTTGAAGTAAAGGAGCAAATGGTGAAGCATAGCAACAATGACGCTAAGATGAACATTGCAGTTCTCCATTTAGCGCTGGTTTGTGGTAGAAATATGGCACGTTGTATGCAGCAGTTCCTCAAGATGGCTTCTGCTTGATTAATGTCGTCGTTTTTACACAAAATCGTACCTTACCTGAATGCCTCAGGTAACTTTAAAAGAAAGCCGCTGGTTCTAGTTCAAATAAAAAAAAATCGTTCCAGCGAAGGTCCGCAAATTTTGCAGCGCCGGATAAGTGGCGGCAACTTGCATACAGGAAGAACTTCCGAAAACGACAACAAGGCGGCTTTCAGTGGAGACTGTATAGGCGGTCCCCAGGGGTTTATTTCAGCCACTAGGTTTCACTTCGTATGTGCGGTACAAAGCCAGAGGCCGACCACATATCAGGCAGCTCATGCGAATCTTGCTTGACTTTCGAAGGGCAACACCATGGTCCGGTTGCCTGAAGAATGGGATTAATACGTGCTATTCTGTGCTGCCACGAAGCCCATTGCATTACGGCCGCAATCCACCATCGGTGAAGGATTGTATTCGCCGCCTGGTGAAGTCTTCACCTTCGTGATAACATCAAAGGCTAGCCCTGCAGCGGACACGCTGTTTTTGGTATAATACATTGACGCGGTGGTAGGGAGGTTGTATCTTCGACATAAGTGCGCGACATGAATTATGCGTTGCAATCAGCATCCCTGGTCGCCTCGACACCGGTGCTGTGGGAATACAAGACGGGGAGCTTTGCGGTGCGTACACAGACCACAGCCAAATTGCTTACATAGACAATATGATGCCTCCCCCCGCGCGGACGCTGCTATTGCTTACTTGTGCCGTAGCATCTGCGTCAGCCTTCATTCGAAGGAGACGCGATTATTCTTCCACGCGCCGGAAGGATGCTGCGCTATCTGTATCCGCATACTTAACACACCTAGTTAAGTACAGGTAGGAGCGCCTCACAAGTGCATTCATTATCATGTACGTCATTCATCGATGTTTATTTTCCTATGTCTTCACCAGCCAACTGAATCGGTTTCTAGACAAATTCGATTGCAAGAAAGCAACGTATATACCTATTGTTTAACAAACACAGAGCTTTCTCTTTTAACAGATGGGGATTATTAGCCTAAAGCAAGGGCCAAGCAGGACTTCCAGAATGGTGTTACTGTACGGAAATATCAGGGACCGTCCTTTGATGTATGTTGTTTATATATCAATTCTCGCTTCTGGTTATGAAAATGAACGTCAAACCGTGCTAGCAATATGGCTTTTCCTATTCAGCTCTGCTGGGAATTGGAAGTGTATTGTGCGTACCTGCTTCAATGTTTGCTTTATGCATAATTCATGGTTCGAAATAAATTACTCGTGGCGTATTTGGCTCGTTCGGCTGAAAAGCAATCTTCGTGCCTTCTACGCAACCTAATTTGAGAAATATTTGTGTCGGAGAAACTATTCGCATAAAATTATGATGCAACCGTAATCAGTGCAGCGTGCATGGTGATAGCGCTTCTATTCTAATTTAGCATTGATCGCCTGGACACCATGAGTCTTGTTTTCGATAAGGTTTACAACCGATGGTATCTCCAGCTCTGACATACGTAAGTGTACGTTTTGATTGAAAAGTGAGGTGCTACTGTGTTCTTCCTTTCCCCGGATACTAAGCTGAATAAAATATATAAACATACGAGCGAACGAAATTGGTAGTATTAGGCCTTTTATAGGAATCTTAAGCCTCCCTTCAATTCGGCAATGCTTCCATAAAAGTCTCATTGGCACGACAGGCATGCTTACGGACGCGGTATTCGGACTACTATGGTACAAATGAGTGGGGTAGATGAAGGTTAAACCTAGTTTGAATAATATTTGGTCTGTGTTGAATTATTTGCAATGACTAAACAATGGTGAAACCATAATGCACCCGTCAACATCGAATAAATTGTATTTTGCGGTATATACCATATTTAACCTCCAAATGCTATAGATTTTATTGGCGCTAAATATTTAACAAAGTTATACGGCTATACTTGCTCTCATCACCCACCTACCCAGTGGTATACTACAATACAAATTTTATAGCAAACAATGATTCGCAATAATAACTATAGTAAATACAAAAGGAGTGTACTTGCTTTCAATGGTAGTGATCCATTGATATATCATACTGTTCGCTAATTATCTTTTGCATGAATTATTCCACTTTGATACTGCCTAATTTCCTTGTGGCTAACATGAAACAATGTAGTATACTTCCACAAACAATTACAATGGTATGTCCACAAAAAATATACAATGGTATGTTCGCAAAACATACTTAGCTTAGCCGACTATCCTGCGCGACGGCTCAGTTGTTGAGACATTTCGCTACCGAAGCAAAGCAGTGTTCCAATGTTTGAACCAGGTACGGCGTCCACTTTTCGATGAAGGCAGAACTATAAGGCGTCTATGTGCTGTGCGATGTTAGTGCACGTTGATTACACCCAGGTTGTCGAAATTAAAACGCAGCCCTTCACTAAATCTCCGCTTTCTCTCTTCCACTCCCACATTTCTTTTTTCCCTGAAGGTATGGTTTAGGTAGCCGCGGAAGTGTGTCACAGTCATTATACCTGCCTAATCCTACAACCCAATGCTGATTATTTAGTCGACTGGTAAAGGGACAATTTAACCACGACCGGGCTTCGTTCAAAGCAAGGTACACCATAAATTTCGGCTTCCGAGTTTGTACCCCTGAATTAGGGAGCCTATGCCTCAATATTTAGTCGAAAGCACAGCTGTATCTCCACGTTTTCGTTGCTATCTTTCTTACGCCTTTGTGTACGAAATTCCTGACTTTGAACAACACTAAAAATTCCCCAAGGTGAAGGAGGCGAGCCAGATGCTTGTTTGCGATCTATTTGATGAGTTCTTAGCCATGGTTTCGAAGATTCATTTTTTTATCATTTTCCCTCCCTTTGTTTATTTCAAAATGAGTTTCCAAAGCCTTCTCTGCATTGTGTTGTAAAGCTTGTTGTGCCTCTTTGTGGGTTAAAACAATAGACAGTTTTTTCTCGTCATAAATGCGTGTTTGATATCTAGTCTTGCTGAAGATAATGTAAAACATAAAAATGTGTTTTTGCAATACCATCGAAGCGAACGCTCATAGCAAGCAAGCCACATGTACAAGGTTCCCTAACTGAACAGCCAAGCCACAATTTTTGCGTTGTGGACGTCGCTTTGCGGGGACGTCACTTCGCAGTAGGGTTACCCAGGCTTCTCAGCTTTTAATGTTGTCCCTAGCGCCCAGAGACTTAGGGCAATCCAAAAGTATATGGTCGAGAGTCCCCCTCGCTTCGCAGGCTTTACATTTATCATTTTTTCTCTCATCTGTCTGGGCGTGAAACAACCAGACAGGGTTTGGGAAATTTCCGGCTTGTAATCGCCGCCAGGCTGTGGCCTCTTTATTATTTAAGCTAGGATCCGGTGGTGGCATCAGACACCTTGATAATCTATAACTTTCGGTTAATTTTTATAGGTTTGCAAACGTTCATCCATCGCCGGAAGCAGAGATTTCGGGCTAAATCAGGGGCCGCCTCGTTGCCGGGGGCGGACCTGTGGGCTGGGACCCAAATTACGGTGATTTTGCGATCGATTTTAGATGCAGTTGTTAGAATTCGGGCAGCTTCTTGAGAAACCCTGCCTTTTCCGATATTCCGGAGAGTGGTTTTGCTGTCGCTAAAGATCAATCTAGTCTTGATTCCGACGCAAATGAGCGCTATTGCGACCTCTTCAGCCGTGTCTATGTTTCTGCTTCGGACGGTGGCGGAGACATTGGTGCGCCGCTACCATCGACTACCGCGGGGACTGCCGCCCCTGATCGGCAAGTTCTTTTACTCTGAATTCTTTTGCTCTTTTAACCAGTGCTTCTGCTCTATTGTCCCGCATCTCCTTGTGGTATTCAGGGTGCATGTTGCGGGGAAGAGGACGGACAATGATGTTCTCGCGACATTGTGACGGTAGGGCAACCTTGTCGGCTCTGCCCCTGTCTGTTTTTCTACTCACCCATTCTTGGATGGTTCGACCCCTGATCGCCCTACTTAATCTCTCATGTTGGGCGATTCTCACCGCTTCAGCAAGTTCCGTCCAGCTATTATGCACTCCATTTCTATCAGGCGTTCCGTAGGAGAGGAGATGGGTAGGCCCAGCGCCCTCTTGACGCAACGCCGGATGAGTGCGACTATCTTATCCTTTTCATTCGTCTTGATGGTGAGGAATGGTGTGGCACAGCATATTCGGCTTATTATGTACGCCTGTAACAGTCTCAAGAGGCGTTCTCTTTTAGAGGCCTCTGCCTCTGATTTCAATCTTCCTCATCATCATCAGCAGCCTGACTATACCCAATTCAGGGCGAAGGCCTCTCCCATATTTCTCTACTTAACCCGGTTCTGTTCTAGCTGCATCCACTTGACCCCCGCGAACTTCTTAACCTCATCCACCCACCTAATTTTCTGCCGCCTCCTGCTACGCTTTAACAAGCGACCATCGGTTATCCACTCTTCGCACTACATGTCCTGCCCATGCTTATTTCTTCTTCTTAATTTCCACTAGAATGTCGATAACTTGAGTTATTTCTCTGACCCACTCTGCACGCTTCCAATCTCTTAATGTTACTCCTACCATTATTCGTTCCATAGCCCTCTGGGTTGTCCTCAACTTAAGTAGAACTGTCTTGGTTAGCCTCCACGTTTCAGCCCCATAGGTGAGTACAGGTAAGATGCAACTGTTGTATACTTTTTCCTTTGGCGATACCGGTAAGTTGCTAGTCATAATCTGCAAGTGCTTGTCAAATGCGCACCATCCTAATCTTATTCTTCTTGTTATTTCCTTTTCATGGTCCGGATCTGCGGTTTCTACCTGTCCTAAGTAGACATATTCGCCTACTACTTCCAGTATTTCGCTACCTAATGTAAACTGTTGTTCCTTCCCGAGGCTGTTGAACATTACCTTAGTCTTCTGCATATTGATTTTCACCCCTACCTTTCTACTTTTCCTGTCTAGGTCATCAATTATTATTTGCAGTTCATCCTCCGAGTTGCTTAGCAAGGTAATGTCATCAGCAAATCGCAGATTACTGAGGTATTCTCCATCTACCCTTATCCCTAACTGCTCCCATTCCAAGTCTCTGAATACCTCCTCTAAGCAAGCTGTGAATAGTACTGGGGAAATTGTGTCTCCTTGCCTAACACCTTCCTTTATGGGAATTTTGTTACTTTCTTTATGCAGTTAATGATTGCTGGGCAGCCACTATATATATCTTCCAGCACTTTCACGTATCGCTCGTCTACCCCCTGATGTCGCAATGCCTGCATCACCGCCGATGTTTCAACTGAGTCAAATGCTTTTTCGTAATCAATGAATGCTATGTATAAAGGCTGATTACATTCCGAGCATCTTCTTATCACTTGACTGATGGTATATGGATATGATCGATAGTAGAGTACCGTTTCCGAAAACCTGCTGGATTGCAGTCTAAGGTTGCCCTGCTTCTATTAGCGATTACCTTAGCGAGGCTCCCCCCGCAAAACAGGTAGCCGAACCGACACCTCTACCCTGCGACGTCAAAGGTGCTAACATCACCCGCGGCATCAGACACGGAAGAGGAGGCAATGATCACTGAACAGTGCAGACCACCTCGCCCGCAGAAACGAAGAGGCGGAGAAATGGATCCGCTGGTGGCAATATAACGTAGACTAGACGCCAAATACAGGGCGAGCCTCCAGCGGCTCAAGACAAGCATGATCAACATCATAGGCGCCCTAAAGGAATTCAAGAACAATCTAAGCAAACAAACACGGCTCTTGCTGCTATAGCAGAAAGACACACAGTGAGAGAAGGGATACTTGACCAATTACAACATGGGCAAAACGCAACCAAAGATTATTTCGACTGTATGGCAGTGGAAAGCCCGTTATACTAAGTGGCACGGGCAGAGGCTCTTTATTTTTCTTTCCTTTTCTGCCTCAACATAATATATGTATGGCAGTGGAACTGCCGAGGATTCCGGCGCAAGCGAGCGTTAGCGCAACATCATCTCGAGCAAATAGTTGAAAAACCTCTAGCCGTAGCCCTACAGGAAACTGGCAAAGGAGTGATTAAATTATCAGGATATCAAGCGTTTGCTAGTGGCCGGGGAGAAAAATCCCGGGTCACTACATTCGTCAAAAAGAACGTAGCGGTGATCAAACATGAAATTATTTCTCGCGACATTGAGGTGGTTTTGTTGAAATCATCACGGGTAGGAAGAATGAACCCAGTATTTTCGTCCTACACATATATAGCTCTCATCAGCAACACAAAGTTAAGACATTATTTCGCAAAGCAATGAAGGCAGCCGGTGCCAACCCCCTGCTAATTGTAGGAGACTTCAATGCGTGCCACCAAGAGTGGGGATATAATAGGCAAGATAAAAAAAGGCAGGCAGGTATGGGAAGATTTTTACGAATTAAACATCACCCTGCAGACAGACTCTGGCTGCCCGACCAGGGTGGGAAACAGTGTGAGCAAGACACAACCTCAGACTTAACATTCACCAAAAACATAGAGGAGCTTAGGTGGAAGAACACAGAGCCCAACTTTGGAAGCGATCACTACGTCCTCGAAATAGCGCTTAAACGGGGAGTCAAAGTAAAACGAGATAGGATAATCAGCGCAATCGAATGGGAGAAATTCAGACAAATTAGGGAGTCCTCAAACATAGACGAAAATATTCAAAACATCGACAATTGGGCAGAAACCCTCATCGTCACGTTAAGTCCGTCTGTTGTATTATAATGTGACGCAGTATTATAGATGGCAGATTTCGAAACTGCCTCCTCCAGACAAGATCTTACTTGCGAAACATATGACGGCATGGAGGCGTCTGCAAGCAGATGTTTATCCATATCCGGTCTTAAGTAAATATATATTTCCAGATTTTGAAAATGAGAGCTGCAGGATTCGCGGGCAGAGGGGCACCCTGAGTCATATAACATGGGAGTGTTTGCATTCCCTGGCAGAACAATCAAAATTGATAGTAGAGAAGCCTTGGAGGCTTTGCTGGAAGAGAGAGCAGAACTTTTTATTTATTCCAGCGGATGAAGAGGCTCCGGCCCTACGTCGCTTGGGATGGTTGGCGGGTGCCCCGGATCAGACGCAGGCCGCAGACGTTATTGGCCGGCGGCATCCCAGGCCAGCTGGATGGCGGCTAGCTGGAGCCCAGGGTCCGAGAAGCGCTGCATGGTCTCCCACAGCTGCGGCGTCAGATTTAGACCCCTACCGGGAGAAAAGGGGCAGTCCCAGAGGATGTGTTCAAGGGTCCCTCTCGGGTCACAGTTTGCACAGAATTCAGATCTTTCTCCCGGGAGCATATGGCTCACCAGGAGCGGGTGTGGGAATGTCCCAGTCTGAAGGCGACGCCTGGTGACGGCCTGCCTGCAATTTAGGGTAGGGGCTGGCGCAGCAGCCACCCGTCTACTGAGTCTATATAGCTGCAGTATTTCTGTGTAAGATCTGGCACACTCTATGCTCCCCGCTCCAAGCCCCCCCCCCCTCTCTGCCGCCGGCTCGGTGGTAGAACCCTCGAGCCATGGCATGAGAGGATTCGTTGCTGGGAACGCCAATGTGCGCTGGAGTCCGAATCAGCTGTATATTTCGCGAGATTGGTGATTGCTGTAATATTCGAATTGCCTGGGGAGCAATCAACCCACGACTGTAATTTCGTATGGCAGTTTTGCTGTCGCAGATCACGAAACGCGCCTTTGGGCGCAGGCTAGAGCTACAGCCACTTCCTCAGCTGCCTCAGGAGATCTAGTTTTCAGGGTGACCGCGGCGATCGGTCTACCCGACTCATTCGTTACCGCTGCAACCATAAAGGGGCTTGCCCCTCCGGCAACATCTACAAAGGCTACTTCCTCCGGCGGCAAGCGGCTAAATTTCTTACTGAGCATTTGAGCTCTTTTTTCCCGACGCTCCGTATGGTGTTCGGGATGCATGTTTTTTGGCAGCGCAGGTATCCATAGCCTGTCCCGTACAGCCATGTCTATTTCAGATTTTGTCTGAGCGCCTTCCCAAGTGTCGATGCCCAGTTTTTCTAGAATGGATCTGCCTGCGGCGGTTAGGCGGAGCCGTTCTACCTGTGAAGTGCGCACCGCTTCCGCGATCTCATCCCATGTGTTATGGATGCCCAGTTGCAGGAGGCTAGCGGTGGAAGTACAGCGCGGGAGTCCAAGGGCTCTTTTAATACTTGTGCAGATGAAGCTCTAATTTCTGTCGTTCTGCTGCCTTAAGGGATAAGTATGGCGTAGAATAGCTGATTCGACTAATGATAAATGCCTGGATTACGCGCAGGAGATTCTTTTCCTTTAGTCCTCTGTCTTTACTCGAAACTCGGCGGATAAGGCTAACTGTTTGAAATACATGCCGCTCAATCCTCTTAATAGTTTCTTCGTTGTAGCCATTATCTTGGAGAAGGAGACCTAATATACGGATCTGCGATACCTGGGGAACTTGATGTCCTTGTACCGAAATATGTATATCCACTTTACGCTCGTACCGCAGGCACCGTGGATTGTAAATGAAGAGTTCTGATTTTTCCGGCGAGCATGTAAGTCCACGTTCTGCTACAAACCACACGATCGTGTCCACCGCCTTTTCTAGCGTGTGTTCAATTACGGCATCGCTACCCCGGCTGATCAATAGTGTAATGTCGTGAGCATAAATACTAAAATTTAAATGAGGGTAACGTCGTAGTTGTTCTGGTAATTTTGTCATTGCTACGTTGAAGAGAAGAGGCGAGAGTACCGAGCCCTGAGGAGTACCTCTACTGCCCAGAGGGAAAAGTGATGATGTGCTATCGCGGAATTTAAAGCGGGCACTACGCCCACTCAAAACGTTTTTGATATAGTTATACGTTTTTGTCCCTACATTCAATGCTGATAAGCCGTCCATGACTCCCAGGTGCGAGATATTATCAAATGCCTTCTCTAGATCGACGCCAAAGATGGCCTTAGCATCTTTACTCTTGGACCGGATAATGTCATGTTCCAACTGGACCATGAGGTCCTGAGTCGAGATGAGAGCGGAAGCCTATCATTTCCCGAGGGAAAAGGTCGTGTCTATCAATATATTTGGTGAGCCTGGTTAGGATAACATGCTCTAGTAGCTTTCCCAAGCATGATGTTAGGGATATTGGCCGTAAATTGGCCGTAAGGAATACGTGGCATTGGTGGTGGTAGAAGTGAATATGATGAATCATAAGCCCTCAGAGCATCTGTTGCGTGAGAGAGGGTGCCCTTAAGTCGGCGTGAATCACGTCGCTGCTGCACCAGTTCATCTATTGTGTTTAGCTGCGCGTTTTCTTGGAGTCCCTAGTGAAAAATCCCGTATCGCGACAAACAGGTTCGAACCGGTCCTATATTATCCCGTATAAATTTGATACCGGTGTGACCAGTCCTGTATGAAGCTTAAACGGGTTTATATCGGACAGGTCATGTCCGGTATGAATCTCAATCCGGATGGTCCAGTGCGGTATAGAGTTAATACAGGGCAGACCATTTCCAGTATGCAACTTATATATGACATCCCAGTCCGGTATGGATATGAAACAGGGCGGACCAATCCTGTATGAAGCTTGAACGGGTTTATATCGGACAGGTCATGTCCGGTATGAATCCGGTATCGAGTTAATACAGGGCAGACCATTTCCAATATGCATCTTATACATGACATCCCAGTCCGGTCAGGATATGAAACAGGGCGGACCAGTCCTGTATTGAGCTCATATATAGGACAGGTCATGTCCGGTTTAACAGAAACCGGACAAATCCGATATGAATGAAACTGATACGGGACAGAGTATTTCCGCTTCTCAGTACAAATCGGGCGGATCGTGAAGCTCAGCCAAGATGACCACGTCGGAACATGCCTTCACGCTAAATAAGCATGAAACCATACATAATATACGTTAAAACTTTTCTGTATATGTGGAGTACGCGTTGTTTCGTACATACCTAGAAGATATGAAGCCGTGGATGTGTGCGCTAGCAAGTACATACATGCATCGCGTTTTGATTTTGCGTGTGCAACAGTCGCGGCAGCTTGTACGATCTTGCGGTGCATCTTCATAATCTGCGACTGAAGCTCTGCCACCTTCAACGCGAAAGTGCAAGCAAGAACGTAGCGTTTCGTTAGCGCGGATAAAATACGCTCGAGAATAAATGAAACATTGCTGACCATTGAATATGCACAGGTCAGCCGGACATCGGGAGTCGCTTTCTCGAGTGTTTACGCATGCAAAACACTTGGTCAAAAGTAAATTCATTGACGTCGCGGCTCCGCTCGCAGCCGGTGTAGCTAAAACAAGCAGTATTACAAGTGTTGGTGTACCGCATATATCTATATGTAGCAAAAATTGCATGCGTTCGAAGACGATGACAAAACACATCCGCACTAGTAAATTGTGACATTCGGAGGTTTGTCTGCAAGAAAGCGATACATTGTAAAGATGCGGGACACGGATAACCCTTCGTGATAGCCAGGAAAAAGATGCAGCGTGTTTAAAGGGCGATCGTTCAATTACGACCACAAATTCTACACCCTACAAAAATACACAAACTACAAAAGAGCAATCTCGACTACATAAACAGATATATAACCACGATCACCGTGTCCTGGTTTGGTGTAGTGGTTAAAGTGCTTGCTGGCTGAGAAGACCGAAGTTCGAATCGCATGTACATTTTGTTTCCTTTTCTATTTTCTGTTTGTTTCTTTTTCTTTTTTCTTTTCTTCTTTTATTTTTCAAATGTAGTGGTGTTATGAAGTGTTCAGCCCTTATCAAATAACCAGAAACCGGACGTACGCGTCATTTCTGAAACTGATACCGGGCAGAGTATTCCGCTTCTGAACAGAAGCCGGGCCGATCGACGAAGCTCAACCAGAATGATCATGCCGGACACGCCAGTGCACTAAATAAGCATGACATCAAACATATTATACAACTGTTCTGTATATAAAGGGCACGCTTCGTTTCCCAAATACCTTGAAAATGCGAAGCCGTCGAAGTGTGCGCTAGCAAGCATATACGCGCGTCGCGTCGCTTTTGCGCGTACAACAGTCGCTGCAGCTCGTACGATCTTGCGGTGCGTCTTCATATCTGCGACTGAAGATCTGCCGCCTACAACTCGAAAGTATAAGCACGAACGTATCGTTTCGCTAGCGATGACAAAAAACTGTTCAAGAAAAAATAAACAAACATCGCTGACCATCGAAAGATGCGCAGATAGCCGCACACCGGGCGACGCTTTCTCGAATGTTTACATATTGAAACCGCTCAGTCGGAGTGTATTCATTGACATCGATGCTCCGCTGGTAGCACGTGAAGCTAAAACGGCCAGTATTACAAGTATTAGTGCACCGGATATCTCTGTATGTAGGAAAACTTACAAGCGTTCGTAGACGATGAAAAACACATCAGCACTAGTAAATTATGATATCTTGAGGTTTGCCTTCAATAAAGCGACGCATTATAAAGATATGGCACATTTGTGAACCCTCGTGACAGCCTGCAAAGATATTCAGCGTGTTTAAAGGGCGATTGGTGAATTACGGCCACAAATTCAACTGCCAAGGAAAATATAAAAGTACGAAAGAGCAAAAGTAGCTACATATACTGAATAATAACCACCGTAACCATAACCCGTCGTAGCGTAGTGGTTAAGGTACCCGTTTGAAGACTATAAGGACCGAGGTTCGACTTTTATTTTAAATTTATTATTTTAAATGTAGTCGTTGTATTTTATATTGTTGCATGTTTTTTCCACCTTGGCGACGCGTTTCTTTCCGGAAACGAGGGCCATCAACCATACAGGTCATTCCGGTATCAGAGCTCCGCGCGGTTTCATTCCGGACTTTCCAGGGCAGTACAGGAATTTGCTGAAATAGCCCCCAATCCTGTATCCCCGATCCTGTATAGTAACCCTGTACACGATTTCCTGTACGAATTTTATACAGGATTTTTCAGTAGGGGTGCCACGATTAGTGCGATTCGAGGGAGGCAAGGGATGGCCCTCATTGCTTCTCGGTTTATAGCTTCAAGGCGATCCCATTCTACCCTTAAACAGCCGCGCCTTTATAAACAAGGCGCGGTTGCACAACTGCTCGCACCAATTGTCTTGCAACATTTGAGCGAGCGCCACCCATTTTTGGTGGAATGCTTCTGATCAGACCCAGAGTCTGCAACGCCTGTTTTTTAGCCTGAGAGAGCACGAAGTTCCGGTTCCTGACTCATGCATCGTTAAATAAATATTTTTACTGTTCGAGTTTCCTGAAGTGGGGTTCCGAACAGATTTAGATGAATAGGGGTTGCCACTATTTTACGGGGCCCCCAACGGTTGGCGACTGATATAAACATAGTTTTACTGGCGGAAAGTTCGATACCAATGGACAAAGCATATGTGGACGTAATATCTACAGCTTACTGAAGGCGGCAGATTGAATCAGTAGGTCATTGTGAGTGCTCCACAGCGCAATGTCATCAGCGTATATTAAGAATTTAACATCAGAAATTTCATGCAACCGTCATGCAAGGGAGACCAATGCAATATTAAATATTGTTCGTGACAACATTCATTCCTGGAGTACGCCGCGAAGAGGGACATAGGATCCTATGGCATCACCGCTGAGGCGTATTGTAAATTGTCTGCCTTCAAGGAAAGATTTTACAAAGTTGCGTACTATATGTGGTAAATGAAGCATGCCAATTGAATTCAGAATGCAGCATGACGCATATTATCATAAGCCTTTTCGACATCCATGACAAGGATGGTGCGTACACTGTGGCGGCGGGTGGACAGTAATATTGAGGATGCCAAGACAGCCAACCCGTCTTCTTTGCTTATTGATTGTCTAAAGCCAATTTGGGCCGGGGGGTAGAATCCGTGATGTTAATGCCACCACGAGATTCGGGTGGCGAGCATTATCTCGCTGCAAGCTTGCAAATTGTTGGCGTTAAGGATATAGGTCATACGTTGCTACGGCCAGTGCTAAGGGCATTTTTGAGAGGCTTGCTTGACAAGTTTGGAAGCTCTTTAGCCAAGGGCGTCTAACCAAAATGCTTTCAAACTGTGCGCTTGGCACCAATGGCCGCAAACGCAACTTGGCGCTCGCAACACTGGACGAGCTAAACAGTCACTCCGAACCTTCACGTAGTTGACGCATGCCCAGGCAGTGAATTTTCTGCATTTGTTTGGCTTTGATCACTTTTCTTATACCATTTCATGATGGTCTATATCCCTCAAGGTACTGTACTCTGGTTGCCTCACTCATGACGGTCACCCATAAGTTCACACACACACACCTCGAAAACTTCTGTATATAGATATCTTCAATTCCAATAACAGCATTCATTGCGTCCATGATGTCCTATGGTCTACCCCAAAGGCGAGGGACTTGTGGGAGGCTGACTTGCCGCCAGTCGAAGGACTCCTTAGCAACACTCCTAGGAATTGTAGACTAAGCCCCACCGGCTACCGACGCAAGCCGGTGCCCGGAACACAGCGCGTGCTAAACCTATATCCCGCACCTCACACCCAGTTCAGTAATAGGCTCGGAAACGCGTAATTCCGTCTCCTCAACAGTAGGGCCCCGCAACTTCTTTCTCATCACTGGTAGCCTCTGAGCGGGTTAAACGGCGATTGTTATCGAGAGCGGTGTCTGAACGCAACCTAAAGGTAACATACACTCACTAAAAGCAGAAAATGATTATGTAATTAAATCGTTTAAGCGTTGTCATTGTGTTGTCTCGTGGCTGCGTTCACGGCAGGTATTGTGGCTATTAAGAATTAAAAACATTACATGATGCAACCTAAAAAGGAACTGCCTCCAGGAAAGACATTAGTAGATACTTTTATATTGCAATTAAAAAAATTTGGAAGAAAATTTAAACTCAGGATTCGAACAAATATTTTATTCACTAAGGGCTCAGGTACGTAATACTAATCCATTCCGCCACCGAGCTTTTTTTTTTTTCTTTATTGCCTGTTTTGAGTTCACATCAATTAAAAAAAGATCCATAATAATGGTAAAACTCGCAACAGCCCGACTTCGGCTGTCACGAAAGGTTTAAAATTTCTTGAGGACAGCCACTGAGCACACTGATACAGTCAGGGGGATCAGAAAGCACCCGGTACGTTTCTCTAAGGAGCAGCACACTCTCGATAAAGTTCTCGCGTACAGAACGCGTGTTGACATATTTGCATGTTGCACTTGCATCCTTGTTTTCCACAGGCTGTGGAGGCCCAAGACCATGACTAAATCCAAAGAAATACTCTCACTCTCGACTGGAAGGAACCGTATGCCATACGGATCTAACGGAAGGTCTTTCTTTAGTGTTCTCTCGAGAACATCCCAGTGAAAGACTGGGTCCCAGCAATACAGAAAGGCGTGCTCGATTGTCTCTGGTTTTTTGCAAAGGAGACAGTATGTTGTCCAGGGAACGAATAAGCCTCTGTCATGCAACCAGGTTTTAACCGGTAATGTGTTGGAATGTAGCTTAAAGAAGAACGTTTGAACTGAAGGCCTAACTGGCATCTTTTTCACACGCTTTAAGACATCCTGTCCGGGGCCTCCACGGTGTGGTGCACGGTAAATTGGCAACGGTATCGTCACATCCAGAAGATCTTTGTACAGCTTCTTCTTAGACACTTTGCTCAAGTATTCCATTGAAAAGCGCGCATGCAACATTCTGAAAGACAAGACAACTTCGCGCATGTACCCTTTTAAAGCACCACTCATATTATCACCAGAACAGACAACGTATTTTGGAAGCATTTTACACAGCCGTACTTGCATGACCGTCCTCAAGAATTTGTCGTTTTGATCACGAAGGAAAAAAAAAGGCGAGACAACCTGTCGCAAAAAGAGATGCACAAGGCCCAAGACCCCGCCTTAACAGGAAGAAAGAGGTTCGTTCTGCTGCACTTTTCCCATGTTGATGCCCACATGAAAACGGCAAAGACACGATGAATTTTTTGAATGCTAACACGCGTCGCCGAAAGCACATTCATTACGTACCATATCTTTGCCACAAGGAAAACATTGCACACATAAGCGCGAGAGAACATTGACAACGGCTTGCCCTGCCATGAATCAGTTTTCTCTCTCGCCCTCTCTGCTTGGCCAGCCCAGAAAGGGGAGGGGGGGGGGGATTTTGGTACGATTCAAGCGGTACGCCTAAATACTGGGTCGGCAATTTTGACCACTGCAAACGAGAAAAGTATTCAGGCGTACCATCCCAGTCTCCATGCCAGAAACCGGCACTTTTTGCCCAATTTACTTCACAGCCTGTCTGTCGGCAGAATTTTTCAACAAGGACAGTAACTTCTTGAATGCTTTCTCTGCTTGAACAGAATACAGCGATGTCATCTGCATATGCCAGCATTTTGACCTGTGCTGGCTTTAGCATAAAACCAGTTATACGTTCATTGTTTATGATAGACCGGCAGAGAGGCTCTAGGTAGTGTGGGCGATTACTCTGCCCGAGGGATGCGCACGACAAACACACAGTGGGCCGTATGATAAACATCTTTAATCTCACAGGGATCGGGGATCGTCGAAGTCGGTGTCGTCGTCCGGGTGGCTGCGGGTCGTTGAGAGCGCCGGAACGAAGAGCCAGGGACCAAGAAGCCAGAGACCAAGAGAAGGCGAAACGGCGGCGCGTGCCTTCTTTTATAGCCCCCTCGCGCGGGACCGGTTATCTCCGAACGAGCGGGGAAAGGGAAACGGGCACCGCGCAGGGAGCATTGGGAAGTGGCGCGGCCTTCGAATGCGCGACGCGCCACGAGCCCTACAGTAGGCCGCAAACAGCAGGGGTGACAGGGGGCAGCCTTGCCTCACTAACGACTGCACACGAATGCTGTCAGTGAGCTCTCCAGTCACAATTATCCGTGTCGTGCAGATCGCATACACCATTCGAACACCTTCCTCAATCACTCGCCCTATGTTTGAGTGTGCCAATACTGCGAACAAGGCATCGTGCGAAACGCGATCGAATGCTTTGGCGAGATCCAGCTGTATCATTGCCATTCGAGATCCAATCGCGTCACAACACTCCAAAACAGTTCGTACCACGTGCATATTAGTTGCGAAGCGAGTACGGGAGGCTTTAAACGCGCTCTTATTCATTTTTGCAATATTTCCGCTATCTGTCGCCAGGTAACGCTGCTCAGAGGACCCTACCGTTGAGAGAACGGAATCACGCCTCGGAAACATACTTAACTTCCATGCCATGCCCTAAAAAGAATTAATGGGTACATACATGCATACAAAAACGCACATTACTCACAAAATAAAGCACTATACAATACACCATAGGTTACATATACATAATAAATTAAAAATTAAAACATGATTCCTCAGTGAGGGAAAAAAAGTATAAACGGGGAGGGTTCTAATAAAGGACGATAGGCATCTCAAGTCTGCTAGCCCGTACAATATTGAAGCGCGTGTGCCTGCGCCATAGAAACCTCGTCTCGCCGTCCGTTTCTAACAGTCCAGATACAGTGGCACGACCGCTCAAAGTGCGCCTCCATTGCGTGGCTGTGACAGTGGTCGGCGCCTCCTTGCTGTCTTCTTCGGTAGTGGCATTTGAGGAGGCGTCCTCTTTCGTGTTCTCATTCTGGCTCTCAACTGTGACGATCGCCCGCGGGCACGTGGGAGCGGTTTCTACCCAGTATTCCGCGGGCGCTTCTGTGTCTTCTTCAATTCCCAACACGGACGCGAACGTCCTCTTCTTGCAAACTTTGATCGAGTGATCTTCTCTACATTTGGGGCACGCGGCCTTGAAAGTCTCGTGGCCGTACGCGCCACAACGCACGCACTAAAGTGTGTCGCAGCTAGCTCCCACGTGGCCTTCAAAGCCACACTTGCGGCATACTCTTCTTACTCCTTTATATTCGCATGAAATGGTCGTGTCAATCACATGCAAGAAGTTTGGAACTGGCGTTGTCATTTCCATCTTCACGCGCCGGATCCCAGTGGTGACAAACGGGAAGCCGGCGACACTCTCCCTAGCCACGCTGACGATCTTGCCATATGGCTTTAGCGCGTTCGTCAACTCCCCATCATGGTGCTCCGAGTAGTACTCGATGATGCGCACTAACTTCTAGCGCGTTGCCCGGTACTCAAATGTCACCGCTGTGCTTTTCACATCAACGACGGGGTCTTCCAAAAACCTCTGAAGAGCTGGTAGCGTCTTGAGATCTCAAACTTCCCTCCGGTAAAGTCCTGTACTCCAGTAGAGGGAATTTATTGTCTTCCACACACACGCACGCACTGTAGTACATACATGGTAGGACAACCAAAGGTGCGATACTAGCAACAATCACATATTAATAGTTATTCCGTGTTCATCAATACCTACAGAACGCAAGCTCAAAAGGAATTACAATGAGAAACTTAACGACAGATTAATAAATCGTATATGGCAATACACTTCCTCAGGATTGAGGTGCGTAACAAAAAAGGGGGGGGGGGGGGGTATCATGGTAACAGTGGCATAACAAGCCTGCCGTCCCGAACGACGGAGAAACGGGTGAAACCGCGCCTCTCTATCTCTGCCCAGTTTACCAGAAACACTCTAGCCCTATTATCTTAGTGCATACTGACTGTAATGCAAACTTTACTTACATTTACCATATTTCATGTTCAAAAACTTGCAGAAATGAACAAACGCTCTGAAGCTTATAGTTGATGCTTTCTAGAAGCAACACACCTTTTATTCAGTGCAGTATTTTTTGCTAGCTGAATTTCTAACGAAGCTCGTGGTTGTTTTTCTAGAACCTAAGAATAAATTTCTGCCATGTTATGCCAACTAATAATAATAATAATATAATAAAAAGTGAGTTTTCTGCTCAGCATGCGCAGTACTCAACGGCGGATACATAAATTATATTGTTTTATATTTTATTACTTTATATAAATTAAAGGTGCAATATATGTCGTACAATTCCCTGGACACATGGGCCGTACCGTAAGGCATAAGGGAGTGAGGAAGGTAGGAGTGAAAGAGATGTGTCATAGTGGAGGGCTTCGTAGTTTTTTCGACTACCTGGGTATCGTGCACTAACTTTCAAGAAACGCGGGTGCATCTCCATTTTGGCGCCATCGAAACGCAGCTGCCGATGGTCGTGATTAAACCTGTCTAATCCGATACAGTAGACGGGGATCTTAACCACTGCATCACCGCGGCGAGGCGGCGTAAGCAGTTTTAAATTGGTTTATAGGAACGGAACAAGGAGTACTTGTCAGATTTCTAGCAGGATATTAATTTTGAATTCAAATTCGAACTATTCTTTAGGAAAAGAAAGGCACAGTGTCTCAGCAGACACCAGACCCGCGCCGTAAGGAAAAATGAGGAAGGTGGGAGTGAGAGAGTAAAGATGAAGATGTGAGACATTGAAGCACTACTGAGTGATTTCGACCGCCTGAGAATCAAATTGCAATGGCATCTCAAAGAACACGAACGCCTCTCCATTTCGCCTCCCAGTAAATCAATGGTCTAACTGATTTAAAAAACTGATTAATTTATAGGAAGGGAAAGGCGCGGTAACTGTCTCACTTGTTTTCTGTGGACACCGCAACCGCGCCTTAAAGGAAAGGGAGGAAGATGGGAGTGAAAGTGGAAAGAGAGAAAGAGGAGCCGTAGTGGACGGCTACGGAGAAATTTCGACCACCTGGGGATCTTTAACGTGTGCTGACATCGCACAGCACACGGACGCCTCTTCGTTTCGCCTCCATCGAAACGCATCCGCCGAGGTCGGGTTCGAACCCGGGTACTCCTGCACAGTAGTCGGGCGTCTTACCACTGCACCACCCTGGCGGGGCCAATGGTCTAACAGGTAGTTTGGAGCCGTTAGTTTAGGGGGAGAAGTGAAGAGGGAGAGCAGAGCACTTTGACTGGTTTCTTTAGAGCCACTTCAAAGGTACTGTGCTATGGCAGGGTAAGAAAGCGAATCGCACAAGACTCGCAAAATCATAACAGCACACACATCCCCGATCCCATTAACCCGAATAGCATGGGAAAGGCAGTTACTGGAGACACCATGCCCGATCTCAATTTCACTAAGGCCGAGAGGACGCCAACTGATAGAACACAGCGGTCGACTTGGGTCTTTAATCCCCCCTTCACCTTTCGCAGTGCAGGGTAGCCAACCGGTATTCATTCTTCCTGGTTAACGTCCCTGCCTTCCACCCTCCTTTTCTCCTTGTCCTCCTCCTCCTCCTTGAAAAGGCCGAATAATTTCCATAAATATTTCACAAACACTACAATTACTCTTTCATAATTGATCATACTTGTTTTGAAACTAATATTTAATTTTCATAGGCAGTTTCCATTATGCGTTGTTAGTGAGGAAGCAAATAGATAACCTAAGTTTTCTAAGCATCGGAAGGTTAAATCATTTATATAACCATGCTCATAACAGCATCGTGGAGTGTCTGCCTCTTATTTCTAGGGTGTGTCCATTGATTTCAATGACAGTTTTAACTACCGAATACCAGTGCACAAAAAATTATTTAAAGGCAATTTTCGCTATGCAATCGAAGCTTAAACTATTATCATCAACATGTGCTTAATTAACACCGTCCTAAAATATCCTGCACTTACCTCCCATGAAAGGTGGCCAAACATTTTGTATTTATGCTTTATTTCTCCATCCAATACAACACTACATATGGTAAACTTTTCCTTCGTCGTGTTCCGTTTCTCGAGAAGGTGCAATTCTTCCACTACGTAATTTTCGCAGGAAATTAGAACCCAGCCCTCTTGGCGCCGCTCGAAGTCTCAGCAGAACTGCACCCGGTTCCACCGCTTCGAGCATCCCTGTTGTAAAAAACGGCTCTAGTCGGAATACCAGCCGAATACTCTTTAGAGTGTCGGTACATTATTTAGTCTGCGATTCCCGCTTTCTTGCTGCTTTGAAGTTTTTTAAGGTTAGCGTTGGCAAAGTTTTATACAATATTGGCTTCCTGGAAGGAAAAACACGAAAGTGAGCGTTTTTCGAGCTGGTCGCCGGTACCTGCTTATGAGAAAAACAATTACATGTTTCGGGGTAGTACTAGCGCTGTTTTGCCTTTCCCTTCAGGATTATTGTCTACAAATGTGTCGGTTTTCAAACGCAAAACTGTTTTAAAGGCCATTCCTGAGCCCGTACAATTTTCATTTTTCGTAATATTGTTACGTGGTGTACTTCTCGCATAATAATACATTTCTTCGCACATTCATGCAGTGCGGAAGCACAGGAGTGTAGTGGCGGCTTTTGCTTCTTTTCACATTAAATAGGCCCTTCTGCATAGTTCCTTAGAAGGCGTGGTTTTCGCCGTTGCGTCATGGGCGATAAGCGGATGATTATATTTTCATTTGGTAATTCTAGATTATTACCTCACTGAGTAATTCTCACTGAAACAACTACCTAAATTAAATTTGTTTAATTCGCAGCGTCACAGTGATATAACTGTTTATTATGTCCATACAGTCTATTTTACAGCAGCGATGGGTCACTTTGTCAGGACATGTGAAGTGCTTTCTTTCTATCGAGGTCAGTCATAACCTCGATGTGAGTTATAAAAGTCAGCAACCATAGTGACATGAAGTTGCTGCAACATGTTGAATAGTAGTTCTGACGAAGGTTGTCCCCTCTGCAGGACTAGGTTTTTTTGTCATTTGCATTGATTTTGTACAGAAAGAATTGTTAATGGAAACACAATCCTTCTCGCGCTTTACTAGAGGGTCATATTTTTGTGACGACTGCTTATGTTCTTTTTTTCTTGTGTTTGCATGTTGAATGACTCAAATATTGGAAATGTAATGGTACTGAAAACCTCATTGCGATTTGCTTACGCCTAATCCAGGATTCACCCTAACTCCGCCGTGCTGGTTCATTAGATTGAGCGCACAACTGCAGATATCTAGAAAATGGGTCAAATTCCGGGCGCAGCTCACCGCAACAGAATTGCCAACTTCGGTGTCGAGACTGGCAAACACCTCCTATACGAATGTACCGCTTAGATCTCGCCCGCAGTCCCAAGCAGCTATCAATCAACTGAGCGCGGCGGAAGAGGTAAACTTGTGAGGCAGCGGAGCTTGCTTAAATAGCCGGCTCTGGAAAGACCGTCACTGAAAAGTGAGCCTGGTAACGTTTGGTTTAGAATATGGGGTATAACATCCCTAAGCGACTCAAGCCATGAAAGACACCGTACGTCGAATATTTAGGGGAATTTCCAAGGCAGAGTAGTTTGCAATAAAGAATAATTATTAATTGGCATCCACCCAAGCCCAGTCGTACGGCTACGAAGGAAAGCTGTACAGCCTTCTCCGAAACTTCATACTTAAAGAAATATTTGTCCTGACCCAAGGATCAAATCCGGGCCACTGCCTTTCCGGAGCAGTCGCTCTACCAACTGGGCTAACCAGGATACTTTTTAATAGCATTGTATTTAATACATGCCTTTCAATGTAGAAAATAGCTATATACATTATTTACGTAGTAATCAGCCTGTAGCCGAAAAGTTCAATTGAAACATACAACACCACACTACTAGAATACGACTTAGCACAACCTCACTCAAGCGATGGCAATGAAAGAACACATCAACAATGGCAGCCAGTCGGGTTGATAGTCACTATCTTCGTAAGTGGTTCTAAGTTGATACACCATTTGGCCAAAATGAGTACTGGGGGAACGGGAGGCTCAGAATTCAAATCGAACGTACGCGTTTTCTACAGGCTGTGCAGTCCGAGGTGGCGAATAATGTCAAAGGGTTTATGGTCATCTTCGGGGGCTGTTACGTAACGGACACTGGGGAATTCAAAATAATATCTTTCTTCAGTGTAATTTGCACAACGTTCCAAAATAATATTGCATCTTTGCAGGCAATAAAACAGTGGTCGGCAAATTCAGGTGAATCACATAGCGGACAATTACCAGAGGAAACGAAATTGTTTTTTTGTGAAGCCACACCTTTCCATGCAGAACTTCGCCATGAAGTGTAAAGAAATACGTTTACTTGCAAGGCGAGTTCGGCATTTTGCGTACCATTTTAACACTTTGTCGCATACAATTAGAATAAAGTGAATGATACAAGGAAGGCGGGAGCAACATAGATATCAATTCTTTGTATAACGTTTTCCCTTAAACAGGAAGAAAAGCGAACTGCCAGAAAACGCATTGAATTCATAAAACAAAATAATAATGACCGATCGGTAAAATTAAAAGAGACCATTAAGTTGAGAAGAAGGTTCACAAAGTTAGTTTCCCTGGTCCCTCTGGTAATTGGGTGGGGGCTATTACGGAAAAAGAAGAAACGAGCAAATACATGTCTGGCATAGAGATGTGCCAAACCTAGTCAGCCAGCAGAAAAAGCCCTGAATAGGTTATTGCGCCGCATAAGCTCAAAACTGGAGGACCTCATGAATGTCGAAAACGTTCGGCGAAAGATTTGGATGTAATGTTTCGCGCAATGTAGTACCTACAAAATATAATTTTTTTGTGGCAAGAATCAAGTTACAGACCTGTGCTCGACCAAAAATTGATAGGCGGTGCGGAACAAAAGCCTTAGCATAGCTTCGGAGTGCCCGGACCCGCTTTTACCAGTAGCGCCCACTAGACCTGAAGGCATGAAGGGGAACTTCAAGGTAATTCGGGGGAACACAAGACCATTCAATTCCAGCATAAGGAGTCAGCATTGCTCCCCATGAACCGAACCACAGACCCGAACTGTTATACCTACTCATTTGAGCGCCAGATACAATGCAAAACTGCTCAATAGTAGTTATAATTACGTTAATACTGGGTTTGTCAGTGCAGAAAAACGCCAAATCATCGACATACGCAAGCACTTTGACTTCATTACTAAAGGCGACATAATTACCTCGTATATTGTTGTTTCGAGGGAAACTGAAATAAACTAGATCTAGGTAGAGGGCAAAGAGCAGCGCTGACATAGGACAGCCTTGCTTCACGCATGAGCAAATTGGCACAGGCTAACCAGACTAACCAGCATGGAAATCAAGAAAAGGAAATGGGCATGGCCAGGACATGTAGTGCGAAGAGAGGATAACCGATGGTCGCTTAGGGTAACAAACTGGATTCCAAGGGAAGAAAAGCGCAGCAGGCGCCGGCAGAAAGTTAGGTGGACGGATCAGGTAAAGAAGTTCGCAGGGATCACGTGGATGCTTCTAGAACAGAACCGGGTCAATTGGATAAATATGGTTGTTTGGTTTGTGGGGTTTAACGTCCCAAAGCGACTAAGGCTATGAGAGACGCCGTAGTGGAGGACTCCGGAAATTTCGACCACCTAGGGTTCTTTAACGTGCACTGACATCGCACAGCACACGGACGCCACTCCGTTTCGCCTCCATCGAAACGCAGCCACCGAGGTCGGGTTCGAACCCGGGTACTCCGGCACAAATTGGATAAATATGGGAGAGGCCTTCGCCCTGCAGTGGGTATGGGCAGGCTGCTGCTGCTGCTGATGATGATGATGAACCAGCATGGTCAGCGTATCAGGTGGCAGGGCGAGAGCGAATTGATCACTAACTGGAAGCGGGAATGGTGTTGGTCGAATATTTAGGGGAATCCCTCAAGCTGCAGAAATTTGTAATAAGGGAGTAATTACTCATTGGCATCCGCCCAAGCGCAGCCATATGGCTACGAATGAAAGCTGTACAGCTTTCTCAGAAACTGCGTAATTAAACAAAAATTCATCCTGACCCGAGGATCGAACCTGGGACCACCGCCTACCAATTGAGCTAAGCAGGACGGTCAGCGTATAACATGGCAGGGCGAGATCAAATTGATCAATAACTCGAAGCGGGAATGGTGTTTGTCGAATATTTAGGGGAACCTCCCATCGTGGAGTAATTACTGATTCTTATCCACCCAAGCGTAGCCATACGGCTACAAACGAAAAGCGGTACAGTTTTTTTAGAAATTTCGTATCTAAAGAAAAATTCGTCCTGATCCGGACACGACGTAGTGAAGGGCTCCGGATATTTCAACTACCCGAGATTCTTAAAGGTGCTCTCATATCGCACAACACAAGGATTCCTCTCCATATCGCTTCTATCGATACGCAGCCGGCGGTGGTCAAAACTTCACGCAAAAAACCTTAACTAGTCTTGTGAACGGGCTTTTAACCACGGTTCCCGCGGCCTCTGTAGCGGCCGTCCACTGGAGGCTAGCGGGTGGGGGCGAGCGCCTGACGCCTGATTACAAGCCCGTTGCTGCGCCACATGCACCAGCACATTTAGAAGCCTCAGCGTCTGACTTGTATAGGCTTGACCGAGCATATGTCAGACATTCTGGCGCCTCAACACCCGCCGGCGCCATGGAGGCGCGGCGCACGCACACATATTCCAAAATGGATTGAATAATGACAAAAGAATAATAGGGAAGCAGCGTAACGGCAGAGGAAAGCATTAGTTTTCAAAGGGGTACGGATCCGCTATCCGCCGCCTCATCGGGATTTAAAACAACAAGAGGCAGTGTACTGGCGAAAACTGCAGCCAGGAACATTCCCGACCTGCATATCCTTAGGAAGAATTACCCGTCGCAATATCGGGACACCTGCCCGTGGTGTTGTAGCAAACCTTCGTTATACCACAATACGTGGGAATGCAGTAAGAACGATAGCTTTCGTTAAGAAACGAGTGTAGAACAGTGAAAGAGCTGGCTCTCCAGCGGGATCTAGGTTGCCAACAAGGTGTGATCTAGCACGCCCAGTGAGTAGCGAAGCTCAACGGAGCCCTGAATAAGGGCACCGACCCTGGATCTCGAAGATGGATCGCTTTTTCGCGTCTGCTACTAGCACAAGACATTTCTAGAGCAATAAACGTCTTTCCTATCCTATCCTGGTGCCACCACGCTATCATATCATGCCGCCACGTAACAATATTGAACACGGAATATAAGGGACGCCGTATTGTAGAGCTTGTTATTCATTTTCAACCCCCTCGGCTTCATTACTGTGAGCTGACAGCGCGATTCATGCACCGAACTACGTTTCGCTTGAATCCAAGTCCGCAGCTCTGCATTTGTTTTAAGAGACCGCTCTGACCAGCACCAACTCGCGCGACCAGCGACAGGGGCCTTCACCGTAGTTGTTAAGTGGTTCAAGCACTCGACATCTGTTCCCAAGGTTGCGGATCGAATTCCGGCCGCGGCGGCCGTTTTCGGTGGCGACAAATATGGCGGCTCATGTGTGCTGTGCGATGTTAGTGCACGTTAAAAAACTCAGACGGTCGAAATTTTCAGAGCCCTTCACTACGGTGTCTATCATAACATCAGCCACTTTGAGACATTGAACCTCAAAGATCAAAACAAACCAGACTAAGCCGCGACAACTACTCTGGCCGGCCTGTAGTATCGCTGCGGTACAATGAGCCAGGATAAAGGACGTTACTCAGAGACAAGAGGATAACGCACAATAAAAGTTTTATTGCATTACCAACACCACACCAGGTTTCGGCCCAAAGTTAAGTCCCGAGAACGGCCACGTTTGACCTTGAACAGCCGTGAAGAAGACTAAGAAGCCAAACACTAAGAGGACGAAGACTAAGAAGACGAAGACGAAGAAGACAACGAAGGCGAAGGAGACGAAGAGGAAGAAGGATACGAAGAATAAGACGAAGAAAATGATGAAGAAGAAAAAGAAGAATAAGATAACGAAAATGAAGACGAAGAAGACGAAGAACGCTCGGTCACCCGCAGCTAATGCTTTCGCTCCACATTTGGTACAGCAGCAATGAACCCTTCTCATTTATATGTGGTCTGGTAGCTTACGCTCTCGCGTCATACTCTTAAAGGATGAGCTTAAGTGTCCACAATAATGTAGCACTTTTCACTGATAAGGCATGATAGGGGAATAATGTAGCAGGTAAAAGAAGATATAAGGAAGTATAACATGGAGAAAATTTAGCATGCTGTAAAGAACGGGGGAAGCCTTAAAGCGGTAAAGAAGAAATTGGGCATAGGCAAAAACCAGATGTATGCGATAAGGGACAAGGCGGGCAACGTCATCACTAATATGGACAAGATAGTCAAAGTAGCCGAGGAGTTCTATACAGATCTCTACAGCAGCCAAAGTAGTCAGGACCGTAATGAGATTGGCGGTAGGGAAAAACAGTCAGACGTTCCACCAGTGACGAAAGACGAGGTCAAGAAAGCATTAGAAACTATGAAAAGGGGGAAATCAGCTGGAGAGGATCAGATAACTACAGATTTGCTGAAGGACGGGGGGGATATCGTGCTAGAAAAACTGGCCACCCTGTATACGCAGTGCCTGGTGTCATCGACGGTACCGGAACCATGGAAGAATGCAAACATTATCCTCATTCACAAGAAAGGGGACTCTAAGGACCTTAAAAATTACAGACCAATCAGCTTACTGTCTGTTACGTATAAGGTATTTACTAAGGTAATCGCTAATAGAATCAGGACAACCTTAGACTGCAATCAATCAAAGGATCAAGCAGGGTTTCGGAAACGGTACTCTACTATCGATCATATCCATACCATCAACCAGGTGATAGAAAAATGCTCGGAATATAACCAGCCCTTATACATAGCATTCATTGATTACGAAAAAGCATTTGACTCAGTTGAAACCTCGGCGGTGATGCAGGCATTGCGAAATCAGGGGGTAGACGAGCCGTACGTGAAAGTGCTGGAAAATATATATAGTGGCTGCACAGCAACCATAGTTCTGCATAAAGAAAGTAACAAAATTCCCATAAAGAAAGGTGTTAGGCAAGGAGACACGATCTCCCCAGTACTATTCACAGCTTGTTTAGAGGAAGTATTCAGAGACTTAGAATGGGAGCAGTTAGGGATAAGGGTAGATGGAGAATACCTCAGTAATCTGCGATTTGCTGATGACATTGCCTTGCTAAGCAACTCGGGGGATGAATTGCAAATAATGATTGATGACCTAGACAGAAAAAGTAGAAAGGTAGGCTTGAAAATCAATATGCAGAAGACTAAGGTAATGTTCAATAGCCTCGGGAAGGAACAGCAGTTTACATTAGGTAGCGAAATACTGGAAGTAGTAGGCGAATATGTCTACTTAGGACAGGTAGTAACCGCAGATCCGGACCATGAAAAGGAAATAACAAGAAGAATAAGATTGGGATGGTGCGCATTTGGCAAGCACTCGCAGATTATGACTAGCAGCTTACCGGTATCGCTCAAGAGGAAAGTATACAACAGTTGCATCTTGCCTGTACTCACCTATGGGGCTGAAACGTGGAGGCTAACCAAGAGAGTTCTACTTAAGTTGAGGACAACCCAGAGGGCTATGGAACGAAAAATGGTAGGGGTAACATTAAGAGATAGAAAGCGTGCAGAGTGGGTCAGAGAAATAACTCAAGTTACCGACATTCTAGTGGAAATTAAGAAGAAGAAATGGACATGGGCAGGACATGTAGGGCGAAGAGAGGATAACCGATGGTCGCTGAGGGTAACAAACTGGATTCCAAGGGAAGGAAAGCGTAGCAGGGGGCGGCAGAAAGTTAGGTGGGCGGATGAGATTAAGAAGTTCGCAGGGGTCAAGTGGATGCAGCTAGCACAGAACCGGGTTAAGTGGAGAAATATGGGAGAGGCCTTCGCCCTGCAGTGGGTATAATCAGGCTGATGATGATGATGATGATGATGAAAAGAAGCTTCCGCCGTTGCTTTCGCAATTCAACTAGGGTTAACCAGAGCTAAACCACAACTAATTTTTGTCACTCATCTCCAGCTATTCAGTTGAGCTCCGAAACCCTCTACGACACAGGTATACACTATGTGATAGACGCTGTCGAATATTTAGGTGCTATATGCAGATAGCGAAATATAGTTAAGCACTGAGCAAAGAAAATAGACTACATGAAATGAACCGCACTGCACGATACATGGTACTGTGATTAGCGGAAAGCATCCGCCTGAGGTATTCAGATGGTTGTTCATTCCGCAATTTCTAGCGGCGTGTACGGCCGTTGCTGGGTGCAGGCGTCCAGAGTTATATTTTCAGATTTGATAACCGCGTCAACATATCCACGTCACGAAGTAATCTCACCATGAACAAATCTCAAAATACTCAAATGAATAAATAATATTTCTGTAATAAGTGCATCTCTACTCTAGAACTCGTGCAACTCGTGTGCTTGTGAAAATTCTGTTTTGTGTTACGTCACAGATACAGAGATTTTACTAATTCCCTAACAATGCTTATCCATTACAAATTACTTACGATATTGTGTGCCTTTGCCACCAATATTAAGGGACCTGTTGTTAAGATGACCAGGACCCGGAATTGCCATTTAGTTAGAGTTACGCAGTTACAGCCCGTAATCGTGCTGACGATGACGATGAGTAATCAACCAATTACAAACGATCTGCACAATGCAAATATATAGGAAGCTAATAAAAGTTCAAATGCACATGTATCGATAATAAACCAACACAACGTTTTGTTCGTTCTTTCAGTAGAAGCAGGAGTATCTTACTTTACAAAGGAGGTATGAAATCCTCTCATTATTATTGAGACATGCAAAGTTATGGTAAACCTAACATAAACTTAGAGCATGAATCGGGGAACCAAACGACTGCCACTTTTGGGGTAGACAAGCCATTTGTAATGTTTTTCTTTGTCAAGCAGTATTTACAAAAGAACAACATAAAAAAGATAGTCTGCACTTCGGCTTTTCCAGCTCATTACGCTGGCTTGTTCTGTCATGTAGTTTCGCTTCTGCTTCCAGTCGCAGGCGGTTGTGCACTATACTACTAAAACTACCGGCACGCGCATTGCTTCTTTTAGTGTTCAGCCGAAACCGCTTTTCTTATTTTTATCGGAAGATTGTGCTGATGGCTGAGGTAATCACTTACGCCCAACTTTGCTATTGATTACCACCGCAATCAGGCATTTCTTTTCGCCCGAGGTGGCGTCGCACTTCTAGCTGCCTATTAGTTGCTATTGGTCTTCTATTAGTCGACTATTTGACTGCAATGCGGCGAGTTTTGTGGGTTTCAGAAATATGCTGGCTTTCCCGTTACATTCCTTTTGGGTGCAAGCGCGAGGTAAATAAGCAGACTTATTTGCCGCATGCAAACCTGTGGGAAGTAAAAACACCCAGTTAGTGCTGTTTGTATTGAGGACGAAGCTATGCCAAGTGGTGGAAGCCACTCGGTAGTTCTGTGCGGTCATTTTCTCACTCCCCACAGTTTAAAGCTAGTTATTTATTTTTTGCCACTCAAGTCCAGTTTCATGCAAGCCATTTACTGTAGTGAGGCAGCAAAGAGATAACGTGCACTGCTATTTTCTAGACGCCGATGACACGACAGCATACCTTAATGCCGAGGGGCAGAAATATCATTTTAGATTTTTGTTTTAAGTTCGCAGAGTATAGTTGAATATTCCGTATAAAATGGTTGAAAATAATAGGCAATCTTAAAAAAATTTAAGTAATTGAAACGAGCATATTGATGGCAAACTCTTTCATGCCCAAAAGAATAGTCTGCTTCTAAAGTCTGTTCTCTATCAAAGAGTAATAAAATAAGCTGCTTGAAAACCAATCAGGAGCGTCTTTGAAAACTAATGATAAGCGACTGAAGCTTTCCGAAGGAGGATCTGCTGCATATTTATATACAGCCATGACGCAGTCTACCAATATGGGTTAACATGGACTGGATATATTTTCCTAGAAGGTTACTTAAATTTATGAGTGTGATCATGAAAGCAAAATATGAGGAAGACAGCCATATAGCAGGAATACAAATAACAAAAAGAACGGGCACTCATTTTGGTGCTGCGAAGATGGACGACATACCACGCAATACTAACAAGAGACTCCTTACGTTCTGACTAATTTCACTCCAAACTAATTGTTTGAAAATGGCGTTATTCTGTCGTGTCTGCAGGGCTTATGGGATGTTTTTCCTAATGGTCAATTGCAAAGTACTCACCAATAAAAGAATACGATCACGCAGCCTCAGCAATGCTACCGTCAATAAATAAAATTGCCGATGATTACGCTACTTTCTAATGCTCAATTTCAGCTTAGCTCATCACCTGTTTCCCTTTTTAGATAGATTGAGGCAACGTTTTCGAGCAAGGCGCGTATGTACAATTGCAGACAACGATTTGTTTAATTTTTTCACTCATATTTCTTCAAAAAACACTCCATTAATACCTCGGTCACGCGTGAAAGTTAAAGTGCACTTACCGGCAGTGGAATTCACAGCTCGAAAGACACTTTACGCTATGCAGTGCTAAGCGGGAAAGCAGACTGCACTAGCATTAGCACTCGTGGGTACAAAATTGGCAACTTAAAAACATATTTGAAGAAAGAAATTGGTATCTCTAAGCGTAAAATTCAGAGAACTGCCTTTTAAAGTAATAAAACATACAAAAACGCTTAAAGTTAGACACCGGGCCATGATTACGAGACCCTAGATACACAACCACCACTGCCCCTAATTGCAAATAGCGGTGCTGCAATGGTGCACCAGACATAATTTGGAAGTTTCGTACACAGCTACATCACGTTTTTGTTATATAATATTTCGGTCGTCAGTATTATAAACCAATTCGTCAAATAAAAATATGTACAAAACATGAAAAATCAACTTGTATGCATATCTTATTACATTATACATTTACTATAAAGAAACTTCTGTCGGCGAGGCTATTCACTCAGCCCTCAAACTCCGCTGTTTTGGGAACGCACTCCGATCTGAGTGCACACTTCGGCAAATGCACTTATGGTACGCCGTTTCCCAGCTGTTCTTGTAAACTTTCATGCTGTTTGCGGAAGCACTAAAAAACCCTGAAGGAGACTTCTCTCCACTGGAGTGAAATGTACTGAAGCGACATTGAAGGTCACTGTTCGTAAGTGGCAGCACTTCTAAGTACGCTTTATTTTACGCGCTTGACAACGGTGTAAACGTTATTGAATGTCATTAAGAAAGCTTTTTTTGTCGTCCGAAGCGTTCCACTACGGCACATCTTTCTCTCTTTTTTCGCTGCCACACTTCTTAACTTTATAGCTCGATTAAGGAGTCCGCGCAGAATTATGACAGGTACTGCGCCTTATCTTTGATGTCAAGCAATTTTAAACACCGCTGATACCAGCTGCACTGCGCTCTGTGGTGCGGCATGCATAAGAAGCGCCAAATGAAAGGTGCCGCACGGACGCCTGAATCGAACGCCCGTCGGGGTCAGCTTTTTATATGCGTTGGTTGGTTGGTTGTTTGCACTTTCTATCGGAAATGGGCGTCCTCTTCCCCGCCCCGGGTACGCGTGCGGGGGAAGACGGGGAGTCGTGCGCCCGAGGATTAGAGGCTGGCCGGTAACCCTTGGCTTGTTCCGGTGTTCGGGGGATGCGACGGCTACCCGGAAGTAGAGAGCTGGGGCTAGCTCGTGAGCCGCCTCGTCACCAGGGACAGCAGCGTGAGCGGGTATCCAAATTAACTTAATTTTCCTATTTAGTGTTTTTGGGTGAGGATTTTGGCTGCTTCCGGCGATATCCTCTTCTTTCCAAAGTTTTGGATGGCAGTTTTGCTGAAATTATGAACTTGGCTTCCGTTCCTATGCAAGCTAGTGCTATCGTAGATTCTTCCGCAGTCTGTATGTTGCGGCCTCTGATGGCTGCCGCGGATACCTGCGCCCCTCTGCCATCGACTGCCGAGGCTACCACCGCACCTGTACTGCCACTTGCCGCATCGACATAGACAACTTCCTTCGCTCCCAGATTCTTGAACCGTCGCTCTAGGGCTATGGCTCGTTTGGCGCTTTTTTCGACATTATATTCAGAATGCATATCTCTAGAGAAGGGGGGACTACCAAGGCGTTCCTGCTTTCCCTATTAATTGTGATTTTTTTTAACTCCTCTTTCTGGGTTGAGGTATACTTTTGCAAGGAGCACCTTGCTCGTCACAATCGTGCTTAGTCTCTCGGGAGACTCGCACTGCCTCCGCAATACTCCCCACGTGGTATGCACCCCGAATTCGAGCAGTCGTTCGCTCAAGGTACCCATGGGCAGTCCTAGGGCCTTAACGCATCTTCGGATCAGGCAGTCTAATTTCTCTTTTTCTCCGGCCTTGATATCCAGGTAGGGCGTGGCATACCTTATTCTACTTATTACGTACTCTGATTAGTTCTAGTAAATTTCTTTTCTTGAGGTCTCTTCCTTGAGTGGCGACTCTCCTAAAGAGCCCGAGGGTTTGCATCGCGTAAGTTTCTAATTTCTTCAGCACTTCTCCGTTATGGCCGTGAGATTGGATGACCATCCACAGAATCCTGATCTGATCTACTTTTGGCACCGGTTTGCCCGCTACCTGAATATGAAACTCCCCGCTACTCTTGCAGCGGAAGTACTTTGGGTTACATACGAACAACTCAGATTTTTGCAGTGAGCACGAGAGTCCCCTTTCAGCCGCGTAATCGACAATGATGTCGGTCGCAGCCTGCAGGCGTTCCTTCATACTGGCATCGCTCCCCTGGTTAATTGAGAGGTTGATATCGTCCGCATACATGCTAAAATTTAGCCACTTGATTTGGTTAAGTTTACCCGGGAGGCCTCTCATCGCCACGTTGAATAGGAAGGCGATAACCCTGAGCCCTGCGGCGTGCCTTTGCTTCCTAACTCTGTCGTGGAAGATTCTAAGTTTTGAAATAACATGCAGGCCTTTCTGCCCGATAAGAAGTATTTTATGTAGTTGTACGTTCGCTCCCCGACTCTGAGCACTTAGAGCCCTACGTGGATAGCCTCGTGTCTGACATTGTCCAAGGCCTTGGTGAGGTCTAGGCCCAGGATCACTTTGGCGTCTCTCGATCGTCAGTCTATGATATCATGCTTTAGTCGGAGAATTACGTCCTGCATGTACACGTGTGGTCGGCAGCTGACCATTTCGAGTGGCCACGGGTAATTTTGCTCCATGAAGCGCGTTAATCTTGTCCGGACTACGTGATCCAGCAACTTCCCTACGCATGAAGCGTAAGGAAATTGGTCTCAAATGTTCCACTGGCGGGGTTTGCCTGGTTTAGAGATTAGTATTATGTTTGCCGTTTTCCATTGATCTGTCAACTGGCTCGTTTCCTATACTGTTCCAATAAATTCCGTTAGAAGACTAATGGAGCCATCGTCCAGATTCCTTAGCATTTTATTGGTGATCCCATCGGGGCCAGGGGCTGATTTAGTTTTCAGTCTTACAATTTTTGCTCTTATCTCTGCCTCCGTGATGTGGGCGTCAAGCGCCTTGTTGGGCGCGCCACCGTAGCTCGGGAGGGAGTGACACTGATTGTCTGCAACGCACGTTTTTACTAGCTTATTCATAAAAGCCGCGTTGTGTCCTTCAAAGACGTGTCTGACTTTTGCCAATCTTATTCCCGATTGAGTTTTTGAATTTGCTGGGTCCAGCAGATGCCGGAGTGTGCTCCACGCTTTGGAGAGATTCATGCCTCCATTCATTTCTTCGCATCTGCTGAACCAGTTTTGTTCGCACAATTCGATGGTATAGCTTTCAATTTTCTTGTTATGTCTCGCGATTCGTCTTCTAAGATCCTTGTCCCACTTTTGATTTTTAAGCGAGCATTCCATGCTATGTTTAGCGTCCCACTTGTGGAGCCGTCGGCTATCTGCTATACTAGGAGTATCGTCACCTACCAGCGTTATTGTCGCCTACCCAACATGGCGTTTGAATGCCTCCGTCCATTCCTCAATGTTCTCAATCCGTTCTAATTGGCGGTTGCCCTGACTTCTCTAAACTGATCCCATTCCGTAACGGCCGGTTGGCGCGCCCGGTGCATCTTGACGCCCTAGGACCGAAACGACAATGAAATGGTCACTGCGAAATGTTTGCCCCAAATTTTGCTAGTCTAAACCCTGTAAGTTTTTTGAAAATGTCAGGTCTGGGGATGTGTCCGTGCATACGCTGTTACCCGCCCTCGTTGGATGATCGAGATCCGTATGAAGGGTGAGACTTAGCTTGTGCGTGTCCTCCCATAGCTGCCTACCTTTGGTGTCCTGTATAGCACAGCCCCATTCTTGATGTCTGGAAAAGTGTTTCGCGACTTTAACAATGCTCAGGATGAAAGCGTTCTAGACCAGCTTGAACTTACGTATGAATCCTTTGCAAAAAAATGCACTGATGGGCGTGTAAGTGTGAACGACTTGTGGTTAGAATTCAGAAGTACGGTTCATCAATGTATCAACAAGTACGTGCCGCTTAAACATAAGAAGCTGAAAATGGCATGTCCCTGGATAACACGCGAGATCATAAAGTTAAAACGTCGCGTGAAGCGCTTATCAAGGTCAAGCAATAAAGTTGGTGGTGCTTTGCCGGCTCTTCGGGCTGAACTGCGTTCAAAAATAAAATCTTCACGGTACCACTTTTTTAATGTCAAGATGCACATTTTTCTAAAAACTGACCCCCAAAAGTTCTGGAGGCATCTGTCACAGAAAAAAGACCCGGTTAACAAACTTCTCCTTAACACCACATTTGTTACCTACTCCCTCTGCTTAGCGACTGCCTTCAATGAGCACTTTTCTTCTGTATTCCTGAGTAACAGCAACTCAGTCTCCGAATCTCGAACTAGCCATTTCAATCTGCCAGACCTAATTATTAACGAGGAGGGTATTGTTTCGGCTCTATTGGAATTGAACACAAAAAAATCCTCTGGACCAGACGATATCCCTAACGCTTTTCTGTACAGATATGCTGAGTGGTGCGCTAAATACCTTTTCATTATTTTTACTGAAAGTCTCAGGACAGGAGAAATTCCAAACGATTGGAAAACAGCAAAGGTGATAACCATTCACAAATCAGAAGACAAGCTTTGCGTGAAGAATTACAGGCCAATTTCTTTGTTATGTACGTCCAGTAAGGTATTAGAACATTTTATTTTCAAGCACATAAGTTCATTCCTAGAGGGAAGCGGTTTTTTTATTGAAAGCCAGCACGGGTTTCGGCAAGGCTTGTCGACAGTGACGCAGCTTATTCATATTACAAATGAAATTATGATGTCACTAGACAATAATGAACAGGTAGATTTAATTTTCATTGACTTCGAAAAAGCGTTTGACCAGGTTTCGCATGGCAATCTTTTGTTAAAAATAAGGTGGTGGTTAAATAATCGGCAAGTAGTACAATGGTTAGATTCCTACCTTACACAGCGGCATCAGTTTGTTCAGATATCTGAATCTCATTCCGCAAAAGCGCCAGTACTTTCAGGAGTTCCCCAGGGCTCAGTCCTTGGGCCGCTTTTCTTCCTTATTTATTTGAACGACCTGTCCTTCAACTCACGCATACGCTGTCGGTTCTTCGCCGATGACTGTGTTATATACCATAGTATCACATCAGTCGAAGACCAGGCACTCCTAGCCGGCTACTTAACAGCAGTTTATAGCTGGTGTTGTACTTGGAAAATGGGTATAAACAGTTCAAAATGAGGAAAAATGACAGTAACACGAAAGAAACAACCGCTCCAATGCACATACAAAATCAATGGCCTTCCGATCAACTCAGTGACTCAGGTGAAATATCTTGGGGTAACCATGACATCCAACCTGAACTGGAGCGCACACATCCAGTCCATTGTCTCAGCAGCGTCCAAAAAACTTCGGTTTTTGAAGCACCGCCTAAAGCATTGCACGAGCAAAACTAAACTGACAGCATACACATCACTTGTGCGTCCAGTGCTCGAATACGCCGACGCTGTATGGAATCCGCACACAAAAACGGATATAAAAATTCTTGAAGGCGTCCAGAGGAAAGCACTCCGGTTTATTTACCACGCTTATGGTCGGCAGGTCTCGGTATCTGATTTGCTCAACAGATCTGGGCTTCCCACGCTTGAATCCCGTCGAAAGCAGCACCGACTAAAAATGTTGTTCAATATCATACATAATAAAACAAAACTGAATTTTCAGAGTTACATGCAATACAACACAACACGCCCCACCCGTAACAAACACGAACGGACTATCTTGATGCCACGATGCCGAACAAAAGCATATTCTTGTTCCTTCTTTCCACGCACCATTTCCGAATGGAACCGACTGCCAAGCGATATCACCAACCTGGTATCTTCAGAATCTTTCTTGTCTGCTGTTTCGGCTCACGTATCGCAGTAGCGCGTCTAGTACATAGTGTATTTCGATTTCCTTGTTTTTATTCTGTTCACTTAGTCTGTTTGACGTCGGATGATTTGCCTGTACTTTTTGCTTCCCGTTGGTCTTATTGAATTTTGTTCTCGTACTGTAATCGCCCTGTGTTGCTGTTATTTGGTTGTTACTACTTTGTAATTTTTTTTTCTTTTTTTCTTTGTGCACTCCTGCCTTGACCGCCAAAGGGCAGTCGGCAGTGTTTATGAAATAAATAAATAAAATCACCAACGATCAGCAAGGAAATATTCCGGGCCGCCTTGATGGCATTGCGCATAAGGGCCCTAAATCTAATTTTCTTTTGCTTGGGTGAGCTATAAATGATTAGAAGAAATAGACTGGGAGCCTTCTTTCTGCCCGTTAACATCTCGAGAAATACGTTCTCGATATCCCTCGAATTCAAATCTTGTCCTATCACCGCTACGTTGCGTTTGACAAAGGTCGCCACTGTCAATTTCTCGCCTCTATTGCTATTGAATACCTGGTAACCCATTAGTTCGGCTCCCTTCCATGTTTCCTGAAGGGCGATTGCGAGGGGGGGGTCTGAGTTATGAGTGAAAGGTATTGCTGTAGCAGCGCGCTCTTGCGTTAGAAGCGGCGACAGTTGCACTGAAAATTTGATTTTGATTGACGCGCCTGGCCTTTTCAGCTTCGCTAGGGTTTGCTCGACATTCTGCTGCCACCTGTTAACGGCTATAAGCTCGGTTCGAACTATATGCACTACCCCTGCAAGTGCCTGTACCTGGCTCTGAACTTGGCTAATCAAGTGCGTAATTTTGCTCATAAATGAATTCAGTGTATTGTCAAGCCTCTTTTCGAGTTCGAACGAGTCTGTTTCATTAATTTTGCTCTTCACTGGGGGTGGGCGAGACGCTTCAGCCGCCATTTGCTCATCCCCTTTCGCTGCTAGTGGCGGGACGACTGGCTGAGATGGCGGTAGCTGCTTCGCGGGAATGGTTGGCCCTTGCTTTTCCGTCTGCTGTTTCGAATTTTGATTTTGCGTTAGCTTTTTAATCACCCCCTTAAGCTCTTCAATTTATTTTTTTAAGAATTTCGACTTCCTCGTCTTTTTTATCTTTCTTAGGTTTAGCCTGGGAGGCCCCGCTGTTGAAGCCTACGTTTTTCCACTCTCCGCTGGCGTTCCGCTTGGTTCATGGGTTGACCGCGTCCCTCGAACTCGAGTGTCTCCTGGACCCAGCCTGGAGCGTCCCGTGGTGCGAAAACTGGAACGCCCTCGCTGCTGCGGTGGCGTCTTGTTGGCGGTAGATTCCAGCTTGGGAAAGAGTCTTCAAAAACGCGGAAGTCTCCTGTACTGGCTTCTCCTTGACTTTTCGCTCCCATTGCTTCTTCTTCACCCCGTACGGAGTCCGGTTTATTTCCTTAGATTTTCGGTCGCCAAGCAGGTGGCCCTTGCCACATAGCTGGCATTTTGCCTCGCACTGGTGGCCTTGCGGTGGCTTCTCCATTCCGAAGCTCCTGCACTTGAAGTGGCTCGGGTCCGGCATTGCAGGCTTCATATCTTTTGCGGTAAAGTTGACACCCTCTGCGCCATCGGAGTCATGCGAACCCGTGGTATTTCTATTCAAAGAGAATTAGTACAGTTCTGGAATTTTTTCCGAGTCTCCGCAAACCCAAAACCGATGGGTTGCAGTGGATTCTCAGCCTCTCCATGATGATCTCGTCGGTAGACGTAAGCGGCACGTCATGTACAACGGCCTTGCCGAATTCCTCCTCCGTCGCCACGTAGGCAGTCAATTCGATCTTCTCCTCCTCGAACACGAGGTGTGTTAGGCTCGCGTAGCGTCTCTTCCTTTGGGCGCCTGTAATTGCTACGAGGATCGAGTGCTGCCTAATATTCATCGAGGTGACGTCCTCCCAGGCCTCGCCCGGGCGGATACCAGCTGCGACGATTATTGCGTCAGCCAAGATTGCGTCGCCAGTCTTGAGCAGACGCACGAGGCCACCACGTGGCCTCAAAATGACCTTCTCGGCGCCATCGGGCAGGCGAGCATGCTGCTTTTCCTCCGATTTTGCAACTATTTTTATTCCAGCATACTTCTCAGCAGCTCGCTGCTTCTCCACTTGCTGCACGGTCTTCTCGAGCGGCACATATGCGCCACAGTGGAAATATCTTTTACTAATAATAACAATAATTTTCTTTGGCTCGTTCGTTGCAGTGCTATATGTAATTGTAATTGGTTTACAGGAAAGAGAAGGCGGAGTATCTGTCACACTTTAGCTTGAAAGGACACCGTCGCTCCTGTCTCATGGCGTTCTCATTTTAATTCGAAAGCATTTATTGACTCACCACTCGGCAGCCTGTACATCCATGCCTGCATCCACGACGTGTCCGCAAGATTCCGCTTGACACCGTGAGACTCTGACGTCATCACTTGGTGACGTCATGAAAATATGTGCCCTCATCATGACGTAACATCCAATCACGTATAATAGCCCGAACTAACCTCACCATGACGTCATATTCGGTCATGACGTCACGTATGGTTATGACCGATGACATCAAGCGATTCGCACATGCTGAGCTGAGCCCGCCGCACGCCTGATCCTCGCGCCTTTGGCGCTTTTTGGCCCTTCCTCGAACGCCGCACCACACAGCCTGCAAAACATGGAGGAAGAAAAAAACTAGGAGGGAGCGCGCGCAGCCTCCGCAAGCCAACCTCCTCTGACGCCGCTCCCTTCTCTCTCTTGTGCGCAATGATTCTTGGGAATTTAGCCAACATAGTTGCCAGACTCAAAAACAGCAGGGCACATGGTATTGTTTAGTGACTTTGGATGGTTCCCGCGGAAAGCCTACCAGAGTGGTCTGCCAAAAGTTGCGCTTCTCGTCGTAACACATAAGTTACTTTGTTTACAGTTGTTGCATTCTACTCCGTGTTTATAGACACACTAGTGAGAACTTCGTCAGGGAGACTACGATTTCGACATAACATTGCATGCCTGGGGAACTGGCTTCAGCGTAACAATGTGTATTTGAGGTCGGCATTTCCTAAATGAATCAAACGATTTTCGTCTCGAACAATACATGCACCTGCCCTTACAAACAAACGTCTCGTTTCTCGAAGAGTGCGCATAACAGGATACGCACCGTTGGAGCGACAGCCCCGAGAGGTATATCCGTGTAGTTCTTGCATCCCGGCACGCAGCATTTCCTATGGAAGTACTTTTTGTTGGGCTAGTTGGTTTGATTCCATGCTTGCGGGACTCAGCGCATAAAGACAAATAACAAGAACACAGCGGACGACAGGACAAAGCGATGATCAGCGCTTCGTCCCCTCGTCCTTCTTGTTCTCGCGCGCCTCGTCTGATCGCCGAGCCCCGCAAACATTTCATTTGGCGCAGCTGAGAGAACCCAGCCGTACTTCGCGAAATACACGTGTGCACTGCGCGGCGGCGGCAGCCCCCACGGGATCAACCCGTCTAAAAGTCCAAACTTTGATCTACCACCTGCTCGCAGCGCGCGCCTCACGTTTCTAGTGCAGGCGTCGCGTAGCGAAGACCACGTGAAGGCATTCCTTCAGAGCGAAGCGTGCGAAACCGCAACCGAAACCAGCTACCGACTACCGCTTGCCGTATCACGTGACGGCTAATTTCCCATAATTCTTTCCATTATATTTTGTATGACTAGGCTTCGCTTTTCCGCCGCGGCGCTCCCTCCTAGTTTTTTTCTTCCTCCATGCTGCAAAAGCATACGCAGTAGCAGGCATCAGCGGCGTTTCAAATTGGTTTACAGGAATGAAAGACACAATATCTGCTACAATTCTCCGCTTACATCTAAACCGAGCCATAAGGAAAAGAAGCAAGGTGGGGGTAATAGAAGAAAGAGAAAAACAGGTGGTTGTTGCGACTGTACGATGAAGAAAAAGAAAATGCGCTTGCTTGCTACTGAATATGTACCTGAGTCCTTCCGCTGCCTCATGCGAACAGAGAAAGAAGGAAGAAAGAAAAGAAGGAAAGGGAGAGAGAAAGACTGGCGTCGAAATGCTGTAATACTTCACCGAAGCGGTGATGAGTGCAATGACTGTCTACCATAGGTACAACCATCTTTGGCAGAAGCACTTTCGCCGCAAACGGCGGCGCATACCATTCCCAGCCCCATACGGTCCGCAGCAGCCACCCACAGAGAGAAAGATATATATACAGAAATAAAAAAAAAACTTTTTCATCATCGCACTATAGTGGTTAAAGGACCTCCTAATATCCTTCCCTCCCCCCTGCCGCGGTTGTTCTTGCGACTGTAGGAAGAAGGAAAAGAATATGCACGCAACTGTACTGGTTGTGTAGCCGAGCCACCTCCGCTGCCTCAAATGGACAGAAGAGAAAATTAGCAAAAAAGAAAAGAAAGAGAGAGAAAAACGCGCCGCAAAGCCGTCGTCCGCGACCGAAGCAGTGCGACTGCAAAGACGGCCTCGGCAGGTACAACCGCAAAGGGAGGAGGCCTACCATTCACAACCCCATAGGGCCAGGAGCAACCACACCTCAGCGGTGGTGTAGTGGTTAAGATGCCCGACTGCTGCAACAGAGTACCCTGTTTGATCCCGACTGCCAGAGGCTACGTTTCGGTAGAGGCGCAACGAAGAGGCTTGCGTGTGTCATTGCATGTTAAAGATCCAAAGGTGGTTGAAATTCTCCCTGTGTCGTCTACGACGACACCTCTTCCTCTCAAAGCTTTCACTCCCACCTTCCTTCCTACACTTACGTCGCGGTCTAGGTGTCCGCGGAAGAAGTGTGACAGATACTGCGCATTTCCATTCCTGTGAACCAATGATGATGATATATTCTCATTTTTCCATTGCGCCACCGCTTTCTGGCCCGTCTATTCCAAGGGTGGAATTGGCGGCACAGCGCAGTGCAGCTCATCGTCGCGCCCTTTGCGGTGTCATGGAGACGGCCGTACTTCTAGACAAGGAGAATGTATTTCTCGGGATCTCGTGTACAGCCTTAGCGACATCAATCGCTTTGAATAAGCACGCAAAAGATGCCACCGCAGCCCACGAATTGCCCCCGTTTTTGCCGCAAACAACCAGAAAGCCATTTTCGAGCCATGTACCGAACCTAAAGTGAACTCGTCAGAAGTTCGCACTGAAGTTCGCACTGAAGCCCGCCACGTGCCGCATGTGTCAATCGCGGAGGAGGAGCAACAGTAAGCGGCCGGCGCCGCCGCTGTGTCGAAGAACAACACCGCAACAGAGGAGGATTACACAGACATGGAAACAATCAGCGCGCTCTCCAAGCGCGAACGCAGCACCAAATAGTAAAATGCGAGGCAAATGTCTGTCTCCAGGTCTTCAAAATTATCTGTGGACGCATCCCCGACGAAGGGCGCTTTCCTTAAAAACACGCCGCCGTCAAGTGACAGTGACTCAAAGAGTGGCGATGAATCACATCTATGCCATGTCTGCAGCGCTACCAATTTCGAGCATGTTTTTGTAATCTCCGATCATTCCTACAACTCTTCATTGGAGTCGCCCGCAGCCACTTCCAATGTCCTTGATGCCCCCTTATCCGTAAGCTGAGTCCGTGCCTTCGCTTTCTTTCTAATTGCAACATACTGGCGTTTTCACTTGTTCTAGCCACTTGGAATATCTGCGGCTCCACCGAAACCACCAAGCAAGTTGAAAATAATTACCTAGCCCGAAGCAAAAACATCGACATCCTGTCTTTGGAAGACACATATATCGACTGTCAAGAGCAGATCTAACTTGATTCTAAATTCGACATCTGTTTATACTGGAGCTTTGAATGGCAGGTATCTCGGTGGTGGCTCGTACATTCCTAGGGGAGATCGGTCTGTACATCCTTCATCATGATCAGGACAACAGGAGGCCGCTATATATGTACGGAATTAAACAACGGCATCCTCATCATCAATATATATTAGTAAGGTTGAAAGTTGGGCGAGTTGAATCTGGTTCATTTTGAAGGTAGCGCGAAAAACGAGGACCGCTCGTGTTGTGTCCTTCTATTCTCGGTCCTCGTTTTTGGCACTACCTTCAAAATGAATGAATATATATGCCCCATGCCGCGCAACACGACATGAGCTCTTCGAGGGCTATAAAGAAAAGTCCATAAACTCAACCCGCGTCATACTCATGTGCGACTTCAACCACGCCCTTCACATTGCAAGGTTGAAGAGGATAGGAGACAACACTGTGCCCTATGGTGTACACCGGGATCCGATGGTATAGGATCCATGTTCCGTGTCTTGAATTCGAATATAGGCCTGCCTACCCGTCAGGATTGCCCACATGTATCGATATGTATTCTGACCACAGTTGGTAATATGTCATATTTAATTTGTAGAAAGATATCTTGCACGGATTCCTGTGGTCAAAAACCAAACATAGTGTCAGCAAAAGTGTGATATGATTCGAGGTAAATGGACAACCTGTCTCGCGCCATAGTCTCCATCAATTTGCCGGCACAAGATGTGAGGGAGTTCGGACGCAGGTTTTCCACATCAATTGACTTGCCTTTCCTGGGAATAAATGTAAAGGAATAAGTGTTAGGGCTGTCTTCCAATCCTCGGAGTGAGGAATCTCTCCCAGCCAGATCTGGTTGGTGAATTCAAGGAGGGTAATTTGTGCTGCATCCGGAAGGTTCGCGAGAAGTTTGACGGTAGCCTTGTCTCGGCCCGTTGCAGTACCGTGCTTAATTTTGCCCGCAACATTAGGCTCTATGCCTGGCATTCGCCATGCCAGATATGCGGATGATATCTCTATCTGAGCAACGGAAGGTAATCTTCGACACATGAAAACATGCCTACAACAGGCAGCAGGTGGTGGGCGCTTATGCTGCGTACTGTGGTCTGCAATGTGCCCCCACCAAATCAGAATTTGTAAACATCCGTACCTCCCCTCGGGACGACACATCTATTCACCTTACACTCCCTTCGGGTCAAATTAAAGGCCAAGGAGATCCGCATTCTTGGTTTCTTTATTCACCAACAACGCAGACCGGACACAAAGCTAACAAACTTCGCATGTAGGGCGACCAGTTGGGCTGTGTGGTCCACCGGGTCTCCAATGAGCGTCGGGGGTTACGAAGTTAAGATGCCTTGCGGCTGGCATATGCATTTCTTACGAGTAGAATTCTGTACTTAACTCCCTGCCTTCATATGCGCAAACATGACGAGGACAAACTCGAGGTCATACATCGCAAAGTTATCAAACGGGCTCTTGACCTCCCCATTACCACATCCAACCAGCATTTGTTGGACCTTGTTATGGTCGACACCTTTCGGAAACTCCGAGAGGCCCACATTTCAGCCAATACAGGCACCTATCACAAACGTCATTCGGTCGCCGCATTCTTGACCGGCTACACATCCAATGCACCATCACCTTTGAGGAACGAGTACGAGCGCTAGAACCCTGGAGACGCGCCCTCAAGATCAGATCCATTCCCCGCAACATGTCACACTCATATCATAATGGCCGTCGCCCAGGCGTGTGTGGCCCCACTGGAGCGGAATTATTGTAGACAACAAAATGTATACTACGGGAACATTGCCGGTCCCTACCTTGAGAGTTCGTTCACAGCAGCAGTGGTCCACAACACCAGCACTGTGGAATGACTCCCGTTCCAGGCCCACAACACAACAAAAGAGGAGTAAATCGCGATTGCGCGCGCTCTCTTCCTCCCTCAAGTAAAACACATCATTACCGACTCCAAGCGGGCCTGTCGGAATTATGAGCTGGGTTGGATACCTCCTCTAGCCAAGCGCATCCTAAGAAATTGCTGTCGGTCCAGCGACCCTCAAATTTATAATCTCAGCTGGGCTCCCGGCCATCAGAGACTCCTTGGCTCTCTCCCCGGGCACTTAAACTTGCTCGGCAAGTTTGAAGTTTGAAGTTTGAAGTTTATTTTCATTTCAAGAAGAAATGAGGGACCCGAGACAAAAAGTGAACGTTAATTCACTTGACGGCGCTCGGGCCCCAATACATGGCAACAGCGAGTGTTTAGTAATTACAATATCGGTGCATCGAAAATTCAGAATGTGGTTTCAAACAAGAGGTACAAACATCTTCCTTTTCCACATAATTCAGTCTGCGGAAAAGCTTAATATAACTGCACGACACGAAATATCAACAGGGCCAGTGAATACCATCAAAATGAATGCAGCATGAAATCCAGAAAATACAAAAGAATGAAAGAAAACAGCAAAGCATATTTACATCTGTGACATAAAAAATAAATGTATTGTTCTCTTATTAACCTTTTCAATATCAACTTTATTTTCGAGAAGATAATTTAAGAAAGAGGGCAGAAGGTATGCGAGCATTTGCTGGCCAAATGTTGTTCTCGCAAAAGGCACAATCCAAGTATCTGTAGAACGTGAAGGGTATGTTCGTGTAAGTGCTCTTAAATTGGCGATGGAAAGTACTGTAGATTCAGAGGTAGCAATGTGCTGTTTGTAGCGAACGGCTAAGTTGTATGAATAGAGATGGGCCACTGGCATTATTCTAAAATTCTTGAAAAGCGGCATGGTATGAGTGTAGTAGTCTGCTCCAGCTATATGGCGGACCGCCTGTTTTCTGAAGTACATATAATCGATTTAAATTTGTTTGCGTAGTTTCACCCCATACAAGGAAACAGTAGTTTAGTTGAGACAAGAACAATGAATTGTATATATGAAGCTTAATTTTGGCCGGTAGAAAGAAATGGAATTTTGCTAATATACCCACTACTTTTGACAGGCGTGAAATTGTTTCATTAAATATCCATATCCCAGGACATATTTTTGTGAAAATAAACACCGAGTGTTTTTACTTCATCAACGATTTCAATAGGAGCATGGCCAAAAATTATACTATTATTTAGGGACATTATTGACAACGATGACTGTCTTACGGAAAATAACATTGCTTTTGTTTTGGTTACATTTATTTCTAATGAATTAAGTTTGCTCCAAGTGCTCAAATGATTCAACGATTCATTTATGTCGTTTACAAGCTCGTTGTAGTCATTGCTTCGAAATAAGAGCGTTGTGTCATCCGCATATATTATATACTCTGGCCTTGCACTAATGTTTACAATATCATTGACAAAAATTAAATAAGAGGGGCCCCAGGATGCTCCCTTGAGGCACGCCCATAGTAACACGCTTTGAGGAAGAAAGATTTTCGCCTATTCTAACACTTTGTGTACGATGCTTCAGATATGAACGTATTAAGTCTAGGGGCACACCTCGGATTCCGTATGCTTCTAACTTTTTGAGCAATGTCCTATGATTTAAACGATCAAATGCTTTGGAGTAATCAATGTAAATAGCAGCGACTAACTCTTTGTTTTCAAAGCTTCGTAGAATGAATTCTTTTTGTGTTAATAGAGCTAGTTCAGTAGATCTGCCTTTACGAAAACCATATTGTGCGGGAGTAATAAGACAACATTTATCAGCAGAAAACTAGAAGGCCTTTCAGGTATGATCTGGATCAGATTCCATTAGAATATTCTGTGGAAGTGAGGAATCGATTTCAAGAATTAGATCTAGAAGACAAAGAGCCAGAAGAGATGTGGACTGATGTTCGTGTTATAATACAAGAAGTTGCTACTAAGGTAGTTCCAAAGCAAAAGAAATGCAAAAAAGCAAACTGGTTATATGAAGGGGCTTTGCAAATAGCTGAGGAAAGGAGGGTGGCAAAAGGTATGGGGGAAAGAGAAAGATAGAAGGTTCTCAATGCGGATTTTCAGAAAATAGCAAGGAGAGATAAGATTGCCTTCCTGAACATACAGTGTCAAGCAGTTGAGGACAACAGCCAATTAAGGAACACAAGAGCTCTGTATAAGACAATCAAAGATATCAAAGGAAGCTTCTGTGCTAAGCTGGGCGTGATAAAGGACAAACGAGGCAAGGACCTCACTGAAGCCTCAGAGATAAAGAAGAGGTGGCAGGAATACACAGAACTGCACAAGAAGGACCCGGATGTGCAAACCCAACATAGGACGGTTGTGATTACTGATCTCGAGCCGGGCATCCTGAAGAGTGAAGTTGAATGGGCCTTAGCCAGCCTTGCTAAGAACAAAGCAAGCGGAATTGATGGTATTCCAGCTGAGTTGCTTCAAAACCTCAACCACGACGCTGTTAACACACTGCATACATTATGTCAAAAGATTTGGACAACCCTGCAGTGGTCACAGGATTGGAGGAGGTCAGTTTACATCCCCATTCCAAAGAAAGGCAGTGCCAAAGATTGTTCCAACTACCGCACGATCGCGCTTATTTCGCATGCTAGCAAGGTGATGTTAAAAATCCTGCAAGGTAGGCTGCAGCAGTATGTGGATCGGGAGCTTCCGGACGCGCAAGCTGGGTTTCGCAATGGCAGAGGAACTAGAGACCAAATTGCCAACCTTCGCTGGATCATGGAAAAAGCAAGAGAGTTCCAGAAACCCATTTACTTCTGCTTTATTGATTATGCGAAAGCGTTTGACTGCGTAGATCACAGCAGATTGTGGCAAGCTCTCCAAGAGATGGGAGTTCCAATTCACCTCATCTGTCTCCTCAGGAACCTTTATGAAGGGCAAGAGGCCACAGTCAGAACTGGGCATGGTCTTACTGATTGGTTTGCGATTGAGAAAGGGGTGAGGCAAGGCTGCATACTGTCGCCCTGCCTATTTAACCTATATGCAGAGTGCATCATGAGGAAGTCCGGTCTGGACGAGTCTTCAGCTGGAGTGAAGATTGCTGGAAAACGTATCAACAACCTTAGATATGCGGATGATACCACTTTAATGGCAGAAAGTGAAGTGGAACTCAAGAGACTTCTGATGCGCGTACAAGAACAGAGTGAGAAGTTTGGGCTTAAACTGAACATTAAAAAGACGAAGATCATGGCGTCTTGCCCTATCAAGTCCTGGAGCATCAATGGACAAGAAGTGGAAGCTGTGACAGATTTTCTGCTCTTGGGCGCCAAGATTACCTCGGAAGGAGACTGCAGCCATGAAATTAGGAGACGCCTGCTTCTGGGAAAGAGAGCAATGGTTAGCCTTGACCGCCTAGTAAAGAGCAGAGACATTAGTCTGCCAACCAAGATCCGTATAACCCGTGCTATGGTCTTTCCAGTTGTGACGTATGGATGCGAGAGTTGGACTGTGAAAAAGGCTGACCGCCGAAGAATTGACGCGTTTGAATTGATTTGCTGGCGAAGACTCTTAAGAGTTCCTTGGACTGCCAGAAGATCGAATCAGTCGATATTGTCGACCATAAACCCTGACTGCTCATTGGAGGGTCAAATTCTAAAGTTAAAGCTCAGCTACTTTCGTCATCTGATGAGAAGAGAGGAGTCGCTGGAGAAAGGTTTGATGTTGGGAAATGTTGAGGGTCGCCGGAGTAGGGGTAGGCAGCGAACGCGATGGTTATATGGCATTCTCGAGGCATTGCAGATGAAGCTATATGATGTTAAGAAGATAGTGAGAGACCGGAAAGCGTGGCGTGACATGGTCCATAGGGTCACGAAGAGTCGGACACGACTGAACGCCTGAACTGAACTGAACTGCAATAATTCTAGTTTGTATTATTTTTCTAAAGGCTTAGAAAAAACTGGTAGAATAGATATTGGACGGTAGTTTGACAAGTTATTTTTATCGCCTCCTTTAAACAGCACTATTACTTTTGATGCCTGCATCTTCCGAGGAAAGGTTCCCGTTGAAAGGACCAAGTTATATATAAACAAAAGCTGCGGTAAGATCAAATCTAAAACGTATATAACCGGCTTTATTTGTATGTCATCAATATCGCAAACCGTACTATTATTCATAGAAATGAATTCTGCATGAATCTCACTCTCATCTGTCGGCCCTAAGTACAAACTATCGCTGTTTCTGTTGATTCCATTTATTGCCTCAGAATGATGTGAACTCGAAACTATGTTGACAAAATGATGATTGAAAGCTTCCGCCAACTCAACACCAGATACCAGAGAGGCATTTAATGTTAATTCGGAAACGCTGTGATCTGTAAGAGAACGGTTTAAAATCTTGTTTGTTTTTCCACAAAGCATCCGGTTTAGAGTTGTACTCTGGCTGAAAAAGATTAAAAAGGTATTCTCGCTGCTTATTCCGAATCACAGCATTGGTTTTGTTTCTATGGCGTTTAAAAATCTTCCAGTCATTGGTGTCTCGTGTGGTTATGAACTTTTTGAACAATTTATCTTTCCTTTTTATCATCTTAAGGCATTCTTTCGTTATCCAAGGTTTCTTTGATTTGTTAGTCTTTTGCTTAGGGACTAAAATGAATGATGATAGGTAACACTTCAAAAATAGAGCCAAAAAAGTATTATATGCTTCATCAGACGTTTGCGAGCAATACACTGCGTCCCAGTCTGTTTCTGAGATAATAGTGCGAAATTTTTCCAATGTGTTGTCGTTTATATTCTGCATTTTCTGGCAAACGTCCGGTTTCTTTACCCTCTTTCTAGGGGTCGATCGACTAAATAAAAAAATTGGCATGTGATCACTGATATGTGAGGCGAGAACGCCGGCGGTAGTATATTGTATGGCTTGGTTGGTTATAAACAGGTCTATCAAAGTACTACTGTTTGGTGTTACACGTGTAGCAGATTTAATTAGGTTGTTGAAGCCATGCGAGTCCAGGAGTGTTTCAAAATTGTGTTGTAGTGCAGATGGATATAACAGGTCAATATTCAGATCACCTCCGAGTATAAGCACGAGCTTATTTTCGTTTACACAATTTAGTATCTAATCAATGAGAAAGAGAAAATTTGACATATCGCCCTCAGGAGGACGATACATCACTACAAACAGATATTTTTGACATATCACTGCAAGGCACTCTGTACTTGGCGTTATAAAAGAAAATTCTTCAAGCAATTCACATTGAAGTGACTGTTTTACATGCATAAGGACACCACCACCACGTTTGGTCGCTCGGTTTAAAAAAAATGTGCTATATTCTGCATCCTTCATGACGCCACAAACAGATGTAAACCATGTTTCGGTTAACATTATGACGTCAAACTGAAGTCTGAAGGTGTTTAGTAGAGCACTTAATTGATCTTCTTTATTTCGTGCCGATTGTATATTCAAGTGAAAACACGTAAGACTGTTCAGATCATAGTGGAGAGAGATAGAGTTTAAGTCTATAGGTTTTATCGCCATTTCAGGACGCAGAAACACAGCAGGAGGTTAGGCACACCTTCTTTAGGCAATATTATCTATATCACGCTCACACTGCACATGAAGCACGCTTGATTTCTCTTCTTTACGAGCGAAGATTCTGCCATCCCTCACCCACACATACTTCCAGTTGCAAGCCTTTTTCTTTTCAGCAGTTTTACCCAGTAGCAGCTTTAGTGCTGGGCAGAGGTGCTCGTTTATGAAAATGGGGTCCTCACTCGATGAATGTCCAAGGTCAGCCATTGAGAGTCGGGTTTTTTTCGCTTTCTGAAGCAACAGGTTGCGTTGTGAACGGCTTTTTAGTTTTAGAACAATATTTGGACAAGATGAGCTGTTACGAGCCTTTACTCTATGGCAAACATCAATGTCTTCAGAAGTTATTGTGATGTCTAGTAATGCTGCGACTTTGCAAACGGTGCTTGTGACAACCTCATTTTGCTCTTGCAAAACACCTTTAAATTCAACATTGCAGTTTCTAGAGTATTGTTCTCCTGCTACGATCCTGAGATCGTGCTCCTCTATTTGCTTTCCCATGTCATCATAGTCGGTTCGCAAGGCTTCATTTGCTTTTCTCAGAGCTTCATTTTCCTTCTCTAGAGCCTCATTTTTTCGCTTTATAGTCTTCATATTCTTTGTTGTAGAACTCAAGGCTGTCTTTAATCTCCCTCAGTTCTTTTCTCAGGTTTCGTTCAACCTTGCTCCTAAACTCCTTCATTTCTTTTTTTAACTCTTCTCTCAAGTCCTCAAAACGAGTACCCATGTTCTGTATAGACAAGAAAAATAGGCAACAAAAACAAAAACTGGCAGCAGCGAAAGACAGCACTATGTGTAACTATGTGACTATATGATAACTTCAATGTCCAACCTGAATCAGCAAGAAAAGAAGATGCCCGTTGAACAAAGCGTCGTCCTCAGCTGCCTCGCTGCTCCCTAGTGGCTTGAGGCATCGATGTTTCCAGCTTTTGTAGCCCTCAGGTGACCACGTGGTAGCTGTCGGCTAGATCATGCCCCTCGTCCGGCGGTGATAGTCTGCTGCTCTTGGCCTCGGTATCAGATGCAGCCAGCGGTAGCCGTAGAGAGCACGTGGAAAAACAATCGTTCTTTGTCCGGTTGTATCTGAATCAGCAAGAAAAGAAGATGCCCGTTGAACAAAGCGTCGTCCTCAGCTGCCTCGCTGCTGCCTAGTCTACTCCGAGAGCCCACCCAATGTCTTATTACATTCAAAAAAATGACTACATATTATAAGGACAGCCACCGCCACTTTCCGGAACCTCGTAAATGTCTTCGGAGAGCGGACGAAAGACTCCTTCTCGAAATTTTTACTAAAAAATTGCTGTGCCCGGCAGTCTTCAAGCACTTCAATACAGACTTTGATGGTGGCTGCAGCCTGTGCGGAGGAACCTTCTCGGACGTTTTCTACATGGTCTGCGCCTGTCCATCTAATCCCCACCGTTCCCAAAACTTTATTATCCATCCTTCTAGGGAGGCCTGGGAGGTGGCGCTGCTCAGCTGCCATGACCAACTGTCCCAGCGGACTTGGTCGTCAGGGTGCGAGCGGCATTAGACGCCATTGGGGCTCCATAATAGGCGCTCCACCTAGATTTGTGAGGGCCTGGATTAATAGGGTCTCGGTCCGAGTACCTCCTTGTACAAAGCATAAATAAATGTTTGGCACCAGCAACACCACCCTTCACACAGAGGACCAACCATTTCTTCGCGGAACGGATGCCTAGGACGAGACCACTGATTCGCTCAGGCCGTACGAGACCAGGTAGAAGAACTGATCCTCAACGATAGCTAGCGTTTGCTTCAACCTGGCCGAGCACTTAGCCGGCGACTCTGTAGAGCACGGCTGAAAGCCATATAGACCGAGTGCATGTCTCGGCCAACATGATTCCAGCACTGGAGTCTGTTTGGATATTCCTGACAGCTCTCAGTGACCACAGGCTTCTAGAGCTGCGTCTCTGTACTGCTGACATCATTCCACGTGCCAAATGGGCCGGACGACTACATATGCGGCTTCTCGATATTGAAGATGCACAACAGGACACAATTGCAGCAATAAAGAGATATATATCTCCCGCCATGATTACAGAAGATTGGCAGCAGATTAAGAGCGCACTGCGGGAATGCCTCCGAGAGTGATGGAAGAGAGTAGCAAGAGAAGAGCACGAAGAGATCCCAATTATTTCGGATACAATATTCGACAATATTCGGGCTTTCCGCTCCCTATCCCAACGCCCCAGCATCGCACCAAAGCTCGCTGCATTTCGCAAGAAGCTTCATCAGCTGCTCAACCGGTAATGTGATAAACTGTGTGCAATAGTCCGCAACGAGCGCTGTGAATACGAGTAACGGTGTTCGAGACACCTCTGCGACGTGGCCTCGCAAGCAAAAGCAACACACTTACCGTAGTGCAGGTCCCCATTTCTGTCATTATCACACCCTCCCCAGAAAATGTGATGGAGAAAGCGCACAGCTTATTCTAAGAACTATATACCACGGAATCCTGGAATCTGGAGTCTCCCTCTTCATAGCCCGGAATAAAAGCCCCTCGCGGACGCAATGCAGCCCATCGACGAGGAACTGTATGCAGCCCTTAAATCTATGAAGGAATTGATAGCCGGGTTTTCGTTTTATAAGCCGTTTTGACCGCTCATGGAAAGACGTTTCATAAATTTGTTGAACGCCCTGTTGGAGGAAGGCAAGCTCAACCCCAGCATGAATGAGGAACCCACCTCACTTTCGAAGACAGACTGCAAGATTTTATCGAAATGTCTGTCATCGCGCCTGACGCCCGTATTACCTACACTGTCAGGCCTCACTAGAATTGCTGCGTGCCTGGTCGGTTTGTAAATACACGGTCACGCATTGAAAAACCTCATAACTTGAATGCGATTGCGCGACCTCGGCGGCATCTTTCTATCCCTGAACTAAGAAAAGGCATTTGATAGGCTGTGTCATAAATGACTATTCAACCAGCTGCATCAAGCCATAACTCACAAAGAATATCCCAGCATGGTGCGAACTCTGTACTCAGAGACGCGCCCGGTAATGATTATGCATGCACGAATCTCTGAGCTTTTTATGGTGGTGCGGCGAGTTTGGCAGCGGTTCTCGCTTTCCCCACTACTTTACACAAAAACAATAGATGCGCTGTGGCAGCGTCTCGTCACAGACCCTTCTATCACATGAAGCAAGCTCTCAAGCTCACTGTGAGCAGGTCGCGCCTAAACATGGGCAGAAGCTCCGTCATGAATCTGAACGACAGCCCTTCCCGTAGTAGCGGACATCCCAGTACCAGGAGAAGCTAGGATGCTTGGGTTATTTGACCAAAAAAAAATGCTTGGGTTATTTGACCCCCCCCCCCAAAAAAAAAAAAAAGCTATCAGGGAAGTAACCGAAGACAGAATGGCCATGGGTTTGAGCTTACTACGTTGTCCTCTCAGAGCACAGGGAACCATCATCCGTACCATCCTCATCACAACAATTAGTTTCGCTACCTGCATCCTGGATATGACCGAAAGTACAAAAAGACCCTGGACGGGAATATTTTGCAATTCCTGTGGCTGGGCGCCCCAGACACAGTTAGGCGTCCAGCCATCCGCCAACCAAGACAAGAGGATGCATGGGCATCCCAGACCTCACGGCCCTTACTATTGCGTTGCGCGTCAGATAGAGAACGCGAGCTGTAGAGTGTAACATACCACCGACAAGTATGTTTGCACCTACTTCCTGTCAACCAGGCTCACATCCTTTACCAGGAAGCCCCTGTAGCCTAACTCCCTTCGCGCTCGGATGCCGCTCACTTTAACGTATGGCTGCGGAAGATTTTCTACTCATTCGCGTTGCGCTAAGCTCTTTTCATTTTACCAATTCGCCGCAGAGGTTTTGTGCCGACACTCTCCGGATGAATCGACGCATGTTCTTTTTGCGGAGTGCGGGAGGCCACGGAACACAGTTTTCGTGAGTGAACGCCCTACCTTCTTCCTGGATCGCCTGAAAGGACTGTTTGAGCTATCAGGAATATCATATCCTTTTGTCCGGTATCTCAACTCGCTGCCTAGAGAAGCAAGAAAGCAGTTCGTCCTGACTCTCGTCGTAATAAATTATCAAATCTGGACTGCGAGATGCCAAGCCGTCTTTATCGCAGAAACACCCTGTCTCCTCGAGACGAAGAAGAAAATTAGAATGGAGCTCTGGTTCCATCTTGAACGCGAAAGACGCCATCTCGGCAAGAAAACGTTCTACAAAGAATGCCGACACCCCATGACAATTTTCAAGAAAGAAAATGGAAATATCGAAGTAAGATACTGGAAGGTTTGCTAGCGTCAGAATTTGACCCGCCAGGTTGGATGGAGCACACGTAGTGCACTAGCACTGCAACCTCGTCTAGGCGAGGATAATCTAGGTTACATGAGCCCCCTAGCTGGAAAAGTCGCTCCCCAAAACAAAACCCCACACCCCTGTGGTGCGCGAGGCCTTGCTCGAGGTAGCCATATGATGATGATGGTCAGTGATTGACGTCTGTACCCTCACGGAAAGACTGCACCTAGTGCATCCGCCCTTCCATTTGACAAGGCAAGGATATCAGCATATTATTCGTTTTCAATCAGTTGCTTTCAATATGAGTAGTCGTTTGGATAATGGCCATTTCGCAGTCGTTGCCTATCTTGATGAGCTGTGTCTAGTTATTTTATCATTCAAAGTTATTTGAGGTCATTTCAAGTTGTCGTTTCACATATATGTCGTTTTCTATTCATGATTAGTCATATCTTGTCATTGTGGTCCTTATCACTCATAACTACGAATTTTCACTCATTTACAATCAGTTGAGGTCATTTCAAGTCATTTGACTTCTGTGCGTTTTGTAGTCATTAGCAGTCATGATATGTGATGCCTAGTTAGTGCACTCATTATTTCTGTTCACTAAGCATTTTACTCATTTCCACTCAGTTGCAGTCGTTATAAGTCGTAGACATATTTGTCATCAAAATTAATACTCATTATTACTCATTATTATTATTCATTATCAATAGTCATTACCTGTATCGATGCCTACGGAAAACTGCTTATTCCTTACCTATCGCCATCATTTGTTTTCATTATTAATCACCCTTTGCAAGTGACACATTAGAGCACAGATGCTTCACACCGATCACGCGCACAGCTCTGTGCACTGATTTTCGCTCCTTCACCCTAAAAAGGCTTTCACCTTCAATTTCTTTTCCTTTTTGTAAGAAAATCGGCAATGAAGAACTTGCTTGTCTTTTCAAGTGCACTGATGTAAAACAACACTTATTTTCTCTCGCGATACTGAATCATTACATTAGCCCTCTAAGAATCGCGATCGCTGGTTGGTTTAAATACTTGCAGAGAGCGTGGGTGAGCAAACATCACACGCTGCAAACGCACTGTTAAAGAGCGTGAAATCCTGAATGGAATCTTGCGGTACCATCTAATTATGCTGAGGCCATTCGGGATGAGGGTCTGGGCACAGATCATCTGCAGCAAGCGCGGCTCCGCTGAGAGTAAAATCGTACAGACAGCTCTTGTGTCACGTGCGGAAGACATCGGTGGTAGAAGCACAGATCCAATGTCTTCAGAGTTTGCATGACGTTGATCGGAATGCGGGCCTATCCCGGGGGTGCAATATCTCATCTTCGTGTAGATGCTCGACTGTACAAACCGCCCCTGGAGTTGGTGCTTTTTATACTCCTAGTTCCAAAGGGAGACTTCGCAATTAGACTAGGGTACCACAGATAAACCATAACTAATATTTTATTACTATACGTGAACATGAATTGCTCTTCAAAAAAAAAATATCTGAAGAAAAGGAGATTGTCAGGCTAGTTTCTGACATGAACCTGACCTTTCCTCTAAGCCTCGCATAATCATTTAGACGACAATATACTGATAAATGAAACTTTTATTCTGTTGCTCTGGAAATACTAGGCTTTTTACCCTCCCTCTCCCCCAGGAAGGAAAGAAGAGAAAATACGATATTTGTTTTACATGTATTTTGCTTTTTGAGACAGATGATGAACATGAAAGAGACAAATAGGTATAAAACAGCATCCCATTCATTAGGCTGCATAGTATCTGTTCCTCGGAAACTGAATAAGCGACCAAAGACCGGCGGCGTTTATTTGTTTGTCAATGGATAAGACAATGTTAAAACTTAAGCTACTGCATGCTCTATTATATACTTGAAATTATTTTCCGCCCGCTACCGTGCTCACATTATCACAAATGTTTCTGACAAACTGAAGCCCCTATAAAGGTAGAATATATTTCCGTCTTCCCTAATTTGAGTGAAATACCCTTATTACTCTCGAACTTTAGGAGTTTTCTCCAGAACACACAATATCACAAAAAAAAGAGTGTCATTTATAAGCAACCACTATATTTACAAAGGAGGCTCATTATTGAAGGAAGCACCTTTCGCCCCAAGACAGAAATTGCATGTATTAAAATCAACTGTGGTTACGCGCATCTAGAGAAACAAGACTCAGGAAAGACAACGAGTTACAAAAACAGAATATAAGCAACAACTCTTAAAATACAAAGGTAATGTATCCATGAATAATTTATAAAAGTTATAGAGGGAACACTTAAGCCGTAGAACAACCGGTCACAGGCAGTCAATAGCAGCACTAGCTCAATAAATAAGGACAAAGTATCGCATAGATACTCTCGGTCCAATAATAAGGGTATGAGAAATTGTACTTTGCCGGAACAGTGGGAAGATAAAATCACTTTTTTTATTATTATCAAGGCAGCTGCCTTAACACAGCCGAGGTGAATAGTCGTTAGAGTTAAAATGAAAGTGCAGTGGAACGACTGTTAAACATTATATTTGTGGGAGTCATATAAAAATGACTTTGAGAAGGCAGTTTGCAAAAGAAAACGTTAATGTCAATTTCAAGTTTTGAGTAGCGGCTTTAGAAGAGGGAAAATACCTTCGCACAATAAATCAAATTATTTTTCAAGCGGGGCTAAATGGAATTTATTTTCAAATTTTCAAAGCAAAGAGCTTTGTCTGTGAAACAGTATAGCATTTCTTGCTCTTTTATGAACACTACACTGGGGTGCTCTTACCCTCTGAAAAAAAGTGAACTGGTTCAGCTATCCTAGAATCAAGTTTCACGAGCGTAAGTATCCGGCATCAGCTAGCTGCTGAAATTTCGATCTTGGGCAGCTTTCGTGCTTGGTAAGATTGTCGGCAATGCGTTAGTCTAGCTTCCCGTTGTTCGTAGGCAAAATGTTGACACAAGTCTACACTACATGATATTTTACACATAAAGCTCAGTGCGAACAATATTTGATTCTGTGAGAGTTTGTTTCTGTCCCGATAACAAGACTGACTCCTCTTGGTAAGTTCGATAATACATGAAGGATGTGTGCTCATGTTACTGCATGTGTTCGGAGAAAATAAAGCTGCGCCTAATCAATTCAAGCATTTAATTGCACCCATTGCCACTGACATATAGTAAAACATATTGCCGATATGCATGTTTCATTTCTCGGTTAAAAGAAATAATGTTTAGCTCCGCCACATTAAACCCAGCGAAATAGCTTTTGATGGAATTTGCACACATGCTACGAGGTTAGAACTACACCGAAAAATAAATGGGCTCATATCGTCCACATAAATGATAAAAGCCACGTCGACACGAAAGCGAAATTGCAGCCTTGTAGTCACCTAGCCAACATAGCCAAGTTGTGTATGACCAACTATGTATAATCTACTGCTTTTCCTGTTCAAAACCTCAGAAGTAGTGTGTTATTTCGCGTAAAAATAACGCTTTACCATAAAAATTGAACCTTTCCATGCATAATTCTTATTGTGCCGTGACGAATTACTGCACATCAGTGGGGTAACACCACATACACAAAATATCCGTTATCATAAAACAAATCTGCCTATTGTCCATAGTTTATCCAATAGAGACACAAGAAAGAGTGTTTACTTAAACCCTGTCCGACAACCGCGGCGGTGAGCTTGGCTTGCTACGGGCTTTCCTCGGCGCGCTCGGGGGAATCTCTTTTCTATGCGACGAAGTCATCCACCTACGGCAAAAGAACGAGTACCTTCGTGGGGACAACTCGCAGGCCCTTGCACAACAAATCGAGGTCAATGCGTTTTCTGCGCGCCGACGTTTGCCTGCTACGCCACGAGCTTGTGCGGCACCCTGCTTCCACGCAGAAGCAGCCTCTTCTCGTTTAGCCTATGTCCGTGACGAATCCGACTCCTGTGGAGCAACCAGCTGTGAACTACTCTGCTACTCTTCACCGAAGCATGGCTCCTGTGGATTCGGCTACCTGCTCATATAATGCTTCTGCTCCTTCTTTGGTGGTCAACCAACTTAGTGCGATGAAAAAGGTTCTAAGCCCAGCCACATCTCGCGCGTGAAGCTCCCCTGCCCTCAATGTCACCAAACAAGCGACGAGTCAGAAGACTGTTTCCCTTCAAGCTGTGTTCCAAAAAACCTCGATCTATTTGACTAACCATCTTAGTAGAGTGAACGTCATCCCACTTCCCTGCCGACAGTCGACAACTCAGTATGAATCACATTCATTTTTCACCTTTCAGTCAACGAGGAATCATACATTACTCTTGTTGAGGCTTCGATGTTGCCGATGGGCTATATTGTCCGTGATTTCAGTGGAAAGCTCTACGGTGACAGGTTTCATCGCTCAGAGCTAGCGTAAAGTGCAGTGACCGCTAACTTCGACATCCATTTAAACGACCGAGGTCTTCGTATAAAAGAAGCGAATTTTTTCATGTATTTTGGCCCCTTGTTATCATGCTGTTGCAGTTACTGAAAGCTGTCACTCAGATATCTCATTCAGCGATTTCATACCCAATAATACTTTTTCTTCAATTGACCATCCCGAAAGCGGAAATAAACAAAAAGGAGAATGGTCATTGCTGTAGATAGTTCTGTTATGTGTGTTTTATATTCTGACTTTGAAACTGTCGATGAATCTGTCTGGCTTGAGCTCACTTTAAATCATAAAAATCTTTTCTTGCCATCTTTATACATTCCTCCTAATCTGCCTCCTCCTGCCTGCGATAATGTGCTTGAATCTGACGAACATGATATCACTTATCATAGCAACCCCAAAATACTCATTGTTGAAGCATTCAATACATCATGCCTGACTGGAACACCTTTACATATTCTCACTAAAATCATTATATCTAGCAAGTGCAATGTGTGACTACATTTTATAGCCTTTAACGGTTTTCAGCAACAGAATCTAACTTGCGGTAATGTTCTTGACATCTTTTTAGCTAATATTGAAAGTGCTGGGATCTCGAGCTCCCACATATCACTCATTGCTTGTGACAAATTTGATTATCTTCTTCGAATTACGACTTCAGTCTATGCAACACCTTTTACTAATCCAGACCCTGTGAGGAATCCGCCCCGTTTTGTGTATGTACGCGTGAACTATGTTGGTTTGTTCGTTTTTTTTTTCTTCTGTCGATTGGTGGCTTTTAAACGAAATTAGTGTTGCTGACTGACAAGGAAGCCACTTCACTGAAATTGTTCTGAATGAAATTCTTGAGTACATAGCGCTGCATACTCCTCGTGGCAATTTTCCTTTCTGGTTCTCAGGGTAACTAACACAAGCGCTAAAACTTAAGCAGCGGGTGCACTATAAAGCAACACACTCCGTTCTATATGTGAACGGAGGGGCTTCGCTTCTTGCGCTCCCTTTGCAAACGCCTGTATAAGCGAAATCATGACCTCTATCTAGCGTCTTAGGAGAAGGATACCTCGAATCGTCTTTTTGAGTTCTGGCGATATATTCCTCAGCGTTCTAAAAAATCTGATTCCTGTATTAACTTGGTTGACTCTCACACGATTGAAATTCGAGATGTTGCCGACTGGTTTGCCTGAACTTTTTCTCTGTTTACAAGCGTTCACATGCTGATTCCGTTTGCCTTCCATCTGGTGCGCATATTTCCATTCTCTGATGAGAATTCGATGAGTGTGAACCTATAAGCGCCTGAAACAATCTTTGTCTTTGGACGTGACGGCATTCTAGCCGCCATAATAAAAGCGTTCAGTAGTATTTTTGTACCCGTTTTAACCACAATACTTAATAACTGTTTGAAAAAAGTCGGCCTATCATCGCCTGTGCAAAATGGTAATCTTTTCTCTCTCTTTAAATGAGGAAACAAAAATAATGTTTCCAACTATCGTCCTACTTTTAAAGCACAAAGTGCTTTCCTTTCATCTCAAACATATCCTCATACTCAATAAACATGGCTTCATATCGAGTCGTTCTACTACAACTAACCCAGTGGCGTATATGATGTATACCTCTGCTGCAGTACTTCAGAGACGACAGGTTGATGATGTGCACTGTGATTTGAGTAAAGCTTTCGACGTTATCACTTATTCATTACTTCTCGAGAAGCTGCTGATTTCTGGAGTCGAAGTTTCATTCCTAAGTCTCCTGCGTAGCTACCTCCTTGATCGCTTCTGTTTTGTCAGCGCCAATGAACAGACCTCCTTCGTTTACCCTACAACCAGTGGTGCTCCTCAAGGTTCAGTATTACACCCGCTTCTCTTTTCTGTTTTTATTATGATGTTTTGTCGTGCTCAAAAATTACTTTTTTTCTTTTATGCTGTCGATATAAACATATTGTGGGTAATATATTTTTTAAAGATTGTTTATCTTTGCAATCGGACATATTCGCTTTCACTAATTATTGCACAATGAATAGGCTTACTCTCAGTTGTTTCAAAAGTGAGGTTGTCTCATTTACTCGTAAAGTACATGACCTTCTTTGCCTTTACCCTGTGAATTCTATGATGTTTTTTCAGGTTTGTTGAAATTATTTACCTCGGTGTACTTTTCGACCCCACTATCAGTTTCTCCCCTCGTACTAAGCATTGCTCTTCGAACTCTCGGATTCATCTGCAAGCTTTCGCGAGAGTTCCATACTCCACTTCCTTTGTTAAAGTTTTACTTGTCCATATGTTTGTCGCGCTTGTAAAGTGTATCTGTTGTTTATAACAGCACTTCCAAATCAAATTGACAAATTTGACAAAGTGCAGCAAAAGTTTTTACGCATGTATCAATATCGTTTTTACTGCAGAACTTCTAGCCTCGGTCCACAAGGAGTAACTCGCCGCATCTTCCTTCAATTAACTACTTTCTGGCGAGAGCAGACATTTCCTTGTACAAACTCCTCCATGGCTACATTCTGTGCGGTCATATCCTAGAGTGCATCTTTCTGGACATTATGCGGAAGAACATGAGGAAATTCAGACCATTTTTATTTTCTCCGCTTCTGGGTTCTCACTTCCTCCTGGATATCATGCAGGGCTGTTTATTTCGTTTTGTCCTCATGATTATGTCATTGACAACTCGCTTTCTTCATTTTTTTTTTAAAGTTTGTTGTGTCATATTCTGAAAGATCCTTTTATCGCATATTATTTCCTACCTCAAGTTATTTCTATTCACTTCACCTGTGCTTTTCCCCCTGCTTATAAAAGTCTATGTTGTTAAAATTGTTTTCAATTACTTTTTATTGACATTTTCTCTTTATGACTGTCTATTCATATCTAGTCTTTTTATCGCTTTCGGTGATTATATGTATTTTATCTGACTGTATTTGATTATTTCAGTTTTTATGCTTTACTGCGGTATATGTTTTCAAGACGTCTCCCTGCTTGTTTTCACTCCCTACGTGACTGATCTAAATTCCGTATAATGTGTTGTTTGTCCCTTCGTTGGCTACTATCTGCGTGTGCAAATATTGCGTGTGCCTTGTTCACTCTTCTTTGAGCTGCAGTACCAAGGCCATAGGGTTGTCCCTGCACACGTTAAAAAATATGGATTGATAGATTGATTCGTTATTTGCTGCCGCCTAAGCAACACACAATTCATGCATGGACTGTGCGGTGTGATATATTGAGGTTAGCTTCGTACTCTTTTTAAACACACTCTCGTTCCTGAAGTGCTGGCAAGATAGTGCCCAATATCGTGTTTATCCACTGTCGGGCATTTCAAAACCGCCGTCTTATAAGTAGCTTCCGGTTCTCAGTTGCATTTTCATGAAGAGTCGCGATGGCAGAGCTTTTCGATGAGCATATGCCTAAAACTTACCTATGTAAGGATCAGACGCTGAAAAGGAATCTCACATAGTATGCGCTTTTTGAAACTCGGTAAGTCTTGCACACAACTATTAGGCTTTGCCTCAAGTCCTGTAGCCGGCTTTGTCATCCAGCTGCGATACAATACCGTTGTGTCAACTGCATTCAGGAGTAGCATTTTCAAAATAATTTTGCAGATCAACTGCGTCACCCCTCCCAACACAATATGAAAAATACAGGTGTGAAGGTCGGGCTGCACAAAAGAACTGCTGTTTCCTCCGCCTTGATATTCGTTCGCTGGTGCCTCCAAAAGGAGCGCAGAGGCTTTACAGAGAGGCATGTATAAATTTGAAAATCGTATTATGGCTGGCATTTTATGAAAACAGAACCCCATAGAAACGCCTCTTTTATGTTCAAGAGCACTAGAAGGCATACAGGTGGCCGCACATTCCAATCGTGCATTTTATTAGTTAGATCGCAATTAGCTCGCGTTAACGTGGCAGGCTCAAATACCTTAATTCTCCATGCTCTCTCTAAACACCTGCATAGCCTGCCAAGAAGGACGGAAGTGGCGCGAGAGGAGCCCTCTCGCTTCTCAGCCATCAAACCATATTTCACCGTGTGGCCATGTAGCACCGTCTTCTCGCTTGTCGCCACGTTTCAGTGGAGATGCAGAGCACGTCATGCCCATCTTCACCTTGGACCGCCGACGCCATTTGTACCCCGGGACCATCGGCCAAGATCCCGTTGATATCGCACAGCTCCGCCCCGACCCTTCCTGCCCTGAACCGACCAGCCTCACATACCGCCGCCCCATCTCCAGCCTGGATCTGAAGACAAGTCGCACAGACAGACCGACCAGAGCCGATAGCAGACAAAGAAACGGAAAGACCTGAAGGTCACTAATACGCAACCCTGCTCAAGTCGACCAAAGCTACCTCGAGCCATCGGCCCCATGTATGCTTTAGTGGCGGATGGTTGAAAAGCTCCAGGGGAGGCGGATCACCCAAGCATCGGTCATCGTGGTAGCAAGCAACTCATTCTCTTCCATCTTTGATTCAACATCCTCATCTTGACCTAAACATCGACTTCAACGAACAGATCGGGACGATCGCTAGGCAGCCACAGGAAGTGTTGCGAAGAGGAAGAATGGTAGTGGCGCGAAAGGAGCCCTCGCACTAGGTCAGCGTTTGAATAATATTTCACCCTGTCACAATTTTGTGTCATCTTTCCGTTTGTCGCCATATGACATTTTTCTCCCCTTCCCATGTTTATACGGTAGCTAACGTGTACCGTGTGGATGAGAAAATGTTTTACTGTTTTTTTTTCCAGCGAACTAAATAACGTTTCGTTACACTCGTTATTGTATTCGCCTCACACTACATTTCTGCAGCTAATGGGCATTTGCGCATTATTAATACCTTTTAGGTTGGAAATTAAAATCAATAATCTCTATTCTCCTTAGGTACGCACGCAGTGTATGTAGACACAAAATGCTAACGGGTTCGGAATCGAATGAACATGTTGATAATCTGATTAGACATTGTCGCGGCCATGTACGTGTTCGTTTTATTTGGAACTTCACGGACGATGAAGCGCACAGACTAACAGTTCACCGGTGAAAGTTTTTCTACCTCGCATCAATAGAGAAACGGGGTGTGTATGTTGCGTCTAATTGTTTTCTATTTTGAAGAGTAGATAAAACGCTCGTCTGGATACGAAGCACTCATCTAGTTCTAAGTAGCAGACAGGTATAACAAGTCATTATTTATGCAAAAGCAGATTCGCTGATTATCATAAGCGAATGTGCAATTGTTAATCTCTATTGCGTCATTGTGGCAGATTCTCCGCCACCCTTACCGCGCAGGAAATTAGCACATGCTCTAGAAAAGAAGCACGAAACAGCTAGCTATTGCTCAAGATAAGATAGGGAGGTCGAAAACAAGGCCATTGTGGAAGGCGTGGATAGCTCCGAGCGTAGGCCTCTAATTTGCCCGCCTAGGTGCTCTCAATGAAGGAATGTGATTACCGACGTTGCCTTAGCAACAAGAAAACAGAAAAAAAATTTGCTATAGCAATCGATACATGCGTTACATCGTTTGCCTCTGACAGGTGGGCACCCTATGATCCAGGAAAAAAAAAATAACGACATTCTGGCCTCTTGTGAAGCTCTAATCACTTGTGATTGGTTGACCCCAAATAAAGTTTTCTGCTCCGAAGTGAGATGCCACACTGGCGTGGCGGGTGGGCTAATCGACGGTCTCTAAGGCTCCTGGCCGACTTTATGATCTGGCCGTCGACACTTTCTTGGTTGTTACACTCTGATCTATAGGTCTTAGTTTGTTCCTATTTTTTAATTCTTGATAAAGCGCCAGTTAGAAAGCCTTTTTAATGTCATACCTATGGCTATTAAGCAATGTGTATGCACATTGGATGTATTAACACCTAAAATGAGATATTATGCACTCGGATCCGTACTTGCCTATGGATCATTTACCATTAGAATAACTGAGATGTTGTCAACATTTTCTTCATCTTGGCGGCACGTGGAGACATTAGCTTCTTTCAGATTAATGTAAAAATTTCAAATGATAGCGCAAGACTTCGATCTTCAAAAGTGGAGGTACATGTGGAACACACATTTCGCATGAATAGACAGAAAACATAGCATATTCTAATAAGGACCAATTTTTAATCCCAATTGTAGTTCGCAAATGTCGCTGTTGCCTGCTATATACACTACCAAAAATGTGAAAATTCTTGCACTAAAATTGGCTTCCCAAAATATGCTCCCACCCACAATGAAGGTAAACTGTGAAAAAAAAAATGTCTGTAGTTTTGGTACGAACCGAGTCATGTAATCACCTACATTTTTCGAAGCACAAAATTTTGGCATTTGCCTGACATTCCGAAATGCATTAAAAAGCTCATTTCGAAATGGCTGTAGTAATTAAATCGGCTTTTAGGTTTTCGATTGGCTTTGACACACCGTTGCATCGATGGGAAAATTTCAGATACGTTTGCTACACAAAAACCCTTATTCGACCAGAAAAGAAAAGCAAAGCAAGATATTTCTGCTATGACTGTGTGTTCTTTTGTGATCACGGCATTGTCGCCGCCACGTAACAACATAAAACAAGACGTAATGTCAAGTAATTCAAGTAAACACAACTGTATGCTGCCTGAAAACGACAGGTTCTAAAGTTAGGGTGGTCTATAAAAATAGCTTTTGCCATGCTTCATCAGCTGGCCGCCTTACACCTGACTAAACATACCGAATGATGCGTTCTTTGAAGCTTCTGCAAAGTGCCATCCCATGTGCTAAGGGAGAGGAGCAGACCGGCTGATGATCATAATATTTTTGCCTTCACAAAGACGCAGACACAGTACGTTCGCTAACGATCTGCCACTGGAAATGACAGAAAGCGCAGCAAACACTTTTTACCTGATACGACAACAGCCACAGTTCAGAGACAATAGATAGAGACTAGTGATAGAGGACGACGATACTCCCTCGTACGTGGCAATTCCTTTAGAGTGTCTCCTTACTCTTCTGGTTCGTCACAATTCTAGTTATGTCCGTTGGGTCTGTTCGACGCGTATGCATTTGTAAAACGTCCTAAGCAGCTGCTGCTATAAAAACGTTATGAATTGTGCTTTTGCCGGTACTGAGAGTATTCTGACAGATAAAGACGATTGTCTTCATAAAATAATACGTGTCTTGACACAATTGGTACATACTGCAAAGTTATTTAGTGCCAAGACTGCATAACCAATTTAAATGTGCCCGGCGCAATAACACTAATGAAATTTTGCTCTAACGATTCCTTCCCATGGGCACGCACGTTGCCGCGCATCTTGATGCCGCATGTATACATATGTCAATAGTATGATTGTGAAGTACAGTAACGTGATTACACTTCGCGAATACTATCGCACTACACATATTTGTTTTCGATGGTGCCGTGGTATATATGCATAGTGCCGGTCTCGATCAATGTATTTGAGCGGTCTGAAATGTTTGTTTGTTTTCAAGTACTCTCGAGACTATCAAGAAAACTTCATTAAGACCTCTCTTCACTAGTATACCCTATAAAAATATCGACTATAACAAATATAATGTATTTATTTACGTGCAGGTAGTTGAAGCTGATTAGTATGTAACCACTATATTCGATCGGATTGGTGTACGTATAAAGGATATGGACTGGAACAAGTATGATGTATTTAGCTTACCTGCAGGTAGTGTAAGCTGATTCGTATAAAATCCCAGTGGAAGTGAATTCGAATTTTTATTGCTCATGTATTCTAATTATTGCATGTTTGATGTAAAAAAATGCAAATGTGTAATCAACGTGGAAGCAAAGAGCACCTCAACAGCACCAGCATACAAAACTAAGAGGCATACATATCGACTAGGAATAAACACTGTGGGCCGAGTAATAACCTTTGGTGTACATTTTGAGCTGACGTAATTGAGCCTTTTTATGTGCTGTGAGATTGTCATGTATAGCATACTGATTGGTATTTGAACGATTATTAAAATCAATAGTTGATGCTGCTCTAGGTGCTTTGTTATTTGGTTGGCCACGACTACAGGGCGATTAGAAGATTCGAAAGCTGTACAGTTCATTACTTGACGTTTCCTTTTGAGTAAAAAGGTCTCAAATGTATAATTGGAGGTGCAATACGCAATTTGAAGCAGACACAATGTCCTGCGTATGAATAAAAGATATTATTTGTGTGCCGATTACAGTCTCATAGTCTTGCAAACAATAAAAGACCTATATATAAATTATTTTTTTCACTGCTTCACTCGAGAACGTTATCTGGCTACCTTTAGTTTGTCCGGAAATACACCAGGCTGTAACTTGATATTTCCAATGTAACTTGTAGATATGTGTAGTCAGCCATCAACATGTTTCAAGTTGCGTTCCTCAACAAAGCTCGCTTAAGTGAAGTTTGGTAATTATGATTGTTTAGTAGAGTTTTCAGACTTTCAGCCAAACAATTACGCTGTCACTCAAGCCGACGCTTATATATGCCTGCGAACGTAATGCTCCTGTTTTGTGGACATTTTCTTCGTGATTTCAACCTTTGTATTGATTTTAGCATGGAGTACAAACATTACAATTCCGTGTTGACTTCCTTGAATAGTTTGCAGCAGGTCGCATACCCGGGAGGCTGGCTCCGAGATTGACGTAATACGCTAAAAATCCACCAACTGAACACTTATCTCTCTTTAAGTGCGATGGTTTACGTTTTCGTAACTACGGCGCCAAATGCACAAAGGAAAATCATGCATCCTTGGAAGCAGTATGTCGGTGCAAGCCAAGTTGACTCACGCGGGGAAACCGTTCGTGTTTTGAAAAATATATTTAATACAATCCGGTACTAATTACTGTACATTTAATTCAGATGAATTACTACAAAAGAATAAACCTTTATTCAAATTCGTGGCTTACAAGCGTCCGAGTGCAATAAATGAGTCAATTGCCTCGTCAATTGCCCACAGACAGCTGAAATGGGACAAAATCGATGATCCTTCAAAAGTCATATCAAACACGCCCCTTAACTTCAAAAGTTTTAAAGCCTTTTAATCGCTCGTCGAGCAAGGCTTTTCTTCAGACGAAAAAGTTTGACTACTAAGAGAACCCTAGAGCTCTCTCAAAATTCCTCTAGTAACCTTGAACTTCAAACAATCGAAGCACAGAACAGAATTTGGGAAAGCTAGTTCATAAGAGACTGCAGGTAATTCATTAGTGATTTAACAGTGAAAGCCTTAAAATATATCACATGGCTGCAGTAGATTACAACACAGCATTTCATTCATGCCTGCAATCTGCAGTCAAAGAAGTATGGCAATATCATGCTTAAGACGAGGAATTCACAAACGTAATGGAAAATATATTGCACAGAGGCCGCATAGGAGTTAGCCGCAGTTCTTCACAAGGAAAGTAATAAAATTCCAATTAGCAAGCCTGTCAGGAAAAGAGACACGACTTCTCAAGACCTATTCGCCACATGACGGCAGAAGGTATTCTGAGAATTGAAATGGGAAGAAGTGTAGAGAAGCGTCAATGGAAAATACCTTTGTAAACTTTGATTTGTTTGCGACATTGTTTCTCTCTGTAAGTGATAACACTCACTGAGGAGCAAGAATAAGGACCCAAACCGGCAAAGCAGAATGGCGCGTCCAAATTTCGCCATGAAGAAAGCTAAAGAGATATCCAAGAGCCTCAGTTGACAACAGTCAACATGGGCAGTCAAGCATCTGGAATGCAGATGTTATACATCTTACTGGGGCAGCCAGTGACTGCGCAACCTGACCATGACTAGGAAATAGCATGACGGCCTTTGTAGCGACGTGTCATACTTCTAGCTTTAATTTTGACTCATTAACTGAGTTTATTTGCTTTCTTTGCATGCCATCATCACGAAGTAAGTTCTGAAAGTAAAATCAAAACAAGTTAACGGAATATTTCACGTTCGCGAAATATCTAGCAAGAAAATAATGCCCATTCAAAGCCGCCAAGAAGTGTTTCTAGAAACAGCTGTGCGAAAGTGAACCTGTGGCTGCCTTTTGAAAAGAAAACGTAATACTTTGACAGAAGTTTGGAAGTGAAATAAGCAGTGCAATAATATTAGCAAAAGTGTTCCTCACTTCGAATTTTATGCGACAATGTGATGAAAACAAAGTTTTACCGATCTGATTCGAGCTTAAGAATAAAGAGCCACTGCGAAGATTAAAGACCGAGCAAGCTGTTCTGGTGCATTCGAAATTATTAGTCGGCAGAAATTTGTGCGTTTAGTGTTTAATTGCTGCCACCAGAAGTCTCCGTTGACCGACCTTTCAAATCGGGCTGAATGGATAAAAACTTTATCACTTACGTCAGCTCGCAGGACTCAATGGACAGGATAATGCGAACTATCGCACAGATCGAGAGCTCCTTTCTTACACTTCTGATTAATCGTTTTACATTTTTTCTTTTTTAAAATTCCCTGGGCCGCCGGTCCAGGGAAGCAGCCACGGACAATAGTGTCGGGGAATAGGGTTTGTAACCCAGTGCCACAATCATCCCCTCATCGCAATCCCAATAATTTCTGTGCTGAAATAAATGTTCCCTCTTTCTCCTTCTCCTTTTTTTCTTTGCCGTAGCCTTCTCACCTAGCCTAATTGCCTTGTTATTTCTCTTGTCTGTAGTGTCCAGATCTTTGCTTTCATTCTTTGTGCTTTGCTTTCATTCTTTGTGCTTTGCTTTCATTGATATTTTCCTTCAAAATTGTCTTTTCTTGATTTCTTTCATTATTGGCTACTTTTGTTTATTTTTTATCTTAGTTATCTTCGTTGCTTGCTTTCCTCTCCTCTATTTTTATTCTCGTTTTTTTTAACCTCCCTTTCTTTCTGTTTCTTCTTTACCGCATGCATACCTCCGCTTTTTGTCTAATATGTGTAATTCTTTCTTTACTCAAACTCTTCTTTTTTCGTTCGCTCATTTACCTTCCCTTAATTCCTCATTGGCGCTCCCTTTTTTTGCATACATTCATTCATCCATCCTCCAAATGTTTGTTCTCACTTACGTTTTCTTATCTATTGTCCATCTCCTGTCTTCGGCGACGAAGGCGTAATTTGCTCACGTGAATTAGTTTCGCGTGCAAGGAAAATTCCGCAGAGGTCGAGCATGTATAGGAATTAAAATATCCATGAGGATTGTTTTCCTTTCTGCGGACTGAAATGAGTTCGAGCGCTGTCGATCTGCAAAGCTATTCGCTATGGGACAAAGGCTATTATTTATTTGCTGTCATTATAAATAATAAACCCTGCACATATCTTCTGTGTATACGTGGGCATTTCGTGAACAAGCGGAGTGTGGAGGGGAAACAACACTCTCGGGTGTAAGGTATTCGCACACGAGTTATAAGCGTGGTAAGCTCATGAAAGGAAGGTTCCACGGCACGTTATTACCCCGCTGGTGTGGCGCAATGGTTACGGCGCTCGACTGCTTTTCCCGAGGAAGCGGGATAGAATCCCGGCCTCGGCGGCCTCTTTTCGATGGAGCCGAAAAGCAAGGCACCCGTGTGCTGTGCGATGTCAGTGCACGTTAAAGAACCCCAGGTGGTCGAAATTTCCGGAGTTCCCTACTACGGCGCGTCTCATAGCCTGAGTCGCTTTCGAACGTTAAACCCCATAATCCAACCATCCAAACCACGGCATGTTATTCAGAGGTTGATTCGTTTCTAAACTCCCTTCGTCAATGCAGGACTAGGCCTACGGCACAGCATAGGCCAGCTTAAACGGAAGCGAGGTTTGTTCGCTCTGCGCATTCTTCATAACCAAGCTAGATACCATAACCCATTGCTAACACCTGCCAACTGTCACTAGTACGGCAACCGTAACACACCTTCATGCGACAACATATTTCTCTTCTTTCCTATCAAAACTCTGTGACAAACGTTCGTCATGCAGCGGTCAAGTGGTGTGATATTATTTAGGTTTCCGGTTAGCATTCAACTATACTAGACGAGTGCTAGACCGCGGCGACATAAGTACGTAAAGTTTAGTGCCGCACAACAAATACGTTTAGCGCACTTCAAAACTGTACCAGCCTCTGAATGCTAAACCATCAAGCAAAATCTTACCAAACCATTCCAAGCAGGGCTTCCAGAAAGAAATTCCAGAAGCGTATCCTTCAGCGCTTTTCAGTTGACGCACTATCTTCCGGAAATTCAGTATTGAAATTTCACATTTTTACCTTACTCTTTATAAGAAATATGCGAAAATAAATTTCTTTACTGATTATGGCTTTTACGTCCACGGCACCGAGTACCTAGGAAAGCTAAATAAGTTTATAGGTTTAACCATGAACCTCATCACACTTTCATGCGTTGTTTTAAAGCTCAGAGTGTCGAAAACTTCTTATCTCAAGATTTTCGGTACGTTTAGCATAAACAACCTCACGCTACGCCCCGGCATCAAAGGAATTCATGTTCAACGGGCCGGATGTATAAAGGAAGGTCTTGAAAGGGACGGTATTAAGAGCCCAGCTCTCTTATCTCGGTAACTTGATGTCAGGTTTCGAGCCATTTGACTAACACGCTTATTCATCCACATCACCCATACGTGGTCGCCAGCGTGTACCGTATTAGGAAACATCTCATTCCTGCAGAAAACTGTTAATATACCCCTTTCCTTCACAAGTGCACAATACAGCAGTTTGCGCGCCAGGAGCTGTCACCTTTATTTTTGGAGTGGTATACGACCCTTTTCATGCGTTTTGAGACCTAAACATATACATGTATGGTTATACCTTAACGTCTTATATGGAAGCAGAGGAATGTTTGTGGACAGACACCAGTCATGTCCCGGCCGATACTTGCAAGTTCAGCATAAAATTGTGTTACTATGATAGGCACGCAAGCGCTCGCACGTTTCGGTTTATACATGGTGACGCAGGCTTAAACATGTGGAATTATTCTATGATGCAATGGTATAGACACCCTGGTTCCAATGGAATAACATTGATTGCATACAATGAATGCCTTGGAATGTTTACACGTTCCAATGGAATAACATTGATTTCATACAATGAATGCCTTGGAATGTTTACACGTTTGCATAGCGGAAGTTTGGGCTAGCTGCCTATGTGAGCCTGGTGTTCGTTACAACATACTGTAAAAAATGCTGAAGCTTACCCTATTGAATGAATCTCAAAGGCGGGATATTCGAATAGCTAAATTACATCTACAGTGCCAGAAACGAAGTTACATTTTTGTTAATTTTCAAGTATCGTATGGTTGCCTTTTAAACGCCCTTTGCAGCCTAATAATATGATTTCTTCTCAAAATACCCATTACATTAGCAACAGACACCAAATAGGTTAAAGCTAAATATTTGCGCCATCGAGATGGATTGTTGCACAAAAGAGCGACTCGATGTCAAGTTCCGCAGCTTGTTTCACACTGTCATCTTTGCTGATTATTTTTCTTTAGCAAGAAAGCATCGCACTTGCGCACAATTCTCCGAAAATGCTTATGCATTGAAGCATACTCCTGTAAAGTGAGCGGCCTCATTTTCTGCACTTAAGATGTTTCAACGGCTGTTGTTACAAAAGAGACACTTTTGACAATCACTATAGGTTCTCTAAGGTAAAAAAGTTTGTGATTCTGAAGCGGCGCTATAATAAAAAGAAAATAAACATTTGAAGCACGGTACGAGTGTCGATATGGGATGGCGGGATGAAATTTAAAACAAAAGTCTGCGATGAACGAGACTTTTTCCTTACAGTCCAGATTATAAAGAAGTAAAACAATGGGCAGTAAATGAACGGCTTTAGAGAACTGTGAAAATTTTCAGGGGTAGACTTCAACGTGCTTACGTGCTGGAATGGGAAAGCAATGTACCTTTCACGATCAGCTAGCTGTACGATGTCAATGCACGTTAAACCTGGTGGTCGAAATTAATCCGGAGCTCTCCACTACCGGCACACCTTTCTCTTTTTGTACTTTCACTCTCATGTTCCTCGCTTCTCTCGCGGCGCTGTTTACATGTCCTTAGAACGAGTGTGACGATACTGCACCTTTCCTTTCCTGTGAACCAATTTATGGTAATATTATTATTATCAGTACTATTATAATTATATAAAAATATTCAAGGTCATACATTCTATTCAAGATTGATTGTTTTTGCAATAGGACATATATGTTTTTTATGATTGCTGTGCGAATAATAGACTTACCTTCAATTCTTCTAAAACTAGGGTTGTCTCATTTACTCACAAAACGCACGGCTTTCTCTACCATTATTCTGTGAATTCTGTGCTGTTGGACAGGGTTGATGAAATTAATGGCCTTGGTGTACTTTTTGATCGCACCCTCAGCTTCTCCTCTCACATATACTAAACGCATTGCCCAGCGGGCTATGCTCACAATTGGATTTGTCTGCAGACTTTCGAGAGAGTTCCGTACTCCACTTCCATTCCTAAAGCTGTACCTGTCCATATGCTTTCCGCTTTTGGAGTACGCGTCGGTTGTTTGGAATACCACTTGCAAATCGAACTGGGAAAAGGTTGCCAGAGTACAGGAAAAAAATTTACGGATATTTCAATATTGCTTTCAATGCGCAACTTCCTCCTCTCGCTCGATCAGGAGTACCCCACTGAATCTTCCTTCTCTTAACTGCACTGCTTCATGGCCACATTACATGCCCTCAGCTCCAAGAGTACACCCTTCTGGAAGTTCCAGGAAAAAGCATAAATGGAATTCAGACCACTTCAAGTTTCTCCGATTTGTCATTCCCATTCCCCTCTTGACAGAATGCAGAGGTCATTTAACTGTTTTTGTCTTCAGCTTGAAATCTCTCAAACCTCGCTTTCTTCGTTTATATTGGATGTTCGTAGGGTTGTATTCTAAACTGTGCTTTATCACATAAAACTTCCACTTTCTAGCCTAAATATTGTTACGGTGCGCGCCGAGGAGCGCTGCGTCAGAAAAAGAAGAGGCGCGGGACGAGCGCGCGGCGCCAGCGCGAGGGTTAGAGAACTAAAGAAGAGCACCGGGGCAAGTGGTGTTTGCCTGGTGTCCTCCGTTCTTCTGTGCTTATCTCTAGGCGGACACAGCGTCCCACAACAATATTGTATTTACTTCACTTTTTGCTTTTATTCATGTTCAATGCTATTCGTATCTTGAACTGCCTTTTATTCTTTCCTTATTTATATTTTAATTTTCAACTTTATATTCGAATCTTACTGTCCTGCGTTCAATTCTATTCCTTTATTGTATTTCCCTGTATTTTATTTGTGTTTTAGGTACTACGTACTTGTTGAGCCTGGAATCGTTGTTTAATTCATGCACCTTTTTATATTAGTATATTCAGTGTCTGTTATTTTTTTTGTCTTTATCTATCTTGTTTTTCCCTGATGTGCTCAACAATTCGCACACCGTGTATATAAGACACGCTACTCACTGATTTCTTTCTCTCCGTGACTTTTTTTGTTTGAGTTTCATTACATGTGTTTTTGTTTCTTATTTTATTTTTATCTGCGTGTGTAAAACTTGTGTGCATATTTTTTTATTTGTGCTTCAGCACGAAGACCATTTAGTTGTTCCTGCGTACACCAAATAAATACTGATTTATAATAATAATAATAATAACAGTAATAATAATAATAATAATTATTATTATTATTTTATTATTATTATTATTATTATTATTATTATTATTATTATTATTATTATTATTATTATTATTATTATTATTATTATTATTATTATTATTATTATTATTATTATTATTATCAACAATAATAAAGTACGATAGCTTCTCGTAATTTCATATTGCAGTTGATGAAGAATCGTACAGTAGGCTTGTCGAGCCTTCGATGTGGCCCATGGACTGCATTTACAAGGATTTTTGTAGAAAGCGTTACGATGATATGTTGCATCCATTCGAACAGACGCTAAAACGCAATGGCCCCTAATTTGATCATATGTTATCAAAACGCCTTTGGTGTTCGGACTAAGAGATCTGAAATGTTTTTGAGCGTTTTGGCCTCTTGTTACACCACTGTTGTAGCTACCGAACGATATACTACCAGTGATTTTTTCCTGATAATTAATCTGTTTTTCGAAGCTACTACATTGAAACAGGACCCAAACAAATAGGAGGGGGAGTACTCATGGCTATTGGCAGTTCTCTGAAGTGTGTTCGACGTTTCGATTTGGAAACTGTTCAAAAATGTGTGTGGCTTGAGCTCATTTTAGTCGACATGAAAAACTTTTAGTGGCAGTTTTCTACCTTCCTCCAGTCTTCCTCCTCCTAACTACTATGATGTTTTGCTCTCAATTGAATATGTTATAACTTCTCAAACCATACAAACTACAGATTTTAGGTAATTTTAATACTCCAGGTATCAGCCGGAATTCATTTACTTCTTCTCACAACAATCACTACATAGTACGTGAAACATGCTACTTGTTTTTTATAGCTTTTAACTCTTTGCAGCAACCCAATTTCATTAAAACTGCTGTGGTAATATTATTGATATATGTCTATCGAATGTTCAAAGTGTTCGAGTCTCGAGTTCCAACATAGCGCTTACTTGCTGTGACAAATTTCACCCTCCACTTCTTGTGACGACATCTGTCTCTGCCTCACCCTCTACTAATAGAGTTTGGGCGGGAAATTCGCCCTGTTTCGCGTAAGCACGTGGTGACTATGTTGGTCTCTTCAATTTCTTCTCTTCTGTCGACTGGTGCCTTTTAAATGACATTACTGATGCCGACGGACAAGTCAGTCCCTTCCCTGAAATAGCTCTTGATGGTATGCGTCAGTACATACCTCTGCATACTCCTGTTCGTAGGAAATTTTTTTTTTCTGGGATTTAAGGGAACTGAGAAGCACATTAAAAATTAAGGAACGGGCCCATCGTAAAGCGAAATGCCCTGTGTTTGACTACTGGGCAGATGAGTTTCGCCGCTTGCGTTCTCTTTGCAAACGCTTATACAAGCGGAACCACGACTCGTACCTTGAGTCTTTAGAGAGGAATGCCTCAAATCGTCCTAGTCAGTTCTGTCGATAAGATAGCAACATTTCATTAAATCGGATTCGAGTATCAACTTAATTGACTCTCATGGGTCGGACATTCGGGAGGTTGTTGACAGTTGTGCCCAACGTTTTTCCTCCATATACGCAATCTCCACATCGCGATTCCATATGCCTCCCACCTGTTGCACCATCTAATTCTGTTCTCTTTCACAAGAAGTTAATAACTTCAAGTCTTAAGCGTCTGATACCATATTTGTCTCCTGGGGCTGCTGGCATTCCAGCCGCCATAATAAAAACATTCAGTTGTATCTTTGTACTAGTATTGACTGCTATATTTACAACTGTATGAAAAATGCTGCTTTCCTTCGCGTGTGGAAAATGGCACGCTTGTTTCCTGTCTTCAAGTTAGGAAACAAATCTGATGTTACCAATTATTGTCCGACTTCTCTTCTATGTACAACCTCTAAGCTTTCCGAATCAGCTTTGCACAACGTACTTTTCTTCATCTCAAACATGTCATCTTACCGAATAAACATGGCTTCATATTGGGGCGCTCTACTTCAACCAACCCAGTTACGTTTATGATGTATACCTCTGAAGCAGTCCTTCAGAGAAGTCAGGTTGAAAATGTGTGCTTTGATTTGAGCAGAGTTTTCGATGCTGTCACTCACTCATTACTTCCTGAAAAGCTTGTACTCTCTGCCGTCGAAGTCTCAATCGTAGCCCTCCTAGGTAACTATCTCCTTGATCACTCCTGCTTTGTTAGTGTCAATGGACAGACCTCCTTCGTTTACCCAGCAACCAGTGCAGTTCTTCAAGGTTCTGTATTAGGCCTGCTCCTCTTCTGCGTTTTTATGAATGGCATTTCCCTCTGATCACGAACTCCTATTTCCTTCTTTACGCTGATGATATAAAAAACTCAAGGTCATACATTCTTTTTAAGATTGCTTGTTGTTACAGTCGGATATATCTGCTTTCTCTGATTGGTTTGCGAAGAATGAACTTACCCTCAGTTCTTCTAAAACTAGGGTTGTCTCATTCACTCTTAAAACGCACAGCTTTTTCTACCATTATTCTGTATATTTTGTACTGTTGGGCAGGGTTGATGAAATTATTGACCTTGGTGTATTTTTTGATCGCACCCTCGGCTGCTGCTCTCATATTAAAAGCGTTGCTCAGCGGGCTATGCGCTCACGGATTTGTCTGCAGACTTTCGAGAGAGTTCCTTACTCCACTTCCGTGCTTAAAGCTGTATCTGTCTATATATGCTTGCCTCTTTTGTAATACGCGTCTGTTGTTTGGGAATGGCACTTGCAAATATAACTGGGACAAGGTTGACAGAATACAGCAAAAGGGTTTGCGAATATTGCGATATCGCTTTCCTCGCGCAACTTCCTCCTCTCGCTTTACCAGGAGTACCCACTGAATCTTCTTTCTCCTAACTGCCGTCGTGTCAGAGTAGATATAATTTTTCTGTACGAACTCCTTCTTGGCCACATCGTGTGCCCTCAGCCCTTGGAGTACATCCTATTGCGCGTTCCGCAAAAGAGCCTGAGGGAATTCAGACCGTTTCAAGTTTCTTCGTTTTTTAATCACATTTTTTTTCTGGACAGAATGCAGAGGTTGTTTAACTCTTTTTCTCCTCACCTTGGCAACTTCCGAAAATCTCTCTCTTCATTTATATTGGATTTTCATAGCGTTGTATTCTAAACGTTACTTTATCACATATTACTTCCACTTTCAAGCCGAAATATTGCATTTACTTCACTTTTTGCTTTTCCTCCTGATCAATGCTGTTTGTATCTTGAAATGCATTTTATCCGTTTTCTAGTTTTATTTTAACTTTAAACTTTAAAATCGAATCTTACTGTCCCACGTTCCATTCTATTTATCTGTTGTATTTCCCTTTATTTCTAACCTGTGTTTTAGATACCACGCACTTGTTGCGCTTGGAATGGTTGTTTATTTTATGTATGTTTCTATACCACTATCGTGAATGACAGTTATTTGTTTTTTTCTCTATCTATCGTTTTATTTTCCTGATGTGCTCTTCAATTCTCACACGATGTATAGAATACATGCTACGCACTAATTTATTTCTCTCCGTGACTATTTTCTTCTGAGTTTCATTTCATGTGTTATGTTTTCCTTTTGTGTTCTATTTGTGTGTGTAAAACTTTAGTGCGTAATTTATTTATTTGTGGTGCAGCACGACAGCCATATGTGTGTGTCTGCGCACATTACATAAAGATTGTTTGATTGATGTTTATCACATTGTTACTGCAAGTTTTGGTATTATTATACTAGAAAATTTTATTGCTTTATTAAATTTTCATGTAATTTATTTCTTTAGCTTACTGTTCTAATGTTTATGTTTGAATGGCTTCCTAACCTTATTCGCCGCGAGATCAACCTAGAGGTGGCGCCACCGTCACTCCGGTAGTGTGGATCGGCAGCCGGCGGCGCTCGCAGAAACGCACGCTGCGTAGGTCTGCTCCCGACGGGTTTGTTGGCGATGAAAACGTGTCTTCTGCAGTATTTCTGCCATATTGCAGAAACAAAATTCAAGGATTTCGCCAATGCAGCAGACGAAGAGCGGATTTTAGGAAAACAAAGCACGCAATCACCAGTCTTCTAGATTTACTTTGCACGTTTCTTGCGCTATACCGCGCTCACGCGCCTAATGCTTGGGCCTGCCTAACGACAGCTTTGTTTTTCTTATCGACTTTTGAACAGTTTCCACAGGTCTCATTCAAGTGAGACCGGCGCATTTAGTGTCAAGCCCACGCAGATATAAGGTTCGTGCTCTGACCTGCAGTAATTTAGATTGAATCGAGGCAGCCTGATCCATTATATCGTACTTGACTCGAAGATTAAGCAGGTTAAATGTAGCATTGGCAGCGCACTGTATGGCGAGTTGCTTTAGACTCAGTGCACATCAACTCTGGCCCAGACAAACACGCACAAGTATTCCCCAAACATGAGATCACGCCGACACTATACAGGAAACCTCGCCGCACAGGAAAGCTGATTGTTCATGTGTACAGCACTGAGTGGATTGAATTTACCGATATGCTTTTTGCGGCCACTGTCACAGAATGTGATAGTTTATTAATGCATCTGCCGCTAACTGTAAATGATTTCCTGAAACCGAGGAAAGTATAAGGGATTTCTGATGCGTGTGATGTTAATATATAACGGTAAATTAGTAGTGTAATTATTTTGTTTTGCAATGCGAATAAAATTCACCCTTTAAGAGAACTTTTACACACTTGACAGAATATACAATAATTAGCGATTAATTTTCAGTAACGTTAAAGTGCAAGCTACGAATTACTCGCTGCGAAGACATCGTTATAAACTTCGCATGGGCACTGTCATGTTCCGGGAAGCAATTTTACAGGCTGAAAATTTCTTTAACACTAATTATTTAACAGAGACTAAATCTTATGCAAAGTAAAATATTAGGGTTGCTTCCAAAACAGATGCCGGATGTAAAACTATTCCGAAAGAAATGGAGGTCATCTTATCATGCGACTATAAAAATGTATTTATTCCCGAACAACACATTGATATTTAAGTCCGCATGAAGCTGTTTTACTCCCCTTGTCAGAAATGAGGAGTTTTGTGGGAAGACAGCACTTGGACGACAAGGGATTATAATGATTATAATAGGCTACCAGTAAAATACATTGATCTAAGTGTATTATGTATAATATTTAGGGTAACAATTAGGTGCAGGGAATATGTTTTCTAAACATTCGAGCGTTTCTCTCAAGCAAAATGTGCTCACTAAAACTTTCACGGAGGCCAGAAGCCTTCAACAACAAAAGAAAAGAAAAGAAATGCCTATTGGCCCGGGTTTAACGCATGAAAGCGGCACCGGATATGACGGATGATTACAGAGACTGGTTTTGGTGTCGTTTTTTTTTTTCATTATTAACACCACATTTACCACGTGGGATTGTTTATTGTGCAGTCAAATCCCACAGCAGAGGAACGCCTTTCGAAACGGTTGTAATTGAATCCTCCGTTCTCGAAATCAGCAGTCGAGCGCCCTTACCATTGAGACACCGCGACAGAGATTTAAAAGCAAAAAAAAAAGTATTCACACAACTCTATCGTGCATACAGACGGCATAACAGGCATAGAGTGGTCTGTTCAAACTGCATTCTGCTATATGAAGCAGTCTGCGGTGGCATATGTTTTAGTAGCTGCGGTATTCCAAACAGAAACGGGAATATGCGATTTCTGACCGTTTGCATTAACGTTTATTGAAGGCAACGACTTGTTTTGCTTTGACACGGCGGTAACGACAGTACCACTTCGTTTGAGACGTTGCATGTCAAAGGACCTCAAGCGCCGAAGACCGCGATGGATGGTGTCCTTATCAAGCATGACATGCTCGATACGGACAAGTATATATATTTTTTTATGAAGCGTGGTGTTATAGACTGTTCATATTTATTTTGCAAGAGGCATATCGGTAAGGTAAAGCTCAGAGGAACTGCGAAACAAACAAAAACACTCCTGTACACGCCGCATGCGCGCGTGTAAATCACTGCGGGCTGGCACGCGACGCGAAAACGCATCCACACTGAGTATGTTTCGCCGCTGAGCCGCAAGGTGGCGACTCTGCTCGATCTCGAGGCCAATAGCTCAACACCATTTATTTTTCAGCAGCTTTTGTGATCAGGAGGCAGAACCACTTCCGGAGGTCCCATTTTCGCGCACAACCTCCCGCCTCAGATCTAGTACTTCGTTTAATATATACGGCTCTGTCTATAATAATTTCCGTTTCGAGGTGCCTCATAAAGATACTGGCATAATTAGGCCTTAATTTTGTTCTCATTGAAGTTTTGGTAACCTGAACGTAGCGTATTTCACTAAATACGAAATTGTGCTGTTCAAGAGTGTCACAAAGCAGTTCCTAATGTATAGCTGTTGACGAGTGCTTTATGAAGGTAGTGTTCACGCTACGTGTTGATCACGGAGTGAAGGTCATCAATGTGCTACATATTAATTTACAGTGAGGTTACGTTTGTGGCCATTCCATGCGACAACGGCCCCACCATTAAAGTGTTGTATGGGGATAACCGTATTATCACGTAATGTTCAAGTATATTTTGTAAGCTTTACCGGTAACATTCTCTTCAATTAAAAATTATTCTAAAAAAGTGCTGTTTTAGAGACATTAACAGATTCACAATCTTGGTCCATCAAGCGCGATTTCGAGTGGCTGTGTAACCAATTAGAAAGAACAAGTCTAAGGCCGCGTCACAAAATGGCGGTGCAATGAGATATCATAAGGAATGCGGGGTGAAAGTAATTCGTTTTGCAATGTCCATCGCACGATATCCCAGAGCAGTATTGCATGTTTGCAATTTATGAAGCAATGCTCAATGGTTTCTGGAGCATAACAGACGCGGGAATTTACTGCAACTACTAAAGTTTTCCCTACCGCTGTTTAACAGGCAGATAATCAGTATGTGCCGTATAAAAAAGCCGTTTTACATGACAAGAGTGATATTTTGCGTACCCTTTGCACTGGGCCATGTCGCAGTAAACTAATATATAAAGGATGGTACCAGAGTGAAGAGAAGAGCACACAAACTTAGTTGTTTTAGGAAGGCTTCTTCGACACAGAATGCCGGTACTGGGAAGAGAAACGAGCAAGTATGAATTGACCAGCCAAATAGACCTTATGTATTGAACCCTCACAAAAGACGATAAGAAATGTCACAAGAGACGATGAGATTCGATAAAGAACAATACATTTCCTGGCAATTATGAATGCACAGGTCAGAAATATCACGAAAAAACATAACACATGAACCTACCTGACGGACATACTGGTAGACTGCACCAAGGCCACCAGCGGTTACAGGCTGGACGAGGTTATCAGAACTAATCAATTCACAAGAAGAATTCACACAAACGTAGGTAACACTTTGTTAAAACGCTGGATATAAAGTATTGTGCACCTAATTTTTTGGACAATGTAAAACATTTTAATGCCTTGAAAGAGATTACAGGTGGTCGCAGAATACGCACTGACAATTTAGCGAAATACGCCATGCTTTTGAGGAAATACTTCCCACCTTGTAATTACATATTAGTAGTTCTGAGTTGCAGAGTATGGTTTCTGCCGAGGATCCCGCCATACGTATAAAAAAGTCGGGTTTCTCTCCATTATGTGTGTGCTCTGTGCAGTTATTGGCCCCGGTTATAACAGTTTCATGTTCTGCGTTGACCACACTGATTTGTGCATTTGTCTGACTATAGTACGCAGTTGTTAGTTGATGGCTTGTATAACTATTCAAGGATAGCTTGCACAGCTGTGCCGTAACTGCCGGTCCCCTGTACGCATGATGAGCACTTCTGGGATGCCGTACACAAGGAAATGTATTCGACAAAAACTTGGTGACTTCTGCCGTGCTACCATTGGGCAGTGCTTTTGCTTGGGCGTAAAGGATAACGCAGTCGGTGGAGGCGATGCTCCACTTTTCACCCGGAGATGAAGATTCGGATATTGCCGATGGTATTCATTCAATTTAGTTGAAAAGGCATAATCGAGGGCGGTCATTTTTCAGCAGCCCAGCTGGTTTTATTCGTGGCGTCTTGCTTTTCTGATACTCACAGCAAGTTTTCGCGTAATAGGCAACGTCGGTAGGCAGTCGCGGCCAGAAGTACTTCTGTAGTCGATGCAGTGCTCGCGCAAACCTGAGAAGTCGTGATGTGCTCATAGTGCAATGCATGAATAATTTCTTTCCTGAGGATTGCAGGCATAGCAAGACGCTGCGCGTTCTTGGGCGCGAATTTCTTCAAGCGGACGCGATTGCCTAAGTGAACAATGACAACTGACGCCTGAACACAGCAGGAGGGAAAGCAGTCTTGCCTTCCAAGTAACAGGCTTGAGTTTTCAAATCCGTGTCTGATCGCTGCTGTTGTGCTAACATGCTGGCGCTTGTGGGTCCCAGAAAAGCGTCATCGTCTTTCGGGGGAGCGTCGACGGGAACGCGGAATAAGCAGACTGCGTCGGATTGCTTGCGGCCCGACTTATAGACTACAGCCACGTCAAATTCTTGAAGACATAGTCTCTTCTTGGCAAGGTAGCAGGAGAGGCTTTCAAATTTACCAGCCAGCAGAGGGCGTGGTGATCGCTTACTACTGTTACGTTTCTCCACCGAGAAGTGGGACAGCTGACGCGGCCACCGCATAGCAACAGGCAGAACCGCGAGCGGATCGGCCATTTCGACGCCGTTCATCGGCCGCGCAACGCTTCCTCCCGCGGGCAAGACTCGACGTGATCCTGCCACGCGCCAAATGTGTGTGCGTGCGTGTATGTGGGCAAACGCCGGCCAAGCCTGGAGCTCGTGAGAGAGGGCGCCGCCCTCGCCCGTCTGCAGGAGGTGGAGGAGATGAGGTCGGACCATCTGCGATTGAGTCATTCGTCGTGAACCAACATGTTTGGCTCTCCCTTTCCTGTGAGTGTTTACCCTTTCCCTGTGAACGGGAAAACCTATAAAAAGCAGCGGCCGACTCCGCTGGGACAGAGACTACTTTGACGCGCCGTTGGCACGACACTAGACACCAGCTGTGTGAGAGTGTCTGTAATCTCTCCGGGTCAGCTTCACTGCCCGTTTCTTCCTGATGTTACAGTAAAGGTTGTTTCGTTAAAAGACGCCTCATCTTTGCTGGCACCTTTGATGCCGTCCGCCGTCCACGGAGCCGCCAGGCCAACGCTACCGAGGGGCCGCGCGCCGCAGCGGTACGCTACCCCAGGCACTCGCGACCCAAACGTAACAACTGGTGAACAGCGGTGGGACGACGACGACCAAGCCGTAACCGTGGTTGGAGGGACGAGGCAGGCGATACCGTCGTCCAACAACTGGTGAACAGCGGAGAGACGAGGACGACCAAGCAGTGACCGTGGTCGGTGAAACGAGCCAGGCCTGACCGAGGTGCAACATCTGGTGGGAAGAGCGGAGATGTCCGAGGCGTGACCCGCGAAACAAGCAGCTAAGCGGAAAGGCGGGAGCAATGCAACGAGCCCTGTGTGATGACTGGTTGCCTGCAGCGGAACGACTGCGTTGGATTCTTGGCTGCGAGGTTTGGTGAGTGCGGGACTTTCTTCTACTGAGTTTTGCCAGGCTTTTGTTAAGTAGAGAACAGAGCTGGTAATTGTGTTGTCGTTGTTGCTGGGTTAATTGCAGCAAGGCAATAGTGGGCAGTAGAGAAGGCAGCACTCGGAACAGCAATGGGTTTGGATTTGAAATCGTTGCGCAAACCTAAATTGCTGGAGCTTGCGGAGGAGTTGGGTCTGGATTTGTCAGACAAACTCAGAAAACCAGAAGTGTTAAAGGCTATTCTTGAGTTGAAAGCTGAAGATGACGAGCTTTCGGAATGCCTTGAGATCATTGAAGAACGTCACGAGAAAGAGGAACGTGAACGTGAACGCCAGGAAAGGCTAGAGAAAGAGGAGCGAGACCGTCAATTCGCTATGGAAATGAAACGTCTCGAAATAAACGCGGGACGCGCTGGCAGTGCAAGTTGGGCTCACGGTGCAGGAGAACGGGAATCGTTCAAAATGAGTGACCTAATGCGGCCGTTTAAGCTTGGAAAGGACATTGGTTTGTTCCTGGTTAACTTCGAGCGAACGTGCGAGAGGCAAGGGTTTTCTCGGGAAACGTGGCCACAGCGCTTGCTCACTTTGTTACCCGGTGAGGCGGCAGACGTAATCGCTCGCTTGGCAAAAGAGGAAGCAGAGGATTACGGCAAAGTGAAATCGAGTCTGCTAAGAAAGTACAGGCTGTCAGCAGAAGCATTCCGTCGGAATTTTCGAGAGTATGAGAAAAGCAAAAGTGTGTCGTATACAGAGTTTGCCTACAAGCTCATGTCAAACATGTATGAGTGGCTCAAAGAAGAAAAAAGCGTATGGTAACCACGATAAGGTTCTGCAGTGTTTCGGGCTGGAACAGGTTTACAGTCGGTTACCCGAGAACGTGCGGTATTGGGTCATGGATAGGCCAGATGTTAGTACGGTGGATAGAGCCGCCGAGCTCGCTGAAGAGTTTGTGACGCGTCGGGCTCGTGGAGCTAAGGACGGTCAACAGGGGGAATTCGGCTCTAAGTTTGAGAGGCCGAAGTTCAAGCCCTTTAAAGCTAAGGAGAATAAACGTGGTGCGGATGCGAGTCAAAGCAGTCCGGCCGACGATAAAGCGACGATGGTAACCGAAGCCGAACGGAAAAAGAGGTTCGAGGCAAGGCAATCCCGCGTCTGTTATACGTGCCAGAAGCCTGGTCATTTTTCGGCACAGTGTCCAGAGACAGAACCAAAGATCGTGTTTTTGTCATTATGCCGAAGTGACGAGAACATGAAGCTTCTCGAACCGTACACTCGAGACCTCCTCGTGAACGGGAAACAGTGTCGAGTGCTTCGCGATTCTGCGGCTACCATGGATGTGGTTCACTCCTCTTACGTAGAACCAGAGATGTTCACGGGTGAGTGCGCGTGGATCAAACAGGCCGTGGAAGCTCGCAGCGTGCGTTTGCCAATAGCCAAAGTGCTTATTGAGGGACCTTTCGGAGCACTTGAGACAGAAGCGGCGGTGTCATCTGTGCTTCCTCCTCAGTACCCGTACCTATTTTCAAACAAGTCCGATCACCTCTTGCGCGAAAATGGGCTTGAGTTTGGAGAGGGTAACGTACAGGCCTTGACCAGATCTAGAGCTCGGGAGCTTGCTGCAAAGGCGGTAGTACCGGAGAGGTGGTCAAGCAATGAGAAAGGGTCGAGGGCACAGCACGCTGAGATTAAGACCACGTACGCCGTAGACACAAGGGAGCCTGAAAAGTCAAAGGTACCAGAGAGTAAACTACAGCTTGGGGAAGCGGCCGAGCAACGTGACCGCAGTAGTGAGCCGACCGAGCCTCTAACAGAAGAGCATCGTGTTACCTTGGTCGAGCCACTAGCTGAGACGGTTAGCATAGGCTTAAATCGGCGAGAAGTCCGAAGTGACGCCGTTAAGCGAGGTGAACTGCACGCCGACCCAAGTAGCTGTAGGAGAAGTTCAATGAAACGAGTGTGGCGAACTGGCAATAACTGAACCGCCTCTCGAGTCGAAAGCAGAAGCTTGTGTAGAGCGCGACGGAGCTGGAAGCGAGCTAGGAGAGGAGAGACTTTCAGTCTCCGAAATCAATTGTGTTGTAGAGCAGGGCGCGCAGAAAAGCGAATTGCCAATCAGGGAAGCTGCGCAGCCCGCCAGTTGTGATCAGCCAGGGCAGACAGATGAGGAGTGCTGTCCGCTGTAGAGAGCGAGACTTGCGAAGGCGACAGTGAGCGACCAGAGCAGAGTCAGAATCGTTCGTGCCCTGATACGCTAGGTTGTATTCGCGAAAGCAACCCCAGTGCGAACGCGGACGTAGCACACATGACCCTCACGCAATCCGAAGCGCCCCAGCTGTCGAAAGAACTTGATCGTGCGCCGGTTATCTCCGAGCGAGGCGACGCACTGAGTGGCGAGCCGCCAGAGAAAATGCCTAGAAGGGGGACTGACACGACTGAAGTCAGCCGTTGTTTTCGTTCGGACTTGACTGAAAGTGAGTCCAGCGCTGCTGGCCGCGATGTAGACGCGGCGCCGCACTTTGACCACTTCGACGACAACCATGCCCGACTAGCTCCGGTTACCGCTAGAACGTTGACCGCTAGTTTGTCAGAGATGGCTCAGAAAGAAAGCAGAAGGCTAGTATTCCAGTGCTGCCGACGAAAACCGCGGAAAGGCAGGCGCGAGAAAGAATGCTATCATCGTAAGGAGAGCAAACTCAAACGATTTCAAAAAGAAAGAAGAAAGCCTGTGTTCCAGTGCTGCCGAAGAAAAAAACGGAAAGGCAGGCGCGAGAAAGAATGGAGCAAATTGAAGCTATCGCGAAAAAGAAAACGACTATCCCAACGGCACAAATGCGCCCCTGCCGAGAAATCGCGTGACTGGTGCGCAACCCGTAAGGAGAGAGATAGATTGTTCAGAAAGGTGAGCGACTCATGCTCCTGTGTTTCTTTGCACAGAAACAGGAAGGTAAGGTTGTTCCGCGAAACGGACAGCCGTAGCTTTAGTGAAAAGGGTGATCTCAGCGGTAACACCGATGGCTTAAGTCGGAGCCCATGACGTGAGAAGCCTGTATTCACTAGTTGGTGTTTTTCTTCCTGACATAGGATTTTGAACATTTGTATTGCATTATCTTTGTTTGAAGTGCTGTTTTGATAATGTGATTTTCAAATTTGTGAACGCGTTCCAAGTGCTGCTAAGCTGCCCTTTAAGGTAGATGGGGGCATAAGAGGGAAATAGTCTGGCAAAACTTACTGAAGGTTGTGCCGTGCTTGCTGGCTGACCGGTTGAGTTTTTAGCGTGGCTGTGATGCTGTAGGTTGTCAGAAATCTCTCCTCAAGACAAGTTGCAGAGTGCCTTGGAAACTCGGACTTGCCAAGGAATTCTTCAGGCTGACTGGCTCAAGAGAAACAGAGTCGGATGATCCCGGCTAGCAGCAACATCCCGATACCTCCGGACAGCGGATGCAGTCCCCTGCCCTTCGGGATCTCCCTTCCCCGGCGGGGCAGTCTGTTACGTTTCTCCACCGAGAAGTGGGACAGCTGACGCGGCCACCGCATAGCAACGGGCAGAACCGCGAGCGGATCGGCCATTTCGACGCCGTTCACCGGCCGCGCAACGCTTCCTCCCGCGGGCAAGACTCGACGTGATCCTGCCACGCGCCAAATGTGTGTGCGTGCGTGTGTGTGGGCAAACGCCGGCCAAGCCTGGAGCTCGTGAGAGAGGGCGCCGCCCTCGCCCGTCTGCAGGAGGTGGAGGAGATGAGGTCGGACCATCTGCGATTGAGTCATTCGTCGTGAACCAACATGTTTGGCTCTCCCTTTCCTGTGAGGGTTTACCCTTTCCCTGTGAACGGGAAAACCTATAAAAAGCACGGGCGGCTCCGCTGGGACAGAGACTACTTTGACGCGCCGTTGGCACGACGCTAGACACCAGCTGTGTGAGAGTGTCTGTAATCTCTCCGGGTCAGCTTCACTGCCTGTTTCTTCCTGATGTTACAGTAAAGGTTGTTTCGTTAAAAGACGCCTCATCTTTGCTGGCACCTTTGATGCCATCCGCCGTCCACGGAGCCGCCAGGCCAACGCTACCGAGGGGCCACCCGCCGCAGCGGTACGCTACCCCAGGCACTCGCGACCCCCAAACTTAACACTACCTTAAATTGTCGACCGTATAGGTACCGACGGAACAATGAAGCGGCCAGGATGGTTGCGAGGCACTCGCTCTCAGCATTCCAGTAACTGGCTTCGGCATTTGAGAGGACCTGCTAGCGTAGGTGATTACTTTCGCCGATCCGGCACTCCTCTGAACGAGAATGGTGCCTAGGTTGACATTTCTCGCAGCGGTGTGTATTTCAGTTTCGATGTTCTCATCAAAGCGGTCTAGGACAGGAGGGGACTGTAGACGGCGCTTAAGTTTGTGGAAGGCTTCTATTTGCAGCTCTTCCCATTTAAATGGCACATATGGTGCCATTTGAAAATTTGAAGAGAAGACAACGACGTCGTCTCAGTATACCCGACAAATCAGCCACTTCAAGCCAGCCAGTACGCCTTACATTGGTCCTTGGAACGTGGCTCGTGCGAAGCAAGGGCCGAAGGGCATTACCTTGATCTCGAACAGCCAGTATTGTGTGACCAATGATGTCTTCTCGCGGTGTCGTTTGTCGACCACAATTTGCCATTACTTGCTGAAGTCCATGGAAGCGACTTGGCGTTGCAGAGACGGCTCAGAGCGCCATCGATGCCTTTTTTCATACTTTGTTCAAGCAGTAGCAATGGACGCAGAAGCGATGTTGACCGTCTTTCTTTTTCACCACAAGGACCGGTGCCGCCAAAGGATTTTTCAGTGGCTGGACCACGTCCTCACGAAACATTTCCCTAACTTGATCGCGTATGGCCTCGCGTTCTCGCGGCGATAGACGGTATCGGCTTTGAAAAAGCGTTCAAACGTATTTGTCCCTAATAATGCGGTGCTTTGCCATCGAATTTTCCCGTACCTTCGACGCTGGAGAAAAGCACTCGCAGCAGCTTTCAGAGGAGTGTGAATCTGGTCTTATCTGAATCAGGGTAATGCTACGTGGATGTCGAACTTGGGCTGCTTGACTCTTTTAAGTGTATCGTCTTCAGGTTGTCTGGGTGGTCTAAGACATCTGTGTCTTTTAGCTCGTCGAGGAAAGCAATCGTCGTGCCGTTGTTTATATGCCGATATTCTGTGATGTTTGTTACCGCACCCGAGCTCATCATCTGTGGAAGTTGGCAATACCTCTTGCGATATCGAGACCTCTTTCAAAGAGCGACATGGTGTCCCCTTCGACGACGGCTTCGGCTGTTTCTATGTCTGTGCTAGCCCCGCTGACTACGATGCTTGGTAGGGGCGGCACGGTCAATTCTACGTGAAAAACGTTCAAGGTGACGAGTTGCGTCAAAATCATCGAAGGTATGACTTTGTCGGTCGAGAGTTTGATGAGCTTGGATCGGAGGTCGATGCTCGTTTTATGTTCATTTAAAAAAGCCCACTGTCAAGCTCACCTCGCGCAAACGCTGCTCTAGAATCACGAAGCACAGGCGTAAGTACGTTCATTTATGTATTATTGCAGTGCATCGCCCCTACCTATAGTAATGAGTTTACCATCTACGGTGCGAATCAGCGGGCCATTCCAAGCGGTCATAACTTTCCCGAGCTGAGAAGCAATCTTTGTCGCGAGCCGAAAACGTGGCTAGGGCAAGACGTTGTGATATCGCTGGGCGGCGGCGCCACTTAGAAGTCTGGGCGCGTGATCGTCGCGGATATCTTGAAAAGGAGCTTCGGCATAAAAGCGGACTCGTGGTCATTCGCCATCGCCGGTGAAGGATCTTCATGTTTTCGCTGTGAAGCAACCTCACCCCCAAAGGTTTGCACCTTTAGTTTCCGCTACCCGTTCTTTGGGGCCTTCCTCCCACACTGTCATTGAGTCACGGCTTGGCGTCGAAAAGCAGGCCCAGTACGGCGATGGGGACCAGAACCGACAGCTTAATAGCACAAACTCTCCGCCACGCAGACCGGGGCGGAGTCGTGGGGTGTTGACTGCAAATCCGCGGCAGCCAATTCAGCGGTACGAGCATTGCCGAAGCTTGTGTGCAGCCTGACCCCAGTGGAAGCAGGTTGGATGGTTGTTCGATGTCGTCAAGGGGTCGCACTTCCTGGGGTTGGAGGATCAATCGTAAGCATGGCGGACGTGAGTGAAGGGGCGGCGTTCAGGAGCAGCCTGTTCCCGTAGAGGGGGGCAGCAGGCTCTCGTCTGAAAGGTCGTCGTAACGCAGCAGCATAGCTCATTGCTGTTGGCTCTTGTGTTGAAGCTGTCGGAGAATCCTCAATTTCGCCGAGGACTAAGTGCCCAAGATAGCGTCTTAGATTTGTTGTGTTACACTGAGCACCAGAGAGCTTTAGGCCTCTCCACCTTATCTATTCTTCTTGATGTCGCAAAAGCTTATGACAGATGGCTTCGGAGCTCCATTTTAAACACGTTTCAAAGCGTGGACATACAGGGTAACATACTAAGATTCATTTAGTCGTTTGTCAGTAGTCGTACGGATCAAGTACTTCTAGGGAGTACCATAAGCACAACAGGACTGTATCACGAGGTGTACCTCAAGGAAGTGCTCTTTCCCCATGCTCTTTCACGTCGTAATGGCTGGCCTTTCCGACTCATTGGGAACAAATTGCAAGCAAGTGCGTATGGCAATATATGCTGGCAACATTCTTGTTTGTATTACTGGTTAACAACACAAAATAATTAGCCCTGACAGCTCGACAGGCTCTATTTACGGTCCAAGTTTACCTTTGAGGTGTGAGATTGTATCTATCAGTGGAAATATACGGCTTTGTTCTGTTTACAGGTGCAGGAAGACTTCGTGTGGGGTCAAACATAGACATTGGTAATTCTTCCATTCACCAATGCAATCATACGCGTTTTCTGGGTGTCATTATTGACTCCCGTCTACAGTGGCGATAAGCTGTGCATGAAATTGTTTCATCTCTATCTTCGCGTCTCAATGTGATCCGTAGAATTGCAAGTGAGCAATGGGAAAACCATCCTTCTTCAGTGGTCAAGCTTCATGAAGCGCTGGTGTTGAATCGCATAATGTGCCAATTATCTTTGCTTTCCCCTTCGGCATCACAACTTGAACGTCATAAAGTTGTAAATAGAAAGGGCCTACAAAGAGCCATTGGAGTTCCTCAAGCGGCAGCGAATAATGCAGTATTGCATGATTCACAATCTAAACCTCTTAGCCTTGTTGCTTTGCAGAGACTACTAATGCAACTTGGCCGCCACGGAAAGAAGATAGCTGGGCAATCCCTTCTTCTGCGGATATGCAAAAGATTTGAGTGCAGAGCCTACTTGGCACCTAATACTCTTACTTCTCTAGGCTATAATATTCGAAGGCAAAGGAAACGATTGAAAAAACCCTGGTCATTTCTGACCCTTTGCTGTACGGTCAAGATTCGCCATGTGAGCGCAAAGCGTAATTCTCCTTTAGCGGCAAAGCGTTCGCTCGTACTTGAACAGTTGGAAAAGAATATGCTTGCCATCTTCACATTTTCACTGATGGTTCTGCACATGGAGGAAACAAAAACTAGGAGGGAGCATGACATCACGCGGCTAACCTTCGCACGCCAAGTGCCGATGAAGCCGCTCCCTTCCCCGTTTTTTCGCTCTCTGAGTCAATTCCTATATTTTGATGTCAGTATGTTTTAGTGCGCGTGTCTGCGCCGATGCCCCGGTGCTGTGTGCGCGGCGCTAATTCGCGCATTCGCGCGCGCGCAGCGGTAGTTGATATCACCGCAAGCTATCACATGGTCTCATCACGTGGGGACCAACTCGCTTCCTTTCGTTTTTTATTACTAGGCTTCACGGGTATTTCCGCTCCCTCCCTTCTTTGTTTTCTCCGGCTCAACCTGTTGTTATCCTAACAGATTCAAAATATGAGCTTCAAAGGTTAGAGCGCGGGTTCCCTACTGACGCCCTGTCTATAATCTCTCTACACTTGGTGCAGAATCTCTACATCAGAGGCTTTATTTTAGATTTTCAATGGCTGCCCTCACACTTAGGTGTTAGAGGAAACGAGGTGTTAGACAGTCTCGCCCATAAAGCACTGTCAGGTGATTTGATAAAATGTTCCTCAAGATTAAAAAAAAATCACGGAAACGGTACTGAACAATTTTAGTACCGTATGGAGTGCGCCCAAAAGCATTGTGTGACCAAGGGTCCGAGAAGACATCAGCGCACTCTACTAAATCTAATTCGCACGGGCTCTGCTCGTACTCCTGCCTGGATACATAAGACTGGCATGGCATCGTGTCCGCTATTAAGGCGAAAGCCTTAATTGCCTCATCATTATCGTCAGCAAATGTGCCACGCTTATGCGGCGGCGCTGATTGGTCTAGGCGGGATGACGTCATGGAGGTATCGACCAATCACAGAGTAGTACCACAGTATGCGCGAATGTATGCCTTATATGGCCATATTCCAATCAATATTAAAGTACTAATTATTAACTTATTTATTTACTAATTACTAATACCTAATTAAATATAATGCCTACTGGACGCCTAAATAATTAGGTAATTACCCATTGCTAAATATTACAGCTTTCTCATTAATGCCTAGATAAATAATATTACTGATCAGTGACACTTTGCATAATTAATTATATATTACTCATTAATGCCACGCACAGACTAAAATCCACCACACAACAGTAAACGCAGAACTGCGAAGATACAAGGAGCGCGATTTTGTCGCTTCCAAGTGGAATTCACTGAATAAATACACTCGCAGAATGTGAAAGAGTAGTCGCTCGCTTTACTCGTAGGAGCATTCATCGCTACATGCGCAACAGTCGCGTAGCAGAATGCAGGACTCAGGCTTCCGCCTTTCATCACTTCAGTAGCCAAAGTGTCCCCGAAATTGTTCTATATGTGGTATGTGCGGGAATATAGAACATTAAATATTGTGCTGCACAGAATATAACGTGGAAAGGTGTGCGATGCTCGCTTCCTTCAAGAAGACGGAAGCCCTTTACAGTGCACTACAGGACATTGTCTACCCGAGTGGAAACCAGACATGCAGAAGGAAGGCTTTATGCCTTTTACAGTTTCTGCAGAACTGCGATCTTGACTCTAGATGGTGACAGCTGGAATGAACTATGTTCTACTGTGAGTGAATGTGTGTATAGATGGGGGCGGCTGTAATGTACTGTATTTTACTGTAAGTGAATATGCATAGATGGTAACTTTGGAGTTGATTATGCTGCATTGTGAGTGAAGGTGGACATAGATGGTGACTGCTGGAGTAGAATATGTGCTATTATAAGTGAATGTGTGCATAGTGGGGCAGATTTCACGGATATTAGGACTTTTTTTGACACATAAGTGACGCTACGGTAGAGCGATTGCCGGCAGAATAAGCAAGGCTAATGCCACCTGTAGCATACAAACACTCAATTGAACTCAACGCCGCTTGAGGAACGCCCAGTGCATCTGGACTTCTTCGCGGACGATATTCGTGAGCGACGCCATTTGATGTTGCATGGGCGATGCTATGAGTCGACGCAGTTCTTCAAGGGCGGCATGGCGGATGAGTGCCCGTAGGCTATCTTCGCTTGTAGCTGTAGCGTCGCATTGGCTTGCAGTAATCATGTGAAGTGGCTGGTTGTACTGGCGCATCCTGGTGTCCAAAGTCTTTTAAATTTTTGCTGCTTCCTGGCAGAACTCCGCCACCGGATTTGGTGACTGACCTTGAAGACCTCTATATAGTTTATATTCCACACTGGGCATAGCAACGTTCACATTGGGATGTTTGGATCGCCGCGACGGAAGAGATGCTCCATCTCTTCAACGTAAGTAAGCACCAACTCATTAGAGAGCTGAATTCTAGATTGAAGGAGGGACTGGACTCTTTCTTTTCGTATTATACTCGTGAAAGCTTTCACAATTGTCATCTTCAATGTGTTTCAATCCTTGTAATAAGTCTCATGATTTCTAAACCATATTTGGACTGATCTCTGAAGTGGAAAGTAGATTTGCCTTAGCCTCACTTCCTCGTTCCAGTCCATGAATGAAGCCACGTATTCGAACAGGTTGAATCAGTCTTCCGCATCCTCATCTGGTCGTCCTTGGAACAGGGGAGCTCACGGGGTTGGACGAAAACAACCGGTACTGTGGGCTAGGTCGTTGCCAATATTGACGCCTTCAGTGGTCATCCGCGCGAGGTCATGTTTGTAGGCTAATAACTGAAGCTCGTGACCAATTGGTACGCCCTTAGCGTCGCGACCGAGACGCTCTAGTCGGTTCAGTAGGCCAGGTACACACGGCCAGCGGGAACGACACAAGTACCACAAAACAAAGCTCGAACAGAACCGTTCGACCTGGGGCCGTTTCGTTACCGAATTGCGCCAGTGCTTCGGCGACTGCCTTCCACGAAGGAAGCGAGCTGCACACACGCTTACGCACAGAGCTCAGATACCTGGGGAAACATGTACAACTTACATAGAGGAGGTCCTGAAGCTATGCAAAACAGCAAGCGCTAATATTACCGAGGAAGATAAAGTAGGACATCTTCTGAAGGGCGTCGCAGATAATATTTATAATTTTTTAATTGCCAAAGGTGACCTGAACGCCATCTGTGATGTAATTCGGCGTGTTCGCACAGTCGAAACATTGAACACTCGTCGCATAACGCCGAAATTTGGGCGGCTCGCCAACGTTCCATCTGTGGCGAGCATTGAAGACAACTTCATGGACTTGTCGTCGACGATCCAGCAAATAGTTCGCGAGAAACTGCAGCGGTTTGAGCCCCCTGTATGGTCTCCATCACCTTCGCCGTCTGACGTTGTCGGCTCTCGAGGGCCTCCCTCCTTGCTCCCCTCGATACCCGTTGTGAATTCTATCAATACGGCACACGCGGACGCTTGCTCCGACAGCCCGACGCCATAGTTCGATAGCCCTGGTCACCCGCCTCGCTACGACTCACGCCCGACTAACTTCTTTTCGCACTATGATCAGCACTATGAGTATCATCCTGAACCACCACCTGCTCGCTATTTTCGGCGTCCAACCCGAAGACCTGAAGATGAGTTTCGCTACCCAATGCGCCCTGTCTTTTCGGAGCCCTCCAGGGAACAAGGTTTTCGTCGCACAACCCCCGTGTGCCGCCGCTGCGGCATTGAGGGGCACATATCTCGATACTGCCGCAGCCGCCCACTCACCCGTTACGATCGGCCCGTCGATAATGCTCCGCCACGTAACCGTTTCTACGACTCTAATTGGCAATGGCCCCCATCTTCGTACGAATATCCCCAGAGCAATGGACCGCGCAGCCACTCTCCTGCTTCCGACCGAAGTTTCTCAACACCACCTTCCCGGCCTCGGCGGCCGCTTTTCGATGGACCGCGCAGCCACTCTCCTGCTTCCGACCGAAGTTTCTCAACACCACCTTCCCGGCCTCGGCGGCCGCTTTTCGATGGAGGCGAAAAGCAAGGCGTCCGTGTGCTGTGCGATGTCAGTGCACGTTAAAGAACCCCAGGTGGTCGAAATTTCCGGAGTCCTCCACTACGGCGTCTCTCATAGCCTGAGTTGCTTTGGGACGTTAAACTCCACAAACCAACCAACCATCAACACCACCTTCCTCTTCTGCGCGCACACTTCTTCCTCTTCCTTCTTTCTTCCTCCGTGCTCTGTTTGAGAACAAGTCCGTAACAACCATTATGAAAAAGTACTGACTGCTCTACTGTTTATAGCATTTATTCTCATAGGATCAAAGTTCTGAGGAAACAAGAGCAGGGGCAGTGGGCACGAAGGTTTCACAGATGACTGGACGGGGAGTGATTGTGTGAGAACCGTTTCCGATTAAACGCAAGGAACGTTACTTATAAAAATAAATGTTCCATTAGAAATAATTTATGCAAGATTTATTGTATTCAAGGGAGGATAAAGGAACAAATAGGACACCCGATGAAGTGCCTTTGCCTAATTTTCTTTTTATAGATACGATATTTATGGCTATATAAAATGCAATATTGCAGATAAGTTTTGAAATAACATTCCATTTGGTCGACCAGGTTTGGCGTTTTGGTGTTTGCGCCTATCGCTTCACTAAACCGGGAGACATAATCATAGGCTTCATAACGTCGAAGCCTAATCCATACACCGTTGTGAATTAGAGTTGTTCAAGATTGCGGCACATCGCTAACATAATAAATGGGGCTCAGGCAAAAAAAGCTGTGCTGATAATACTAAGATGTATTCTTATTTTTAAAAATGTAACTTGTTTATAGTAGTTAACATCCCAAATCGACTCAGGCTATGAGAGACGCTGCAGTCAGGGGCGCCAGAAGCTTCGGTCACATAGAGTTCTTTAGCATGCGCTTACATCACACAACACACGGGTGCCTTGCTTTTTGCCTTCACAGAACATTGGCCGCTGCAGACGCGATTCAAAGCCGCATTATTGAGCCCCGCTGTTGAGGCCTTCACCCCAGCCGCACCGCCCTTACCACCGTGACGGGGCCAATAAGAAAAACGTAATGACCACAAAAGTGTTATCAGCGTGTCAACGCTCCCATAAAAGCAATGTCATAAAACAAGCAGGATGTCAGGAAAAAAACGTGGAATGTATACCGTTGTCCAAATTCCACTTGCCTCCTTTCAGATTGTCTTGCATTCCTTCCGTCATTTCCTGCAGGACTTTGCGTCGTAATCATTTGGTTCAGATATGGCGTCGTGATGGAGAGGAACTGAAAATAAACGACTCTAAGTTTCAGCACTAGTCAATAATAGACTTCTGTGGATCTATACATGCACAAAATTTTCAGCTCGGCGGAAATGCGACAATAAATTAGCGGCGCTGGGAAGGAAGTCAGCGTAGTCATTAGCGGTTAAAATAGCCCTGTTGTCAACTGCCTTGATGACAAAAATGCCTTCCTTTACTTCTGATTTCGTATTTCTGCTCACTCTCTGAAGACATGCCCGCTACTCTGTGCGTCATCTGTCAGAATAAGCATTATAAATGACCGTAAGTTGAAAGTGCACTGACTGTTCCCTTCATTAGTGTAATGAATCAGCAGCGAGATACGGCAGGCGGCTAATTTGTGAACCTCGTCTTGTTGGTCCGCTGCTCCATTTTGCAGTTATTCTTGGCTCCGCATCTTAGTTGTTGAAGGGGATAAGCTCTTTTCTTTCAATAGTTAGGTGGCCTTATTTGGCGGCAAAACATGTCGTCTATAACAACTTATATCAAGTGGAATTTTTTTTTTTTGCAGAAACAACTCAAAGAAACTCAGGCCTGAGCAGCACACAGGACGTGTGCTTATACTGTGCCCTCGCTTTATCCAGGCAATTTTCACTCCGTTTCTGTGCAGGGAATACCAACTCGGCCATGATTCTGCTTTACATTTTTTATTGAAATTTAAACTATATCCCAAGTTGTTGAGCCCCACAGCGGACACCACCACTGTAGTGCTGTGTTCTCAGGTGCATAAAGCTAACATAAACTCAAGAACACGAGCAGGGATGCTTTGAAAAGTTCGCACGATGTAGGTACGAAAATGTTATTGACACGTTTTCGGCATTAGGCTTTTTTTTTCGACATGACGTGTACAGAAAAGTTTTAAGTGGTTGGCTAAAACAATAAACTTTTGCGTCCACTGCCTATCATGTTATTTTTTGAGCAGAAACCTTTTGTGCTCTTGATGATGCTCAATCAATCGTCGCAGACGCTGGCAACATTACAAGCGAGCTTGTGTGCCGCCTTGAAGGCATGCAGTCTGTAAACTGAATTCTGCACTAACCGTGCGGTACAAGCCATGGCGCTAGTGAGTTTGAGCCATGGCTCTAACGTCCTTGGCACATGTTGAGAAACACCGGCACATGAATGTCAGTTGAAAATAGCCAGCATTTGGATGCCATGTTTAACGTTATGGTATATGGCAGCATTGCGCTTGACCACTGTTCGATACATTACAGTATGCACCTGCGTCTTTACGTGAGTTCTGCTGGAATTATTTGTATATAATGGAAGAAGCCGCGTAGTTCTGAAGGCATGCCAATAACGGTCTCACCGGCCTCCGAGAGCGAACGAACTGAGTGCGACCAGAGTTTGATCACGTTCTGAATAATTAGATTTTAAAGGATGCTTATCACATCAGTGCACGCATCAGTAACATTCTTGCGGCACTCACATGTTCTGCGAAAAACACACGTGTGCTCATAATAAGTTTCTGGTGTTTTTGACAGTGTGGATTTCCTTGACAAATATTAGGTCGTCCTTCTCGTCTAGTTCCAACCACAGTATGCACCAATCATACGCACCGACAACAATACTTAGCTTTCACCCCTATTATTAGAGGCAAGGTAGGGAAAACACAATCATGCTGCAGGTCAAGCTCATTGATTCAATATGTAGTAAAAGCAGGGACTATGCCTTGAACGTCCTTTCCCACCACCACCATAATTAATTTTAGCATCCTTTGTTCTCTAGTGAATAGGGCTTTCGAGTAAACAACGTGTCTGAAACGAAGCAACGTATGTAGATTTCTAAAAAAAAAACGCAGCTAATATTATCGGTTTTGATTTGCCATGAAACAGTCGAACCCCCATTCGAAACTGAAATTTGTAGTGCAGAAATACCACTATAATTTAACTAGCTGAGAGCATCACAAGAATTTCTTCTCCTCACAGGAGTGACGCACATAGGAAATTATAACCCACATGTCCCATAAGAAACCCCAGAAACATTAAACAGGAGCCCCGACGCAATACCTGCCAGCCTTTAGAGTAAGACGGCACTGCAATTAGAAGCCTTAGAAGCGACGTCCATTATGTTATCTGCATGTTGCAATAATCCGTTTGTGAGGAACAATAATCGTAGGCACTTAGATCTCGCAAGTGCGGTAAAGCGAAGGGCTTTCTTGCGACTTTTGGCACTCATTTGTCTCTGTTGACTCGTTTATTGCTTTGTTTGTTGTGTTTTCTTTTTTTTTAAATGTGTTGCTCATTTTATTTTCTCTCTTTTGGTTGTTTTTCTCTCTTTTAGTGTTTTACTCTTTTATTCTCTTTTACTAGTTTTTTCCTCTGTAAATATTGGCTGACTGTTTTCGACGTTGTACCGCAATGACGAGGCCTAACATTAACTCTTTTAAACGGTTTTGCCCTTTTTTGCACTAATTTGATGTAATTTGCAAAATGTCTACGTCCGTTCCTGTTTTGACATCTGACGACTGTATTGGTGTCCATAGTTATTTCGACGCCGGATTGACCTTTTTGGTTATAATTAATTACCCTACACTGAAGAAATTTTGACATGGAGACAATTTTGCACTCTCTGACTCATACGAAGATTGTTTTACTACAAGTCACGTAATTTTTTATATGAATTGTGACATCTTCTGCGGACGGACATTTCCTGTGCACACCTGTGAGCCTGTAAATGATTTCGCCTTAAAATTACATCAGTGAAGCGGGACACGCAGTGAATACTAGGCAATGATCACTGCGCTGATACCGGAGAAATGGTCCCAAAGACTGTTTGTAAACATTTGGTTCAGTATTTTTATACGTTCGATGGACATATACCATTCAATGCCAAAATAAGTTTAAAATACACAAGCCACGCGAGAAGCCCAAATAAACGTCTCCAAAAGAAGCTTGGAATCTGTTTCACGTACGCTGTCTCGGACGCAATCATGTATTACGGTATTGCACTAACTCAGGCCAAACAAAAAAGCATGCTACACCTTCATTTCCATTACTTCATATAATATTTTATTGTTACTCTGCGCTCCCCTTATTTCCGCACTGTTTTGCTTCTTGAGTTCGTGATATTTGTCATAACTTTTGGCTTCCGCTTTCTGTCTTCACTCTACTATCTCGCTCACAATTTACTCCTCTCGTATTTTTTGTGGTTTTCCTGAGATTCTCGACCATACAATTTCTGTGTCGTTCTGGTCTCATTTTTCGTGGCGTCGCTATCTTTACCTCCTCGTTTTATTACTTTTTTTCCGCTATTTGGTTCCGTCAAGTTTTTTCTTACTCGCTTGATCTACGTTTTCCACGAGAAGTCGTCTCGTAGCTAACCTGCTACTTTTGACATCTCCTATGTCAGAGCACACGAAACTATCAAGTTCACTTTCGCTCTGTCTACACCAGGAAGTAAGATAAAAGAGGAGCGTCGACTCTGGAGTGCTGCAATGAATTCGGCATAGGACGAGTTCGCTACACAACTGATGAGCCCGCGTCCGTCGCTCAGCTTTGCACTGTACTTTCTCCTATCGCTCCCCTTCTTCGCCGACGCGGCTTTGGGCAAACTCTCCTCCTCTTCCTATCTTCCTTGCAGAAAGAGTCAAACCGGCACGCCACCTCTCGACACAGCCGCGAAACGAAATGCTCCTGTCTCAATCGAGGCGACCGTGTGAATGTCGAGGTAACGGGCGAAGGGCAGATGGAACGGTAACTTTGCATTTCGTCTGCTAGCAGGAAAACGCACAAGTGTAATCGGGATCATCGTTCCACGTAGGATATCTTCTATCATTTTGTAAGACAGAACTTCAGCAGTGTCGTTTTTTTTTTGCCGCCTGCATGTGGCCATGAGAATGCATTGACCGGAGCATGAAAACGAAAAGCCACTGAACAAAATCACTGGCATGCAGACGGCGCGGCGCACGACGCGGCAGACGGGTGAGAGGCACATACTGTGTATTGTTATTTCAATGCTTATGGACCATAAACACAAAGTAAATGAGAAAGTACTTCGTCGTTCGCTTTGAGTAAGGGCATTACAAGGAGGAAGTGTTTTCTTATTGGCTGTCCCTTATAAAAATGGGAACATCCTTTGAGTTCAATGTGAACTCAAAAAAGTCAGAAGGAAGCAACTTCCTCTGAACTGAGAATTGGCTACTGATTTTGAATTCACAGTGAATTAACTTTCTCTGACCATACTGTGAATTTCCTGTGAATTTCCTTTGAGCTCCCAGTGAACAGACCGTTGTCAGTTTGAGTTGAGTTCACAGGCAGTGGCCAATTATTGGTTCAAAGGAAGTTCGAAGGAATGATGACTATAGGATATTTGGTGGATGTTCGAAGGAAGTATGTTCAGACTGAAACATTTGTTTGTACGAGCCTATATTTATTTGAATAGATGTACTTCCTGTGTTTAGGCCTTGCAATTAGGCCTGCTTTCGAAGACCCTGCGACAAAAAATCTGATCACTGTCCACAATCCCAGTGCAAACATGCGCAACTGCCGGTGACCACCTTGGCCAGTACCCATTGAGCAAGCAGGTGTAGGCTGCAAAAAGAAAAAAAAAAACATTAGAAGCATGACTGCAATGAGCAAGCTAGAGTCCATCCAGCCTTCCTTAGCTTTTGTAATATAAATACACAGAGCACGGACAGTGTGAGCGCCATGCAGGCACCGCAGCATTATGCATTAAGGCAAGCATTATGGCCCTGACCATCACTGAAAAGTCTGCTGTTTGGACAATATTTCAGAATGCTCTTGCATCACATGCACAGGCTATGAGCTCGAGGACTTACAGATAACAGCATCCAATTTTGGGCAGCCCAGTGCCTTTTTTGGAGCTTCTTCCTTGCGGGCATTGCAGACACTGCCATAGAGTGAGCTTTCTTCCAGTTCTTCAGGTGAGAACACAACCCGCACCAAGTTACACGCAAACTTTGTTGCTTGATTGCCAGCACTGAGTTTCACGCGGTCAATCAACTGCTGATTTACCATAATATTGCTGCCAATGTGCACCTGCAAGAACAAAAAGTATATATTAGTACTATGACCAGTATTGTAACATACAACAATATTCCTTGATATGCAATAAGAAAATGAAGGGGCCTTACAAACAACAAAAAACTTAGACCAGCTTCAGAACATTCAAAGAAACCCCAAAACGCATAATTAAGGTCATTTGTTTGCAAGTAAAAGTACACATTCAAGAAGCCATACTTTAACATGTGCAACAATGAAGGCATACGAAAACTATTGGATGTTTTTGACACCTACCCGAGCGGTGTTTTGATCTAATTTTGAATGATGCCAAACATCTTTTAACATTTTTATTAGCGTAACCTGACAATTGTGTACTATGTATTTAAGGTAACCAGCCAAAAAGAGGGCACATAATGCCCCGCAAAGGATTGAGCGCTAATAGTGCATTGCTATAGCAGAAGAAAAAAACAAGAAATGAGATTTTTTAATGACCTAATTTATGCTTGCAATTCAACAATAAAAAAAAAAAACAGATTTTAAGTCAGAAATCAAAGGGATTTAGTCATCATTAACATTGCAAAGGTCATTAAAAGCCAGTTTAGACAGAGCACAGTGCCCACATTGTCACCTCCTGTTTAAAATTAGTAACATCCTTTTCGTACATCAGAAGCTCAACCAATTAAAAAGCTGCCAATGAAGGTTTAGTAAAAGCATGCACTCCCTGCTCTGTATGTGCTACTTTGAGGCAACATTTAGTTTCCAGCTTGCACAGGTAGCTTTCATAATTTAACCCCTCAAGCGCTTTGGACAAGCAGCTCGTCCTTGTAAAGCTGCCCTCAAGCCATTTTGGACAAGTGTAGCTTGTCCTTGCAGGATAGATCCTCACCCTGAGAGTTTTAGGCGAGTACAGCAATCCTCCGTGGCTTAGGTCATGCGCCATTTGACAGATGGCACCACTGACCCGTTAACTGCTTTTTGTTCTACCGCTTGAAAGCCTTTTAAGCAGCCTTAATGAGAAAAATGGTGCCTGGTAGAGGCAACGCATGCACTGTTGGCCCGTCATCGCGGGAAAGAAGCTTTTCTTCGTTGCCATCCTCGCCATCCGAAGATGGCTCAGACACCAATTTTTTCATTGTTATGGGAAGCGAAGACGACAGTGATGACATGAGTAGTTCTTCCGACGAAGATGATGACAGCTCAGACGATACTATTGCGAGTTCTGTGTCAGTGGATGAAAATTGACAACATTCCGATGAAACCCCCTGGGCTTCCATTCTTGGTCGTCCCTTGTAAAACATTTCCAGTTACCTCGCTATATGTTACTCGACTAGATTGCTGCTTATTGGCGGGCAGTTGATTTTTCACGTAATGAGCAATAAACTTCACTGCGCTCATTTGACTTAGTTTCTGGTTCAAATATTTTTGTCTCGGATACCTCCTTTTTTATTACACTACCAATAGAAACCAGCAGTAAAAATAGAAACTAAAGGGACACTTAAGCTCTGCCTTTAAGGGTATGATGCGACCAGTGTAGGCTACCACCCAACATATAAAGCCCTGCTTTAACCAAGCTGTATCAACATGTCTGCGTAGTCTAGGTGCAGCAAGCCTGACTCAGCATTGAAGAGCACTGGAATGTTGATTCGTATTTCACCTTCCCACCTCAAATGAACGACGGGAGTTAGCAGCTCCTCCTTACTTTTGGATATCATGTGGTCTCGTTAAGCCACACAAATCATCGAAGAATGTGTGTTCGGCCATGCCACTTGCCAGCGCCATGCTCTTGATGTTTCACTCACAACACAGGCAACAAATTTTCATGTAATGGGGCCTTTAACGATATCGTAATTTTAAGCAATTTTAGCTAGAAATCTCGAAAAATAGTGCTCTAGGGGTTAAAGTGAAATTGAACTATTGTTGGATCAGCTTAAGAAGCCACAACTCCTTCTCAAAGGAGACCCTCCTGGCAATACCATGGTGGTTAATTGCCTTTGACTTGCCAGAGTGACATTGCAGGTGGATGTCAGGTGCAAGTGGATTATCTGCACATTAACTTGAATACCATGATGACTGGCCCAAGTCGCTAAAATGAGTGATTAGAGGAGCACCAGCTGCGTCATTCGAGTTGTAGTGCAAAAAGATGGCCTTCCGAGATCGATAACCTAAGAAATTGCTGAATATTAAACAAGCTAATGGAAATCTCTTTTCTGATGAAAAGGGCTTTGCTATAGCCCAAGCGAAGTATGCTCAACAGGAAGCGTAAACAAAAGTAACCTTGCACTTCCGATCACTACAGCTTTCACAAAAGCTCTTCGAAATCAATGTACACACGAATGAAGTAACAGTCACTAAAATGAAAGGAAGCAGTTGGGATTTTTCTTCATGGTTGTTTTGACGAATTTAAGAAAATAGCACTGTCTTTCTTTTGTCGTTTCTATTAAATTGACATTCATTTAAAATATCATCATGCTACTAATTATGCAGTCTGTGAGCCCAGCCTCATAAAGAGCCTCCCGGGCACGGCAGTCGCTTTTCAGTGGAGCCGAAACGCAAGGTGCCCGTGTGCTCTGTGTTGTCGGTGCCCGTTAAAGAACCCCAGGTGGTCGAAATTTCCAGAGCCTTGCACTACAGTATCTCTCATAGCCTGAGTCGCTTTGGACATTAAACCCTAAGAGCCAACCAATTATAAAGAGCATTGCTTCTTGCCTATCTCTGAATTCAGTGACTGCTGACTTCATTCACATTGATAATGAGCTCCTCATTTCCCTATCCCTGCACACTTCTCAATGGAAGTGCATGACTTGTGGTAGTGCTATCGTAAAGCTAGAACCAAGTTCTTGTGTGACCCTTAAAAAAGTTTCATCGAGAAAGGCAGTAATGAGGACAACCATGCATACACTAGACTAAAGCAACTAACCTGAGCCTCGGTTGGCGGCACAACTGCTTGTGTTGTACACGCAGCATTATTAACGGATTCGGTCAGCTGATTGACCAGCTCAGCAACATCTGAAAACAAAAACAAAAAAGGAAAGCTGAAACAAAACATACTATTTCATCACTAGCAGCAGCAGCCCATGTAACATTCACCACAGGAGAAAAGCCTTTTCTTTGCCTGCATGACCAACCCTTTTCTGTCACCAAATGCGCCATTCAAAATTTAGCTTCTAGACACTGGCATCACTCACGCACTCAAGGCACCCTATCAGCGGTACGTAATCTAGGGGATGCTGATAGCAATTGATGAAGCCAATGCCGACATCCCACTTCTGATCTCTTTGTTCGCTGTGGAAATGCCTGGAATGAATTAACTGGGGAGGACGTTGTAACTACATTGCAACTGACGGGTGCTGCTATTGCTTAGAATGAATTCATGGGTGCGGATGATGATGCCGAGATAGCTGTGAGCGCTTTAACAGAAGTTAGTCAGATCACATCCTTGAAACAGTTTGTCGGTAGCAAGGGCCTTGAAGAGGTCAGCATGCAATATACATGTATGGCGGCAGCAATACGCCATACATTTGGACAAAGGCTGACACTCGAGTGTGTAGCTGATACTCGATAGCCCATGCTTCACCTATCTCGTGTCTGTCTTTCGTGTCGACATTTGCTAACATGGTGTAGTGACCGAGTTAAGTTAGGCAGATTGCTGAACCAGGTGCCGAGCTTGGACAAGCATAAATTTCCTGTTGTGAAAAAAAAAAACACCACCTAAGTGACCAAAATGGCACAGGAAAATGAAGCGCATGCCATAAGGACTCCAAGGTCCAAGACAGGACGAGGCCACATATGATAATTTCATACAAATTTAGATTTTTCGGTGTCCCTCCTGCGCTCATTCTAGATGCACCTCATCATTTGCAGGAGACTCTGAGGTTAAAATCTGAGGGAATCAAGGGTTCCATTCAGATACGCCGTCCACAGTAATGCAAGAGCACCACAGACCTGCCGCAGCCATCTGGCTACAACTTATACCTCGTGAATGTGTTTGAACCTAATGCAGCTCTCCGGGTTCACTGGAGCGTTGTTGTCACCGACCACTCCAGAACAGAAAGGAACCCGATCCCGCGCCTGTTTTTCGGCCTCGGCTTGAGCAGCACAAACCAGCACAGGTGCTCACTTTGAGTGGCATTTGTTTACCATGCATTTTCATGTAGCTATCACATACGACAACAGGCTCAATCTCAGATGCATGCCGATCCCAAGCAATGACATGTGACACGCAAGTCACTGTAACACAAACAAAGCATGCTTGCAGAGCAGGAGTGGCAGAAGTTCATCTGCTACGTGCACTGCAAGCATGGTGGTTGGTGGCGTCATGCAGCAGCACCACGGTGTAGCTGAGCACTACTGTACACCACCTATAATGTGTTGCAAAAACAACTACAGGAAGAACACCAATCCTAATCCTCACTGTAGGGGGAACCTTATTGCAGCAACATAATCTTACTGGTGCGTTTACTAGGACGTGCTACAGACCAAGAGGTCTTATTCATTTAAGAGTTAGCACTTGAATTTGTTATGCTTTACGTAGCATCTGGTGACACAGCAAATAATTTCAGTCTCATGGCAATGGAGATCAGCATTCCAATGCCTTCAGAAAAAAGCGATCACATACCAAACATCTGACGTGCTTCATCTCTTGCGGCCTTACATTTCTTCATTCTATTTTTTTTGCAGACTCCACTTCATCCTCAAGCTCCAGGACTCTCTTTTTTTGCATCTGTTGGCTTAGACATTTTGTCACAGCTGCCGTTTTCCTGCAAAACGACATGTGGCAAGGTCTATTCACTAAATTGTATTTGCACTCAAATGCATCATACAAAAATTATTCAGTATAACGCATTGTGCAGATATCTGGTTCCACACATGAGATTAGCAAAATAGTGACCAAATGAAGACCACTGACAAGAGAAACATAGCATGGACACTGTTTAGGGTTCAAAGCAACACTTCTTAAGGAGGAACATTAGCCCTTGAGCAAACCTTGGCACATAAAAGGACACGATCTGCGAGCTGACACCATCCAGCATCACTACTGCTCAAGTGGGCAGAATGACCACTTGAGCAGTAGTGGACAAAACAAAGGATGCATTTCCAGAAAAACAGTTTGAGCTCCCACGCATACCGTAAAACATAGCCACTCTGCTTTATGGTAGGTTCATGCTGTTTTATGTCCCAAAGCGACTGAAGCTATAGCTATGAGGGATGCCGTAGTGGTGGGCTCACCTGGGGTTTTTTAATGTGCAAATGACATCATACAGTACACAGTCAACTTGCATTTCACCTCCACTGAAATGCGGCCATAAATGCTGGGGTTGTACCCATGTACAGTCGTGAGCTTTATGAGAGGGAGCACGCGATCCCGTGGCAGACCTCATCCTGAACTAGTGGCAAAGCGCAACGGCAGCATTGAAAATGAAGTGGAGAGAGCGGTGCTCTTCCACCTGTTGGCCGTGCCCCATGCACTGGGAGCAACTTTTAGATCGGCAGCTAAAAATCATTGCAGCATTATGCTTTGAAGGAGGATGGTCAGTTGGGCGAGTTGGTACAATTGCATAGTCGGTGGAACAGCGCGAAAGACGAAACACACTCTCTTCTTGTGTGCTTCATCTTTTCGTGCTGTTCCACCCACTAAGCATTATGCTGTTGGTAACTGATATCACTGCTTGCCTTGCTACGCTCTGACCTAGCGACCCAGCGTAGTCTGGTAACTCAGGCAAAAGCAGCAGCCCAGGCCACTGCGGTCTTAGAATGGCGACTCCATGCACTGCACCCCCCCCCCCCCACACACACACATACTTCTTTTGTTTTCCTTTTTTTTTTTCTTTTTGAAATAAAGCTTTCTCTCTCTGCGTGAAATCTGGAGAAAGGCTGGTAGCGAAGGAAGGAAGCATGTTTGATGCTTCAATAAAAAAGAAACAAAGAAATGAACATGAAAATAAATGAATGCGACAAAACGTTGGGCGCTTTTATCTGCTTAAACTTCAGTCGCCTGCAGCTGTGAAAGCGTCCGTTTCGCTGCTACACTACCAGTTGTCTCGGAACGAGCACCCTGGGCATCTTTAAAACTTGTTTTAAATCAGCTTCAATAATCAAGGAGCTGCCATTCTCTATGCCGCACCGTACCGAGACAACAATATATATATTTTTTTTTTTTTTACGGAGCCCAAATTGGAAGCCTACTCCTGTTATCACGATACACCTAGAAATGCCATTTGCTGTGTAAACAGGGAGAATCAGGTCCACGTAACGACAGCAGGCTCGTTTATTCTACTTATTTCCGCAAATTCTGTTCATTAGGCTTTTTTTTTATTTCACGTAATTCCCGGAATCAACGGTCTGTCTACCCCGTGCACCATGTGCACTACTGTCACCTGCCGGTTAACACAATGCGGTCGTAATGAGGGCATGTAAACGACTTCGCGACACGACACACCGCGAGTAGCAAAGGAAAGTGTTTTCACCGGTGAACATTATTACGAAAACGAAACGAGACAAGAGACGTTTGACTACTTACCCACTCCGAGGCTGAACGCAGGAGAGTACGACCCCTCCTTCCATTGGACATGTAGCACTCCTTGGTTCAGAATAATCTTCAGTATTTTGGATTATCGACCAGTTTCGCCTGCAGTTCTTTTGATTGTAGGTTTCTTACGGGGTATGCGTACCACTTCTGAGCGGTCGCCCATTTAACTAAGACGTGATCGGCCATTTACACTACTCACGCTGTGAAAACACGACGAACACAACGAACGCGAACAATCAACTTCCTACAGTCATGAAATACATAGTGAAGTATGCCGCCGGCTGTTCTCACGAAAACGATAGCGCTAGAGTCTCAAGCGCCATTTCAAACGAATCAAAATTTTAAATTCACTTTTGCAAATTTAACAAACTTTTAAAATAAAAACTATAATTAAAAACAACCTTAAGAGTGTTTTTTTACTAATGATATGTGATGCGTAACAAACGCAAATAATTTAAGCAAACTATTGTCACTAGCAACAGCAGCGCTCTTTTTTTTTAAGCGGAATTCTTGTGGTGCGTGTCAATCTTCATTGTATTTACTCAACGTGAGTGAGAACGTTGGTTTTACTGGCAGTACGTGGTAAGTTGGTAACCTCGGCTGCGTGGGCTTCTTGTGCACGATGGTACCGACGTCGCTGACGTATTAATTGCTGGTCTTTAAACTGTGATAGGAGGTAAACGAGCTTGACTTTCGTGAATAGTGTGACATCCGGCACTAGGCATATCGTGAAATGCATTTAACCGCAGCCTTTGAAGCCGTTGAAGGCTTCGATGGTGCTGCATTAACCGCCTACCTGTCGCACGCACTGGAAGTGCCACCACGGTAAAAGCGTACTTGCGCGACGTCAACGTCGCGCCGTACCGAGGTGCACTAAATCACGACGGAAGCAGGCCGCGCTTGCTAACAGCGTCGCTGCGAGCCAAGCGTTGCCAGGCTGCAGTGCCGACCCAAATACTGAAGAACCCTGCCAGCGCTACGCCGAGCTTCGTTGCGTACCGTGTCAGAGTGCTGAAGCAGCTGTCGCAGATGTAGACGCCGTCTCGCGCATGCATCTCCATCGAAGCAGCGGGCTGCGAAAGCGATGAATTTGGACCACCTGGCATTCTTTAACATGTATGAAAATTCTTGAATGTGTTATATTTTATGTAAAAAAAAATTCAGAAGGGCAAGACATAGACCAAGTAATGCCACACACGCAAAAATAAGCACAAGAAATGCATGAAAAGAAAGTTATCTTTACACTTAAGGACAAAGGAAGGAAGGGGTGAATATTATTGGTCCTTGTGTGGTGACTAAGAAGAAACTCGCGCTAAAAATAAGATCTAGCGCATGAAAAAAAAATAGCATGGATTCAAAATAAAATGAAAAAAAAAATGAAAATGATGTTTACTTGCACAGCAAAGAAACGAATGCGATTGTGTATATTTTGATAAATGTATGATTGGTTTATTCTAAAAAGTTCAGAAGTTAAAAAAGTGCAAGGGATACTCATGAAAGAAAAAAACGAGAAGTAGAGCTGAAAAGAATGAGCTTCGTATGTTTTCACTTAAGAACAAAAAAAGAAGGTTATGATGCATAAAGAGTAAAGGGAACTTACTTCCTCTTTACTTGAGGACAAACGAAGGAAGGTCATTATTGGTATTGCCAAAGAGAGCCAGTTTAAAAATGAGCTTCCTTCTGTCAAAAGAAAGGAAAGTCTCAACAAGGTGAGTTCAAAGGAAACTTCCTTTAGTCAAAAGAAAGGAAAAGTCTATAGGAAGGCTGTTCAGGAAGCAAAAAGGAAAAACAAAGGAAGTAAAAAGGCAAATTCCATTTTCATAAGGGGTGAATCACGGTATCGCAAAGGAGAACAACCGTACCGTATGTTTAGTCATAATACCGCGCGTAACACTCATTGGACGTCTCTCCATGAAGTTTAGCAGAAAAGCCAGTCGTGAAACGAGCTGTTTGCATGGAAACATGCGCATATATGAAGGAGCCAGAGGGGTGCGGTAGTTCAGCTCTATGAAGCAAACAACAAATGTTATTCCAAGGGTTATACGGGGGTGCCCCATCAGTGACAGATACTTCCGAGTGCCATCTATCGTAATCCCGCCAAAGTTTTATTCGGTGTAGCATAATTTCGCCCTTCCCACCAGCGGAGTCGCCGCTTCTATCTACCTTACACCGTGGTCTACACCCTGGACTTCTTGATTAAATAAATAGCCACTAGTTTGTCAAGTTAGGAACCCCTCCCTGGCCACAATGTTGGTGTCTGTTTATTATGTGGTGGTGTGCACGGTGTGTTTAGGAACGAACATAAAGTGAATTTGGGCCGCGGGAGTTATTTGACTAGATCTGAAAGGTTTATTCTAGCTAGTCTTCTTTCACGTCTAGTACTTTGTTTGCTACTAAATAAGTCAATTCTACATGCACACAAAAAGAATGTCTCTCTAAAGAAAGTGGAATAACTCGCACTCAAACTATTTGTCATGAGCACTCGAGGAAGCGTTCTATCTCGTGCTTAGTAAAATGGCTAAATTATACGCACCACTTTGGCGAGAAAAGGCAAATAAAACGCGGACTTTTTTCAGCGCGTTAGGAATTGACAAATTATTTATTTTAATCACATGAATGGCCACGATTTACAAAGCTTGTAGGTGACGTGATAAATTTCTAGAAACGATGTTTACAACACGAATGAGTTTATAGATTGCTTTGAAATTCAGACTGTTCGCTTTGAGACAATAAAAAATGCAATAAAGCTCAGTCACTAGATGACACTAATGCACACTTAGCATGTGTAGAATTAATAAGAAAAAGCGTATAAACAATATTTTTGTACATGTACACGCGTCGGACATTGCCGTCCACATGTGGTTGAGGGCGAGAGGTGAAAGAAAACGAATGTATTTACAGTCACTTAGCAATATGAGAGGAAAAAGCTTTTGGCACTAAATTACAAATTATCTCGGTATTTTTCTATTACATATAAGGTCACCTATAATCACAGAATTAGCGATTATATGATTTGCTCTCTTTTTTACAAAATCGATTTATGCGCGCAGTTGAAGAAGGCATTACCTGCAGAATGTGAAACGCCATTGTTGATGATACACGTGGCCCATGTTCGGTACTGAATAGACCATAAATAATCTAAATGTAGCTTATAATAAGAAAGCACTGGCCGGACACTATCTATCTATAAAAGCCAAGATTGATATTTCAGCAAAATTATTTGAAACCAAAACTACCAGGTTTCGATGAAAGGTACACACTAAATACGAATTTTTGCTGTTCTTTATTGAGTGTAACTTGTGGGGGATTCCTCTGCCGACTTGAGAAATAGACGACCCGAGGCGAGACATGAAAACAAAGGGGTAATATTCGTCAATTGGCGCCCTTCACCAGTTAATGTGCGGGAGGGTCGTGGCCTGCCGCAGACAGGACACGACCGAAGAAGTACACGACGCACGAAGGAGGAACGCATCAGGTAACAGTGCGCCCCGCACGATTTTAGAAACGGATGAAGAGCGAAGTCATATTGTGGCACTGGGCAACTCTGGTATCACAAGATAGGTTTGACGACTGCCCACTTTAGCAGCCCAATGAAACCAGTTTCTCCCAACGTCATGAAATGGACTTCTGGGAAGGGTTACCGTAACAATGGGGAGCGCAGGAAAAGACGCGAGATTCACATATACTCCAGACGCGGATCCCATAAAGATTAGGCGATTATTATTTTGCGGGTTCCAAGCCGTAACACCAAACCACTGAGCGCCACTAAAGGCTGTATAGTAATATTGGGCTGCTTGTCTAAACGGGCAAGCATTTTTCGATTCGGTTCGGTAACCACTTGAAGAGCGCAAGTTCTTGCTTGTCACGTTTGGCGATTTCAGGCGTTTGATGCAGAACTTACGGGGGTCATGGCAACAAATCGTAAAATTGGTTTAGAGGAAAAGAGAGGGAATAAAAAAAAACAGTGAGAGCCAGTAGCGTAGGGGAAGATTCCTGAATAATTTTCACCACTTTGAGATCTTTCACTTGCACTTTCATTGCACATAACGTGGACGCCGTAGTTCTTCGCGTGCATCGAGACGTGGCCTCCGCAGTCGGGATCATTTCGGGGAAATCAATCAATCGATCAAGTATATCAAATTTGCTCTATCGCAAACTATTTCAGCCACTACCACACAGTATTTGCAAAGGTTAAAAGGTGTGTTTGTGATGAACACGAAGATGAAAGGGATGAAAGTGATGAGTGCTCATGCTTGATCAAGAAAAAAAGATGCAATCAAATGTTTATCGATGAATATTACCGTTCGAAGGAGATGTTGAACGTGTGTTTTTAAACATGATGCAAAAGTAATGACAAATATGACAAAATGTACATTGTGACATTTAGAAAACAAGTTTTAATCTTTAAGACATAACAGCATACGCTCTTGCATTTCAACGCCAACCGGCGGTGACTACATTGTTCAGACGTTATGCTCAGACGTGTTGCTCCTAACGAACGTAACTAATCATTTCGGCGATTGTAATCAACGTCGCACGTCTATAACGAAACAAATTGGAAGGACAAACTGTCCTCATACTCAGACCCTGGACCTACGATACTGCATTTAGGCCCAATTGACTAAACCTTCAGTGCTTTAAACCTTTCAGCCTGGCGCTAAATATACATGCTGACCTCTCAGTCTTTCCGAAAGGACCACCACTGTGATTTCTTGGTCTTTTTATTATTCTCCTCATGTAAGCCGAAGACCTTGCGAGCTAGTTTCTATCATTAGGCTCCCTTCGAAAAAGCAATTCTACGGATTCGCATGGGCCATGGAAGAATGTTGCACAATTGAATAGGCAATTCGAGCCCTACTTTGCAGCCCACATTGCACTTCCCTTTCCAAGCACCCATGAATAGCAGGATACAAAAAAGGCGGTGGCACTCTTTCGCCAGCGAAATATTCGAACGTAATGACTACAAGGGAAAGAGAAAAAAAAATAAAGGAAACGCCTAGCGCGGAAGGAAAGCGGACAAAAATGAAAAGAAACACATTGATGACGAAGTAGATTCCCGGTGACGAGATAATAAGTGGGTCTTTTATGTGCGGTAGACCTTTGCCGGGCCAAGGGCGGAATATATGGTCATCCAGGTAACGACCGCGTTAACTTGGCTCTGCGCCGAGAGCGGACGGCTATGCAACGACTCACTCCACAAGCGATGTGCTCTGCGCATGCTTCCGTAACGAGCAAGAGGAAAAGAGCTTTTCTAGGGACGAGCAGCCTCGCAAGTGAACTCTTTATGACATTTCTTTGGGAACACTGGAACTCTAGGGCACAAGCCATACTGTCAAAAACATTAGGCTTCCTGCAAAAAAAAAAACGCAGGTAAATAGTAGTCTGCTACAAATGGTCCGTTGGAGTGGTATTGTTCCTCCAGAGCCAGCCAGCAAGTGCAAGCGTTCTTGCAAAAAGAGCAGCAGCTGAGAACAGCATATTTATTCGTTCTGCCGGTAAATATCAAATCCCCTCTCGTCGGCTGGGAACAAACGCTACAACCGATTGCGACATCTGACCATTTAAATTATATAATAAGCATATATAAGAGTTTAGTGAAGTCCAGTAGTGATTTACCGAGCGCATTAATGATAATTGTGAAATCTGGCATTGTTTTATCGAAATTAGATTGCGCAACAACATTAAAGATTGTAAGAAAAGTAACTTGGAAAATGGCCATCAAGTGCGTCTATTATGTGGAAGAAAGGGCACTTAGTAGATGTGAGAGTACACCTCAAAAGTACAGTGATAAGTTCACAATTGTTTTTTAATTTTCGGTTCTAGCAGAGCGCGTTGACCCATGGTGCCTTGCGTTCGTCCTTATTCTTGCACCATACGTTCTTTATAACATGGGAAGTCATCCACAGAGTGCTTTCATTGCTGCGCCAGTGCCGCAGAGAAAAAAGGGGGCGCTTTTCCGGCCCGGCAATATTTCTCGGCGTCATTCTTTCCCTTTGTCTCTCTTGGCCTCTGCAATTGTGGGGAACAAACCGAGCGAAATAAAGAACCGCATCGGGTCAGTTTGCAGTGGGGTCGTGAGCGTAACCAAGCTGTACTTGTTTCTTAATGCGAAGGCATTACTTTGCTATGTTCACAGATTTCTGTTCGCAGACCGCGTCCGCAGGCCGCATCCACGGACTGCGTCAGCAAAATCGTGTCCGCAGCAGTTGTGAGCAATTGAGACGCGGTAGAGGTAAATGAGTTGTGGCAATCAATAGATAGTGATGTAATGTTGCGTCCAAAAAAATTATTAGGCCATTATGGTAATTAGGTAATTAACTCCAAGAAAAATGTATAAGTTGTTCGCAGCAGTTGTGAGTAATTGAGACGTGGTAGAAGTTAATGAGTGGTGTCAGTCGATAGAAGGTGACGTAATGTTGTTTCAGAAAAAATAATTAGGCCATTAAGTAAATAAGGAAAGTATTTATAGGCAAAAACCTTAAAATAAAGGCAGAAATGGTCTCATTAGCCAATGGCTTGGCGCCACATTTGAACTTATAGAATACTAAAGTAGATACTTAGGTCAGTCAATTAAGGTGACGTCATGAAGGTGACGTCACGCAACCTGAAGTCGAGCCAAAAAAAAAGCATAGGAAGGGATTGGCGTGCAATTGGAAAGTAAGAAAAACTAAAATAGGTAAACAAGAAGTGAGTTAATGTTATGTCAAGAATGTGACGTCACACAACCGAATGTAGAGCCAAAAAAGGGCATAGGAAGAGTTTCGCATGCAATTTAAAAGTGCTAAAGACTAAAATAGGTAAACAAGAAGTGAATAGGGCAAATAGAAGCAACCAAAATCAACCAACAGCAGCACCGTGCTTTCGCACTACTCCAATGCAGATTCTGCAATGCTTTTTAATTTTTTATATCTTCCACAGGGTGGTGCATAAGTTGAGAGAGATGTTATTTTGATCGCCAATATCGTTGGTGCTACGTTAGCTAAACCGAAATGTTTTCCTTTTTTTTAGGGGAGGGGGGAGGGAAGTGGTTGGTGCTGATCAGTACAGGGGTTTTCGACACATTCGGTGAACCTCCCGTTTTGGACGCTTTAAAATATACACAACGAGATTATAACGGCGTTGTTCATGCCAAAATTTTTTTTTTGGGGTGCATAGTTCCTCTTTCCACTCAGTTCGGTGAGTCGGCACCGGCTAGCGACGAGTTATCAGTGCACCCAGCAATTTGCTACTTTGGAGCCCCACTTCGCGGTCAAACCATATTGAACCATACACTGAAAGCAAATAAATAAAGTTAGTATATTTAATAAGAGCACCATCGTGAACAATACTAGAAACTGAGGTGAATATATCCTCGCATGCACATGGGTCTTTCTCTGGGTTACCGCACTAATAGCGAAGCTTCTTATGTTAACCACAACCCTTACCTCTTTGATAGCGCGTTATCACTAAGCCCCACCTTCCTCCGTATTTCGCCTGTGCTTCCTTCCCGCTCCTTCTCACAGAGATGCTTCAGGTAGGTTGTGGTTGCTGGGTGATGTGACCTGGCACTGACTGGACGTCGAGTTGTTCGATGTCGAGGTCACACACATCGTGACCCAATTTGCAAAAGCGGCCAATATGAGCAGCAGTTTAGAAATGGGATTCTGACACACCATGACCCATGGGTTCGGAGTCAGACGTGGTGCCCTTCTGGAGACCAGGCTGCTCGTACTTGTTGGTAAAAAAAAATGGGGGGGGGGGGGGGGTTGTAACATATATGCCGGGTTGATTTTCTCATAATGCGAAATAGAATCGCACACACCTATGAGTATGTGCGACCCGAAACCACACCCCAAGTGAAAAGCAACGAGCTAACGTAATCAAAAAGCATAGCACAGGAACAAATCCTAAGCTGACAAGGCAGATAATGGAAACACTGGAGATAACTCGGGCGGGAATAAATTGTGTCAGTAAGGCGTCCGGGGAACTGTCAAGGAAAGAGCTTGATTCCTTGACGTAGCATGCGGATATTTGGATAGGCACTTGTTCGTTTTTCCCCTCCTCTGCTGATCCCGAAGGGTATTTCTGCAATAAACTATCTGGTAAAAGATAACGCTGGTCTTGTCTCATGGTCTTCCCCGTATTTTGTTCCTGCGCTATGCTTTTTTGAGTTGCAATGTCTAACAAACACGCCCAACCCTATTTACTTCTGAAGAGTTATCGTACTTCACCCGGATTGGGCCTCACCATGTCATCCAGCCGACACTTTCTTTTTACTTAGTATATATTTACTTTGTGCCTACTGTGTTAGACTAACATTACAAACGGCTCCAAGAGCGTAAAAGTCGAACATGCTACCAAAGCTTGCAACTTGTAGCACAGCAGTGCAGAGCCGAGACGTTTCAAAGAGTGGTTAGCAAAAATGATGCCCGTCTTTCCTTCACTCGTCTTTTTGCTGTAGAGGATAATCAGTCCTGTTAACATGTATGTGGCTTCAACGCCCCGCCGTTAGTCTCCTCGATTACTAAACTTTGTCGCACGCAGTTTCCCTAGCAGTTAATTTGTCCAGTAACAGTTTGTAATTCTTCTAAATTTTTGACCCCAATGCACGGAAAGCAGCTTCCTGACATTGGTTTATTTAGCAATATTACTCCCAATACTGAACTCCTCGTACACGTAAAACAAGGAATAATAAAGAACCCAAAACTGCATTATAGCTTGATAAAGTATGCCTTTATTCGTGCCTTGTTCACTCAGGAAAGATTTTGGAGTGCCGCAACAATGGCTACCTGTCAGTGTCCACAACAAAAAGATTAGTTTCTTTGCATTTCTTCCTTTTTTTTTTTTGCTTTCTTTAAGTATGGTGCGATATAATCGATTTCGCAACACATTCTTCTTAGTGCATGGGACGTGCATTGACTTCTGCCCGGACAAACCTAAAAAACACTTGGTTGTAATCTTTGCGTCTAAGTTGTGTTTAGCTTTCAGTCACAAATCGGTTTCTGTTCGCTGACAGCTATGGTTTGCACTCTTCGCAACGTGGCTACACATTTCAGCCAGACGTCGATTTCAAAACCTTTCAACGCTCTTTTGTGTCTAACCGCCACATGTTAGTGGACTGTAACACGATCAGCTCCGCAGGAACCAAAAGAAGCAAAAAGAAAAATAATTGAAACAGTACAGTCTTTTAGTTGGTGCTTTGTCGACGCCTTCGAAATTTAGCTACGACCGGCAAGAGCGGCAACAGCTGGCCCTCACTTCCCGCCATTAGTCCATTTTTGTGTCTATTCTTTGCAGTTCGTTTGATATTTATCGGCGTGACCAGAAGAAGAAACGACCAGTTCCCAGAATTCTGTATCAGAGTGGTTTTCTTTCTAAAGCAGTTATTGCGACATTCGAACCCCTGGTTCCAGCACGGAAGAGCGCAAAACGTACTGCAAGTATTCCGACTTTGGATGGCGGATATGAATTGCGTTTAGTTTTCTTCTTTTTTATTTCCTATACTGACGACAGCACTGCAAAAATTATTGCGCGAAAAGTCTGTGGCTCAAACAAAGATATCCTAAAGGATAGAAAACAATCCTCCATAGAACATTGCTGCTTCAGCATCCAGTGTGCGACGTTTTAATGCGATTGATAGCGAATGATATAGGTTTGTAAAAACTTCTGGACTCTAATCATTGAGGAAAAGCTTGTAAATCCGCAATACGCTCAATAAGAGCACTAGTTTTGTTTGCTAGTCCGAAGTATATAAAGTCTCTATATTGTAAGTTTCCTTTGTTTCTTCTTTCCTTGTTTCTAAGCCATTAGTAGATGCTGCTGACGTCGTAGACCATAAATAGCGGCGTTACGCTAGACTAGGCAGGACAAGCCCGTTATTCCAGTTACTTGCATAAAGGTGCATTGCAGGCTGCTTGCATGTAATTGGTGCCAGGCTGCCACGGCTACACTAACTTGGCTAACAAGGGTAGCAGTTTGCGTTCTTACTTGGCAATACCTCGTCGGAACATTCTATACGTGGTTTTTGTAATTTTTCGATGAAATTATTATTCGGTGCCACGTCATGTATGCCACCCTGTGGCCGCATTGCAAATCTGGCCTTCGGGCTGCCGTTGCTGTTTAGCAGGCAGTTTGGGAGGCCGTCCCTAGGGCGCCGTAGAAAAAGAGAAGCTAGGCACCACTGCTTCGTGCCTTCTCTCTTAAAAAAAAAAAGGGAAAAGCCGGAAGGCATCACTCCATTCTCTTCAATTGTCAGCAATCCGAGAAGAGCCAGCTTGGGGTACAAAAATTGGAGATTCGTTTAGTCAGCTGCCGTGTGAATTATCATGTCCGCAGCCTTTAAGGAATATAAAGTTTTTCGTCCAGGTAAGAAAATTGAATCAATAGCTTCCTTTCGTTTCAACGGAAATGCCAGGGCGACAGTCATGAATGGTCTATCTAAATCCTGCTGCGAGGCAATCGTGTTACACGCAAAACTGTAGCTCATTGTAACCCAAACAGCAATTCAACCCTGAATTTTACACTCTCATATCGCATGATTGTCTATTTTAAACACTCGTCCTTTGTGTCCCGTAAATTAAAGCTTAAATCAATTGAAGAGACCAGAGCTGACGGAGACAAGTAAGCTGAGACATCTTGTTAATATTTCAGAAAGCACTGAAACGACTTCATAAGTGTACGTTTGTGCTGCGCAACCTCTTGAAGGATTAATAATGAAGACGTAAATTTACAGCCGAAAGAAGATCCTGGCCACCCTCCCGTTTCAAACGCTTTGCCCTCATACCGAAAACCATCGATCCGGGCCATTGTTGCCAAGCACTGCAATAGCGGCCTGCCGTTTCAAGCGGTTGGTCTTTCTAATTTTCTAATTCTTCCTAATTTTCGGTGTGGATGGTTCCCGGGTACAACCTGAGGGGTCATATGGTGCGGTGGCTGTGCAGGAACTTCGCGCGACAGACAGCAAGGAATAACCAGACTCCCTTTAACGTCGGCCCTAAACGCCGCCTTCTTTGCCTAGCACTATGCACTAACTGCAAAGTTAATGAATTGAACAGCCTTCCCACGATGGAAAGAGGGAGGGAGAGGCAAGTAAATATACTAATAGCTTCTATTTGAATGAAACAAATGTATGTGCTATGTGCATGACACATATTTGCTTGTCACATGTGATGTGTTTTATGGAAAGTTTTGTTTCGATATGCATGCGGGCTCACAATTTGCTTTTTTTTTTGATAAAAAAAAATTGGCTGTGGCTTAGCTTGGTTAAGCCTGGTGATTGCGAAGCAATGCGTGGTAATACTATTGTACCGCTTGTGGTGATGCTTGGCTGTGCTATATTTACTATGTTGATGCTCCCGTAATGTTTGATGTTATGGCTATGGTGACGCTTGACTGTACTATGTTTAGCTATGGTTTTACATAGCTAAACAGACACAGACAGAATGACAATGCACACATGTTTCTCGTTTCATCTTTTATTCAAACGTATAAATACACTCCGGTGGTCCGTAACGAAATGGCTTTTTGTCTGTACATCACTAATTACGTATTCATCCGAAGGTCTACACATGATTAAATCCAAACTACTTCCTTCTACACGTTCCTTCTCTAGTCGCTGTTGTCGCTCTTCCGGTGTTTCTTGGGCTCGTCGTTGTCGTCTGCTAGCGTTCCATCGCTCCGAACTGGTAGTGCTGCTAGTAGATGCACGTTCTAAACTATCGGACAAACTCGTACCTTCCTCTCATGCTTCTGTCGTCGATTCTGCTACCGAAGATATTGACCGCCTTTTCCACCTAGCTGCTTCTTGCGCTCGTCGCTTGGAAAGCCGTTCTTCTTGCTCTTCTTCTGTCTCTGTGGCTCGCTTCTGCTTCCTCTTTGCAGCCTGCCTAAGCGCTTTGACTGTAGGCGGCATCTCATGGCTTGACGAGAGGAGCGGAGTCAGGCCGTAACTGCCACCGCGCAAGGCGACGGTGAGCTCCCGCTCTTACACAGATGGTATGACATCACGCAGTGCGCAGCGCCACTGGTGAGAGGAGCAGAAGTCAAGCGGTAACTGCCACTGCGCAAGGCGACGGCGCGAGTTGAGCCCCGCTCTTAAGGCCCGTTTACACTAGGCCGACGCGACGCCGATGCCGATGCGACGCCGACGTCGGTGGTCGGCGGGTCGGTCGGCCGATCCTGTCGTTGATGCACCGGTCAGCCCCACTAGGCCTAAAACGACGTCAGCACGACCAACGACCGCCTGTAGTCGTAGTGTGACAAGTTCCCAGACCAGCGACGCCGACGAAACGCATTGGCCGATGGTCGCCCGATCAGTCCTCGGCAGATCGTCGAGCAAGCGAAAATGAAATGCCGATGAACAACGTACTGTGCATGGCTGCGCTTCCCTGTGTCATATACATGCTAAAGTACAAGCAAGGGAGGATGGCCGTTCATATTATCACACTTCGACACTCGCTGGGTGTGCTTTTTTTGTTGAACATGAGTCGACGTCGGCCCCGTCGAAGGCGAGTATGCCTAGCGAGCCCGCAGGAATCGTGTGTGTGATTTCGACGATCGTGGGGAGCAAATTATTATGTTTCAACGAGTGCAAACGGTCATCGAGGGTAAGTTTGGTTATAGTGACCTAAGACCGACGTTTGTTCTTATCACGGGACGCCGGTACTGAAAGGGGTAAGCGCCGGTGCAACCCGGTCTGCCGAGCAATGTAGAGGGCGGCTGGTAGTAGTCGGCGGCACTCGTGGGACACAAATAACACAGTTTTAATTCATGCAAATGGTTGAAAAACATACTTCCGGTTAAAAAGAACAAGAATCGAGCACTGATGGCATCGAAGAAAGCAAACACAATCAGCAGGAAGCGCCGCTCTCGTGCGATGTCAACAACCACATTCCAAACATTTCGCATGTGGTATATCGCCTCATCGGCGGTTCTTACGGAGTTATCGCATTGTGTAAATGCGTAATGTGCAGCCGTAGCGCGAGAAGAGAAAAATGCCGAGTAAAGTACAGCCAGGAAGGTGGTTGTTTTGTCATGAAAATAGCAGCCTGTGTGTATGCAAAGAGATGTAAACTGCAGCAGCGATGGCATGCACTCGTCATCATCGGCGCATTCCCGTTAAAATTTCTCGCTCACACGGAAAATGGCAAAGCGTTTACTATTATCATGAAGTATTCATTCATCGAATGCGGGCGCTATTTGGTGAACAAGTGGTAAAAAGCGAGAAGCAGGTATCGAAATCAGTAGCCCCGGGGTCTGCAGCAGACGAGAGACGCGGCTGTGGGCAAAGGCGAGGTGTAGGCAGCGACTGCTATCAGTCGGCGCGGGCAGTGAGGTATCGCGTCGTCGTAGTGTGAGTACGAAATCGGCCGACGGCCGCCCGATCGTTTCGCTCTCGGCGTCGGCCGACCAACATCCCCGTCGGTCGGCCATCGGTGCGCTGTCGGCGTCGGCGCCGTGTGACAAGCACGACGACCACGCAAGAAACGCGTCTGGCGATGGTCGGCCGACGTAGATCGGCCTACTGTAAACGGGCCTTTACACAGACGGTATGACGTCACGCAGCGCGCAGCGCCACTTGAGAGGAATGGAGTCAGGCCATAACTGCCACCGCGCAAGGCGACGGCACGAGTTGAGCCCCCACTCTTACGCAGATGGTATGACGTCACACAGCCAGGTCACGCTAAAGGTCAAGCGTGGCTGCCACCGCCGCGCCTTTTGACGGGCTGAGGTGGTAGCTAAAGTAGTATTGCTGCGCAATAAAAAAGTATTTCAGAACACGTTATAACGGTATACGCTCTAATCATATGGTTTTGTTCAGTGTGTGAAAAAGATGGGCCCCTTCGCTGAACGCTGACGAAGAGGAAGAAGTGTGGAATTGCCAACGCGCACATTGTGTTGGTCTTGATCGCCCAGCTTCCCCACCGACCTCGACGCCGTCCTCGACGTACTTCCTCTATATTTGGTGGAGGTGCGACGTGATATTCTTGCCTCACGCTGGAGCTTCGCACCCGCACGGTCCCGGTCACTTGTATGGCTGACTGCGAACATCCCCCAGCCCCCCCCCCCCCCCCCCCCGATGACCCTGCCGATTGTCTGCTCTGGCACCTTACGCCAGCGAGACCTTGCGCTCTTCAGCGGGACTGACGGCACTGACTGCGATGACTGGCACGCATCGTACGAGCGAGTGAGCTCATATAATAAGTGGGACGACGCCACAAAGTTAACAAACGTCATCTTTTATTTTACCGGCGTCGCCAACTTGTGGTATCGTAACCACGAAGCCGATATCACGACTTGGGACTCATTCAAGGCCAATCTTACAGCTGTCTTTGGTCGTCCTGATGTACGAAAGCTCCGCGCCGAACAACGCTTGCAAGAGCGACAACAGCGCCCATGGCGAAAGATTTACTAGCTACATTGAAGATTTGGTCCATCTGTGCATTCGCGTCCACGCGCAGATATCCGAGAAAGACAAGATAAAACAGATCCTGAAGCGCATCGAACATGACGCATTTCAAAGGTTAACATCCCGCGATTTGACAACTGTTGCCCAAGTTGTCAACCTTTGCCAAAGCTGCGATGAGTTGCGTAAGCAGCGCCTCACCACTCGACCACCTCCCGCGCCGGTTGAATCACTTTCTGGTCTCTCCTCTGCATCTGGGAGCTCCACGCTGCTGCAGCAGATCAAAGAATTAATCCGGGAGCAGGTGGCGCGCCAGAGTTCGTGGCGCGCACTGCTGCCCACGAACTGCGAGCTCTCCCAAAATTTGGCGCCTCTTCGGCAGGTCATCGCCGACCGCGTGGTGGAGGCCCTTCCATCTGTCCCTCCGCCAGCGCCCATGCCTCAGCCCACCCTAGCTGTTCAGCCTCTCGCATATGCCGACGTTCCGGTCGCTTCACCAATGACACCCGCTCCTGTCGCACCGCTGACGTACGCTGTCGTCGCTGCCCGACCACGGCCACCTAGCTACCCTTTGGTGTACGCTACGCCTCCAACGCCTGCACAAAAATTTCGTCAAGCACCGTAGGCTTTTATTCCACCTCGTCCGCAGCGCCGCAATCCATAGCGAACGAGTGATAACCGTACAGTCTGTTATTCCTGCGGATTTGCTGGCCATATTTCCCGGTACTGCCCAAATGGAATTCACGATGATTTCCTACCGCGCCGAATGTCAGCTTCCTGGCAGCCGCCCCGAAATCAGTACCCGGCTGGCGACCCTTCTGCAAGTTTCGTCGCGGATGACCGTGCCACCTTTTCTCCTCGCCGCTCAACCTCGCCGCGTCACCGTTTTCCATCTCCTCTGCGACGGCGTTCCAATCTTGCTCAAGAGGAAAATGAATGCCGCAGTTCCTGAGGCGAGAACTGCGCAACGAACGAACTGTCACAGGCCTCACGTATCTCCCTCCAATCTGCTTGAAGTTTCTGTTGAGGGCGTTGTCGTACTGGCTCTGGTTGACACCGGTAGTGCTGTTTCTGCCATGGCTGCATGTCTTTGCCGTTCAGTGCGCGAAGTGACGAGATCAATCTCAGGATTCTCGCTGTGCACGGCAAATGCCCAGCCTATAGACCCTATAGTGGTGTGCACAGCACGAGTCGTCATTCAAGAAGTTGTGCACGCAATAGAGTTTGTCGTTTTGCCTTCCTGCTCGCATGATCTTATCTTGGGCTGGGATTTCCTGTCATGTCATAATGCGGTGATAAACTGCACTCGTGCCGAAGTGGAGATTTTTACGCTTGACGAGCCGTCGCCGAACGTTCTTTTTCCCAAAGTCGTCGCTGCCGAAGATATTCACCTCCCTGCGTGCTCTTTCGTTCTTGTGCCCTCCGCTCGTGCTTTTTTTTCGCAGTGCCGATGTCCTTTTCACACCATCGCCAATGTTCCTAAACCGCAAGTCTTCCCCTGCCTCATGCCGTACTTTCTATATCAGCTGGCCTCACCGCGCTCTTGATTTCTAATCCGTGCCCATTTCCCGTATCCCTGCGTCGCGGTGAATGCCTGGGTACCATCCAGCTCATGGATTCTATTCTCACCGCTGACGAAACTCCCCCTTCCCAGCCCACTAACTTGGCTGCACTCACACCAACTGTTCTTGCGCTGGACCAGTCTTCTGCCGATATTTTATTCCTCTCCATCGATGCCATCTTCCTGGGCCTCAGCGCTCTGAACTCCTCGCACTGCTTCATCAGTTCTGCTCTTCATTAGACTCTCATAAGCCTGCTTTGAGTCGCACATCAACTGTTGCCCACCAGATTGACACCGGTTCCCATGCTCCTCTGCGCCAGCGCAACTATCGAGTGTCTGCCACCGAGCGCCGAGTTATTGAAGCCTAAGTTCATACTATGCTTCAGAATGGTGTGATTGAGCCGTCTAACAGTTCGTGGTCCTCCCCTGTTGTCCTGGTGAGGAAGAAAGGTGGTTCTATACGCTTCTGCGTCGACTACCGTCGCCTAAACAAGATCACGAGGCAAGACGTCTACCCTCTTCCGCGTATAGATGATGCATTGGACTGTTTACAAGGTGCTGAACTCTTTTCTTCGCTCGATTTACGATCCGGCTGCTGGCCCATGGCTGCGGAAGAACACCCTAAAACCGCATTTGTCACCCCCGATGGCCTCTTTGAATTTACCCTCATGCCTTTCGGTCTCTGTAATGCCCCTGCGACATTCGAGCGTATGATGGATACTATACTGCATGGCCTGAAGTGGACGACGTGCCTCTGTTACCTTGATGACATCGTGGTGTTCTCGCCGGACTTTGCAACCCACCTCTCTCGCCTGAAACAGGTTTTGACATTCATTGCAAACGCCGGCCTGCAGCTTAACTTAAAGAAGTGTCGTTTCGCTGCTCGTGAGCTGACCATTTTAGCCCTTACAAAAATGGATATTGAATTTCTGTTACCCACGTAATGTGTTTTTGATGAGTCATCAACCACTCAAAGGAGATTCAAGATTAGATGTGTTTTAACATCATATCCGCAGCAGACTTTCCTTTGAGATCACACATGAAGTTCTGTACTTGGAAAACGCAACAGTATTTTTGGGTAGGATCTAATGTGGAAATACATTGACTTTCTCAAATGAGGAAATGTATACATCACTAAGTGAATATATATTATTTCCTTGTTAACTGCACACTTTCAGAGCCCTATGTTTTCATTTCTGATTAGCATATGTAGAATGTTGCCTAAGAAACAATTTTTATGTGTTTTAACATGAGATCCGCAACAGACTTTCATTTGAGATTACGCAAGAAGTTTTGTACTTGGAAAACACAACAGTATTTTTGTATAGGAGCTAATGTGGAAATACATTGACTTTCTCAAATGAGGGAAATTATACATCACTAAGCGAATGTATATTCTTTACTATGTTTTCATTTCTGTTTAGCATGCACTGTAAAAACAAAAACAACTTTTTGGACATTTGTTTCATTCAAAACACGCTTACACCCTGCGTCTTGGGTGTTTGTGCCATTGCAAATCACTTCTTGCCAAGCAGATGGGTGCTGTGGTTGGACAATATGCTTGAGGGTGTTACGGGCTATTGTTGTGTACGCGAACCGACGCACTGCCACACCGCTTCCAAGCAAACGGACGCAAGGCCGCTCCATTTCCAATGCCTCCTTGCATCTGCGAGCAGGCCGTTTCGGAGAGACCAGCAGGGGTACCCCGGCCTGCGCTGGGGTACCCCGGCCTGCGTAACCCGAGCCGTGCGTTGACTCGGAACTGGACCGTCCTGGGAGCATGTGCGCGACCAGGGCACGAGAAGCAATGCCTTCTTTATAATGCATGATATTTTGCGTGTTTCTTAAGCTTTCGAGCTCCTTCTTTCTCTGCGTATAGATTAGCCGAGCCCTCAGTCATCGCATCGCTTCCCGAAATGCTTAGATACAAATAAAATTTAGTTACCAGTAAAAGAGTGTTGGCGCTGCTGCGCTGGCCGGTATTATCTTGGTAGCACTTTTTTTCCTTAAAGGTTCGTGCTACAGCTCCGTGTTCAGCGAAAATTATGCACAAGGTAGCAACCACTGAAGAGCCAGCGCTGATAAATTTGCCAGCGATGCCAAACTCGACATGTTAAAATGACTGCAGTGGACAAAATAGTGCGCATAGGTATCTAGAACATTAGATGCAAGTTCTAATGGTCAAGAAGTTGTAATTGTTAGAGCAGCCGCAATGGCCTGTACACTTCGAAACATGCTTCGAAACATCAAGTCCCAATCTTATGAATGCCGTCCAGACATAAGAAGCAAATACGTTACCAATGTTACCAGTTCCTGGAGTGGCCGAGTGGTTAGCGTAGAAAGCTACGGAGTAGGAGGTACCGAGTTCGAATCGCGCCAGAAGTGCAGTTTTTTTTTTCGCTTAGTTTTATTTTTTTTTTATTTTTTACCTTTTTTTTAATGTAGTTGAGGTGCTTCGCTACGTTTTAGCTTTTACTTTTTATGCAAAAGTGAAAGCCATCAGGTGCTCATTGGTCAACACTCATGAACAACACACAAGAAATGCACACATTAGGTACCAACCAGAAACACGGTGGCCAACTTTCTTGTGAAACTCATCAAAAATGCATCAAGAAAATGTATAGAAATGTTAATGTGCATGATGAGGAATGTAATTAACATTTAATCAGAAACTCATTAGGATTTTTTGTAAGGGACACGTCCTGATCCTTCCAAACTTCGAGCTGTAACTGAGTTTCTGAAGCCTACTGCCATCAAGCAATTAAGAAGTGTTTTAGGCCTGTGCTCATGCTTTCGCCATTTTATACGAAATTTTGCTTCCATTATCGGCCCGCTAACTCAGCTCCTCAGCAATACCTCAGATATTTCGCTGTGGTCACCAGCATGCAACGACGCCTACGACACATTGCGCCGCCTCCTCACAGCCTGCCCATCCTGCGCCCTTTTGACCCTGAGGCGCCCACTGAAATCCATGCAGATGCCAGGGTGTCGGCATCGGCGCTGTGCTTGCTCAGCGCCCCTCCGGCTTCGGTGAATACGTAGTTGCTTACGTCAGCCGTACTCTCACAAAAGCCGAAGCGAACTACTCTGTAACGAAAAGGAGTGCTTGGCCATTGTCTGGGCCCTAACAAAGTTTCGCCCTTACCTTTACGGCCGTTCGTTTGACGTAGTCATGGACCATCATGCCCTCTGCTGGCTTTCATCGCCCAAGGACACCTCCGGCTGCTTGGCACGGTGGGTTCTTCGTCTACAAGAATATGACATCCGTGTAATTTACCGATATGGTCGCAAGCATACAGATGCCGACGCTTTGTCTCGTTCACCGCTGCCAGCCGACTTTGCCAGCCTCTCCGGCTTGGACTCAGCGGAATCTTCGCTCGACATCAGTGACATGCCCTCCGAACAACGAAAGGATCCGTGGATCGCATCCCTTATTGACTACCTTTCCAAAAATTCAGCGATTACCCCTTCATGCGCCCTTCGTCGTCAAGCTTCCCACTATGAGATTCGGGATCGCCTCCTTTACCGGCGCAACTACAACTCAAGTGGACGGTAATCCCTTACAAAAATGATCGTGAACAGTCTTTAGAATCTGTATTAACACCTTATTGACTCTATCAATATTGTACGTACTTTTAATCTGTATGAACATGCGTAAATACGATGTTCATACACGGTTACTTTTGTGTATTTAAATCAGTTCATATAAAGTTTGTACATAGCAAGTTGTTAGGTGAATATACTTCTCTGTATATACTCCTATCAATATATAGCAGGGGCGTAGCCAGGGCTCTGTTTCGATGTCAGAAACCCTTCCGAAAGTTTTTGAACTCGTTCTTTTGGCCTTTTTGCAATTTTTTTTATCGATGCCGTATAACGCCCTCGAAAGTTATTTCTGGTTATGCCACTCATACACAGCTATTAAAATATATTGAAGCAATTTGGCATGTCAGAAAAAATGTTCAGATCGAAAGTATATAGTATTAACTGACCGAGTGCATGCTATTCATTGCAACTCATATTTGAATTACATTTTTTATTATGAATAGCATCTGTTAAAAAAGAAATGGAAACGGAAAATTGATACGATCAATTTGCATGAATTATAGATAAAAACGTATAAGGTGTACTGTGATAGTCATCGCCATCGACATGCACCTGTGCGTTGTGCGACGAAGACGAAGTACGCTGGGCTCGCCGTTGCAAGGTCCTGTCCTCACAGCTCTCCATCTGAGCTTCAATAAACGCCCTATTACAATTGGCGGAGGTGCCGGAAACGATCCCACCCAAACTGGAACTGCGAAGCCGTACACTACCCTCTACGACCGCCATGCAAGACACTTCGACGCTGCCGGCCGTTCCACCCACGATCATGTGTGCTGGCGTCGTGCGCCAGCGTGACCCTTGCCTGTTCAGCGGCACGGCCGATCAAGATGTCGACGACTGGCTGTCATCCTATGAAAGAGTAAACACCTACAACAAGTGGGATGACTCATACAAGCTCAGTAACGTCATATTCTATCTGACGGACGTGGCGAACCTCTGGTTTCGCAACCATGAGGCTGACCTGTCATCTTGGTCGACATTTAAAAAGAATTTCGCGGAAGTGTTCGGCCGCCCGGCAGTGCGTAAGCTTCGTGCCGAACAACGTTTACACGATCGTGTTCAGCGCGCTGATGAGACCTTTACCAGCTACATAGAAGACGTCGTTGATCTCTGCAAACGAGTCGACCCGGCCATGCCGGAAGCAAACAAAATCCGCTACATCCTCGAGGGCATTTCTGAGGACGCCTTCCAGATGCTGGTAGCGAAAGATCCCACCAGCGTTAGTGAACTCGTGAAGCTTTGCCAGAGCTACGACGAGCTCCGCAAGCGGCGCGCTTCTAGGCGCCGCTCCAGTGTGTGCGACGAAGGCGTATCCGCATTAGCCCTGGGTGGTTCGCCAACTTCTGAAGGGAGCCCGCTGAATCAAAAGATCAAAGATTTTATTCGTGAAGAGGTCGCACGTCAAATCTCACTCCTTCCCCATTTTCAAGACTCGGGCCGCCTCGTTCCTGAACTGGCTCCATCTTTGGCCCCTGCTATACGCCGTGTCGTGCAAGAACACGTCGCTGATGCCTTGCCGTCCAACCCCATGGTGCCGCCTGTGACGGCACCTCTCACGTATGCCCAAGTAACGGCTAGGCCACCACCTTCGCCCACGTCTGGCTCCTATGTGCAGGTCCCTGCCTACCGTTCACCGCCGCATGCTGAGCCTTCGTTTCGAGCCCCACCCTCAAGGTTCCGCCCACATCCTATGAAACCTTGGCGTACTACGGACAACCTTCCGATTTGCTATGCCTGCGGTCGGCCGGGCCATGTTGCGCGCCTTTGTCGCCAGCGCCTCCAACCTTCACAGCCTGACATTCGATTTTACCCGTACGATACCGACTCACGCTCGCAAATGATTCCGCCCGGTTCTCAATTTGTCCCACAAGATCGCCAAACCTATACCACTCGTCGATCACATTCTCCTCGGCGCCGATCGCTTTCTCCAATGCTGCGACGTTCTACCAGCACCGTTGAGGGAAACTAACAGTCGCAGTTCCGGGGGCAAGAACTGCGCTTGTTTCGAATTCCTCAAGTCCTCCATGCCGTCCCGCTAATGTTATCAAAGTTTCTGTAGAAGGCGCCACAGTTCTCGCTCTCGTCGATACCGGTGCAGCCGTCTCCGTCATCAGTGAAGCGCTCTGCCGTCGAATTCGCAAAGTGACCACTCCGATTTCCGACTTTTCGCTCCGCACCGCCTCATCACAGCACATTCACCCCTCCGCATCTTGCACAGCCCGTGTGCTCATTCAAGACGTCTTGTACCCCATCGAGTTTATTGTTCTGCCGAACTGCTCGCATGATATCATCCTCGGATACGATTTTCTATCGACTCATCAAGCCGTTATTGACTGTGCTCGTGCACAAATTGCCTTCGCCCCCCTCTGTGATGCCCCCTTCTGTGATACCCCTCCCCGCACTGCAAAACTTCTCGTCGCCCATGACACCGACATTCCTCCGTTCTCTGCTGCCCTCGTACCACTGTCTTGTGAGTGGGTAACTCCTTTGACTGCGATTTTTACACCTTCCGAAGCCACCTCCCGTCATCCCTGCCTCCTTTTTCCGTTCGCTGTTCTCGAAATTCAAGACGGCAAGAGTGCACTTTACGCCTCGAACCCATTTTCTTGCCCAGCAGTCCTGCTCCGTGGCGAATGCATTGGACGTCTTGAAGAGCTTGATCCCAGTCATATCACCACTCTTGCTGACTCAACCCCCTCCTTCGACGTTAGTCTGTGCTCTTGCGATGTTGCGACCGCTTCGACGCCCTCCGACGTTTTCCAACATGCTATTGATGCTGATCTTCCACTTGCGCAACGTGATCAACTTGTCGCCCTCTTGCAGAACTTCGCTTCTTCATTCGACTTTCCTCAAACTGACTTGGGCCGCACGTCTGTCGTAGAGCACACCATCGACACCGGTAAAACTGCACCTTTGCGCCAGCGCCCCTATCGCGTGTCGGCTTCGGAGCGCCAAGTAATTGCTGATCATGTGGACGACATGCTCCGTCGGGGTGTCATTCGGCCATCCCACAGTCCCTGGGCGTCTCCAGTTGTGTTGGTACCTAAGAAAGATGGCTCCTTCCGGTTTTGTGTCGACTACCGCCGGCTCAACAAGATCACGCGCAAGGACGTCTATCCTCTGCCACGCATCGATGACGCACTAGACTGCTTGCAGGGCGCCGAGTTTTTCTCCTCGTTGGATTTACGATCTGGCTACTGGCAGGTGCCAATGGCTGACGCTGACCGCTCTAAAACTGCCTTCATCACACCAGATGGATTATATGAATTCAACGTCATGCCCTTTGGGCTTTGCAACGCCCCGGCCACATTTGAACGCCTCATGGACACTGTGCTTCGTGGATTCAAGTGGCGAACCTGTCTTTGCTATCTCGATGATATCGTAGTCTTTTCTACCGATTTTCAATCCCACCTGCTCCGACTGAAGGACGTTCTCACTTGTCTCGCTACCGCCGGCCTCCAACTGAATCTGAAGAAGTGCCGCTTTGCTGCTCGCCGACTAACAATTCTAGGTCATGTCGTTTCTAAGGATGGCATTCTTCCCGATCCCACCAAACTTCGTGCAGTTGCCGAATTCCCACGCCCAAAATCACTGAAGCAGCTACGAAGTTTCATTGGCCTATGCTCCTACTTTCGCCGCTTCATCTTAAATTTCGCCTCTATTATTGCTCCTCTCATCCAGCTCCTCTCCGGTAGCTCCGACCTCTCCGCATGGACACCTGCTTGTGATGACGCCTTCAACACTTTACGCCGTCTTTTGGTTTCGCCTCCCATCCTCCGCCACTTCGACCCGAATGCGCCAACTAAGATTCACACTGACGCTAGCGGTATTGGGATAGGCGCCGTTCTCACCCAACGCAAACCTGGTATCCGAGACTATGTGGTGGCGTACGCAAGCCGCACCTTGACCAAGGCAGAGTCCAATTATTCTGTTACGGAAAGAGAATGCTTGGCCATTATTTGGGCCATCGGCAAATTCCGTCCGTATGTCTATGGCCGACCATTTTATGTGGTCACTGATCATCACGCTCTGTGCTGGCTGGCGTCCCTCAAGGACCCGTCCGGCCGCCTTGCTCGCTGGGCTCTTCGCCTCCAAGAGTATGACATTCGTGTCATATATCGCTCAGGCCTCAAGCATACTGACGCGGACGCTCTTTCGCGCTCACCGCTGCCTCCCTCTTCGTTGCCTGATGAGATCTGCGCCTACGATTTGTCTTCGCTTGCCACTATTGACATGGCCACGGAACAGCGGCGCGACCCGTGGATATCTACACTTCTGGACTTTCTTTCAAGTCACTCTCCAGGTCGTCTGTCTCGGGCGCTTGCCCGCCAAGCTCACCATTTTTCAATTCGTGACGGGCTGCTCTATCGCCGCAATTATCTTCACGACGGAAGGAAGTGGCTTTTAGTCATCCCCCGTCATCTCCGCGCCGAAATTTGTGCTGCTTTCCATACTGATCCCCAGTGCGCCCACGGCGGAGTGTTGAAAACCTACACGCGCTTGCGTCTACGCTTCTTCTGGCGTGGAATGTACCGCTTTGTCCGCCATTTTGTCCGCTCCTGCCAGTCTTGCCAACGCCGAAAAACTCCTCTCAAGTCCTCTGCTTCGTTGCAGCCGTTGCCCTGTCCTGCCCGTCCGTTTGATCGTGTCGGCATAGATCTATACGGTCCCCTTCCTACAACTTCAGCTGGCAACCGCTGGATTATCGTGGCAGTGGATCATCTAACCCGCTACACTGAGACATCATCATTGCCCTCTGCTTCCGCACGCGACGTGGCTGCCTTTATTCTGAAAAACCTGGTTCTTCGCCATGGTGCCCCTCGCGAACTGCTCAGTGACCGCGGACACGTTTTCTTATCAGACGCTCTTGAGGCTCTCCTGAAAGAATGCCGCATCATACACCGCACCGCTACCTCGTACCACCCTCAGACGAATGGACTGACAGAACGTTTTAACCGCACTCTCGGTGACATGCTGGCTATGTACGTGAACACCGACCATTCCAATTGGGACTAAGTTCTACCGTTTGTTTCTTACGCATATAACACCGCGACACAGGCCACTACTGGATTCTCTCCATTCTTTCTCCTTTACGGGCGCGAGCCACCCTGTACTATGGACACACTTTTTCCCTACCGCCCTGACGTTTCCGAATCTTCCCCGCTATCCGATGCCGTCACGTACGCAGAAGAATGCCGTCAGCTCGCCCGCTCTCTCACAACAGAAAATCAGTGGCAACAAAAATACCTCCGTGATACCGGCGAATCTTCGCCATATCTCCCGGACACACTGGTGTGGCTCTGGGTGCCCTCCACAACCCCTGGCCTTTCAAAGAAGTTTCTTGCTCGCTACCACGGGCCATATAGGGTCCTCCAGCAAACATCTGCAGTCAACTACGTAGTTGAGCCCGTCACGCCCTCTGCGGACTTGCGTCGCCGTGGTCGTGAAACAGTTCACGTGAACCGATTGAAGCCATTCTATGACCCCGCTGTGCTTTCCGCGCCATAAGTCGCCAGGATGGCTCCTTTTTTTACCCGGGGGGAAAATGTACTGTGATAGTCATCGCCATCGACATGCACCTGTGCGTTGTGCGACGAAGACGAAGTACGCTGGGCTCGCCGTTGCAAGGTCCTGTCCTCACAGCTCTCCATCTGAGCTTCAATAAACGCCCGATTACAAAGGTTATATTTTGAAAATTTAACTGGTTACAATTTCGCTCTTTCTTCATTGCGCATTTCTTAGTCAAGCGTCCGCTCTTGTTGAGGATGCACTGAGTCCTTTTATCGAGCTCGCTCGCACAATTAAATACAAAAACATCACAAATGGAAGGTAAACGCACCGCGCCGCCGACTTTACAGTGGAGAACGCGCTGTGGGTGTTGTCGGGTTACATCACGCGATGCTGAGACGCACGCCCTGGACTCTCGGATCCACGTAGCTCATCCCTCAGAAACTATATGGGCGAAACTTTAGAATTATATATTGGCATACACACAATGATTGGGTATATGCACATGTACAGTAAGCTGCCGAACGAGCCCCCCCCCCCCCCCCCCTTCTCCGCTTTCCTTCTCACGCGCCGAAATTACTGGAAAATGGAGGGTGCATTTCCCTGGCAAGGACCAAATTTTCATCCGAAAAATAAAATGAATTTGTATTTTTTTATTTATCGACCCGATCGTGTTTAGAAGTGTGCTCCCAGACGCATCCGAGCCACCCCGCTGTGCATACGCCCTGGCCACCACTTATGGAAACAAATCGGCGCCCGCCGCCGACATTTTCTCTCGCCGCGCTCAGTATGTTAGCGATTGTCTTATTCTCTTATACTTCTGCGCCGCCGCTCCCGTCAAGGCAGCGGCCATATCTTAGCCCATCCGTTCCTGACCGCGCGCATCGTGTGTTTCGCTCGCGGAGGTTATCCGACACCACCCAGCAGCCTTTGGACATGTGCGTCAACCGAGCGAGCGCTCTACAGGTTCTGCTTTTGTTTGTTATGTTTTTGCTGGAGGTGGTGTCTGGGTGAGGTGCGAGCTTAGGGCAAGGGTAGGTTTTGGAAGCGCGCTAATGGTAAGGGAAGAGAGGGGGGAAGAGAAGGCGCGGCGGCTGGGGAGGGGGGGGGGGCGGCGAACTAACACACATAACGGCACAGAATGCGCCAGCAGAAACACGCATATTCGCTCGCAGCCTTCGCATAGCGTTCATGCAGCCTCGTGAACTATATCAGCGCGCAACCTGCGGTCCGCGGCACCGACCTCTGTAAATCAATTAAGCGCCCTTACGGCACAATTAACACGCACTTGACCCGAACCACGGAATATCGACCAGCTGTAGCTGAACATATTTATCCTTCCGCTGTGATCCATTGGGAACGTTATGCTAGTTCTAGTCGCAACCACCCTCTCGAGAGGTTGGCTGCAAGCTGTCCTTCAAATCCAATGCGCGGGAAGGATGCAAGGAGGCGCTTGACCATCAGAGCGCGGATTCGAGCTGGAGGAGGGGGGGCGTCTAGCCGCCCTGCGAGCAAAGCACACAGCAGTGCGCACGCACGCACGCATTCTTTTTTTCCCCTAGAAGTGCGGGAGATATGAAAGGAGAAGCGGGCAGGCTAGCCAACGTAGACAGCGAGCGGTATCAAACCTGTGACGGCTTCATTTACGCGCCCTTCAATCAATCAATCAATCAATCAATCAATCAATCAATCAATCAATCAATCAATCAATCAATTTTTTGTTGTCAAATTCAGAGGACGGGGGGGGGGGGGAAGCTAGAGTACATGAAACACATTACAGGCATAAACACAGGCATAAACATTGCAGACATTACAGAGATGAACAGCAGCAAAAGCAAAAAAAGGAAAGAAAAGGAAAACAGATATGTGTTCACCGAATAACAGCGCAATTTCACGGTATTACCGCAGTGATGTCATCAATACAGCAAAAAGGATGGGTTTAAAGTTTCACAAAATATTAACAGAGCAAAGTTGTCTCCGAGTAACAGTAACGAAATCAGCAATCAGTTTTTCGTGTTTATTTAGCACAAATGTGTGATGCTCTCAGTCTTGAGAGCTATTTCTTTTTCGCCTCTGCAAAGCTGCATGTGTGTGAGCGCGCGTGCGTGCAAATAACTCCTGCGCAGGCACTCAATATGTGCGGCTCCGCATACGGTAAGAACTCAAGTTTTCATTACAATGAAGGAAGCAAACACACGATCGCTGAAGTGGGCTCGCCACTCCGAGTCTCTGCGTCGTCTCGAATACCAGTCACCCCACAAAACCACCGGAAGAAAAAGAACGAAAGCACAAGATAGCGATCCTACAGAACTGACGCTCGCTCGGCGTTCCACTAATCCCGCCTTTCGTCATAGCAGCGCGGCGCGACAGCGCGACTGGAGAAAAAAAAAGAAAGAAAAGAAAGCGAACTCCACAAGACACGTGATGGAGCAGCGCGGCGTGGCAGCGCGACTGGAAAAAAAAGAAAGAAAGAAAGAAAGCGAACTCCACAAAACACGTGATGCAGCTTCATGTGTCACGTGATTGCGCACCGAAGATCTGCAAAAACTCCCGTGACTGAGAGGCGGCGTTTGGCTGTTTGGCGACGTCGAGCGTGGAAAATAGTTCTTTCTGCCAGAAATCTTCAATGTAAGTTGACAAACTTTGTCATTCCTTTCTTATAAACGCTTTGCGCATACTCGCGGAAAATTTTGTGTTTCAGAAGTGAGCAGTTTTTACATTACAATCGTTTACCCCATTTTTTACTTTGCTGCATACTGCACGACCAATGATCTAGGAAGATTTTTCATTGTTTAGCGTTTTTATCACCTAGTTAAGTTTTAAAAAGTGGTCCTCGATTGTCCGCGGCCTCTTTCCGATCATTTTGCAACATAGTTCAGATCTTTAAGGCGCTTTTTTGCGGAGTTATTACTAATTCTTCAAAGGTAAACAACCGCTTGGCCTCGCAGCCATAACCGTCAAATTTCAAATATTGAGAGTGGCCTTGTACTGCGTAAAAGCTATGTAGACGTATAAAACCTGTCATTGTTAAATTCCATCAGATGTGTGCGATCACTCGTTACCTATCTGTTTTATTTATACCGTTTCTTCGTTGAGCTATTTGCATATGGAGCCGGTAATTCGAGGCTAACCGCATGAGGCGACAATTCGCGGCGACATGCCGCGCGACGCCGTCGCGCGACGGGCTGAGGGCCGCCAAAGCATTGCCGCTCGTCGCCGTCGCTCGGTTTCTGGGTTTTTAGAAAATTTCGCGTGTCGCCCGGAAGCAGCTCGCGAGGCAGCCAATCGCAGAGGGCTTTAGGGTGCTCACCTTCCGTTCTGGCTTTCTTTTTCTTTTTATTGCGTGTGAAGTTAGTTTTCCTAGTCCGGTTTGAGCGAAGAACCTGGTGCCTTCACGCGCTCACTTCGTCTGATCCGTGTATATATATATATGAGTGCATCGAGATAATTCAGTAAAAGCTTGGAAGGGTAATAAAAGAAAGAAAAAGGTTAGCGTGGCTTGATATTGTTAATTTCCGAAAGGAGCAGGAGAAAGTCGCTGCTTGCAATGCAAGTCGGCATCGCAGTGTATAGTAACGCACCGCTGCGCTGTGACCCTTTAAAATACGATGCGTTACAAGAAATTTCATCAGTGTTTTATCGTACTTCATGCTGTTTAGTGTTAAAAATGGGATATAGCGTGATTGCATTCCCCTTGATCGAATGACGAGGCGGCGGTAACAGAGCAACGCTGAAAATGCGCCTCTGTCGCTGAGCGCCGTCGCTCCGTGCGGTATGCACCAGCGACAGCGACAGGCGTTGGCGGCGGCGTCGCGCGACGGATCGCTAGGGGTTGTCGCCTCATGCGGTTACCGCTTTATTGGAACAGTCCATAAGCAACGACTTTCCGCGTAAAATTAGGTTTTTAAGCTTTCCTTTAGAGTAAGCACAGATTGGGGGGGAGGTGATATATAATTTTATTTATAACAATTCGCAGACTTCAACGCAGTAATAGATATATTTATATCCTTAGTAGGTCAGTACGTATTATGTTAGCACAGGCCCAGTGTTCTTTTTTTTTTAACGGAGGTGTGGCAAGTTATGTGGGTCAAGCTAACAATTGGCTGTGAATTAAGCGATTAGAGCTTTCAAACTTAGTCTTCTGTTTTGTTTAATTTCTAAGAACCTTTAAGCTTCACAGAGAAACAGCATATTTTGAAAAGTGAATTTCAACTATGGAAGTTCTTCGTTTATTAATGTTTGACATTGCTGACAAGGGTCAGAATTGAAACATGATAGGATTGAGTTTTTTGGTAACTTATGGCATGTGACTTAGAGCTGCTAGGAATTCATTTTCTGAGACAGCTTTTCTTTAGGAGTGTAGGGAAAGTAATGGTATGTTATGGGTTTTGAGAAGCATGGATTTAATGAAGTCTTTCTTTTACTGCGTTTACGGCTTGTTTGGCAATAATGCTTGCAGTCCAGCTGATGCAATTGTATTGACACACTGCTTTTGCAGCAGATTTCATCTGCCATCCAGGGAGTGCTGCCTGAATATGAAGTAGACAGCGTCATGAATCTGTTGAGGCAGTTTATTCTATCAGCCATGGGTGCCCTGCCCTAAAGCATCCTTCCTGTAAAGGAGGCATTGAATTGGTAGGTATCACATGCTGATGTTTTTTGCATTCATGTGTTTGCTTTATAACTGTAAAATTTTTACTGGTTCATGCTTTGCATTTATTGTTTTCTTTTGAGAGTATAAAGGGCGGATGTGTAACAGGCTTCATTAAAGCAAAGCTTGAAACCAGCTCGGTGTTGTTATATGATTCTTGCTGTGTTTTTAGCGCAAGCTGACATGTTGGTGAATCTTGCTCATAGTCTGCACTAAAGAAAATTTTTCATGGCCTCTTCAGAGCTTTAAAACAGGAGATATACTTAGCTGTTTTATTGCAGTAGTACCTACTATTTCTAGTTGAGGCAAAATTGAGTAAACCTGTGTTTTAATAGCTCAGTGACAAACATGGTTTCATAATATAGCTGACTGCACTGTGCATATGTGTGCATGTTCATGCTGACATTCAGTTACTGTTTATTTAGACTGCCTCAGCATATGTACACATACAGTGATGTTTCACTTGAACAAAGTTCAAGGGACCTTAGGAAAAAGTTTGTTGAAATGAAAGTTCATTGGACTGATATAAATGCGTGGAAGATTGTTTCCATTAGCTTCAAGAAATATTCAGTTCAGTCGTTCAGTCGTGTCCGACTCTTCGTGACCCTATGGACCATGTCACGCCACGCTTTCCGGTCTCTCACTATCTTCCTAACATCACATAACTTCATCTGCAGTGCCTTGAGGATACCATCTAACCATCGCGTTCGCTGCCTACCCCTTCTCCAGCGACCCTCAAACTTTCCCAACATCAAATCTTTCTCCAGCAACTCCTCTCTTCTCATCAGATGACCAAAGTAGCTGAGCTTTAACTTTGGAATTTGACCCTCCAATGAGCAGTCAGGGTTTATGGTCGACAATATCGACTGATTTGATCTTCTGGCAGTCCAAGGAACTCTCAAGAGTCTTCGCCAGCCCCACAATTCAAACGCGTCAATTCTTCGGCGGTCAGCCTTTTTCACAGTCCAACTCTCGCATCCATACATCACAACTGGAAAGACCATAGCATGAGTTATACGGATCTTGGTTGGCAGACTAATGTCTCTGCTCTTTACTAGGCGGTCAAGGCTAACCATTGCTCTCTTTCCCAGAAGCAGGCGTCTCCTAATTTCATGGCTAGTCTCCTTCCGAGGTAATCTTAGAGCCCAGGAAGAGAAAATCTGTCACAGATTTTTAGGTTGTTCAAGTCTTATCTGAGCCCATTTATTTGTCACTGCGCTGATTTGCAAGTGAAGAATGCGTAACCTTTTGCAGCACTTTTGAAAGGACTACAGTGGTTTTGAACTCGATTACTGTGCAAGCTCCTGAGAATCTTGCCTATTACAACGGCCTGCTGAGGAGACAAGGCTTTCATTTTCTCCAAGCAGATCATGGTTAACCAAAATGCACACATCTGCAATTCTTGGAGCTAAAGGGCCTGGTAGGGCTGAAGATCTGGCTTTGACTGGCTATGACTGTACAGCTAATTAAGCGCGCAGACAGCTATGGATTCATCTGGTTACAAGCTAGTTTAGACAGCCAATTCACTTTAAAGCTAAATAACGGCCACTTTTCTTCACACGATAATGAAGAGTGGTTCTTAACATAAAAATATGCTACAAAGAGTGCGGACTGTGCTTTTTTAAGCGCTCAGTATGACTTTGAAGACACAGGATAGCACCGTAGAAAATGTTCATTGAACTGAAATGAGCAATAACTGAAGTTTGTTAAAATAAAGTGCGTTTGCATAGTGTTCAATAGAGCTTCAGTGGGGGGATTTAATAAAGTTCGTACAACTGAATACATTGTCAAAGTGACGTTCGTTCAAGTGGTATTCTGTTTTTCTGTGACTAAATGAGAAGATTTACTTTGCTCAAAGCAACATATACACAGATATTTACTTTCTTGCTAGTCACCAAGATTTGCAATTAACTTCCGAACTCATTTTATTCACAACCTAAATAAATGCATCGTTAACCCTAGAGCCGAATAGTTACTAGCAATAACAAAATTAATATGTTGATATTTATCTGTTGGAGAACATTTTCTGTTTAATTGTTTTGTGTGTTTTTGAGTTCTGCAAACATGAGGGGGCTTGTTACAGAAGGGGTGGGCTGCAAGACGGGAAGTATCAGTGTGGCGGCCCTTTTGTGTTTATCAAATAATAATGCATTCTAACATGTAAAACGAATGCCTTTACAACCTGCTAAAAATCTTCTTTTTAAATTGCATGTTTGGGTTCCGCCTGGATAAACATAGATGGCAGAGAGAGATCTTTCTTCCATGGAGTGTGAACTGTATTTTGTGCAGAAAGCCAGAGGCTGTCGAACATGTGTTTATAGATTGTTGTGATTGGTTTTTTTGGGGGCAATATCCTACAGTGAACTTTGCTCAAAGATGTCCCTTTAAACCCCCATGGAATCTGGTTCTCAGGTGTTGAAAATTACAACAGTGTTCTGTAAGATATGATAAGGCTATTAAGCTTGCATAGCGCATGGAAGCGCCGAATGGCTGTTCGCCATGCTGATCTTTGTTATCAGACCTATCCAAGAGTATAATGAGGGTTTTGTCCAACAGATGATGTTTTGAAAGCTCAGCCATGTGTACCTGTGTTTATCAATGTATTTGAAAAAGTGATCAGTTTGAATGCGATAATTAGAGGTATTGTATCTAAACTAGCTCTCGGCCAGCCTGTAGTGCTTGTGAAAAGGCAACAGTGACAAGAAGGGTGTTTTGCTAGAGCTTTTAAGGCTCTTAAATTTGTGCAGCTCTGCTTTAGTACATGCATTGTCTCCTGTACATGGCTAGTTAAATGATTGATTTCTGTTCATTTTATTACAAAAAGTCATTCTAAATCTTTAGATAAGCTTGCTCACCTCTATTGTTTGTTTGCATTGTGTTCACGCATGCTATAGCTGGAAATGATGCAGTATTACTTACAAGTAAATAAATAAAATGAGCAGCAACTACATTTCCTTCGTCCGCACATTTTTAAGAGAAACATACATGGGCTCATTAGATTTTAGTGTTTTTTGCAACTGCTATTTGCAAATAACTCTGCTATTGTTATTTGCAGCTGTTATTTGCAGTGTTAGAACTCGCCTTCCCTCCCAGAGAATTGGAGTGCTCCGTCAGGCGCACATTTAGACATCTGCCTGTCTGCCCGTTGTATTTACAGTGAGAAACAAGATAGGAGCCTTGTGCGCTAGAGTTAGAAAGGGGCTCGACAGTGTACCTCGTGATAGTTTTCGTTGTGCAGTGTCACATAAGAAAAAGTTCACTACCTGCAGAAAGAATGTGGTCTACCACGTTCCGCTGAATTGTGGCCGGTGCTACTACGGGCAAACAAGCAGATGTCTAAATGTGCGCCTGACGGAGCACTCCAATTCTCTGGAAGGGAAAGCGAATTCTAATCTAGCGCTACATGTGCAATCCCGAGAGTGTAAGTCGGAGCACGACCCGTCCCTTTGTGCGCCTGACTTCAATAATACGGGTGTAGTTTACAGCAATGGTAATCAACTCTGCAGAGAGTTCGTTGAAGCATTTTACATTGCTAAAGCCGAGGACAAGTGTGTGGCTAAGGCGTCTGTTAGCCTTCATTGTAAGGAACTTCATCTATTAGAAAAGTCGTTAGTTAGGCCTTGACTTGAAATTGGCTTTGAATTTTCTTCTTCATCTTCTTCCCAATTTCCTGCCATTCCACCGGTTGGGTTGTGCGCGAGCTTTTCGGAAGGAGTCTTCGTTGTTTTCTTCTTATCAATAACATTCAGTTGATAGTCCAGCCTTGTCCTGTCCTCCTCTTTGCTGTGTCTCGTCTTTTGGCTGGTGCAGTATGAACCCATACCAACGTGTCCAGTCGTCAACCTTGTTGTATTCCTATAGTACCGTATGCATGCACAATAGATAAACGTAACCCCTTGCATATATCACTGAATCTTTCACTCTAGAAGAGAATTTTGTGCACAAGCATTTTACTGTAGTTTGCCTCTGTGGAGCATTGTATTTCTAATTCTGTGCTTCTCTTTTTATGCTGTTACTCAGCAACATATGAAGTATTCCTTGTTTGTTTCTGTTACTTGTGCATTTGACTTTTCCTTTTTTTATTATTCGAAATAACTTTCTTCCTGCTGTTCTGACTAGTGTTTTCGTATGCATATGCAGTCCTCTTGATGCTTCATTGAGCCATATCTGGAGACTCCCTGTTGCCGTGGTCTGTGCCGACAAGTAAAAACTAGACAACCTGACTTCCGGGACAAGTAGCAGTGGGACGTAGCTGCATGGTTTCTTCAGCATCCATGTGGATTTCTTATAAAAGACAGGTATTTCTCCTATATTTGACTTTCATATGTGATCAAGATTTTTCCTTGGTGACAAGCTCTTGAAGGAAAGGATGGACATTTATGGCACTTTCTTAATTTCTTACTCTCGGGAATACACTATTACGACTTGTTAACTGCATATGTAGCAAAAATTATGTGTGACTGCATATTCCAGCAGTAAGCTGCATGATTTTTTAAGGATGAAACAATTTAGCTCCTATTGTCGGTAGCCTACTATTGACGAACCAAAGAAGGCAATATTAGGTACCAAAAAGTGATTACGCGGGGCCGGGTGGGTTTTAATGAGACAAGCTCACCACGTTTTAAGCCTTTGTACAGGGCCAACGTGTCTCCCTGAATGTGTCTGAGACACATGCAAGTCTTGTATCCTCAAAAGGACCTTGTCTAAATTTAAATAAAAGTAGCGCCAACCTATTTTGAGTACGACCAGTTCAGCAGTAAGCTCAAAATTGAAGCAAAAAGGCATTCATGTCCTGTGCGATGTCAGTGCACGTTAAAGAGCCCCAGCTCGTCAAACGCTCTGAAGTCCTCTCCTACAGCATCTCTCATAGCCTGGGTTGCTTTGGGATGTTAAACCACATAAACCAAACCAGTCATTTTTTACCACCCCATCTGACTTGTCTTTCCACGTATCTCCATAAGATAGTGCCTACATAAGACTTGCCACTATTCCTGAGATTACCTAGATTATGATGTATTTATGTATTTTATGATTATGTAATTTTCCTCAGTGGAGCATTGCATTTTCAATTCTGGGCTTTTCATGCTGTCACTCAGCAACCATATGAAATACTCCTCCTATGTTTATTTTACTTGTGCATTTGACTTTTCCTTTATTATTCAAAAAATCTTTCTTCCTGCTGTTCTGACTAGTGTTCTCATATGTACATGCAGTCCTCTTGTTGCTTCATTCGACCATATCTGGAGACACCCTGTTGCCGTGGTCTGTGCCGACAAGTAACAAGGCAACCTGACTTCCTGGACAAGTAGCAGTGGGACGTAGCAGCATCCATGTGGACTTCTTATAAAAGAAAGGTATTCTAAATTTTGCTTTCATATGTCATAAAGATTTTACCTTGGTGACAAGCTCTTGAAAGGAAAAGATGGGCATGAGTGGCACTTTCTTATTTTCTTACTCTCTGGGAATACACTGAGACTTGTTACCTGCATATGTAGTAAAAAGTATGTGTGACTCCATATTGTAGGCTAACTATAATATACTTCATCATTCCCTATTATCGCTCTTGTATTCCCCTAGGTGCTTGGTGTAGCTGGTCTCCTTCAGTAATTACTTATGTGTGTGTGTCATCTGCTATGGCAAACATAGCCATCACTCAGGAAAAATGGGAGCAAACAGGCATAGTTGCATCACTTGCTGGTAGCATGCACCAAAATGTATGTATACATTCTGATACGTTGCCGCTCAACATGTGTATTTGCTTGATGTAGCAAATGGCAGAGGAGAGAGTTTATCTGATGACCAAGCATACTGGCGTGTAAATTTCACTCCTTTGTTTCCTGGGCGTCTATTGTGATAAACTAATGTCGAATGATATAGAGGATCAAAAGGAATACAACTAAACACAGCAATAGTCTCTATCTCCTGAGGGTGTTTTGCAGGTACTAGTTTGTACAGAAAGTGGTTGGAAACCAGTTAGCATATTTTGAGGAAAAACAGGCATCTGAGTGAAGAGAGATGTGTGTGATGCTAGCACAAAGCGTGCAAAATTGGCAGAAAAATTTTGAGCATGTATATTTCTTTTCTAGGTGACACCATGATAAATTTTGATATGGCTGGTACATCAAACACACAATGTTGTTGCCGTCGGAAACCAAGTGTTTCTGTGTCAAAGGTTTGTGCAATAAATGAAGGTATGAATTTGCATCTGTTTCTTTTGCCACTCTCACTTTTCACGAAATATTACATGCATGTGAATAGTGAGTAAAATACACATTATTATTGGACACTTGAAATATAGTTAGCATAACACAAGGTATTAATACTTCGTATGAACACGATTCTTTAAAATAACGGTGGCCAATTATCGGAACACAGTCGTTACAGTGTCCATATAGACTATCAATAGGCTAATCATAGGAGGTATAAATACGTTCTATGTAAATACATTCTATTCAATCACAGTGGCCAATTGTCGGAAGGGAGATCATACATAGATCATACGTGTTTTAAAGACTTTCTTTTGATGGTCGATAGCTTCTATGATCATATTGTCTAAAGACATCGCATAAAGTGATCATAGACATTTTTGTAAGGGATGGCTCCTCGTGATTCCGCGCCATCTACGGACTCAAATATGTACAGCTTTGCACGCCGATCCGCAGTGCGGTCACGCAGGAAGTTTCAAGACGTACACTCGAATTCGTCTTCGCTACTATTGGCGCGATATGTACAACTCGGTTTAAGGTACGTCCGATCGTGCTTGACTTGCCAACGCCGCAAACCTGCCTCTCACCGTTCGGCTGGTGAGTTATAGCCTCTCACATGCCCGGTTAGACCCTTCGACCACATTGGAATTGACCCCTACGGCCCTTTTCCATACAAATCTTATGGCATTCGCTGGGTCATTGCTGCCGTCGACCACATGACGCGATATGCCGAAATCGCCGCGCTCCCAGCTGCAACAGCCCGAGATGCGGCCAGTTTCTTATTGAAGAACTTCATTCTCCGTCACGGTGCTCATTGTGAATTGCTCAGCGACAGCTAAAGGCCGTGCTTTCTTATCTAATGTCGTTCAAGCCCTGCTCGCTCAGTGCGAAATCATTAATCGCACTTGCACCGACTACCACCCGCAACACCCGCAAACAAACGGCCTTACTGAACGATTTTATCGCACCATCGGTGACATACTCGCGAAGTACGTCAGATCCAACCACGCAAACTGGGACATTGTACTTCCTTATATCACCTACGCGTACACACTGCTACGAAATCCAGCACGGGCTTCTCTTCGTTCTTTTTGCTTTACAGTCGGCATCCATCTGTTCCCCTTAATACTGTCCTCCCCTACAACCCTGACGCATCAGAATGTACCACAGTGACGGACGCTGCACAGCACGCAGGAGAATGCCACCCGATTGCACGGACATACACAACCGATTCTCAGTGGCGCCAAAAATACCGCCATGATACTAATCAGAAAAATGCACCACACTTCGAGCCTGGCTCACTTGTGTGGCTCTGGGTTCCATCCGCCAGCCCCATCCTCTCAACAAAACTCATCTCCAAGTATCATGGGCCCTACCGCGTCGTCGAGCGCACTTCACCAGTGAACTATATTGTTGAGCCGCTTACGCCAGCTTCCGATTTGCGACGCAGTGGCCGTGAAACTGTTCATGTGCAGCCCCTTAAGCCATTCTACGATCCCATAGTATATTCGTCCCCTTACGTCGTCAGGATGGCTCCTTTTTTCCTGGGGGGCATTGTGAAGAAGATTGGCCCCTTCGCTGAACGCTGACGAAGAGGAAGAAGTGTGAAATTGCCAACGCGCAGATTGTGTTGGTATAGTGCCAGTATATTCTAGGCACTATATTGTTGATCTTGATCGCCCAGCTTCCCCGCCGACCTCGACGCCGTCCTCGACGCACTTCCTCTACAAGTGACATTTTGTGTTGATTGCTTTTTTTTAATACAGCCAGAAAACAATCTCCCAATAATGATTTGCATTTTACCGTTTCGACAGTAAGGAATGAGCGCGCGCGGCGCCGTCCAAGATCATATTACAGTTTCCTGAGTCATCTCTCGCTTTCTTTCCTTTTATTCAGTTTATCCCCCTCTTGACGTGTACCGTACTCTGGGCAGCGTCGAGTTAACCATCCTGCTATTCCTTTCTTCTGCTTCTCTCTCTCATTTTCAGACACCTTTCGCGTTTCTCAAGAACCTTTCGCACGCCTGGGCATGACGATTTACCCTACTAGGTGTAAGGCCCAGTGTGTGTCTTCCACGATGTCGGTGTGTGTGTGTGTGTGTGTGTGTGTGTGCGTGTGTGTGTGTGTGTGTGCGTGTGTGCGTGTGTGTGTGTGTGTGCTTTCTTACTCTGCGCTGCTTTAAGCGCTCTACACAATTCAAGCCGACACAAGATGTTATAAACTTAAGCAGACTTGCTTACCTGCCGGTAGCTGGTCATAACGCGGCTGTTCGATAAAAGGTGGGCAGGCGGGCATCGTATAGTGGCTAGTACCTTGCGTCGTGCATAGTTTGTACCTAACACTAATTAATACTTTGAGACTGCGAGCGCTGTCATCTCGGACATGGACCATGATGACTGGGCAGGCGCCACTTTCTCAGTGCTGAAACTATTTAGGGCATCTCTCGATTCGTTCTTTTACGACGTGATTCATAAATTTTCAATACCTCATTTACAGGCCACTCATATGTGAACATGAGATGTCATCGGCGCTTATGAGGAGCAATGCCACTTTCTGCTCCCAAGTTGTGCCAAGCCACAGCGAATATTGTTTTCGTTCTTGCTCTTCAGCTGCAACCTTCCTCACGTTACAAACTCGCTCAGATTTTTCGTGTTTAGCTGCTGCCGAAAGTCTGACCGCAAGTTCATGACACGCTGAGACCACAAAATCACAACGTATTTGACTCGCCCTCCCTGCAACCCGAGGATTCTGAATCGCGGAATGCCCCGCAGCGGCGCTGTTTCTGGAACATCTTCGTTTTTAATACTTGGCGCTAGTATGCAGTAGCAGATGACAGCTTCTTTTTTCTATCACTTTTTTATTTTCGTTAGAATGCGTAATACGATTATGTATTTACGCAACACGGTATCGTTCTATTGCACACGTCACGCATACGTCACAATTTGAACAAAATGGTGAATCGTAGAAAACAGGGCTCCTACTGTCAACGTTTTAAGATACTTCTAAGGAACCGCTCCGGCAGCAGGGGAAGCTCAAGTGCTTTTAAAAAGCATTCTAACTGATATTTTGGTGTTTTGTGATCGGTGATTTTTGTAGTGGAAGCTACACTAAGGTAGTCAGCATCGCATTTCAGGCTGTCCGCGCAGAAGCGATACTCACTTCTGCGCATACTCATTATGGCGCATTCTGTTCGGGGGACGAGAGCAGAGGCACCAAGCATTTCAGGGCAGTACAGGAGCACGCCGAGCGCGGGTGTAACAGTCCTACCACGGGAACGCTCTCTGCGTGTCGAGAGCAGTGCGCCACGACCACGTTACCGCACTTCTGTCCCCAGAATTCTCCGCCTACCTGCAGTCTCAGCAGTTGCAACACGAGTAGAGGCCAACGCTCCGTGAACAACCGCTTGTTTTGTATGCCTTTGTTCTCACAGCTCGGCGTTTGGCCTCCTTTGGCCCTTTCCATACGAGCAGCGACTCTCAAACATGCATACAGCACCTGAGCAATGCTTTCCGCTCGCCGAGCACCAACGCTTTGCAGCCGCCATTTTAAGCATCGCCGACTCCAGAGAGCAACAACAAAATGGCGAAAATATGACAGTTTATGCCATGTGGCTTCCTCTACACTCGCTTTAGACGAGAGAGCAGCCGGGAGTGCACTCGGGTGCTCTCAGTGGAGGAAAAGCCTACCTCCTTTGCCACAGGAAGCCAGTGATTGTACTGCTGCTTTCTCACTGGAAGGCGCCGGCTTGTCTGAGAGCACTTTCTAAGGGCTCTCGATGCACCTGCTCTCCCACTCGAATTCGCCATTAGTTACGCCCTTGAATGCACATGCAGTACAGCATGCATACGAAAGGGAAGCAGCCGCTCACCTTAGGAGGAATTGGAATGGAAGAAGAAGATTCGGCTGGTAGAGTTGATCGCTGTCTTGGTGCTTCGCTACGCCTCGCTCCGTGTCCGCAAGAAAGCGCCTCTGCTCCTTGACGATCGGCTAAGTATTGGGTTGCTGGGTCCCGGTTTTGTCTTTCCCCTGTGCTTCTTTTGTTCTCTTTGACTAACGCACACGGTGACATTGTCAATTTAAGGTAATGTCGACTCAGTTCCCCTGCAAAGGGCGCTCCCCTTGGTCGGCTTCCCTCCTGACCGATGATCTGCCCTTGGAAGCTTTTCAGAGCTCCGGTGTCCGCAACATCCCTGTGGCACTCGTACCTAAGGAGGGGGGCACCATTAAAATGAACAACCCAGGAGCTGTTCGAGCTGCCCTTCAGGAAATCACTTCCTTCTACGAAGCAATAGTCGAGGTGCGCCAATTTGGTCGCGGCGGGATTCTTTGCCGTTCGCCAGAACTATCATGCATAAAGGACCTGCTAAAAGGCTCCACTTTTGCCTCTCATCAGGTAAGCAGTTTTATCCCTTCACACCTGGCCTGCACAAGAGGTCTAGTCCGAGGTGTAGATTCCTCATTAAGTTCACAAGAAACCCTTGACCTTCTTTCCGCGGCAGGCGTTGTTGCGGTCTATCGCTGTAGCCGGGAGGTAAATAATGTTCGTGTGCCGACAGAATCGGTTATTGCTACATTTGCAGGCACAGTCTGTCCATCGGAGATTAAAGCGTGGCCTTTAATATTCAGAGTAGATCACCTACCATCAAAGCCTCTGCAGTGCAACAACTGCTGGCGTTATGGCCATACTGCAGGCGGTTGCAAATCCACTTTGCGGTGTTGCAAATGCGGTGAAGCACATAAAGCACACTTATGCTCTGATCAAATTGTCAAATGTTGTCTTTGCGGCGGACTTCATTCAGCAAACTCTTTGGAATGTCCCTCTAGAGCGCATGAAATGAAAACTCTGGAGATTATTGACTGCAAACGTTGCTCGAGGCGTGAGGCAATTCAGAAAATTAAAGACAGAGCTCATGGGTATGCAGGTGTGTCGGCACGTTCAGGAGCACCATTAGATTCCACGATGTCTAAAACCATAATAACTGCTGTGGAAGCAACCATGACCAAAATGGTGGATAGGATTGTGACAACAATCACAGAATGCATATCCAATGTTCTAGCAGCTCAAAATTCTCAGACTGTGCAAACTGCTATGGTTTCTCCTACGGCACCTGGACATTCACTATCAGTGCAGCACTCATTAGCTGCAATGTCTTGTTCGCAAAATGAGTCTATTTCCGCATCACCTATGCAAAATTCCAACAAGTCAGACGAGGCTCATGATGCAGATATGGGAGAGACAGACACGCGAATTCTAAAACGCAGTGGATCCCCGTTGTCAAACCCGTCATCACCTCGCCCACAAGCAAAATCAAAAAAGCAACAGCTAGGCTCTAAACCAAAGGAAAACATTTTGGGGCAGGCTGTTGCTGCTGCCCGGATTACATAACCATAGGAAAGTTAGAAGTTCTTCAGTCGAACTGTAGATCACTTCTTTCAGCTACTACAGATTTAGTTTATCTTTCTTTAAGACATAATCCAGTAATAATCGTTTTACAAGAAACTTGGCTGACAACTGAAAAACATTTTCACTTACAAAATTATCGATCATTCCGACAAGATCGCGAGACAAGAGGTGGTGGGTTACTAATTCTAGTTTCTTCAAAATTTTGTCATAGGGCTAAGATTTCAATATTCTAGTTTAGATTCTGAATTATTGGCTCTAGATTTTGAAATTCCAGGGTTCAGTCCGTTTACATTAGCGAATGTTTATTTCCCTCATGGTGTTCAGGACACCAGATCTCTAGACCACCTACTAGTTAATTGTCAAAATTCGGTTATTTTGGCTGGATATTTTAATTCGCACCATGTATCGTGGGGTTACAAGACGGATCCCTGCGGCAAGCGTCTGTGGGATTGGCTTTCAGACAATAACCTTCACTGCATGAATTCTGGCTTACCAACTTTTGTACGTGCTCACAGTCAATCTGTGATAGATTTAACTTTTTCCAGCACTAGTGTTTTTATACTAAATTGGTCGACAATTGATGGTGGCACCTCTAGCGACCATATACCTATTGTTTTTGAGGTTAACTGCCGCTTAACTCTGCCGACATCTCAGTTGAGATCATACGTAAATTATAACCAGTTTCACTCATTTTTGATTTCGTCTCTTGAGTCAGTGGGTGAGGCTACGGAAGAGTTAAAATCGCAAACATTATGCCAGACTGTTGCATCCTGTCGTAAGAAGTGTGAATTTTTAGCACGTGCATCTAAATGCCATACATCAACAAAATGGTGGAATGCAGATTGTTCGCGCGATTATAGAAGAAAGGCTGCATGGAAGAAGCTCCCTCACAACCAGTGCCACAAAAATTGGCATGATTATAAATTTTTTGCAGCTGCATTTAAACGCACAGTCGCACTAGCGAAAGATAATTATGATACTGAGTATTTAAATTACCTTTCACAATTTAATAACCGACGTGCACTTTTCAGGTTTTTCAAAATCGCGGAAAAAGATTCCTGTCTCAGAAAATTTACCCTCATGTGTTTCGACTCCTAAAGAAGCTCTTAGAACAGTAGAAAACATCGCTAAAGGTTTAGAAAAGCGTTTTTTGTCAAAACTTCCCAAATACCCTATGATTGTAGGCCCAGTATATACGGTTAAGGATGTCCCTAAAATTACTTTTTCTCAGCTTTCTTCGATTGTATTGACGTTGCCAACTGCTGCGCCTGGCCCTGATGGAGTAACGTCAAAAATGTTAAAAATCCTCTTTGAAGTGTCTCCAAATTCCTTGTTAGAATTGGTAAATTACTCAATTATTCATTCTTGGATACCTGGTGACTGGAAACTAGCCAAAGTGATTCCTTTACGGAAACACAATGGTGGTGGCTATACTTTGGAAAATATCAAACCAATATCTTTATCATCAAACTTGGTAAAATTAATTGAAAGGGTCGTACTCAAACAGGTTACCGAGTTTGTCGAACAAAAACATATTCTTAGTCCCTGTCAAATCGGATTTCGAGCAAAATTTTCCATATGGAATGCACATACCGACCTTGAGAGTCGAATTCTTCTTGCGCGGCGCAAAAAAATGCATGCTGCATTGGTGACTCTAGATATTGAGAAGGCTTGTGATAGTGTAGAGCCCCGAATTTTGTTGCACAGATTAGAATCGCTGTTTTCCACAATACTTAATTGATTAGATATCTACATTCCTACAAAACAGGCAATTTTACTGTTCATTGAATGGAGTGCATTCTGGCAAATATCAACAAACCAGAGGTGTCCCTCAAGGGGCAGTTCTCTCGCCCGTGCTCTTTAGCATTTTAATGAGTTCAATTCCCACTCATCAGGAGGTTCGCACGTATGTCTATGCGGATGACATCGCATTCTTTACGGCTGCACCTGACATTCAATCCCTCAACAGGCGCCTGCAATCGTACCTAAGCTCCCTTCAAAATTGGTTAGGTGACTTAAGATTTAAATTAAATGTTAAAAAGTGCGTGTTCCTTGTTTTCCAAATTCAGGATGCGGTAACTCTTGCTCTAACATTTAAGCAGGAAATGATTCCTCAAGTTAAGTCTTTGAAATATCTAGGGGTGATTTACGATGACCATCTGGCATGGAGGGATCACATTGAACATGTTGCAGCGAAGGGGGCACGTGCTGTGGGTATGTTGCGCAGGTTAAGCAATCCAAGGTCTGGGATGCGGCGAGACGCACTTTTAATGATTTATGTTATGTATGTCCGCCCAATTATAGAATTTGGATCTGTGTTATTTTCTGGTTCACCTGCTTACAAAATTCGTCCGCTTGTTCTTTTAGAGCGGGAAGCGCTTAGATTATGCCTTGGGCTCCCCAAATTTGTGGCTAATAATGCATTATACCTTGAAGCCCGAATACCACCGTTGTTAACTAGATTACAATTCTTGACTGTCCAGACGTATCTGAAAATATATGAATCACAATTCCACCGCTCCATATCAATTTTTTGTTGCGAGCCAGACTCCTTTTTTGGAGTCGGATGGCCTCGGTTTCATACCCCGCAGGTAATTCTAGTGCAAAATCTGTTACAACCTTTGCACGTAGTCGTTTCTGACATCATTCCAACAAAAGTAAGTGCATCGTCGGTTCGAATTGTCTATGATAACATTTTCCCAAATAATGCAAAACACTTATCACCTCACATTTTGAATGGATTATTAGAAGATCATTTACAAAGTCTTCCCGTTAGCATAACGATAGCAACTGATGCTTCTCAATTTAATGAAAAAGCCGGCGTTGGAATATACTGTCCGCTTTTAGACTGGGCTTTTTCAGTCCGTCTTCCAGATTTTACTCCAATATTCCAGACGGAGTTGCTGGCGGTGGTGCTTGCTCTGCGAAAACTAGACCCAACATACTCAACAGTGGCTGTAATTACAGACTCTTATTCTTTGTGCTTGTCGCTTTCTTCGAATATGGACTCGCCAATTTTAAACACCTTGCTTTCATTGCTTCCCTGACATTTGAGCCTCATACATATAGTGTAGGTACCAGGACACAGCAATCTGACAGCCAATGAGGTTGCAGACAGACTAGCCAAAGATTCTCTGAACGGCCCTGTATTGCCCATCCTCCCGGCAACAGCGTACATAACAGCAGCACGATTTCGGCGGCGTGCTTTATTTGGCACGCAGTCTGGATCTATTTTATCCTCGGATGACTACCTGCACCTGAAGTATTCCTGGAATAGGAAATCATGTCAATCAAGGCAGACTGAGGTCTCTCTAACCAGGCTACGCTGTCGTATTCCGCCCCTAAATTTCTATATGCACAGGTCTGGTTTGGCGCTTTCACCTGTCTGCGCATTCTGCGGGGAACCGGAAACAATAGATCATTTCTTGATATTTTGCCGCCGTTTTACCATGATGAGACAACGGTACTTAGAGAAGCCGTTACAACAGCTGGGTCTTAATTTGAGCAGCCAAATTTTATTATCGTTCGGTGCCACCATGCTTGGGTACAGCCACAGGTATGTTTTTAACGCCATTCAAAACTTCTTAATAGAAACAAAACGTCTACCTGGCTAATATGCTTTGAAGGTTTAATCTGTACATATAAATCTTACTATTCTCCTACTGCGTGCGTTAGTATTTACTCTTATATATTTTGGTTTATCATATTTACATTTCCTTTTCTATTCCCTAGCATTTATTTTTTTTTATCTTTCCGATGTAGTTATGCATCTCAAAATCTAATATCTCTGCACCCCAATTCTTGGCCGATCCCCCTGTGTGGGTATGTGCCACCACATTAGAGGAGAACAACAACAACAACAATGTATAGCAAGCGAAATCTTCAGAGTCAACGGGAAGCTGCTTCTACAACTACGAACTCATTGCCTGGCGTGAGGCTTCCTGTATAGACCGTTTGACCGAGAGCAAGCAGGAGAGGAGGAAAATACTCACTAACCAGATTTACTGCGCCGACCCATTGCTGCCAGTACCGAGTGGGTTGTGCATTCGCACGCTTCATGCATAACAGAGTGCCCTTGCACCTCGGTATATTGGGGTTTGAGATACTTAAATACCTTTAGTAGCGCCCCTTCTAGTGGTAATGTCATCGCGTCAGCAATGCGTGATCGTGGACTGAACATACAATCAAAGAAATTCCAAGATGATTGCCGAGAGCGTATGCGGGAAGGATGTATTGACAGTCGCAGTGGGGCTGTGGTATGTTTCTGTTTCACCACTTTCTAGTCTACACTGATTTAATTCGTCTATGAACGTTTTGCGTAAACCAGATAGATTTAGTATCAATGACGGACTCTCGAATATGATGCGCATTTTACTTCCTCCGCTGTAGTAAACACGCACGCCGGGCAGGCGGTGCCTTCCGCAAGCCCTCCGCGCCAACGATACGGTGGATCTCTCCAGCCAGCGCAAGAAGAGTGTGCTAAAATCTGTTCTTCACTTAAAAAATAAGCCGACAGCAAAAAAATATATATATTTTTTGCGGATTTCTGTCCCATACCGTGTTATTGATAATTGCAATAAAACAAGTTTTGCAACACTTTGCCGCTGGAGCGGTGCGCGGCTCATCGTCTGCACGCTGGCTCCACTGCTAAGGCGTCACCGAAATTTATATCTTTTTTTTTTTACTGATACAATGGGATCGGCAGTAAGGCAGTTCTATGAGAGAACATTTACTCTAGCGCTGAGCAATCACAAAGTGCCGTGGGATGTGCCCTCGATGCGAAACAATTTAGGCCTAGCGACGACTAGCCCTCGGCGACGGTGCCTTCGTCCACCGCGCAAAAGGGCGGCGCAGCTTTCGTAAACGCTGCTGTATGTGCTGCGAAATTTGTGCTTTTCGTTCATGGTGCAGCTGAGAGCGCACGTTTTTCGACGTTTTTCTCAACAATACGTCGTGCAAACGATGCTGCTACAACGTACGGGACGGGGCCCATACGAATTGCGCCGCAGGACGAACAACGCTGCATAAAAACGTCGATGGAGGGTATTTTAGACACTTCTTTTATGTGCTATATTCTTTAACCGTAGTTTAACTTGCAAGTATACATGGTTCAAACAGGACAGCTTGATCGTATATCGAAATGGGTCGCACTTCACGTGAAACCAATGCGGTGATGAAGCCTTTTTTGTAGTATCTGTATTCCGCTTTCGGTAGCTGCCCGCATGGTTCATTCACTGTGTATTTGTGTGCACAGTTACCATTGCGATTATAAAATATAATTGAAAATACATGCATCGTGAACGATACAACAGATACATCCTCACTGCGGAAGCGGAGCGCAGTCCTTCGCAGTCACCCCAGCGGCTAGTGTTGTTTTCAGCAGCTGCCGCATGCGAAACGGATGGTATACGGTTTGCTGGCGTGCTCAAACAAAGCACAAAATAGTACCAAGGTATTGGATAGCTTTCACGAGAACTACGAAACAGCACTTTTACACTGCCCCACCTCAGCATCCACACGCTCAGCACAGCCCAAAATGACGTCAAGAGGAGCCGGAGCGGACTTTGCAAGTTTGGCTCATACATGGCTCCAACATCAAACTAAGATGACTGCGCGCAGGCATCGAAACTAAAATCATGTATATGTAAGAACGAAGCGCGGAGAGTTATGGGCCTGTCGGCGACGCCCGAAGTACGTGAAGGATGCCTCACCAAGCGTCGACGTGAAAAGGCGGAACGCTAGTTGCGAGTAGCTGGGGTCGAACCTACGTCGCGGGTACCGGACAACAGTCTTGTTGACAGTACAATAATCATACAAGTTATTTACGTGGCTCCGAGGATGTTTATAGAAGAGTCTGTGAATATAGTCGGGACGTGCATACCACCTTGTACCTCTCGCTATGTAAATTCTGCCCCAGCTAAGCTAAGCCACTGCCATTTTTTTTTCATGCATTCATGCTGTAATGCCTTTGTTTTATTACTATACAAATATTAACTCACTCCACTTGAGCGTTATATCACTGATTAAACATATCTAACCGCACTAACAATGCAATATCGTGCAATATTGAATAAAATGTGGTGATCGCATGAGTATATGTAAAGACACCTAGCTATAACATGGATTCGGTTAAACAGGAATAATAATACATATGTTGGTATTGCTCAAATACAGTTCCTTTAACCTAAGGTAGTCACCAAACAGACAGCATATAGGCTTAGGAATTTTGCGTACAGTAGTAGTTGAATGCAAGTGCACCTCAACGCTGCATATAGACTGCTTTTTCGTGAATCGGTGCCTGATAACTAAAAGCGATATTGACTTAACTGCTTGGAAATGTGAGGCCGCAAGGAAGCCTGAACGCATGCCCAGAATGATTAGCGCTCATAATGTACCCGCTCCAATGAAGCAGCCATGGTTTATTGTTTATACGCATGCCCCTAAAAGTTTGTTTGATAAATATAGTGTAAATATTATTGCTAAGTGTTAGAAGCTGCCTTGAGATGTTGTAAATGCAATGTGCAAATGTCGTTAAATTGGCATTTTTTTTTTCATTAATAATCTCCATCGATTAATGTCAACATTTTCTTGCTTTCCCGTTGATGTCTTGTTGTCCGTCCTGAGATTACATCTGGAGATGTAAAAGCAAATTTCTATGTGTACGTGTCTGTTATGCCGGATAGCATATATAAGCAGGGACTTCTGCTTTACGCCATGAAATGCGGACACCGAGAGCTAAACGGGTTTCTCGCAAACTTGCGTTGACGTGGTGCTGCAAACGCCGTCAAATTTGTTGGCGTATATGTACAATACACGGGCATAAAAAACGCTCATTAAACTTTAAAGAAGTCTGAACAATTAAACTGCAATATACCTAATGACTGATCATTCATTTACGCTGGTTTACCTATTACTCATTCTAAAACTGTCTTTGACAAGAGTGTCTTAGTGGCGGCAGGTGACAAAGTCCTTCTAGCAAGGTTATCTAAAATATTATTGGGAATATTTATTACATTTTTCATATAATACTGAAGTTAATAAAAGACGCTCAAGGAGCAATGGGTGCGAGAAACGCAAGAATGAAGGAACGCATACACATGTCGAACCAACTTGCCCACATTTTTATTCTTTCTAGCAAAAGATGCTAGGTGGTTAAATGCCATGTCGCCTGTAACAAAAATAATTGTGATGCTAAAAAATAGTTCTGCAATACTGCGTTTCTTTACAATGTAAAGCCCCAAAATTTTGTTAAGCTGTTGTCGAACATTTTACTGATCCAAAGGCCGTCCAATGACACAAAGACCGTACTGAGTGATAATTGCTCTATTTTTCGTACTAGACGTAAAGGAAGAAAAAGTAGAGCAATTATCACTCAGTACGGTCTTTGTGTCATTGGACGGCCGATGGATGAGATTTTTTCTTACTAGACGTAAAGGAGGGTCAAGTGGAGGCAGCTAGCACAGAACCTGGTTAAGTGAAGAAATATGGGAGAGGCCTTCGCCCTGCAGTGGGTATAGTCAGGCTGATGATGATGATGAGACGTAAAGGGAGAATTAGAAAAGAGGAAACCTAGAGGAAACATTCTACCCGGTAACGCTGTCTTAAACTTGAACAAAGGAAAGTGAATTCTGGTTATCGTATAAAGATTCTACGCATGCCACCAACAAAAGCATGCGCAATAAATGCAGCTGCTTGTAAATTAAGTTTACTAGATTCGTTTATTCAAGAGACGGGCGATACAGCAGCTCATGGACTCACTGTGCTGCTAGATAGTATACGCTGCGTGTGCTACTCACTTCTTTTACATCTCATTCTGTCCCTCGGCCGTTATTTTTTTTAATGCAGAATGTATACTTCTCGAAACCAATATATATATATATATTATATACTTACTCAATATATATATATTGAGTAAGTTGAAACTATGTTCGCATAACTGAAACACCCGGGCTCAGGACTGAATCCGAACTAAACGTGAATTCAAGGCTCATTTGTGTAAGAAAAGTGCATTGTTCACTATAGTTATTTCGAACCTGATACATGTACATCGACCCATACAGCTTCGTCACTCGAGATGCGCGCTCGGCTAGTGCTTGAACAAACCTCACCGGTATTTTCTCCTCGCGTTGTAACGCATGCGTCTCGGCGAATAATCAATAAGGGGAAATAAGTTTCGTCGTCTCTTGCGAGCAAGTGCGTATAAGCAAGGAAAAAGTGCGGGGCAACCCGCAGGCTGAGTGCCATGCTTCCACTGGTCTCAGTTCACTATTTTCAGAACACCAGAATAGGCGGTCCTGTTTATGGGAACGCGTGTCAACACATTACCTGCTCTCTTATATCTAAGGCCCGCCTTAGCTTCTTCCAAAAGTTTACGTTTTTTACGCCTTTACACTTTTGGTGAAGGCTCTTCGTTACAGTTTGTTAGGTCTGCTTCTTCGTGCCATCATCAGAGATGTTTTGTCCTGTGTTTCGGCGTCACTATTGAGTTCAGAGCTTCATAAAAATTTATGGTGCTGGCCTAGGTTTTGAAGAAATCAAGCTTTTCCTCAAACTCTTTTACAGTATTCTGCTCGCCTAAGTCTATAACTGACATTTTTCAACAATTATCTTAGTCTTTCAGGGACATGAAAAATAGAACAATAAGTAGAAATATATACATCAGCTAGTGAATAAAAAGTACGGATGGATCACATTCTGCTCGCTATTTAGCCGACAAAGAGAAAAAGGGGGAAGAAGATACGGTCAGGCAGCTGGAGACAAAATGCACATGGCATGATTCCTATAAATCAGAGGCCTATGTTTGCGGAGTGCAAGGCGGCATTGCCAGCGCGTACTCCTAGAGGCCCTAAAAAAATGCAGGAAGAAGCGGTTCCTTCTTTGCGTATATATATATATATATATATATATATATATATATATATATATACTGCGCCGAGGGTGGCGGGTGGCGCTTGTGGCGCTGGTGAGGTTGAGGGTGGCGCTGGTGAACACTCTCAAGGTTCGTATACAGACAACATGGATGCCCAAGCGGGTAGCAGGGGGGACAGCGGCCGATGTAGCTCAGTTGGAAGAGCACCGGACGCGATGTTCGGAGGTCGTGGGTTCGGATCCCACCATCGGCACGTTGTTTTTTCTTCTGCTTTGTGTTTGATTATCTTTCCCCTAAACAAGACTGTATTGCTACTTTCTGTGATTATCCAAGCATATATTAAAAAAAAGAGAGAGGGTAACATCCCCTACGCTTTCCTTGGCCTCGCCGACTGTTGGCTTCTCTCCTTCATGTGTTGTGGCGAGCACCCTCATTTCCCCTAAATTGATCTGCATATATATATATATATATATATATATATATATATATATATATATATATATATATATATATATATATATATATATATATATATATATATATATATATATATATATCTGAAGCTCCAACCTGGGAATCCCAGAAGCTTACCTCTCTCGCGTTTATTTGCGCCAGAATGAGTAAACGAAGTGACAAGTAAAAATAACACTTCCCACATACCTCAATAGTTTTTGTTCCTTTTTAGTCTGACAACGGTAAGTAGAAAGAACACAAAGACCTTTTTGTATCGGCGATTTCAACAAAGGCAAATAACCAGCCTTTTTTTTTTAAACATTCCATTCTTAAAGAAAATAATTTCTAACAAGACAAAAACCCGCTTGACTGCTTTCAGTATATCAGAACGTTTTTCAAGAATATAAGATAAAAGAACAAAAAGCTAATTTTTTTTTTTTTTTTTTTTGGGGGGGGGGGGGGGGCGGGACAGATTAAAACATGCTGTTGCGAATTTCACTAGCCCCCTTTACATATAACACTTTCTAACAGAGAAACTAATCATATGGGTCTTATGAAATTCAAGGTGAAGTGAGTCGCATGGCCTGACTAAAAGTCGATGATTCTCAGTTATCTTTCCAGCTGCAAAACGTAGTATCGAAATAAAGAAGGATGCATTTTTGGAGACTGTCAAACTAATGAAGCCTTTTATTTTTCTTGAAAAAGGGTCAAAGCTGCATAGTAAAATTGCGGACAGTGAAAGCTTACTAATCAACTACCGTATAGACCGGAATTTTCATAATCACGGTGGAAGCGTTTGAGCTTTGGTACAGAACATCGTTTTACCTAGAAGCTTGATAATTATGTAGGAGCGCGCGAAACAGTTTGGGCATAGTTCTGATAGAAAGGTGACCTGTCTTCGGCTGTATGTGCCTAATACTAAATGCCGAGCAGTGTATCCTAACATTTGGTCGATCTTCTGCAAGCTGCGCAATCAGGTCAAGAGTCAAATTAGCCCATGAATGAGGCTTTCAAGGCTTTCACATACAAGAAAGTATTGCGTTATAGCCAGGGAATTGATCAAGTAATGACACCAAGGCGACGCAATAAGTGCTTCATATATGAACTTTAGTCGCTCTAGAGCAGATCACATTCTAGAGAACGCCTGGAAGAAAAATGTTTAACCCTTATTTAACTAACTTGGTGAAGGACGTGCCACCTCCTGTTCTCATTCCTGGGATCTGCGATCACACTTCTGTACTGTGTAGAACGAGATTAGATAAAGCTGCAGTTAGAGATAGCGCTGTCGCTTACCTGGCAGTGCATGAATCATTATTTACTCGGCTTTAAATTTGGCTTTTATTTGTATTTGAAAAGCTTCTCTGAAACCGAGAGAGAGCATAGGTTGCCGAGGGCACTAATAACAAATAGTTCGCTTAATATAAAAGTACACTACCCGTTGCATCGTGGCGTCTGGACAAAACAAATATAAGCCTTATTGAAACATTACAAGGAAAAATACAAGAATAATGACACGCTGCTCAAAAAGCACGTGAAAGAGATTCCTCATGACATAGAAGATCAGATTAAAACGTATGACAAATGCTGTGAAGGCGCAGGTTAAAAAAAAATGAGACTCTTCTGTTTCTTTCCATTACCACGCAAATTGGTCCTAGTGAATTTCGAGAGTATACGAATAGCGACAGCCAGATCTGAATGTCGGTTCCATCGATTAAACAAGATGCGTACATTACTGAAAGCGTCAATAACAATGCAGATTGCAATGAATGTTTTCTTCAGTATTTTCTGCCCTTCCCGGCATATCCCCCATTGATGTCAATTTTCAATAAGCTGATGTAATGCACTCTATGTAGATAAGTCAAGGATAACTAAGTTGCTTCTTAGTGAACTGAAAGCTCACACGCTCTTGGACCTTCTCTATTAAAAGTATGTACGTGATGGCGCACTAAATATTTGCACGTCATTTTATAAAATCATTCGAAGATAGGGGAAATAAGCCGTTTTAAAGCCGGTGTACACAGGTCTGGCACTAGCAATATCGTTTATAACTATCATCTTGTTCTTTGACAGGTGTTGCTTCTAATTTCCTCCACTATGGTTATACTCATATTAAATATGTATTTGCTATAAAAGAATCAGCGTCATAATTTTTGCAAAGCTATTTTTGTCATAAAACAAATGTCACATGAAATCTTTTATGAACTGACAAGTGCACGTCATGAAGAGTTATTATAGATGACATATACTGATAGTTTAGGAATTTATTAGAGGTGGTTGATTACTGGCATCTGGTGCAGAATTTTTTTTGTAATGATAATATTAATAAAAATAAATGTCTCAAAAAAGCTAACATGCTTTTCTCAAAACGAAACCTAATATTCTTCGATAAGGTACGCCGAAAAAAAAATTTTAACTTCTTGTGTACCTCTAGGAACAGTTCCCAGAACGTCTTTTCATATTGTTTTTAAAAATAGTGACTCGCATATTGAATCCAATGCTCGTCTGTTTTTGTATTTTACATATTTTACGGCCATTCACTGTCCGAATGAGCGCTTTCCTGTCAGTACGACAATAAAAGAACTGTCGAATTGTGCACAGATAAGGGTTGTGTATAATGCATCAAAATATTCGTATGCCCCTGAAAAAAAAAAAAAAAAGATGCCCTTTAAACTGTTTGCGCAATTTAGTGAACACAATTATCTTCACTATCTTTTTACTATTACCGCGTTATATACATACAATGTAATATGAATGAGGGTGACAAATACGTTGACATATTTGAGTGGAGGCAAAACATAAGGGGCTTGTGTACAAGCCGTTCTCGCTCTTTCACGCTGCGGCCCGTTGCTTTATCCTGGCTCATGAAAAGTGTTGGCCATGCATCATGGTTTATCATTGTTTTTTTAGTATTCTTATGCTTTTTGTTAAGCCATTGCTATCAGTGCTATTAACCGAACCGCTCGTACCACATGCCTTTGCAGCGCTGCATCATCTGAACGTTTCTTGTATTTTTTAGATGTTGGGGCCCTTGTTGTAATGACGCTGACTGCGGTCGGCAATATTTATAAATAAATAGTTAAATAGATAAATAAATAAATAAATAAATAAATAAATAAATAAATAAATAAATAAATAAATAAATAAATAAATAAATAAATAAAGATAGATCTCACAAGTCGGCTGATTCACTAGAAAAGTTCGTCTTTTGTTTTGTTTTTAAAGGTGCAAAGATATGAATGTTTTCTGCAGAGGTAGAGAAGTTACATTTTGGGGCTCGTTCAGTAGGTTCTCTATAACATGTTTTCAGAGGGGGATGCATAGTATAAACGCTATGTAGTTGTGTAGACGAACTGGGGACAGATCAGAGTTTGGGAATGTGATATGACATCGGTAAATGTAGCAGGATCTTCCCCGTTCATAAATAGAATTCTCGGAGAGTGATTTTCCTTTAAAAACGAAGATATCTTTGGATAATACAATTTTATTTTGTATTATTTATCACTTGAAGAACTCTAAACTGTTACTTCTACCTGAATGCACGTTGCAACGTTCCGCTGCGATATGGCAGTACAGTAAAAATAATGAGACATATATCGTGGAATTAACGTGAATGATTGTAATTTTTCTGACATCTTTAGGAGATTTAAATATGCAACCTGGGGATGTAGAATTCATTATGTAGAGTTGGTTACCAGTTTCTTCTCTTTACGCTCCTTCTTCTTAAGAGTGAGTATTACTATACTGTCTGGCGGCAATTTTATTTTAGGTTTTAAAAAGTAATGCAAAGCTACATTTTAAGCACTGGCATAAGCAAAAAATGACCGCACGAGTGCTGGATCCGACAACCTCGACTCTAGTGATCATACGTCGCCGCTGAATTGTCTGTATAACATATTACTTCTTTCATATAGTATGTGCCCAACTATATAATAAATTTCTTGTCACCACGGCTAAAAAAATTAAGTAGTTGGGTAAAATACCACGAAAATAGATACAATAACACAACACAAATAAACGGATCAGTAAACCGTTTAAGCATCCCCCTCTACCTCATGTTCGGTCTCCATGGAGTCAAAACAACGATTAGCCGCTCTAAAGCTAGAGGCTGTTGAAATCTAGAATCAATCATTGAATTTTCGATGTTTAATTGGTATGATTTAGCGACACGGCTATTAGCACCAAAGAAAGTTTCATGCGCCACTCGCTTGGCGCGAATTCCCAACAGAGTAAGGCGGCAACGAGAAACTGACAATTAAGCGAGACACCCTCATGACCGGGCATCAACATCTCCACCAATCATAGGCCGCACTATTTCACCAGCTTCGACTTAGCGTCACCCGCTGACACAAAAAAGGAGCCTAACCATTCTGTCTAACCATAGGCAGGCTGCTTCGGCCGCTGACAGCGCCTCCAAAACTGTCTTCCCTTGGGATAGCCTATTTCTTCAAAGTAGTAGTTTTACAGACTTCGATTATACCTTTTTACCTTTTATTATTCCTCTCAGAATATGACGAAAAAAATGTAAAAGAAAGAGAGAGGAAGCCCGGACCAGCAAAGCTTTGCCAGGCTTAATCCAATTTAAGATAAAAGAAAAGGAGCTAAACGCCCAAAATAAAAAAAAAAAATAATTTAGATAAAAAAAAAACATGGACATAAAAATGTAAAAAATGTACATTAAACATACAAAAAGAAACAAAGATCACAACTGCCTAGTTACAATAGATAGATATATGAAATGGAAAAAGGATAAAGAAAGAAAGAAAAAGCGATGGAAAAGCACAAAAAGATAAAGAAGTCCAGGAACGAAGGAAGCAGAGAAGAAAATGTCCGTGGGTAGCCAGAAACTGCAAAAGAAGAGAGAACAGAAATATAAAAATTGTGCATTCAGGATTAGTCAATTCGCAAAAAATATAACTTTAAAGTGAATATGCAAAACACACTTCAGCCTAGAAAAAATAAATATATGTATATAAAGCGGTTACCAAAGTCTGCAATGAAATGAGAAAAAAATAGTATTGAAAAACGTCGCGAATACGAAACTAATGGAGGGCATTAGTAACACTGAACACTGGTGATCTGTCTGAACGAGAAACCTTCTACCGTAAAGGAAGACTTGAAATTTCTCAATTCCCCAAACAAGTGCCAAAGCCTTTTTCTCAGTGGTTGAGTAGGCTACCTCTCGAGGAAGCAACTTGCGGTTCACATAGGCAGCTGGGTGCAGGATTTTGTCATACGATTGAAGCAGAACGGCTCCAATACCTCTATCAGAAGCATTCGTTCGCAGGACTAATTGCTTGTCAAAATCTGAAAGTTTCAATATTGGAGCCTGAGTCAGTTTGGCCGCAAGTTTTCCCGCTAGTCCACCATGGTCAGAATGTACCGATTGTCTTGAGCGGACTTCGGGTTGAGTGGACTAACAACGTCGATCGCCACCCTCTGAAACAGGGTCTCAATGATGGGAACTCGGACCAAAGGCGCTCGTGTGGTGTGACCCTTCGGAGTAGTGCGTTGGTACAGATGGCAAGAGGCAACGAAGTGCTTAGCGTCCGCCTGCATTGCGGGCCAGAAGAATTCTGTCTGAAGCTTCAGTAGGGTTTTCTTCGCGCCTTGGTGGCCTCCCATCAACCCACCATAGTCCAGCTCGAGAATGGATGATCTGTACTTTTGGGACACGACAACTTGAGTGTACTCCCCGCCCGACTCGGCGACGTATTTCCTTTGAAGGACGCCGTTAGCAATGAAAAACTAGTAGCTACCCTTTCCCTTTTTAGGTTGTGGCGGGACCACGCGATCGAAGCAAGAGCGAGTCATTCTCTTGCTCTTGAACCAACTCTTCGCGACATACACTAGGGAGGCCTTGCAGGACTTTTGCTTTTTCAGCGTTTTATCCTTGCGCGCCTGCGCTCTGGTCACTACCGGGCAAGTGTCAGTGGCATCCGAAATGGGTGCGGTGCTCTCGGTGTCAGGCGCTAACACTTCAACTTTTATTTCAGTGGACTTGGTAGTATCGCTTTCTGTTGTTTAGTGCAAATTTGGATCGGGGTCATCTGCTGGCTTAGCACCTTCCACATTTTCCATCACTAAATCATACAAGGGATTCTCCATGCACTTAGCAAGAAGTCGTCCCTTAAAGTATGGGGTGTCGACATTGACCCAAGCTTCTAGGAGATTAGGACTAAGCGGTCAAGTAGGTAAACTGGAGACTTCGTATCGGTGATATCTTCATTCCGTACTAAGTTCTTTACCACCACCGTGTTGCAGCCTGTGTCTCTCAGGACTCGGACTGTCTGACCACCAATCATGCCGGCTACGACCAGTAAGCATTCCCTGACTCCGAATTCTTTACTCCTGAAAACAGCGTTGGTGACGGGGATCTTCCCTCCGTTCTTAAGTTCGAGGTATATGATCTCGACGCATACTGCAACGGAATCCCGATTTTCTTCTCTTTATTTTGGGGCCCCATTTGCCCAGCATCTCCAGCTTGGATGACCTGGCTTGCCGCATTTGTGGTATTTCTTGGGTGGTCCTGATCCGTCGGAGGTGGCGGCCCTGCAAATTTCGGGGCTGGTGTCCCATGCGTGAACAAATAAAACATTTCTTTTCATCGCGGCTCTCCTCGTCCGAGGATTGAAGCAGATTTTTCTTCCTCTCAGTAGTCTTGGAGACGGCGTTTTCAGCCTTATACTTCGTGGTGCTTCGCTTTTCGAAGTTTGACCAGCCATGAGGCTCCACATACTTTTCTGCCATTGCTATTGTTTCTGCGTAGGGTGTGTGCTTCTTTTCTTTTAAAAACATTTGTAGCGGTGTGGCGCCGTTAAAAAGGAACTGTTTCTTTAGAATCAGGTGAAAGTGATTTGCGTACTCTTATTTTGTGTCCGAAAGCTCTATCCATCGGTCTAGGAAGTCTTAATACGCGTCGCGAACTGCGAACACGTTTCCTCGTTCCGGTCCGGGGACTAGTAGACTGAACTTTTTCTCTGAACCCGTCCTCTGTCATATGGGAGCAAATCATTAGTGCCTGCCGGAGCTTGATGTAGTCAAAGCACTCGAACGCAAACATGCGACTAAAAACTCAGAGCGCTTCGCCGCTTAAACACAGACTAAGGGCTGTAGCCCACTGATCGCGAGGCCAATTCTGACTCTCAGCGACACCCTCGAAACGCACGAGGTAAGCGTCAAGGTGGTCCCTGCCCTCATTAAAAACCGGCATCAACGGGCTTATGAGTTCGGACCGAGAAACTTGACCCTCCCCCGTTTCTGGCCTTGTCTCTCAGGTGCTATTAGCATCAGTTACCGGATTATTCGGCAGGTCTCGTCGGATCATCAGTAACTCCATTTCTTTCTCCATCTCCGCCATCCGTAACTCCTTTTTTTCTCCATCTCCGCCATGCGAAGTTCAGACTGTTCGCGAGCCTTCTGCGACTCTAGTTCTGCCTCCTCTTTCCGCCGCGTATGTTCCTCATTGCATTCCTCTCTGCGACGAGCTCTCTCCTGATTTACCCATTTGAGCAGCTCTTGACCCTCAAAGCCAAAAGTTAAGTCATACTCAGCAAGTCATTCTAACTCTGCATCAGCCATCTTAGGGGTGAAGCGTTATGCAGGGCTAGGACACAACACTAAAAAACATTTGCGCCTACTCCTCTCTTTCTCACCGACACGGCTGGTCAACCCGTGAAGTACGTGTGTCGGTGTGTGACTGAGGAATAAGTTCAAATAAAGGCCGCTTTCTTTTACAAACAGTTCACTGTTTTTATATAGTAGTCCGAATTACACTGCATAATATCAGAGTACAATAAAAAAACACCACGGCAAGATATTGATAAAATACTAGTTAAATGACAAGAGGAAAACCCGACAATGAATAAAAACCCTGCGATAAAAAGAAGAATATAAATGTAGTAAAGCAAGTATTCAAGATATAATAAGTAGGGGCAAAAGTCACATAAAACACAGCAAAAAATATTACTAAGTCAGGTAAGGATTAACAAAAGCGAAAATAATGTTCGATAGAACAACAGTCTGTGGCGAAAGGGAATTCTCCCGCTTTCCAGCTTGTTGAGGCGTCGAAGTGAAGGCTGGGTCGTTCGGTAGCGGAGGCCGTACAAGTGAAGACACGATGCGTCGATCGCGGACCCGAGGAAGCACAATACATGCACAATACGCTTTCCCGGAGCACCGCGAGAGTGGCCGGAAGTCTGAATCTTTCCAACTGGCGTGGGCGTTCTGCGGTTTGTCATTTAATACACTCGGCTTCTTCTCCACGCCCGCGTCAAGGACAGGCGGTCGCTGCCCGTACCGGCGTGCTCAATCTTGTTGAAAGGAGCAGCGGTGTCCCGTGAGATTCGATCTATATCTGAGGCAGGAACGCCTGCAACTTCCACTGCGGGCAGAGGCATATTATTTTATGTTTTTTTCTTTGGCAGCCTCGCCATAATATGTGTATAATAGGTGAGGCAGCATGTTACAACGCCACTTTCCTTGTGTTGAAAAAGGTGAAGCAACATGTACAACGAGCGCATCATTACGCGCACGGCGACTGGAGGAACCTCCTGATGCTACCGCACCGAAAGATTGATCCAGCGCTCTTCTGTCGAACGGTGGACTGGCGGTGCGCTCTCATTTAATTTCTTTCAGATGTTTCCTGTGGACACCTCTGCAGCTTATGAGCCAAGGAAAGCTTTCGCCGTAACATGAACGCCGACGTCTCTGTTTACATCATTTGTTGTCGGAACGCGATGATGGGTAATGATGAAATTCAGAGCTAGTGAAGAAAGGCAAACGTTTCGGAGGCAGACATTATGCGCGAGCATCCTTAGAATATTTTGGATTTTTAATAAAGGAGATACGACCTCTTTGTAACGCGGCATGATTAGTTATATCGCAGCACGAGCCTACCTAGACGGAGTACGCGCATCGTAATTCCCTTGAAGGCAGCATTATGCGGCTTACTTTCTCGACATATCCACACTGACTTCAAACGTAACTCGCTTAAAAAGAGATCCTGATATGCGCGCTGAAAACTAAACTTGAAACTCTTTTCGATGTGTCCTTTATTTCACTGAAGTCAATAAACATGTTACTGATTAGCAATCGCATGCCTCGTCTCAATTTTTCAGGACATCTCTTTTTTTTTTTTTTTTCTTTTACGCTGTCGGAATGAGAGCTTTCAGCATACCCGAGTCCGAAAACAATGCATTTTTCACGACATCTGTAGACAGCTCCTGTAGTTGCAGTTTTGGCAAAATTACACTTTTTAGGCACGTGACCATCTCCTCGGTACCACACAGGCTGAAAAGGCTTGAATGCTTGTGAAACTTTACGTCGTAAAAATCTGTAACTAGTTCCCTAGTAGAAGGTTTGTTGCTGTACCCGCTGGTTGCTTTCAATCACAGAAGAATTCATACTACATGCTCAAGAAAAGTCAAGGAGCAAGAAGTGCCATTCTGAAAAGGGTTCTCGCTTTGTATTTTCGTCAGTGATTGCTGTTGATCCCTTGACGATCGATATTTCGCTACCTCTCTCATTGCTGCACCTGTGCCTTTTCCTATGGAGTAGAAGATCCATATTAGAAGACTAATCATGCATGTTCACTGGTGGCTTATGGACGGGGTACAACCAGTGAAATTAAATCGCTGCAGATCCCGACGGCGGTGCTGACCCATTAGTTTATCCGCCTACCTGATGTGACACAACGTTCACAATCTGAAGGCCTGAAACCTTCATCAGGTGTTGCCGTGACTCGACCGTTCCTTTGAAACAATGTGCTCATAACTACGTTTCAGCCAATGGGGCTGAAACGTTTATGTGGCTGAAACCTGGAGGCTAACGAAAAGGGTTCCACTTGAGTGGAGCGAGCGCAGAGAGCTATGGAGCGCAAAATAGTAGATGCAACGTTAGGAGGTAGGATGCGCGCAGAGTGGATCACAAACATACCTTGAGTTAATGACATTCTAAGGAAAATCAAGAAGACGAAATGGACATGGGCAAGGCATGTAGGGGAAAGAGAGGACAAACGATGGTCACATAAAGTAACAAATTGAATTCCATAGGAAAAGACAAAAGGGTCGACAGAAATTTATGCGGGTGGATGAGGTTAAGGAACTTCGCGGGGGTCAAGTAGATGTATACATAGCACAGGACAGGACTAATAGCAGAAATATGGCAGAGCCCTTCACCCTGCAGTCCGACTGGGACTTATTATTACACGTCAACTTGAGAGGATCTCGTCACAACCAAGGTGAAATAGGACCTACGTCACGGCTACTTATTGCTAATCTGGTCCTCTTTACCCTCTGGACACGCTTTTTCTTTTTGAACTTTTTCTGTGTGTGCTTTTTCCCCGGCGCTTTCCCAGTGCTCTTCGGGAAATTATAATAAAGAAATAATGTAAATAATGCTGTAAATAACGTATTCCGTTCAGCATCAAAAAACGTTAACTTACTTGGCACCGGTGTCGTGAAGAAAAGTAACTAATTAATATTGTTTCCGGCATTTTACCCTCGTAAATGAGCAAAGAAGGTCTAGTGTACTGTCATGCCGCATAATGGCATGCCATAAAAAAAACGGCGGTGGAAAAAAGGCAAAACAAAATGTATTTTTATTTTTCATGCTCACTTTCCCAGGTCCCCGGTGTCATAAGAAAGGCGCGTCATTTTCAGAGTTTTATGGGCCAGCTGGGAGCAGCTAACAATCGCTACGAACCCCTTAGTTATTCCCTTGTCTGTAATAATGGCTCTTTCCCATAAATTGCAACAGTAGTTGTAACATGGTAGCGTATAAGACAGATAATTTCTAGTGAAAATGAGTTGGATGCGCGCGTAAAGGTAAAAACAAGGTTGTAAACAATAATTTGCGTGATAGCGGGGTTTCGTTTGAAGTTGTATTCCCGAATCCTCTGCGTTCTGACTGTGCCTGCCCCTTCTCCAAATGGCTGCTTTCTGCGTAAACGTTCTTAGTTAAGCATGCATGTTTATTAGAAAGGAAAAGAAAAGAGCTCTACGTAAATAGCAACAAAGTGGAGATGGGGGCCCTTATCAAATTGCCTTTTGTGTCTGTCCTGCATCTACCGCAAGACCCATCTCCGTGCGGCTTGACTTTCCAAGAGGCACTTCAACTTTACGAGCGCGCCAAGAGGAGCAGCGGTCTAGGCCTTTTGCCGTTCCGGCGCTTTGACACTTAACGCCGCCTTGAAGTCTCATGCGCCAGCGGAAGCGCGACGTTACTGTTATTAATTGCAATCTGCTTTGCAACTTTATGGTTCAAAACAGAATTAGCTGCAGAGCTGATGCTTCGCTACAGATACTATTGAAAGAAACGATACAAAAACCTATGTGTGGGGCACAAGGTCAAGCTATATCACTTCCGTTCAAATCCATGTTCATTAGTAAACTGCGGCGCGCAACGGGCAATACATGTCACTCTCGTGTGGCGCATTGATGTGGTGAAACATTTATAGGCGTTAAATCAAGGATCTAGTAAACTCGGGAGACAAATTGTTGGAGCATACCTACACTAAAGAACGTTTAAAATATGTGGAAGCTCAGATGCCAGAGATAGCGATGGGGTGTCACCTTTACCGTGATCGAACGATACTAGTATGAGCCGTACTACAACACGATCGTGATTGTAAGATTTCTAAGCTGGTAGCCTCAGTGACAGCGATATGTGCTTGTTGAGTTGCCATTTCACACAGCTTGACGGTGAACACGGACGCACTGCGCGAATGAAATCATGATTTCGAGCGATCGTCCTCTCTTCATCCCGTAAGCTTGCATTCTGGCAGGGCTGTTTTCCTGCATACTACATCAGAAAATCATTGTTGCTGTGTCGTCCGTCCGGTTTTACTACTTATGGCCCAGTGGTATGGTGCTCGACTGCTGACCCGAAAGACGCATGTTCGATTCGGGTTGCGGGGGTCATATTTCGATAGACGCAAAATGACGGAGGCCCGTTTACGGTGTGATGTCACTTCACATTAAAGAACATCGAGTTGTAGAAACTATCCGCAGGCCTCCACCGCAGCGCCCCGCATAGAGCGAGTTGATTTATGCTGACCAACCTCATGAACCACTATGCTTTGCATAAGCTTTGCATGGGACGAGACAGCAATTTAACGCTCGGTTTGCTCCCTCGTAGGGATATTCTGTTAAAAACAGCCAGCATGTGCTGTTCCATACCGCTCCCATCTCCGTATGATTTGCGACAGGAATATAATAGTCACAAAAGTTGTACTTTGAGTTGTAACTGGGTGTGTTGTACTAAATGCTGCAAGTACTGTCCCTTGAAGGAGGTGCATGACAGAATAGGACCAAAATTGCGACCTGGTTATGTGCTTAACAGATTTATTTTTACTTTCCTGTGATTTCAGTGCAAAGTCATGAGGAAAGATCCAGAAATGTTTTTCCAGTATTACAGAATGCACCCCAGTTCGATGAGGTGCACGGTATGGAGAACATGGAGCGCCATCACCTGCGCGCTGAACCAATTTCCTCCAAAGAAATGGTGGCAGTCACCCTCAAGTACTGCAATACTTGTGACGGCACTGTGTTTTTGTATACGATATCAACTTGTTTTTTTTTTTTTTTTTCTCAGGTACCTCTCCTAAGGGATGGCCATTAAACAGGTGGCCATGGTGTTCAGGGTAAACCCGTTGATGTGCAGGTTGATCATTCACGACAATGCAGAGTCGTCTGGAGTCATTTGGAACCGCTCTACTTGCCTGTTAGTACGGCTCACATGTTTGGTAGCATGTATGTTTTCTACATATTAAAGAGCCACAAGTGCAGTAACATAAGAGTTTAGGGGCTGGAGTGAAGTACGGCTCAGGTGTTTGGTAGCATGTATGGTTGCTACATATTACATATTATACGTTATGTGATGTTAGGAAGATAGTGAGAGACCGAAAAGCATGGCGTGACATGGCCCATGGGATCACGAAGAGTCGGACACGACTGAACTGAACTGACATATTATACGTATTACATATTATATGTAATATGTTTGCTACATATTACATATTATTTCTTGTGTAATAATATTGCCTGTAAACGAACCTTGAGAGTGTTCCCCAGCTCCACCTTCAACTATAGCGGCGGACGTGATCAGCGTCATGTAGAACGTGATCAAGAGCGATGGCGAAAGCTGTGCTGGAAAAGGCAACATTAATACCAAAGTAAGTAGCAGGTTGGACAGCCGCTGATGTAGCTCAGTCGGTAAGAGCACCGGACGCGATATTCAGATGTCGTGGGTTCGGTTCCCATCATCGGGGCTTTGTCTTTCTTTCTGCTTTGTACTTCATTATCTTTCCCCTTAAACAGTGTACATTACTAATTTAGATGAACACAAAAGTAAAAAAAAGTACAATCCCCAATGCTTTCCCTGGCCTCGTTGACTGTTAGCTTCTTTCCTTCATGCATTATAACGAGCACCCTCATTTCCCCTTTATTTATCTGCCTGTGCAATTCATGTGATTTTTGACAACACGAGAGAGGGAGGTGGGATAAACACTATGGACCTTTTTAGTCATACAGCCAGCAGTCCTTCTCGGGACCCCCTTGATGTTTCATGCGTTTCTTGTGCGTACCAAGAGCTTCGCTTGCTTCTGCTGCCTGCTTGGCTCAGAGAACCATACTTTGCTAGTCCTTCTCGTCCTCGCTGCCTAGTGTCTGCTCCCACTGTGCTGCACTCAGTTCTGTCGCACAGTGACAGGCTTTTTGCTGCACTTCCATGTGATGTGGTATAGAGTGCGGATTTTTCCAAGCACCATCATTCATTTTTGTATTGTTTTTGGTAGGTTTCAATCCTGTTTAGGCACTGGTATGTATCAACTTGGAGTCTTCTGCATACTACCAATTTCTCCTTGCTGATTGTTTTGAAGGTTTGGAGTACTTTTCTAGTCCCTTTGTAATAATCCATATTATTGATAGTGTATACGTTCTTGGCAATAGGTTCAGATTGTCCTTCGGATCTCTGTTCGAGATGTCGAATATTGCAGCTTGCTACATATCTGCAAGAGTGGAAGCGTGGGCGAGTTGGTGATGGTTCGATTGGTGCATAGCGCTAAAAAGACGCATAGCGCCCGTCCTGTGTGTCTCGCTGTGTCCTTGTCTTTTTAGCGCTATGCATCAATCAATTGCTACATATCCTCACGCATACTCAACCATCCATTGGTTGCCTGTGGCTCCTGCATGTCCTGGCATCCACACCAACCTATGATTGGTTGATCCATATCAATAAATGATGGATTTTAAATTTCGATTCTCTGAATCACAAGTTATAATTTCTGCCGTTCAGCTACCTACCACCCTGCCATTGTGGTAGTTTGTGCATATCTGCTTAGAATCCATAAGTACAATCAGGGGTGTCCTTCTTGTCCCGCCAACAATGGCCATTGCTGTGGTAATTCCCTCTGCTTCGGTGATATCAGCTTCCTTGACATTTCCACTTTCCATGTCTTGTATTTGGATGTATTACTACATAGGTCTATGGGCAGCCTTTGCTTCTGTGCATCTGTTCTTGCCCTTCATTTCTTATGGAGCTTGGGTTCATATATGCTTGGAAATTGCCATGATTCGGAGCAGAGTTCAATGTTTGCCTTTCAGGTTCCTCATGGGATCTGCACCTTCTCCTGTCCCTTCCAAATTTGGCTAGAGAGCACATCCTGCTGTTGTTTGCATGAGTCATTGCCTCTGCACTGCATATAATGCCTTAGCGCTTTAAAGATGTGCAATTCCACTGCCATTATTTATCGTTTTAGGTGTTTTGTGGCCGCTTGAGCGCCTGTTTGTTCACCTCGTTATTATGGTCTCTACCGGCATTGCCTCGGTCGTGAAATGTTGGTCCAGCAGGCTGTATTGGGTCGTACTGACCGCTATGCTACCCACAAGCCTTAGCGTGTTTTTTTTATTTGATCGTGATCTTTCTGTAGCTGATTGCCAATTGTTCTCATGACATGTTCTGTATTGCATTGACTACCGCAATGCTTCTACTGCGTTGTGCACAGTCACAGTTGATGTGAAGCGCTCGTCAAACGTCTTATGTGTTCTTTTCTGTCCATTCTGTCTTACTTTTGTGCTAAATTTTTTACTTAATAGCTTACCAACTAGCCCGGCAACAATGCTGAATCAGTGTTTCTTTAATATAGCCATTGTTTTAAAATCCAGATTGCATTGCTACACGAACCGGCATCTGGTCGCACATACAACAGTTCAGGATAACCTCTACATCTCTTCACAATGAAGCCACAGATGAGCATTACTGCTCAGCAGGTTGCTCCATATACCGGGACGAACACCACACATACGCGTGCATAGCACCATGGCATACATGCATATGCCAGCAGTTGACAAAAGTATCCACTTCTTTTTCTTGTTGTCTGCAGTCTGGTTGTCGGATCGCCAGTTATGCTTAGAAAAGGGTAGGCCATGTTATGTAGTGTACACGAAATAACAAGGTTGTCAATTTCAGTCGTGCTTTACTGCCTCCTATTCTGTCTACCTGTAATGTATTGTGTTTAGCTACAAGACATTGCTCTGTATTTGATGTTATTGTGCTTCATGAAATGCATATTCTATTAATTCAAGAAACTCAAGTTGCATAGCATGTTTGGGATATGCTCGCTATTTGTGGGCCATGGGTACACACAGAGAAGGCCTATGTCAATCACTGCGTTATCGGCGTGTTTCTTGGCCCTTTTTGGCAAGGGTTCATGTTTGCGCCACTGAATTTTAAAGGCTACTGCTGAGAATTGCTTTTATTTATCGTCGTGAAATGTGTAGTTCTTTTGAATACTCCAGCAGATCAATCTGCATTGCCTGCTTGACGTGCTTTGGGCTTGATCGTAGCTTATGGGCTACCAGCTTGCCTGTACACAGAAGCTTCATCACTATCTGCTGTGATCAGGGAATCCACCCTGTCTATGTCTTCTTCCTTACTGTGACTTCCCAGCTTCCTTCCGTCTTTTCTTTGGAGCTGTGTGAGAGGTTGCCGTAGTGGTAGAATGCTGATCCTCGTTGCAGGCGATTGGTTCTGGGCTACTGCTCACTTGATGTACCGTCTGTTGCAGAAGTTTGCGGCCCAACGCGCCGGGCAGAGGAGCAGTATCGCTCCCGAGAGGCGGCGCTGCGCCCGCCGGGGCTGCCTGGTGACGTAGCTATAAAGAGTGAGGAGGCTTGTTCTCTTCTCCTCATCCCGCGGCTGATATCGCACATCTTTGCTCTCAGCCGCGGGATGAGGGGAAGAGAACAAGTCTCCTCACTCTTTATAGGTGCGTCACCAGGCAGCGCCGGCGGGCGCATCGCCGCCTCTCGGGAGCGATACTGCTCCTCTGCCCGGCGCGTTGGTCCGCAAACTTCTGCAACAGACGGTACGTGGAGCACTGGTAGGCTCGTATTGCTCTGCCACTGTGTCTGGAGGAAAAAAATGGCAAAGCTGAGGCGCTGTATTTTTTATATACGGTACAAATGCGGTGCACGAGAACAGCATGGCTCCAAAAACTTAATGTGCAATGATTTTTCATAATGCTGAAATATGTATTTCAGAGCTGAGCCTACATTGCTTTAGTTAACGTGGATTGCAGCAGTCACTATTGCATTGCTATGCAGTTTTGTAATGTTTCTGCATAGTACTTATGCAAAGCACCACATTTTACATATGTGTGACGCTTCACTGTTTAATAATTCTGAACGAATATACACTTATTTGCCTCTGAAAAGCATTTTAACTTAAATGAACATTCTTACCTTCTGTGTCAATAGATGGAATGCAGCAGAGCTTCAGCTATCTCTTCAGCCTGACTGTGACTGTCTGAGATTGTGCTAAAAAAGTCACCCTGAACAGCACACACTGCTTTGCGTTTTACATCTCGGCTTTACAAACACTTCTCTTGCATGTTTGAGAGCACAGGAAGGACTCTCGTGAGAATGTGAGGTTACATAAGGTTTGCTTTACCATTTTTATCTGGCCTTGTCATCTCAACGGTTCTGCATGAACACTTGTTCAGTAACAAAGTTTAAAGGCAACCAAGTAGCTTCAGTGTGCAACCTAAAAATAATTTTTCCTCCTGTGGCATTATCTGGTCTCGCTTACGATATGGTTTGACCCCTGTACCAACTATGTAAAACCCCTTATGTCCAATAAATGATTTTGAAAGACGAGCATTGAGAAATGAGCACTTACTTGCCAACGTCGACCTTATCTTTTAAAAACATCAATTTGGGAAATAAGGCCACCACACCCGAACGGCATCATTTGCGCCTGATGCGCTAGGTGCGCCATCTTTCCAGGCACGGTGTTTTTGGCGAACGTGTCTCGTAGGCTCTTCCAGCGTGCCTGGATATTAGAGCCTGCAAGTAGTTTCACAGCATGAAACTCTGCTCACCATCTTATATCCCATCATGCGTGGCTGTCAGCACATCTGTTCAGAGTGCTTGAACGCTGCCCTGTCGCAAAAAGGCAGTGAAGTATTTAGACAATGTGCAGTGTGTGTACGGCTAGCCTTTCTTGTCTGTCTTTGTTTCGCTAAAAAAAACCTACATCAAATTAGACAAGTACTCGGCTCTAGAGGTGATAGTCTCACTGCAGCAAAGGCAGAGAGACTAGTTTTGCCCTGGCAATTGCATACTACCTCTTATAACAAGACCCAAGTCTAGATTTGTCTTCCTGTGAGCCATTGCACACTACTTCACTGCACGAGACGATTGTGCAGAGAACTATACAAAGATCAACGTAACATCTTTGGTATCATTTTCAGCAGTAGCTTCCACATTAGCATGACTCTAATTTCACGGTTGACTCACATTATATAGTATGTTGCAGGGTTTAAAATATTAGGAATTTGACTTCAAAGCTTCTAGGGCAGCAGTCTTGTACATGTTGCAAAAAGTAACTGATTATAGTTCAGATAAAATGGACAGGTTTTTGCGGTCAGTTCAGGTCCCCAGAATATAACTGAACAGTAAAACAAATTATTGGTTACTAATAAGGTATTCTCTGTTTGGCTTCTTGGATCTGTTGCCTGCTGTAATTCGAGCACTGTTAACTGTAATAAAATGTGATCAAATTTTTTTCGACATATTTTCCACCTTTCCTATCTGCTAGAAGTTTAACAATGAGTTGCGCTTTATTCCCGGTCCCAAACAAATGCGAACCGCAGAACACGGGGCTAGTTTTATAAAGTACAAGAGTGCTCAGGCTGGCATGTCCGGCTACCCTCGCACGCTCGGCTTTCCTGCAGTGCGATCAGATTCCTCGAAGTTAAGGTTCTAAAAATTACAAAGGTGGTACAGCCTTTCCTTCGAACAGATACTGGTTACTACTAAGCGATTACTTAGAAAGACAACTGGATTTCCGTAAACGTTGCGCCGAGCAGCCAACCCAGCTCTACAGAAATGACCAGCTGGTCTAGAGCGCGGAACCAATGTGCAAGAAATACTTGCACAGTTGCTCGGTTTGAAGCGTGATGCTCGGATATCAGTCACTCGTGTGTCTGACATGGTATCTATCTGGGGCAATATTTAGATTCCCTTCTCTACAAAGGCCCGCTCCAGCGCTCAAGAGAAAAGCGTATTAGTATCTATTATAAAAAGCTGCATTTTTATGAGAGCAGTTTTCCGAACAAGTGATCGTGTCGGGAGAGAGCATGTCTCCATTCGTGAACTACGGAAGCATTCTAGAGACCACTACAATAAGTTTTCGTTCAGGGTACGAAACAAGGAGCTCGGGAAAGCGGCCCCACCATGCGTCGTGCTGAGATCAGCAGCGCGGTTGAAGGTCCGACAACGACAGGCACGTATAGAGCAATAACCGCGAGCTTTCAAGCAGGCGCAGATGGCAAAAGAGGGTATGTACACTCGTTGAAAGGTACATTGTGTTGAAAAGTGCACTCGTAGCAATGCAAACTTATCTTGTGGGTCGTATCCAAGTTCCTTGATAACGTCGGCCCACGCATCCGCCTTTTTTTTTTTTTGTGGTCTTTGTAGTCGGACCATGAACTGTCCCATATAATTGGACGCTTCTGTACAGCCCATATGATTCGATCTTTAAACTCCACTCGAGCTGACTTTGTGCACGTAGCCATGTCGCAAGCTGAAAAACGTGACAAGCCTGTGAACAACAAAGAAGCGCGCGCACGCGACCCCCGTGCGCCACCGACGGAAGTATCTGCCGGTCAGAGAGCCATGATTGGCTGCTCCTGCTGGCCGCTTCCGGCAGCGTTCGACAATGCGCGTCAGATATCAAGCTGGTCGAGATCGACAGCGGCGGGCGTTTTTTCAGGCGCCGGACGTCGAATGGGCGCCGTCGTTCGAAAAACGCTGGCGTCAGGCCCAAAAACGCTCCATGTATCCCGGCCTTAAATTTACATTTGAGTTTTTTTCTCTTTTCGATACTTTTCCGATTCAGAGTTTTTTTTTTTTTTTTTTTTCATTTTCTATACGCCCGAAATGCTTTTCCAGAAGATTGGGCATAGTTTATTATATGCTTCGAAACACGAGTGCTACTAAGCGCATTCCAGCTTTGATTAAAACGAGGAAGACAATGCGTTAAAATTAATGTTATCAAGTTATCCGGCATGCTCCCAGCATAAAGAGACATTAGCTTCAATGCGCTTCTCAAGATCACGATTCGAGGCTTTAATGAGTGGTGGTTACAAAAATAAACAGAAAGTTATGAAGAAATATATTTATGGAAAAATATGATGTTTTTCAATTCAAAAATGTTGATGGCCAGGTCACTGCAAACATTCTACATGGAAATGCCAGCTTTTTAGTCAACGAGGGAAGAATGATCGAGCAATTATATTACCATGAGCACACGGATGGGTGATCGTAGAGTTGACCAGTGCGCAAGTAAACGTATGCTACTACATGTGGTGTAGTAGTTGATTTTTATGGCTGTGAGAAACATTACGAAACAAAGACGTGTCCGCTAGTTCACAACAGCAAGCGGGGTTCGCTAGGCTTTATTGGTTATTAGCGCTGATCTCACATTGCGTGAAATGCATGCATGAATCACCTTAGTGGCTTGTTCTATACTGACTAAGCAATCCATCATATGCACTTGGGCCGTGTGCCACGCTTGTAATGAAAGTTCTAGCTTTTCTCAAATACGTTACTTCTATACAAGCCATCTGCTATCTGCATCGAACCTCGCCAGACGCAGGTGAAACCTCATGTGATGCAGTATTTGGTTAGAAGATGACACAATGCTAGCGATTCGCGCATTCAAGTTTGGATTATTGCAACAAATTACGGGCAAATATTCACGAAATTGGTCAATTCGTATGCGATGCCTGTGTTTTTTCAAGGGAAATAAATGTTTATGCTTGCTACTAGTTAATACTATACGCAGTAACTGAGATGCACATGCACTAACCATTGGCTTAACCGCTCTTTTACACAGCCGAGACTGTTCTATAAGGATCGCTGATCTGAGGCAATAATTCTGTGCAGAAAGTGCAATCACTGGCAGACAAAATGACAAGAAAGAAAACGGGCTTTAATGGGCAACATTGCGTGGTGCATTAAATGCTCTGTCGTAAGAAAACAGCATTAAGGACTGACCCCTGCCGTATGTGTGAATGTTTCTAGCAGAAAACTAGAAGCTAAGTAAAAATCTTTATTCTAGTAAAGAATGATGTAAATGCAATTGAGAGGAAATGAGGAAGATATTCCTTCACTTCACACTATTCCTTCAGTACTCTCGGCGTTTAATTCTGCGTTTCATAAAGTTTTCTTCTCCTCCTCCTTTTTCCTTCAGTTTGAAGAATACAATCAAGAATCGCATGCAGTATAAGGGCGAAAATGCTTAAATATTTTTTTGCAAGGCAAGCTTTCAGAAAAATCGGTGCTGACGAAGATGCGAAAAGGAAGTTCCCAGTGCGACAAAGTATGAGAGTAATTCAATGTTCCATAATTATGAATTATATACATTAGGGAAGAAATTCCACAGCAATGTGAGGTATTCTCATCAACTTATTGGTATAATAAAGCGGAATGTCTCAATTTGAAATCTTAGCCCAGTAGGAAAAAAACTACAGAAACCTTTCTGATGTTGCGACAGAATTTCTGTGCGGTTTCTGACGGGAAACCTGTTGTGACAACAGAACATTCCGCAGGAACATCAGAAATTTCTGTAGTTACAACAAACAAGTGCTACAGAGCTACAGACAACAGAAATATACTACAGAAAAGCTACAGAACTTCAGAAAAGTACTACAGGACTGCAGAAAAATCTGATGGTTACGACAGAACTAGAGGATATTTTGTCGTATTTTTGACACAGCTCTGTAGTTTTTTTCGACTGGGAGGTAAGTTACCTGCTGACAGTGATTGCAGCGTCATTATAAATAACCACAAAAAAAGAATCAGTAGGGAAGCTTTTAGGGCTTGCTGGTTCAAAACTTCAAAACACTTACCGCTCAACGAAATGCGAGGACTCATGAACAGACGCCAACGCCTCGAACGCAAACTTCCAGCACATTTTATTCTTCGCAAGCAGCACATGTTTACTCTAAAAAACATACTTGTTTATCTCTGCACAATATAATCAATTTTGCCGAAATTCGAACTGTTTACATTAAGGAAGATCGAAGGCGTACTGACACACGTACGCCCTTTTTAGCTTCAATGATTTCATGTGTTGACTTGTCTCTGCTATGAGAGAGCATTTATCAATAAAAGCTTTGCCTATATACGTTTCGCATGAGAGAATGTATTCAGTGAGCTTTCCAAGAGAGCAAGGAACCTAATTCCTTCGCACCTGACTCATGGCGGCAGTTTCACGGTTCCAGCTTATTGCAAAAAAGGAAACATGAGACGTGCGCTTATTAAAAGTTCCTCTAGGCCAAATATTTGTTCAGAATTTATATAGGGTAGTAAAAGGCCCATATGAACTCCCCAAGAACAGACCTGAACTCTCAACGTTTCAAGAAAAAGCTACATCTGATTTTCATCCTTCATCACACGGAGCATATTTGCCGATATGGCTTTCTGATACATAAATAAGAGATCCAGCGTAAAAACTCTCGCAGTGCTGGAAAACGATTTGTAGCTTTTTCACAGACAGATGAAGCGTCCTCTCGCAGCTAGAGTTTGCAAGACTTCATTTACGACAAGGATACATTGGTAGTTTTGAATACGCGTGAATCATATTTCATATCCATATATATGTGCTTGGAGATTATTTTAAAATGAATAGCCGCACGCGCGCCTTTCGTTTAAAAAATCTAGAGAGCTCATGCTCTGCAAAGCTGGAATATAATTTCCACAAAGACATACGAAACATCTAATTTTCCCTTTACTGTTACACGCACCTTTGCATTTAAGACACAGGTGTACTCCACTTCTCGCGCAATCATGTGCCACTGGTGCATCTATACGAAGGCGAGAGATGCTGCTGTTGGAAATTCTCGTTGCATATCACCACTTGACTGCGAAGCCTTCATATTTATACTTAACCGCTAGTAATATCAAGATTGGTTATCAGCAATCAGCTAGTTCCTGTATACAGTTTTAAAGAGATTTTAGTTTTGTCTTATCGATGCGAAAGAGAATACATATTGTTGCTGCCTTCATTATTGCAGTAGTCCTGTGCCGGCCGCATATCTCGTGGCCACCGTGTGCTGTAGTTACGCGTTTATTTTTTCTGATCACGAAATGTTCCCAAATGAAATTACCAGTAGTGTAAAATTGCAGCCTACAAAGCCAATCAAATATTTCATCATTGCTTTGAGCTTACCAAGAAAACAACCAAACCAAACAAATATGGAATACATTTATTCGGATTTCCTCTCCTCCACTTTGCTCTTTTGCCTAAGTCAGAAACAGATGTGGCCGTCGGTAAAGTAGTTTTTGTGAATGGCGCTCAGCTCAGCAACAATGTTAACTGGTTCGTATTGTTGTTTAATACAAAGCCAGAACCACAGACGAATTCCCATATTAAACTATGGTTGGAAGAGTGCTCCCAGCTGTCGCCACTCTTTTGGTGGGCGCGAGAATTTGGCAATCCAATCATCAGCGAGAGAGCACTGCTTGATTAGCTCTTATAATTTTTTTTTTTCATTTAGGTTTCGACGACGATGGTGACACCGGAAATTAATTTTTCGCTACTTTGGAAGAAGGCGATGGTGAAAGCGTAAGAATTCTACGCCCGGATGAACTGGGCTGCTATGTTGGGCAACGAGCACATTGTGTTGGGCCTATCGAAATCGACTGTGGGAGGGAAAGGTGTGGACACTCAAATATTTACTGCTGGATATTTATCGCTGTCCTAGAGGGGAGGCCTTCTAAGGTTCAGCTCATGAAATCATGGCTAAACGCATTGCAGTAGGGTGTCGTGTCTCGGCCTGGGAACGGCAGCGGATCTGAAGAATATGTCTAAAGAAAGAAATAAGAATTATGCTTTTCGCTGCTGACTCTAGCCTGCAGTATTGCGAGAGCGCAAAAACTCTCCCCCGTGCCCAAGTCAGCAGTAAGACTAATTCTCACACGCGCGGAGCACAGCATGTGATTATGGCGCAGGTTCTTCGGAGAGTCAGTCAACATTTTCCTAATTTTGTAATTACTTTGCTTTGCTCATTTTAATAAGATAGAATAAAGAGGCAATCTTTATTTAAACAGCCTCCGATGATCAAAGAAATTGAATTTGGGTCGTCAAACTGCGTTTGCATTTCAGTGCCTACGAATAGTCCGAAAGCGCTATTTTATTTTTTCACATTGAATTGTTACTATGTTATTAAGCGTAATACATTAGTGAAGCAGTGTTTTCTGTATGCGAATGATAATTGCTCCTCTTCCGATAGCCTGTTTTGGATCCAGTTTCAGGTAGCCTAACAAATATTTGGAGGCCACAGGTGAATATCACGTCACGTGAGTCTTCGTTCAGTCGCCCTCATTGCATTTTCTTGAGGCCCTTTACGTAACATTTCGGCTCATGAAAACTGCAGATCGGGGAAAACAGTTTAGCCCTTGTAGGCGCCACAGGAGATACCATAATGGCTTGAGATGTCGGAACATTCGTCCGTAAACAACAAAGAGAAATTGAAGCAGCAAAACAAAAATATTTTAAATAAATATTGTTTGTAAAATATTTTGTTCTGCAGCTCTATTTTCACATTCACGTTGCTGTTGGAATGCTCCGGAAGTTAAGCTGTGAAATAGAGAATATAACAATGTATATTTATTGACTTTTGCTAACTTCATGCGGTGATGCTTGTGTACAAATGTCGTACGCAGATATCTAAAGAAAAACTACAAGGCACCATTTCTTTTTCTACACATTTAAGGACAGCGCGGGAAGAGTTAGGAACCCCCATTCGTACTTTCAGAAGCGAACTGTTTACTACCAAAACTTGAGTCTCCAATTGTATGCAGAGCAGCAGAAGGTACAGGTTATGCAGATCGTGATCAGAGGATGGCAGTGTCTCGAAAAAATACCTTTGCATCATTTGGCATTTGTATCGAGATTCTTCAGCTACAGACGGGGGCTGCAATGAGGGAAGCAGTTTCTTCTCACGAATAATTCTAGAATTACCTTTGCTAAAATTGTATAGTTTATCATTGCAATTTTTACTCGGGAATAGGAATTAGCAAATTTGACACCGCCCACATGCACGCCGCTAGGATGCTGGTTAGGACGCTGGTTGACCCTGTAGATAGCTCGCGACTTGTCTTATCAGGTACAGGGATAATGGTGTCGTCGGCATATTCTGAATGTGAATTTGGGAAGGGAGAGTTATATTTAGGAGGTCATAAAGGACAATGTTCAAAAGTAATGGGAAAAGAGGTGAACTTTGTGGACTACCAAGAGAAGAAGGAGCCGAAATGGAACAAGAAGGAGATTGACAAGGCAAATGCGGGTCCTCTAAGAAGGAAGCTAAAATGAAATATATATTTTTCGAAAATTGATGCTGCTTTAGGGAACGCAAACTTAAAGGGTGCCAAACGCTATCAAATGCACCTTTAAAGCCCAGAGAAATTAAAACCACAGGGTGCTTCTGTTGTTTGTAATCCTGTAATAATTCACGTAATTTATAAAGGGCCTGGATTGTATTTCGGCAGTGAGGGAAACCATACTAATTCCGGTAAAGCAAGTTATTTTTTGATAAAAAGTAGTACAGTCGACCATAAAGCAAGCACTCGAGTACTTTACCAAATGAAGAATTGATAAAAATCGGGCGGTATGAACTCGGAAGGTCCGGTGGTCTGGTTGGTTTGCGAATGAAAATAACTCTGCCTATTTTCCATGGTTGAAGGAAGTGACCCAAAAACAAAGAATAATTAAAAATAGAGGAACAAAGAAGGGATGAGCAATAAACAGGTAAAAGAGAAAACGAGGAGAGATAAGATCAGGGACAGCAGAAGTCGTTAAATCAACTGAAGTTAAACCAGCCTCAATTTCTTCATTAGTGAAGGGTGGATCCTGGATTTAGTTATTTTAAGGCTGCTTAATAATATCCCGAACGTGAGTACGTAAAGGTAGATCTAAAGAATAATCGTCCACAGTGACATGCGTATTCAGCAGAAGCTTTACAGTGTCTTGAAACGTCTCTGTATAGGTACCGTCAGGGTATCTCAGCAGAATAATTATTGAGGGCGTCCTGAGCTTTCCAAAAGCATACTTGTAAGGCTTGCCAAAAAGGAATTTTCTTGTAGCGTTTGAGCAAAGTTCCTTTACATAATTGCCGTGTGTGCCCCTTATGTTAGCTCTATAGAGAGCAAGAGCTTTATAATAAATTGGGCGGTGGTAAATTCTTTGTGTAGGATTGGATTTACGTTGCAAACGACGTCGAAGAGCCTGCTCACGTGAGCGCTCTATGCGCAAATCAACCGACCACCAAATAGACCCCTCAGGAAATGTAGATTATACAGAACGTAAGTTTTCGTTGTAGGGTTTGATAAAGACGTGATTAAATTTTAAAAGGACGCTATCAAGGGCGCCCCGCCGGGGTGGTGCAGTGGTAAGACGCCCGACTACTGTGCCGGAGTTCCCGGGTTCGAACCCGACCGCGGCGGCTGCGTTTCGATGGAGGCGAAACGAAGATGCGTCGTGTGCTGTGCGATGTCAGCGCACGTTAAAGATCCCCAGGTGGTCGAAATTACTCCGTAGCCCTCCACTACGGCTCCTCTTTCTCTCTTTCCACTTTCATTCCCACCCTCGTCCCTTCCCTTACGGCGCGGGTCGGGTGTCCACAGAGCAAGTGTGACAGTTACTGCGCCTTTCCCTTCCTGTGAACCAATTTAACCAATTTATCAAGGGCTGGCGCTGAAAAGATATGATGATCGTAAAAATGTTGAAACCTATTCAGAGACGCTAACTTTGAAATTAAGCGGAATCAACAGGCTCTGTAAGCCTCTCAAACTGTGATGAGGGTTGAGAAATGAAAGAAAAAGAAATAAATATGTGCTCAGAAAAGGATGAATCTGGCATACCTTCCCAAAAATAAGCCTCATTAAGTAAGTTTGGGGAGGCCAATGTGATGTCAATCAAACTTGAAGTGTACTGAGTTTCATATGTTGGCAAGGAATATGGATTAATAATAACAACCAAGGTATTGCTTGTGGCAAATGCTTGAACTTGCGTTCCTCTTAGGTCCGTAACACTTCCACCCCAAATAATGTTTTTTGCGTTGATGTCGCCACAAATTATAATATTATCGGCAGGTGAAGTCTGTGCACAAGTTGCCAGCAAATCGAGAAAGCTTTCGATATCGCGCGAGGTGGTGTATGTACTGCTATGAAAAGAAATTGATAAGTCGATGTCGAACACAAAATGGCAACAAGCTTAGGAGAAATGAATGTAGGAAATAACCAAATTAGGATTATGGAGCAAGACAACGCAGCGGGAAAATTCAGTAGAATATATTTTATGGAATATATTTTCCTACAAATTCTTTTTAAGGGTAATGTATGGATCCCAGATAGCAGTTACTGTGATGTCATTATCTTGAGTGCATTTAACCATCGGGGCTGTCGCACAACGTGTGTGATCCGAATTTACTTGTAAGAACTTAACATTAAGGTTGGGACGAGAGGTTGCTGTAGTCCTAAAAAGCATAGTTGGTTCTTGCCCGTATTCGAGCCACTCGATCCTGCAAAATAGTGCAAGAGACGGGACCAGCACGATGGGCACAGGGGCGGCCTGCCGTTACGCATGGGGCGTATTTTACGTTTGGGTCCTTGATCAGTCTGGGACACTGCGCAAGAGGGTGCGAACCAGCACATCGAGTACAACACGCCTTATCCTGGGAAATCTCATGTGTTCAAGATCGAAGGGCATGATAATACTGTGCACAAAAGATACATAAAGGCACATGTAGATCTTCCTGGACTTCAAACTGAAGTCCAAAATATCGTGACCCTAGGTGCGGCGCGAAGTCGGGAGAAGGTGGGAAGGTCGACCTCAATGATGTGCACCCGCTGTCCAGATCGCTGAATAAAAAAAGTCTGACCTTGCAAGTTTCGGGATCGGGGCATAATCCGGGGTTTCTACGGTTGACGACCGCCACCAAATCATCCGGGAGGGCGTCCGGGTCAACACCTGACAGCCGAACGTGCGGGTTCCATCTCGAGGAGACCCGGAACTTAATTGAGGCGTTGGTGGTATCAACGCGGGTGATGGCAGCCCTAAAACGCTCAAGATCTCCCGGTCCTTGAAAGTTACTACCAAGGCACGACGCGTGGGCCGGAGATTGAGAGCGCCAATACCCTCGAATTCTGGGTCTATTGATGCCTTGAGCAGAGTTGCAACTTCCTGTCCCACATGATTCGTAGCGGCCCCAGACGTTAAGACCATCTGTTGAGGCTCCACAGAATGATGTTCGTGAGGCATTATAAAGTTCTGAATACCATCCATGGATCTGGGAATTGCTTCGCGAGGTGCCACTGAATCTGGAGCGGCCCGCAAAGTCGCTGCAAAGGTCCTAGAAACATTACGTCCTGTCCTCAGCGGATTAACTTCTTAAGCAGATGTCCTACTAGAAAGCTCCGCGTTGTTGGCCGCAAGAGCTTCTATTTCCCGGTCGCGAGAAGCGATTTGGTCGTGTAAAGAACGGATACGCTCCCTGTCCTGAACAGCACAACCAAAAGAAAAATACATTGCCAGTGCATTCAGAGATGAAGCCAGGGAGACGAGGACAGCGCGAACTCCAGGGTCAATCTTGCTTTTGCTGGCGTTGATTGTAGATATCAGCTGCTCGTGTGCCCTCAAAATGGCAGTGTCAGAACCCAGCGGAAGTTCATCAAGATATGTGGACGGCTCAATGGCCGCAGGATGTGGGAGAGACGGTCCAGAAAGGTAGTCAGATGAGTCAAATTCGCCTCCGAAGGCGAATACGACTCGGAATCAGCATTGACTTCTGGGGTAGAATCCTCCAAGAAAGGAGTAATGTCCAGGAGGTCAGCCTTACAGTCCGAAGAGACCGCTGTGGCAGGAAGGTGCGCAGTAGAAACAGCAGGGAGCTGCGCGTTGCCAGCAATAGCAACAGTGTCAGCCATTGTCGTTCGAGCAACTGTCAGGCCTAGCCAGGCTGCCAGCTGAGCCCTGAACGTTGAAAGGTATTACTCAACGTGGTAGGGCGCCAAGTAGAAGTCCCCCGGAAGATTCCTGGAAGACGACAGGGGCCCTCCGAGCAAACGCACTTGCAAAAGGGACCCTGGAGACTCGATAAAACCAAATATTCCGGAGCACCAAAAGCTCCTTCCTTCTTTCGTCAACAAATTCGGGCGGACTGCATTGCCCCGCCTCAAATATATCTGCGGGTAACAATTGGAGGCTTGTGGCCACTGACTGTTTTACTCGCTACACCGAAGCGAAAGCCCAGCCTATATAAGACCACGCAGACGTTGCCAGGTATTTTTGTGAAAAAAAAATTATTTTCCTACGTGGCGCACCAAACGTGATCATCCCGAACAGGGGAACAGCATTTACGGCTAAGCTGATGAAAGTCACCTTAGTCTAATCGTACAAGCCACTGACGAACAAGAGCGTACCATCCGCATACTAACGGACTCTAAGAGCGTCTGTACAAAACAATCGCCAGCATGCTTGCCGTATACCTGAAAGCCTAACATACGACATGAGATGATATCCTGCCATACGTGAGGTTCTCGTATAAAGGCACTGTCCAAAAGGAAACAACAGCAACCCCGTGTTGACTTGTATATGGGATGAATCCGCCAACAAAGCTCAACGAGATCCTACCGCATCTTGCGGAAGAGGGCAACATCGACGTGGCCGCCTACCTTCACCTTGCAGAGAAAGCGAGACGATCGGCTCAGCTGGGAATTCAATTTAGTCTACCAACGCACCAATTCCCGATGCTCCAACTTACGACGGCGCAACGCAGAGTACAACCTGGGAGACAAAGACACCGATCACTGTCAAGGCCTGAGTGAAAAGCTCTTACGGCGGTACATCTGCCTGTACAAAGTCCTTTCATGCATCGGAGAAGCTGGACTACGTAGAGGTCGTCGCCGGCGGGACTACATACCAGCGATGTGGTGCTCAATCAGAGATAATGCATGTTGTCTGCCTGAAGCCCTATTATGCGCGCTAAAGACTTGCTAAGGTCTCAGTTTCTAAAGTTATGTTTAGCTTTGTCTGCTTATTTTGAAGAATGGAGACGCTGTTTTTATTAAGGGGCGTGATGCATCGAAACTTTGACATCTTTATTTTGTTGTTTTCAACAGCTGTCGACATGTGGCCTCATCACTTTCACGGTAGCCACCGAACTATATTCTGCTGTTTGTTGGCTCATGCATGGTGTCACGAAACGCGGCTTTATCATTCTTAATCGCGAAATTAGCCACGATTAGTCTAGAATGAGTGCAGGCGAGAACTGCTTCCGTAATTATTTCATACTTTTCCGGTATCCGTCACCTCATTTATCTCAAATGTTTCCGCGCTGATTTTAAATTGAGTTCTGTCGAATTTAACGGGCATTCGTAGACCAACGAGCGATCAGCATGCTTCATGTTATCACCGCTGCTGAAATATCTGGTTCTTTTGCGGGTGCAAATTAGGTCAATAAAGAATTCATTTAAGTGCAACACCATTCTTCTAGCCTGTGGATACCGGGCGTGTCACCATTGTGTGACGATATTGAAAACGTGGCTAAAGCCACGCGAACATTGATAGCTGGTGAATTGATTGGTATTTAAAAGGTTTTGTGAATAAATTTACGGACGTAGTTTTCTATTGTTATCTTTCCCGTGTCCCCGAGTAATGTCAAGGTATTTGAAAGATGTATACTTGCCACGTAAAATAGTCTGAGTTGTATAGCTCAGCTAACCACAATAAAATTGTGGACGTTGGTGTAGAGCGCATGCGGTTCACTTTCTCACAGACAGACACAAGGAGATACCGATCATGACATGGTGGTCGCCATGTGACTTTGGGGTATAGTCACGTAGGCCACCAAGTGGCCCTTGAGCCCAGTAAAGATCAAGTTCATCTGAGGTGCCGTCGGGTATGCACAGCTGTCACCTTGAGGGAGATTTAGAGGTCAAACTTTTGTGTTAAGCCTGGTGGTCGTCATGTCACTTTGTGAGATAGTCCCATAGGCCACCAAGTGGCCCGTGACCAATGGCAAAGTAAGGTAATGGTCATGTGAGCTGGATGTTTCCATGTGGCTTTGGGGCATAGACACATAGGTCACCAAATGGCCTGTGACCTCTGTCAATGACAAGCTCATGTTAGGTGGCGCCAGTGTGACATGGACGTAGATGGCGCTAGAGGGGTGGCAGTTGTATAAATGGGAGCCACTAGGCTTGTGCAAGTTACAACACTGAGCGAGTTGGAGGAAGACGAAAACCCTGCTACAGCCGCGAGTCAGAACACAAAGAAGGCACGTCGCAATGAGCCCCTGAAAAAGCGGCTTTGCAGAAGAGACCGTTGATATATGGGCTTTACGCTTTGAGAAACACCCGATGTGTTTAATCCAAGCTTTGCAAAGAGCATAGCTATGCACATAAATTTTTCGATTCCCTCCATGGGCAACCAAGTATAAACCACCAGCTAATTTTTATAGCCTTCACCACTGCACTATTACTTTCGGGTCCTATGTATGGCCGGAGGAAATGTGAACATCGAAGGAGTAGGCTAATGCTCCAAAGGTGAGCGTTTTCGCGTAGTACGTGCGGGACTGCTATTGTTAAGACTGCCGGAAAAGGTATAAAATAAAGCTGGAAAACCGGGAACTTGTGCGTCATAGACTCAATTATCTGTGACAAAAGCCCTCAATGCACACTCACCGCACGCGAATGCGCTTTACAAAACCGTTTGTAAAAAAGAAGAGTCGTGTCGATTAATTCCGTCCACTCTGGTTATGAAAAGATGCATTCCACCCATGCATTTATTTTCAATGCTCGTAACGCAATCTATGAACGTCTGGCTGGTATCCCATGTGTTGTTTTCGCCAGTGCATGAAGTATTTTTTTGTAATGCAACGCATAATATGCTGCCAATTAAGCTCTTAGAAACCAAAGATAAATGTTGAAAATGAAGCAATCCTTAGAAATTACTAGTAGGGTGTTCGCCGTGCAGTTCGATATGTGTATTTTACGTTGGTTTTCACGTGAGCTTTCGTAAATCTTGCTAACCCTGTTCGTAATTTCATTCCTCTGCAGCTTTCTCACGTTTCGTCAGTTTACGCAGTCCCGATAAAAAGGTGCACTACAATGACAAATACTTTTACGGCAAAGTTTCCAACTGGTGCGAGGAAGCGGTAGTCTCTGCTGTGTGCTCCGGTGAAACAATTGCAGCATACGTGCAAGAAATCAGGAGCAATATTCCGAATTCCACAAGTCAAGAGGTTTGCTAGCTTCTGGCTTGCCAGTTTTCGTGACTTAATGCGCATATCATGTATTTTCATTACAATATAACTGTTATCGACCTGAAAATGTGTTTGGCATGAAATACATTTCTCTGATGTTGCCCGTAAGATAGTAATATAAGTGCATATTTTCAAGTTTCAAGAAATTGACCATGTGATACCACTGCATGCTAAGCTTGGCTTGTCTATATTGCTTACCGCCCAAGAGAGACCCCGGCTATAACGACGAGCATAATACAGGATATATCTTCTTATTAAAACTGTTGTGCATTGTGGTATGAATTTAACGAATGCTTGCTACATTTTATTCGTGAAATGAGTGCAAGGAACTTCTTAACATGAGTCTGAATGCTTTGCAGTTTATTTCTTATTTGTGTTGAGAAACCTTTCAAAATATCTGTAAAAGGTAATGCTGAGAATGGAAGAAGTGACCGTCTGCAGGAATTTTGCTGCCAAGGTCTTACCCAAAAGCACATAATAGAGTGGGGAAGGGTTGCGCATTTAAGCTCAAATAAACATGTTGCCCTAGGGAATAATACCGAAAACGACTTTAAGTGTAGTTCTTTGAAATCTGTGTTTAAAATAAAATACAGGGTACTCTCTGAGGGAGCCGCTAGTCGGTTGAGACCATTGTAATGTATGTATATTTTCTTAGGGATCGTTTGTCATACTTTGTATACATGCATGCCATGCTACAATTTTCTACCTTTGTATTGCTTCTTGCCTTGTGTAATATTTTTGACCCTATTTTGTAATGCACACGTCGGCTGGTGTAGCCTATGTTTTGTCTGTCTTCCAGGCTACAATTATGCACCAAATGGCGGCAGATCTGTATCGGTTAAAAGATCTGTATTGTTTTTGTATACACTGAAATAAATGTTTATTTCACAAAGCACCTGGCATCTTCACTGCAATACTGCTTTTGGCAAAGGCCTTGGCGCACCTGCATTGTTTGCTAGCCAGCAGCAATCGTAACGTAAGTTTATACTTCAATGCTGAAAATAAATAGAAAAACGATGTCACATCATATGAAACACAATGCGCCAACAGGGCGCGGCAGTACGGCAGAGCCCGCTACTATATTCAAACTGCGCGCCAAGGTGCAGCGCATTCGGGCATTCAAATCGCGCGCCTTAACCAAAAGCGGATAAGCGTCGAGCGCCGGCCACTCCCACTCGGTGCGCTACAATCGATTTGGACGCAGGCCCTGTGGAAGTGTCCGTTCTTTATTAAATTATTTCTCTATAATACTTCTTAGGTTGTGCGGACCGAAACGTATCGTGCTCGCATGCCGTCAGCCTACCTCTTGACTGCTCCTTTCTCAAAGATAGGTTGACACTGATAAGGACGTGCGCCTACCATCGACGAGTCGTTAACGTCGGCGTAGTGACACAATCGTGAAATAGAACAAAAAAATGCGTATGCCGGTGGCCAGCCACGGAGGAATACGCTTTTAGCGTAGCGGTTACGCTGGACGCGGAGTGCGGGGATCGTTGCGCTCCACATTGAATATTCATTTCTATCTATCGTTAAGTATAAATCTTAGATACATACTTATTACTATTCAAGTGTATCCGGGGAACTGGGCTGTTCTTAGCAAGTTTTCTTCATGTGTCCCTAAATTCTAATGTACGGTTTGAATAAGAAATAAAATGTCTGTTCCATTCCATTTACCTGCTGCTTTTTTCTGCAAAAATAAGACCCTACAAGCAACAATCAACCTAACAACACGGTGGCTAGACTATTTCTTATTTGCTCTCTCATATGTAATACCCATTAGCGTATTACCTTTGCATACATTTATCCCTCACGCAACTTAAATAGGAAACGAAATACGCAAATTTTAAGTCAATCAATCAATCAATCAATCAATCAAAATTTCATTTCTTCACTCAAGGAGAAAAGGGGGTGACGGGTAAAAGTCGCTTAAGTGCGGCTTGAAAAAACTAAATGCTATACTGTATTTTAACCTGACCTAAACGAAACCTGAAATTTCGCAGGGTCATGTATTGCTGTTTTGCGCTGGTATAGCTACATAATGAACCGTGAAAAGGTTTCCAAATGTTCAGAAACATATATGTCCCAATATATAACGCTCACAGGAAAGCTGTGCTGCAGCTCCATGCACACCTGTAAACTTATATAGACCGTCCGCTCATCCAATATAATATATTGACGTTTTCTTTTTTGTCTGGACAAAAGAAGCAACGCTGGAGTTCGATAATAAATCTGTCGCCTTTTGGAATCGCAAAAACGCGGTTACCATTTCTGTACTGGCTCACTCAATTTGATCATACTGGCGCAATTTGAAACAACCATTATGTGCTTCGACGGCACTCTCGGCGTTGTTCATACAAATGCATCAGAAAGTGCATGCATAAACATCGCGGCCGCGGCGGCCGCTTTTCTATGGAGGCGAAAAGCAAGGCGCTAATGTTCTGTGCGATAACAGTCCATGTTAACGAACATCAGGTGGGCGAAATCTCCGGAGCCCTCCACTACACCGTCTCTCATAGCCTGAGCCGCTATAGAGCGCTAAACTTCATAAACCAAACCAAACCATAAAAAAGTGGCGCTCGTCCCATATGGCGTTAGTTCCACCTAAACTATGGGTCTTATATCGGGGCAGCTCGTTCCGAGGAGCGTCATGGGCAGTTATGGCATCTGCACCACAGAGCAACGCTATTTTATGAACCTCACTGAATCCTCTCTGATGGTGCTCAGTTTTCGAATGATATAGGAAAGGAGAAAATTCGTAATGCTACTGTTGGAAGGGTAACTGCATTTACTAAATACTAAAAACTACTTTGATTGTAAGGGCTACGAGTTACAAATCTCTACTAGCAACTAGGCGAATATCTCTTAGAGTTAAAAATGTCTATATCTATATTAAACTATTATCTATATGAGCACTTAGCACTATTTATTTCATTTCTGCTGTCTGCGTTGCCAAGGTGAAATTCCAGGATTGATCACCCTTAACAAAATATCATATCACATGCTATGTCAGAGCGGAAACCCGGAAAGAGTATGCACCAGTGTGCGTCAGTTTCAGTACGTATGACCCCTTACTTAGTGCCTTGGACTAGGGATGAAAACAAACCACGTCGGCGAAATCCATCACGCAGGGGACCTGACTTGGAGGTCGGAGATCCGGCTAACGCCTTGCGGTGACTGAATTGAGTTTGGAGTCCCAGAGTCGCACATTCGACTAACGTGAGTGCTCGCCCTATAAGGTGGCCCGAAAAGGAGCTCGACTGTACTGAAGAGAACATTTGGTCCATTTACTGACTTTCTGCGTTCTCTTCCAAATCCCATAACCCCCTTTCATCAAACCATACTTTTTTCTTCAGTCTACTCTCTTTCCGCTACTTCCCAGAGGAGGTTAGGGACCCCGGGCCCGCTGCTCGGCTGCGAGTCATTCCGGTAACTTCCCCAATTTTATTTTACCAATTTTTTATCGAAATACTTGGTTGGATGTAACATCTTGTTTATTTTATATTAATGTAAGCCCATGGTGTCGCAAAATGGCGCAGGTAAGGTGTTGTTATTCTTATTTATTTAGGGCTGACTCTATTGTATGATGTAGTACTCCAATTGCTATGTAGCAAGAGCGTTTTTTTTCTTCAAAAACTATTTGAAAATGAAGGCGGCGGGAGAACGTTAAGTAGGTGGATGATGCATGAGGTCTGGAAGTATGCAGAGGTCAAGTGGATGCAGCTAGCATAGGATCGCGTTAATTGGGGGAATATGGGAGAGGCTTTTGCACTGCAGGGAGATAGCCCAGCTTATGATGATGATGATGATTATGATGATGATGATGATGATGATGCTTTTAAATATTAGTTCTGCTTGTCCCTTAGACACCAGGTAAAATGTTTGATTAAGGAAATTGTTCAGGGCTTACAAATATCTTCTGGGGTGCGGAGGACAAAGGAAACTACGTGGTCGCAGATCACTAGGTTCAGTTCCTTTGACAATGAATGCCATACTCAGTTATACAAACTTAGAAATTAGAAGTGTAACAATTTGTTTCCTTTATGGTCCATGCGGTCCATACCTGAAGCAAATTTAACACGGCTAATGCGCTAATTGTGTTCTTTCGTACAACTTTAGTCTAATTGAGTTTTATTTATTGAATTTGGTTTTCGAACGTTGTTTTATGCCAAGTTCGCACTTTGAAATACGGCGCTAGTTGCTCATGCACGCTTTGTACATATACATAACGGCGCTTCAGCGGCAGCCGAGAAAGAAGCCTAAAGCTCCCACTCCCTTCGCTTTGACCGCTACATCACTAATAGGCTTCTTCAAATAGTTTCCCCACAGCTCAAAACGGCCCGCTTATCTATATGGAGTGAGTATTTCATTTCATGACCAGCCTCGACATGCTGTAAAATAGGTGCCTCACAGCGTGGACGCGGCTGAAAGGTGACTGCAGTCACTCTGTCTATTTCTGGCATCTTCCGAAATGTGCATTTGCATGACAGCTTTATTCATCGCCTTCATTGTTAATTCGAAGCCATGTCTACCCGTGGCCGTTGATTTTAGTCCCCATGTTTATCACGCACCTCGCTCCATTTCACCGTGCTGCCACCATGTTCGCCTTTTCTTGTCAAGTAAGCAACCCCTGATTAGGTAACAGGGATGTTAGGTAGGAAGGACTCCCTGCATGTCCGGTTCTCGGTGGGCCTGAAGGGCGTGTCGATTCTCGGTGTCACCGCTCTCATCACGCATGGTCTTTCTGTTTGAGCACCAGTCTGGATAGGATCCGATGGTTACGTGGATAGCCGTACATCCGCTGGATCAACTAGCTCATGAAGAAGTTGAAGGGAAGAACCGTGTTCTTTTTTCTTTTTAGCGCTATATCGTCCACTAAGTTCACATATTTCCTTCTTTTTGTCTCCACTATCTTCCTACAGGATGCGATATGATGTTTTCTTCATCAATTATTCAGTTTTGTTGCCTTCCTGGATTCTGCACTTCGTAACCGCAAAAAAAAAGCTGCCAAATGTTTGTGAAGACGTTTCTTTTTGGACACAAAAAGAAAATGTAAAGCAGCCCGTGTAGTAGGTGGGACCGAACAAATATTGTTTTCGAAATGGTCACAGCTATTTAAATCGTGCACGTATATTTGTTCGTGCGATGCCTTCGAGGGATTTAGAATGCACTGATACAGTGTTGACGTCAACATCCATGATTAAATTCTCCGACCAACTGATTAATGCACTATTTTCGCCAAGAAACGCAGGTTCATGCGTAGAAAAGGGTCTCAATATTCAAAACATGTGTCCCGTTTGTCACTTTATTTTGCCAGGAAATTCGTTTCCATCAACTCACAATCTTGAGTGCCTATCGCAAATTGTAAGCGACAGGCTTATTCACTTCATATAAACTTGCCGGCTTCATAGATTCGCTATGAGGACGCTTGCTGTTATTTGACGGCTCATGCGCATTTACAGTTCGTGTGTTTACTTTAAATGAGGAACAGAAATCAGCGACATATGGTGCTTTGTTGTTTACTTCAAATCATAAACCTCCTTTTGAAGATTGGATAACAAAAAAACCTGGAAAGGATATCTTACCTGTGTTCTGTTAACCTGGAGTCTAAACAGCGAGCGCCGGCAAAGAAACAGCAGCATATGATCAGAACAAGCTTAATACTCATGCTGCTGACTTAACTTCTCGCATCGCTCTCCCCTGAAAATGTATATAATGGCGAAGTTTCAGATCAAGCTCAATATTACGTGGATTATCGTTCTTATTGGTCGCACATACCAATACCGCAGCTGAACAGATAATGAAACATAAGAAAGAGACACACATAGACAAGGACGATGTTGCACTGACAACTAACTTGTTTAGACTCGGGCACATTCTCTTTTCACTTACTTTACGTGCAGCTAACTTCTTCACATCATTGGAAATAAAATTCCGCATAACCTCCACGTACAAATTCCGCGGTATAAAAATACCAGCAGAACCATGAAGTGAAGAAAGAAGTTAGCTGTGCGTAGATGAAGTGAAGAGATGATGATGGTGATGAAAACGTTTATTGAAAGCCACATTGGCTTAGATTAAGGGAAGGCTGATCGGTTCTCTAGTCCGGGACACCGTTGGTAAAAGCCGCTGCCCGAGCTCTTTCGACGAGGGCTCGTTGTTCCTTGAAGTCCGAGCTGGACAGGGCCGTCTCCCAGCCTTCCCACGTTGGCTGATATATTATGTCAATACTGGTATTTTCTTGACAAGCCGATACCATATGGTATAAGTTTGCCTTCTGGCCACAAAATGTGCACCGTGCAGGAAAGAACTTGGGCGCAATTGCGTGACGTGTTGCTGGATTATTAAATGACTTAGTTTGTAACCTTCGAAGGTGACACTCTTCTGATTTACTAAGACCCTTAGCGGGCTTCGGGAATGTCTGCCTTTCAAGGCGCAAATACTGTAATATATCTGAATATGCTGTTAACGCAGAGGGGGAGCCTAAATCAGCAAGGGAGGACGTAGAAGGATACCGGGGAAGAAATGCTCGGGCCGAAGCGTGTGTGTGCTGGTCTCCTTCAACTCCCTCATGACCTGGTGCCCATTTTAGCTCCTTCTGCGTAGCTGAAGTCCTACATTGACTCAGAATTTTGCAGGCTAGCGGCGTGATTCTGCCACACATATAATTTCTATAAGCTGCCTGGGAATCTGTAGCTATGTATTTCGATGCGTGGTGCGTTGCGGTTAGGGCTATCGCCACTACTTCCATAGCCTGCGTATCCCCGTTACGAACTGAAACCCGTCCACGACCTGCATTTGGTGCACCCCTGATATTCTTGGTACCCCGCCACAGGAACCGCAGCGTCCACAAAGAAGGTTCCTTCTTGCTTCTCGCTTCTTCTTGCTTCTCGCCACCTGTCTAGCCTGATCATGGTCCTGGTGCATGTTCTGGGGGAGCGGAAGCGTAAGGAATTTGCTCTTACTCTCTTAAGGTATACCTTGTCTCCCAGCAACTAGTTTTGAAAAGGAAATGTTCCAATGTTCTAAGACCCTGCGACTAGTCTTGGTTGTGGTCAGTCGCAGTACCTGGCTTGTAAGATGGTCGCGAATCAGTTCATTAGCTGTATTGTGTACCCCCAGTTGTAGCAGACACTGCGTAGATGCTTTCATGAGTAACCCGAACGCCTTCTTATAAGCAGTGCGAATGATAGCATCCAGATGGTTTAGATTGGTTTTCCCCATACGAAGTGAAGAAAGAAAAACGGAAAGGAAACCTGTAATTTCTATCTGCATGCCAGGGACCATCAGGAATATTTTTCTCTTCAGCTTTTATCTTACGTAAGCGCACCTAAACAATTACGCTGAACAGATGTAAGAAGAAGGTGTGACGAACTCTAACAGTGCTTTGTTGAACCGGGAAGCGCAGCATGCTTCTAAGCATATCGCACCGGGTGTCACTTTGCAAAGCAGCGTAGACTAGTGACGACGTTAACTCAGGCTGGCCGTGTTTGCTTTCTTTGATTACAATACAAAACTGCATCTTTTGCATCACGTACTGAACTCAAAAGAAAGAGTGCAATAATTTGTCAGAATTCCTACAAGACCCAGCTAAATAAACTGTCGCGTATGTTTTGGAATGATATGCAATTGAATAATGAGGAACCAAAGTATTTCCTTGAAGATGTTTTTTGGGGTTAACCCCACAAAATATTCGTGGCCTGGGTTCAAGCAAATTCACAGACCGTCTAGTGTTATACATTTTAGCCTTTACCACTATACCCCTCACTAACCTGTATTGAGAGAACTTCAATTTTTTTTTAAATACTTCAAGAACCATCGCACCAATATTCCAGTCATAAAGACATTCCCTTCCTTTACAACCAAAATTTATTGGCTTTTGCCGAAACAAGTATATATACAACAACAAAGAAGACGAAATTGTTCCACCATTCCTATAGTATACTAGAATACTAGTTCACTATAGGGTGTATTCGCATGATGTCACAGCTGACGTCAGTATGCAGCCGACGTCATCTTTGCGTCCTGTTCTGAGTAGTACTAGTACGGGACGGCAGTGAGCTTAGCTGTTCGTGCGCGTCCGTTTGCTCTGTCACTCTGCCTCATGCCAGCACCGTTATGAAAACTCAATCGGTATCATGAGTGACAGTTCGATTTATCGGAAAAGTTCGCGCGATGCGGACAGAGACCTGTACGAACCAAAACTTTGGTACCGACCAGTGTGCAGTCGATATGCCCAACTGCACGCTAAGCGTCGGCCAGTGCCCACGAATAAATATGTGCGACATTATCAAATTCCTTGTCCTACGGACGAGCTTCGCCAGAAGAAACCAATCGCAAGCCTACTGACTACTCGAAGAACGCAAGTACGTTACAAGTGGATGGGTTAAGAGCCGCGGTTGAAGCAGACGAACTCGCTCTTTGTGCAATTACGTGCCTGCCGTCCTACGTTTATACCAACTAAACCGCTGTGTTTTTGTAGCTGATATTCTGCATAGAAGTGGTTGGTTGGTGGTCAGTGTCTATTATAAAAAACTTATTTGGTGTACTTGCCTCAATCGATCAGAAGAAGTCGGATGTTTGCATCATCTCTGGTGGTAAGAAAGCAAATGAAACCGCTGTCACAGGCCACAGCGATGGGTGGCGCCACTTCGCTGCCTTGCGGGCTCAAAATAACTTTTTCCAACAAAACTTTTGAAATAGAGTGCAGTTTTCGCCAAGCTAAACTTGATTCGATATTAGAGATACATAAGTTTATAAAGTTCTGCAAACCTTCTGCAAAACAACTCTGCCCGCCTACGTTCCTTCGCCGAATCTGCATGCGGTCTGGTTTTACAGCCGACACAGGCGATGCGAACAACCAACTTCTGATCGAATGAGGCAATTACGGCAAACGCAAAGTTTAGCGAGCCCTCTTTGAAGGATTTTATTGCAGCAAAACACGACGAGGAGATGTTGGCAGCGCGCTGCATGCATGCGCATGACAGGAAGCGATACATTGCCGCGCTGCTCTTTTACCGGGAATGTGTCTTCTGAGTGCGTGAAGAACAGTCGCGCACGGATAGTGACAGGAGCTGGCTGCTGGGGCACATCCGAAATATTCCAGTCCAGCCCATTTTGACATACATTTCTGATATTCCATGATATTTGTGCGGTTGACCACCCATACGTGACGTCGCATCTCGGTGAGGTGTCTCGTTCGAGCGGAGTTGCTCGTGTGTACTTTCGGAACCTTAAAATGCCGAGGTTGTTAGCGCAGCTCTTCAGCTTCCGTTGTTTATACTATATACGGGTCTATTGCCGTCTACGATAGCTCAATAAACAATAGATAGCTGCGGATGTCATTGCTTGTAGAACCGCACAACAGCACTTGTTACGTTCGCCCTGTTCGTTCCGTGGACACAAAAATGGCCGACTACGCCTCAATTACCCACAATGCACCCCGCACAGTGCGTCAGTGAATACCCTCTATAATCATTCCAGAAAATAAAATGGAGTATCCGCGTTTGTGGTGGGGCAGAAATAACAAAAAAAAAAATAAAGTGGAGTGCAGTGAAGACCAACGCATCCTTACAAAGAACGCACCTGGTGAGAACTCGACCATGAATTAATTTTGTCTCGTTCTGCCAAGGTTTACGCCCCTCCTAAAAAGAATGTGTCATAATTGGAAGCTTTCGTAGCTTATTCAGACCCAACTCCCAAACAGAATATGAAGATGGTGGTCGCTAGCAGTTTTACTCGTTCATTGAGTGGAATCCCTTCGCCATCGATCGGCACGATGGTAGAGACACTCCACGCCTGCTTTCCGATTCGGCATTTCTCCAGGGCTTCAGACTAATCGTCGCAGTGCACATTGGATAGGATAGGATAGGAAATACGTTAGTTTCTCTACGAGGGTCTTGTGCTAGTAGCGGAAGAGTTCCATCTTCCGTCTTCTCACAGGGTCGGTGCCCCTATTCCAGGGCTCCGCTGAGCTTCGCGTGAAGTCATGCCGCTACCCAACTGATTATTGACTTTAGCTTTCTCGAATATTTTTCTAACACTACTTAGTTGCTGCTGCTGGTGGCATCTCGGACTACAAGGTCGCCCAGGTAAATTTTAAAACCAACTGAAGAAAAACCCCTCACTCCGTTAAAACGTCTCATGGCATTCCTAATGGAGATGAAGTGTCTGTCCTTGCTATAAAATATCTCTGAATTCGAACATTATGGGGTTGTTTTCGATCTCGAGCGAAATCAAGCGGTTAGTATTATTCTTACACCATCAGCTTTTTTCGTTTGTGCAGAAGGGCTACAAAGCATTGAAACCCATAGATTAGTCGAGACGTATTTCATGCAATGCAGTGTAATAAAGGAAAGCTGAAGAAGTCACTTTAGCATCATCCGTTCTTTAATCGCAATTGGTTACTACATTCAAGGTTGAGCTTAGTAGGTTCCAATGACAAAATCTTACAGCGCTCATGAATGAATTTCGTAAGAAATTCTGATCTTGTTATTCAGGATCCAGGCCAGATGTTTATTTAATAAAGATTAACAGCAACACGTGCACACCCCTTACCTTTCAATATTACCTTATTCAAAATTACTTTTCACCAAGCATTTGCAAGGCCAAAATACTTAATATGCGCTTCAGAAGAAATCTGGTAGCGTCTGTTTCAAACCCAATAAGTGATATTTATCTTGGTCACTAGAGAAAATGCTCACTTTTCCTAGATGATAAAGTGAAAAATCATGCGGTATCATAGTCATTCCAAATGCAATATTTAAATATTATCCGTAAGTTGCACGCACTAACTTTCGGTTCTCTTTATTGTATCATTCAATGAAACCTGATTTGATTGCTCCCTGCAAGAGCAGTTCATGTATTGAATTCGGGAATCAGATGTACGGCTGGTAAGCACTGACTGTTTCTTTAAAAAGCACGTACTGTATATTACTTGAACACGTGATCGCTGATCAAATTTCTCAACATCCTGAATCAAGAAATTGATTTGTCCAGTATCAGAATCGTATTTGGAAGACAGTCACAACTATACGCAGTTGAATATAGCTATACATGACGTTTCCTCTGATCTAGAGAAATCCACTCAAAAAGATGCAATTTTTCGCTGCCTGTGGAAAATATTTCGTGCGTCAGGTTTTATTGACTGAAAAGTTAAGGAATACACGGCTTTAAGTTCAATTTAAAAAGGCCAGACAGATTTAGAGTATGCAGTTCACAGGGCTACAACAAAATTATCCACGTGGTCATGCGTGATTTTCAATTTATAAACAAATATTGCTTCTTACATGCTAAAATGTACTACATTTACTTGTTTACTGATTATTGCCTCATGTATAGTGTTGTCAACAGGCACTAATGCCAACGAAAATTTAAAGATGATATCTGTAAAGTTCTGGACTGGTGCGACCAAAGCTGCATGAAAGGTAATTTTAATAAAAGTTTGTATTTCAATGAGCCAAAGCAGAAACCCTTCACCCGATGGCTAATACTATAACAATACTTATAACCGGTCACATTCGTTAAACATGTATGAATACATAAAGCTTTCTATGGCAGATAATAAAATAATTACCGTCATCGGTTAAATTGGAACCGTGCCGCACTGTAGTTCGTCCAGTCTAGAGTGTGCTTCCGCCATGTCGCAACACCACTGTGTTAAAACTATGAAGAAGTAGAGAAGGTTCTGCAACTTTTAGCTAAATTCGTATTATCAGGCTAATGATCCTCTTCATCGGTGGCTGATAGCCACAGGGAATAAATCTTGTTTCTAAGAAGTACGCAGAAGGATTGCTGGCCTAAAGCTGCCTTATCAAATTTATCACAACCGCATTGGTCTGGCCCGCAAAACTTACGTTTCCCCACTGCGGTGGCTCAGTGGTTAGGGCAACTGACTTCTGAACCCAAGGATTCAGGAGTGAAGCAGGCAAAAAGCGAAGTGTTCTGTGCAATCTAAATGCGCGTTCAAGAACCCCAGGTGGTCGATATTTCCAGAGCCCTCACTACGGCGTCTCTCGTAGCGTGAGCCGTTTGGAGGCGATAAACCCAAGACACAAACTAAAATAAAGCAATGTCTTGCTTCTCCATAACAAAGATGATCTCTAATTACTCCTGAATATTATTTGGTCGCACATTATTTGGTCTAAGCTATTTGCAAAATCTCTTTTAGCGCTCACAATTGAAGAGCGTTGCTGTATATCAGCGTCTTTATTTGGATGTTCTCGTGTAAATTATTGTTTAAATTCGTTGTTACTGCATGCAAAATAAACTTTTTCTGCATCAGCAGTACCCCTGTCTGTAGTATTTAAACATAAAAAAATGAATAAGCAATGTGGCGTTGAAGATGTGTAGCCGTAAGATAAAATCGGCACTTTTATAACACCACGCCAGCCAGACAAGAGGGACGCGATGAATGAATGCTTTATTTTCTGAATAATCAGTGGTGGTGTATATCGTTTCCCGCTAGTTTATACACCCGTATGTGGTGTGAGGGTTCATTCAAGGTGATGACAATCTCCTTGAGTACATCGCTTGATTTCAGTTACGCTTCGATATTCAGGACACTGGCAAAGCGGAGTAGACTTAGAAAGGAATGCTGTCAACACGTTGGCACGAGTGCCGCGCTTCCCGTAATTATTAGGCGACGACGGGAAGCCTGTTCCCATCAGTAAAGTCGCCAACACTCTGCCGAGGAATAGCTTTGGCGCCTGGAGCCGTCAGGGGTTTTAGTAACAATCTAGTCGCTGCACGAAACGATTACCAGCCTGTGTCCTTGTTTACCTAATGACGACAGCTAGATCCGCCCTCGCTTCGCTAAAACGCTCTTTACTTGGATGTCCCGAAATGAATTGTGCGTCTCGGGCCTCATTCTGCAAGACTAAGCACAAGCGCCTCCTCCATCTCTGGCCGACGTTAGAGACAAAGCAGAACGCTCCGCGAAGAGATTCCGGACACTCCAAACCGCAGTGGGATTGGCTCCACGAACATTAGCACACGGCCCCAATTCTTCGAGAAGACAACCATGAAACTTCCTACACAGGAGTTGCGTTTACTTGCAAACTCACGGCAACGCTTTCAGGGCTTTTGTTTTCTTTTTTTTTGTGCACACATCTATTTCAGAAGCATTGCAAGGCAGAATTTGTATACACTGCCCGAATATATGTGCTTGCTCGTCTTTGTTTCTCATTGACGTTTACTTTTTTTAAATTCTCAGCATTCACGGAAAGTTTTTCTATCCACGAACTACTTGCTCACACCTGCCTTGCGCATAGCTGTCATTTGTGATATATATACTTTGGCGTAGAATGAGATTCGAGAGTAGATTATCCTGAGCCTTATTGATAGCCCTTCAGCAACTAATAATTCCGCTCTTCCAGAAACAGGTTTCAAAGAAAGCGCTGGGTGAACTTTGTTATATTAGTGTGGAAATTCATGTCATGAATATTGCTCTGCACAGGCTTCAAAACTCGTAAATAAGAGAATGTGGAGCGAAGGCAAATAAGCCCCTCTCACTTATCCCTATTTTTAGGCGCGTTTCATTTCCGCAGCGATAGCGACTAAAGTTCACTGACATTCATGGATGTATGAAGAATGGTTGCCAAATACCTACAGCGCTTCTCTCCTTTGTTGGTTGTTGGAAGCACCACAAAGCACACTGCATATCTCAGAACATCGCCCATAAAATGCCTGTGGAGTCAGGAAATTTTCAGTCAACGTTTCCCTCTTGTTCTTTCTCCTATTTGATGATTGCAGAAACAAATTTTTACTGTTCCGTACACTGTAGACATCACAGAGGTACTATTTCTTTGATATAAATTCCTGAAGCCATTTCGCGAGCATTCCTCAAATTATTTTCTTGATAGCTCCGTGGATCTTTTTTTTTTCTTTTTTGCGATTTCGTGCGTTGAATCACGATATCTTATTGATCGCCGAGATTGTGTGACACGAAATTTTGCGTTACTCTCATTCAGGATAAGAGAGAAAACCAAAACACTTCTGGGATTTCTGGGGATTCGATGGTTTGCTATGCATTGCCGTGAGAGCATTTTATAGCAATATGTTTATTCGTTCACGTTAGCTCTTGGGATGCACTTTTTTAAAATCATTTAAAAGAAAAAAGAAAACGAAAGTAAACGATGTAAACTGCAACAACAATATAGACTCTAAATATCACCGAGAAAATTGTTTTCATAATTTTGACTGATACCTGAAAAATCAAAACAAAATTTGCTTACACATCATGTATTGATTTTTGCTTTATTATACACTGGCGATATACACTGGCGTCCCTCACCCTTTGTCATTATGTAGCGATAATTTTCGTTTCACGGGCAGCGTAAGGAAACAAGGTGAAGTTCGGTCTTTCAATGAAAACAAAGTGAATCGGAGTTAACCGAGAGCCGCAGATTTACAAGGCCTTTCCGCCACTTTAACTGCGCCTCTCATTGTTCGTTTTAAGACATGGCTGTACCATTTCATAAGCATATAGCAATACACAGGAGGGGAAATCTCAGGAAAGCAATGATCAGTGCCTGGTGGTCCGGTCGAAACGCGTATTATACTCCCATTCCGGCGGTTGTAAGATGTAGATGTGCAGCAATTATTCGGTGCAATGAGACGTTTCTAATATGTAAATCCTTCAGGCTCGCTCACTTCAAGGGCCTGCATAACGCCTGGCGGATCATAATCCAACGTGGCGCATTCAGGTTTGAGCGGAACTGCAAGGTTTCAGATTTGGCGGAAGTGGGGGACGCGATAAATGCCTGGTATATAGTTGGCGCTGCGAAGTAGTAAGACAGAAAATTTATTCATTATAATCTTGGGGTTTCTAAGGGTAGATGTGCAGGGTGTACATTTTGTTTTTGGAAGATCAAATGAATGAGTGAATGAATGAATAAATGAATGAATGAATGAATTAATGAATGAATGAATTAATGAATGATGCCTTTTATGACCTGTCAACTCAACATTACCAAAAACGATGCGTTGCTACAGCTTAAAACCATCCTTTCCTATCTGCCATGGTAGCTCGCGCAACAGCAAGGAAGAAAGCACTCACAAATAGAACTGAAATACAGCCACAAAGCATGTACGTCTAACAGCTTCAGGAAATTCCTGTTTGTCTATCACTGAATGAAGGGCACATTCCTCATCCCTGTACAGATCATGCATACAAGGAAAGGAAAATGAAAGTGTACAGATGGTACATACTATATCCGCCAACTGCACTCAAGTTCCGATGCAGATTAGAATATATGAAAAATTGTAACAATAAATGCTTTGAAGGCTCTTCATGTATAATGACTTTTTTTCAGAAATATTAAACTATTAAGCTATATAATATCGATGTCTGCTCACTGTATGTCATGACGTAGAAAAGGTTGCGCCATGAGAAAAGGTGCCGTGTATTTTAGATTGCAAATAACAATCTACTCAATCTTAACAAAACCAGCGTCTTTACACAGAGAAATCAAGTTGCATGAGACTAACACTGAGATTTTGAGCATATTGAACGTTGTAAAAGTAAGGAACTGTGTGGGCCAACATGGTTAATTCACAATAAATATATTACTCGTTTTGAGCCCTCAAAATTTTCATTTGATTTTCCTTGGGGGCTTCTCCTCTGGACCGCAAGATGAATGCATCGCAAGTTACTATATTTCCATGTGTTTGAAGTGTGTGCCTCTAGCGACCTATCGTGCCAAGAATTGTGTTTATTATTGCACAGATATTCTCCATGTCCATCTTCCAATTGAGCGAATAGGTTAAAACGACCAGACGCTTTGCAGTTGGCACGTGTTCAATTTTTTACTGGCTAACCAGATGCTAGGATTTGCACGAATAATTTTGTGTTTACTTCGGAATAATACTGAATTTTATTCGTGGCATTTACCATTAGGGAAATCTTAATTTATTATTGACGTAGCAATAGGAATAATTGATTACCGTGTTCTAGCAGATAAGTTTTCGTGTTACCCGGGACAAAAATTGCAAATTATATGCATGCACTACTTCGTGTACGAGCAGAGGAACAGCAAATATGTCAGTAATGTCAATAATACATAACAAGGGCCCCAGGAGGCTATCTTACACTACACAAGACAGGACAGATTGTAAGGGTGATATACTGTCATTAATAAAAACCAATTTTTGCGATCTTTCAAATATGAATGCATTAAAAATAAGCCGGTTCCTCTGATGCCAATGTACTTGACTTTATTTAGCAAGATATCATGATTAAGCAGGTCAAATGATTCTCGAAAACATCACATATAAAGAACAAGAAGGTTTCCTACAAACCCATTCAACATTACCTCTTTTTCTTTAATGAGTGCTGTTTCTGTGGAGTTTTGCTTTCACAAACCGATCTGACTATCTGCAAGAGCAGAAAATTTAACTAGGGATTCATTTATTTTCGCACAAATACCCTTTCAGAAACATTTGAAAGATATTGACAGAATTTAAATTAATACCCTAATATCGGCCTAGTGATGGGAATTGTAAAACTCCCCTAGCCGTTTTTGAAACGCTTCCTGATTTCGTCAAACCCAACAAGCGATTACATTAGTCGGATGGGCTGAATACTAGTAAAAACTTTCCTTCAACGCTAAAACGAGAATTAATAAGCCCGTTTGAGAAGTAGCACAATTTTTACGATTGACAACCACTTGAGCTGTCTGCATAAGATTTCGAACGATCGCACATGATACAGTAAGCTAATATATGAATTATTATTAGGTCTAATATGTCAATCCCAAGCGTGAAGGGGTTGATCTGAAATCCACCTTAATAATCAGGTATGGAATTTCTGGGATTTGTAAAAACTGTTATGATTTCAGTTTCATTATTAGGATAGATAAACTAGGATTCCAGAATACTAAGTGTGTTCGATACACGTAGCGTGCACTTTGGTCACTGGTTTATGCAGTAGTTCTTGCGTAACCTCTGGAGTTTTAGGTCTGCGTTCAGGAGGACGCACTCGTAGAAATAATTTATCATAGAAAGTTTTTACTTTGAACAGGAATACATTATACGCTTCGTACACGCTTTCTAAAGCAACCGCGTGGTTGCGACTTGTTTCTTATATCAGCGAACGATAACTTTGAAGTGTGGGCATATTGGCGCTTCGAAAATGTAGAAAAGGGGCTGCAGGAGATCGATAAGGGCTTTCAGCAGGGACTATAGATAACATATGCAAATAGGTCCTTACATAATACAGTATAGTCTAAGCTTATTTTTGCATTTTAGTGTTTGTGATTATGCTCTCAATAGAAGATGTCGAAAACATGACGCGCCGGAGTACATCATAAAGCTGATAAAAAAACCCATAAGACTCAAGTAAGCTTGTGAATTTTATCTATGTCGTTTAAGGACATTGCGTCTCACTGTTGAACCCACACAATAAATATACTTTCTGGTTAGTTCTTATGTAAATATATAGAGTTTCAAAAATATCTAGGTACACTTTAAAAATTTCTTCACTTGGACGACATAGTAAGGTGATAGTATCTTTTTTTTTCACCTTATACGTTAAGGACTGTAACTCTATATTGCGGACCTTATTAGTTTGTTATCTAATCCAGTTTGTGTTTTCGAGATCTGTAGTGACACTCCACCACCCTGTGCCCAGGTCTGTTGAGAACAAACTATGTGTAATAACTTAGTACTAAATAGTGTGCCTCTTCATAATACCACGTTTCGGTTTATACAGTAATTCGCAAAATTTATTTGTGAAGTTATCAATCAATTGACACTTGAAGTCAAGCATTGTATGGTATTTAATTAGCTCGTTTAACTCTATCGGTGGTAGCAATTCGTAATGGAGGATAACCTCCTAGGTCATCTTCCCGGGCAGCTGAAATTAACTGCACAGTATTGAACTATGTTGTCAATGAACAGGTTTAAAGCAGGGCTGGACATTGCCAGCAGCGCGTCAACATTATGCCCAGGGTTTGTGTAGCTTGGGTCGGCTACGTCACTGCATTTTTTGCAGCGAGTCGTTTTGAGGTTTCCGTGTTTGGATCTGGTTATTAGATATCGCGAAACGACCGCTTCCTGTCTCTTGGGGCATTTGTAGGACGGCGGATATCGGTGCCTTCCAATACGTACTACTTGTTTGGAAAGGTATGCATACTCTTTTTGCATTGCCTCGAATGAGGTACTGCACTCAATGCCGGTTTTCGGCGGCCGCGCGGGCTAAAGTGTGTTCAAGATGGCTTCCAGAAAGTGACTCATGACGAGGGGTCAATAAAAAACAACCTTGGGAAGTGATATTGGCGTAGAGTGTAATGTTGAGCTTTGTATTTTTCATTTTCAAGTACCACTGCCTCACACCGGGTGCTCAGTGCTAACAAACATTTCACCACACCTTTGTGAAAATTTGGTCCATTTGCTGCAGATATGGTATGCTTCATGTTGAACCTACTGTGGTTTTGTTGAGATTATGAGTTCGGCGAAGCGAAAAACTTGATTTCTTTCTATAAAGTGATAACGACACGTACCATGGGATATCGTCGCGAATAGTATGCCCTGAAATCACAAGAAAAAGTCAGTCTGCCTTAACAAAAGAATGCTGCTCGTGCTTGAAGACATGACGAGAAAAATAGAAACATGTCGAAGTAATATATGCCGCAGACAAATATTGCTTACGTGATTTCATACACATTGTCACTAAATTAGGCTCACAAAAATTTTCGAGGAAGGTGACAAAAACGTATAGGTATGAGTTCGTTGGTTGATACTTATTGATTCTGTATTGCAGCAAGTAAGAAAGAAACAATGGAAGACACTTGGGCTCCGCCTTACTGATACCATAAAGTTAACAATTCCCTTCAGTGTGTTCGAGTACGCAGTGTAACTGTTCTTTGCCCACGTTAAGACATTAATAATCAAACGTGGAGTATTTTCTATCGGTAAAATAATTCAATTCAATTCAATTCAGTTTATTTCCGTCAAAGCGGCAGGGGCTCGAACAAAAGTGAAAAACACTTCACTTGACGAGGTTCAAGCCCCTGTGTACAAGGCATACAGTGGTCGTACAATACAGCATACAGCGGTCGCAAATGTTTAGATAAAAGAGTGCATAATCTGCAGGACAACCGTTCATAGAAAAAAATAAATGTGCAAGGACATTGCATAATCTGAAGCAAACATAATAAAATAAAAAAGCTTCATTTTCATGTTAAAAAATTGCTCAATCAGTGTAATGAACAAAATACATATATACAGTGTGGACAAAAAACAAAAAAAAAAACAAAAAAAAGATAAAGAAATAGTCATCAATATACAATTCTTAACGAAGGTACCATCTCTATTATGATGCAAAAAAAGTCTTCAACGTTGACATACTAACATTTTCTACCATGATATTGTGAGTGTGGAGATAATTAAGTAATGATGGAAGTGAAAATTCCAACATTTGACGGCTAAAGGTTGTGCGTAAAAAGGGAACTTTCCAAATTTCTGGTGACCGGGATGTAGACCTACCCTCCCTTAAACTTAAATTTTCAATGGATGTGATAAAGGCCTCATTGTTATGTAGACCTTGCTTGTACGTTCTTGCCAAGGTGAGAGTAAAGATTATGTATGGGAAGCATTTTAAACTCCGTGAAAAGGCTTCTGGTGTGTGTAATTGTTTCTGCACCTGCAATGAGTCGAACGGCTTTTTTTTTGTAGAATGAAAATTTGGTTTATATTTGTGAATGTAGTGTTACCCCAAACAAGAAAACAGTAATTTACTACAATAAGAGAACGAAAGCGTAGAAAGGACGGCAGAAAATTAGTTGGGTGGCTGTTAATAAGCTCGTAGAGGCAAAGTGGAGGCACCTAGCACCGGACCAGATTAGGGAGGCCTTTGCCCTGCAATGGGTATAATCCGGCTAATGATGATGATGCAAACAAGCCCACAAAATGAGTCATGTTTATATGCGCTGACACTTAAATCATATTAAGAGTCCTCCTTTTGAGTTATTATCATTCCAGACATATACGATCGAAGGATAACACCACGGGTGACGTTGGTTGCTCAGCACAAAGCCGCCACTTGGATGATGAGGGATTTTGACGCCAGAATGGAAGCCTTAACGCAGTAGCGTAAACATCTTGCGAGGCACGTTTTTCGTTACTCTCCTGCCGAGGGCTTTCTTGATAGAGGCCCTTGTCTCTTGCGCTGACAGGCGGCTTAGTCTTGCAGTACAGTTCGGCCCTGTCCGATCGTTTTGGGAACCTTCCATAAGGCCACACCAACTAAGCTACTATACTCACCGAAGGCTCCTGCGAGCAATGCTTCGATGCCTATGGCACATGGCATGTTTATTGTCAGAACCAAGCCATGTTTGTTCCCGAGTCAGTGACTTATGAAGGACGGGCTCCTGCTTCATCGTTATCATCTGCGAATCCCATACCCAGAGTGCAAGGCAAAATAAGAGGTCAGGTGCGTGAAAACGACTGCAGCTACTCGATGATCGCTGTGCGTAGGCGCACCTTGCTTGGCCTCCCCTGCCAGAGCTGCCGTTTTCTGTGTCAATGCGTGGTCGGCAATACGGCAGATATATATCCTCCCATTTAGACCCGGTCAGGTCGAGGCCGCGCTGATTCACAGCGAAAGTGCACGAATCTTGTTCTAGCTGCGTATATCGATGTTTATTCGCTGCTTTCTTGAGGACTCCGAGTGCAGCTGCCAAACGAAAACGAAGACATCGCGTGCCTCATTGGCCTGATAGAGGCTTAGCTTCGGATTGAGGTCAGTCGCAAGTTATGGCATGACAGTACTGCTTTGAATGGGAAGTGTATTTTGCTCAATTAGAAGCTTTGATGTCTCATGCGGAGCTGTAAGCCAGGTCACAGCCGTCCTATAAGCTCGCTGAGTTTATATTACTTGTCGAGCCGTGCCTCCTAATAAGGAGCGAGATGATATAAGTATAGGCTTTGTACCATGGCGTGGATTGTGTTACGTTATAAGCTTTTCATGAGTAACTCCGTATCTCTGTTTAAGGCTGGCGGCCATAAAGCCATAAACACACTGGAAAAAAAATGTTTGGTCAACTCCTCGGCAAAGTTGCTTATTATTGGCGTTTGCTTGCAAATGTAGCAAAGAAAGAGACTACGTAGAAAAAGAGATCTGGGTGCAAATCCCTCTGGTACGTGGTACGCTATCTAGCGCTTGGAACCGAGGCAGACATTGAAAGCCAGAAAAATAGTTTCAAAATACGAGTGAGGGTAACTTAAAAATATCCAGTACCATTTCTTCTACCTCTGCAAGATTATACTAGGCATACTCCCTTACACCGCACTGAAATGTCGAAAGGCCGGGGCCAATGTTCCCTTCATTTTTTAAGCCTCACAAAGCATATATGCCGCCGAAAGTCCTCTTGGTGGTCACACAGTTTGATTACCCATGTTGCAACGTGCTTCAGTGAGTAAAAAGGGAAATTAATTAGCTCCACGCTGTTAACTTTCACTAAAATCAAAAGACACTGTACAAACGCAGGTTTCCACACCTAGTTATAAATCCCAAGCCATCGTTCTCACATAAACTAGTCGATGGGCTCAGGAACCAGACTACTCATCGGCTCTCCCCGGAGACGCCTATAGAATCCCAAAAGCAGCGACTGCCCCTCGAAGAAGGTGAACAGCAACACGTTCAAGCACTCTATGATGTCAGGGCGTATTAAAGAACTGCTGATCGCCAAGACTATCCTGAAGCCGCCCGCTACAGTTTTCCTCGTTGTCTAGTAGTTGCTGTGGCCAATCTCTTCCCTGGGTCTGAATATGCCAGTACGCTTGCAAAAGCTGTTATTAGTACCGCCAATATTCGGCATTGATTCTTAAGGGCTATGCCGCCTATGTTGCGCATGTGTTATATAGGCTGTCGGTTATGTTGTTGTGTGAACAATACGTGTTCGGCTCGCAATTGAGGGTTGGCTCGAAATAAACGTGTAGATAACGACACTGCAGGAAGACGTAAATGATTCTCTTGGAGCACAAGTCTAGCTTTCTGGGACATCAGTTTCAACCATGAAGCATCTATATAACATTGTAAGATATCATTATGAAAACAGAAAAGTGATTGATTCAATGTTCAGTTACGTCAGCAAAATCTTTCTCCTAAAGTTCTTAGTTGACTGGCATCTAGTTGCTACGACTGGCAAGCAAAACCAATGAGGAACGTGCAATAAGAAAAATGATAATGGTGAAAGTTAAGAGTCTCCGGAAATTAGGTAGGAGAGAGGCTCATAGCACACCGCAATCAGCATCGCGATGTCAGGGCGTATTAAAGAACTGCTGATCGCCAAGACTATCCTGAAGCCGCCCGCTACAGTTTTCCTCGTTGTCTAGTAGTTGCTGTGGCCAATCTCTTCCCTGGGTCTGAATATGCCAGTACGCTTGCAAAAGCTGTTATTAGTACCGCCAATATTCGGCATTGATTCTTAAGGGCTATGCCGCCTATGTTGCGCATGTGTTATATAGGCTGTCGGTTATGTTGTTGTGTGAACAATACGTGTTCGGCTCGCAATTGAGGGTTGGCTCGAAATAAACGTGTAGATAACGACACTGCAGGAAGACGTAAATGATTCTCTTGGAGCACAAGTCTAGCTTTCTGGGACATCAGTTTCAACCATGAAGCATCTATATAACATTGTAAGATATCATTATGAAAACAGAAAAGTGATTGATTCAATGTTCAGTTACGTCAGCAAAATCTTTCTCCTAAAGTTCTTAGTTGACTGGCATCTAGTTGCTACGACTGGCAAGCAAAACCAATGAGGAACGTGCAATAAGAAAAATGATAATGGTGAAAGTTAAGAGTCTCCGGAAATTAGGTAGGAGAGAGGCTCATAGCACACCGCAATCAGCATCGCTACCGTGATCCGCTAACGCGCACCGCCAGCGCGTTGCACTGATTGGTCCCGACCCGTACTGAAGGTGAGCCGCCAGATAACATGTGACGTTACCTGGCACCTCCGAGGTGTGTGCGAATGCCCAGTGGATCCCGCCGTTAAGTATGATTGAAGCATATCACTGAACGTGCTATTTTAAAACTCGAAAACTCTCCCTTTTTTCTTATAGTAAAGTGTTTATATCTGCTAAAAACATTGCGTGCATAAAGGACTTCCCGTTTAAAAACGCTCCTTCTGCAAATTTGTGCTCTTGTATTGCTATGGAATGTTGATCTATTTTAATCAAGAAATAATATGCAAAAATTTACAAATAAATTAGATTGCGCTTTGGAAGCGTTCCTTTCGGTCCACTAGCGTCATTGCACGAGGCTCCATTTTAGTGACACGAATATCCTCATGCATATAGTGTTAACAGCTCCGTTATAGTTCTTACTTTTTACCGCAAGCTTCTGCCTATGGCGGAAATGGTGCAGCGTCTGCTGAGGCCGGAAATTGTTCTTGCCAATTCAATTTTTATTCTTCTGCCAGGGAGACAGAACAGTCGGCACCGTTATAGAAACTGCATGTCTGCGAAATAAATGCAGAACATTTTGGCGACAATTTTATTACCATGCGCACGCGGTGTTTCACAGGTTCTGCTCTTTGGTCGCCTAAGTTTGTGTGGCTGGCTGAAATGAGACACACATATATAACAAATTAAACCTCGTTTTAGTGCGAGCTGCATTTCACACTCCGCCGCTGGGCTATCTACATCACAATCTAGGTCCTCACCTTCCTCTCTCGGCGGCGGTGATGAAAGGGCCGCGACATTTCTATGCAGCTAGCCCATAAGCAATTAAGACAATTTTTTGCTCTAGGTTGCGGCCTTCGCATTAGAGCTTTATCGATAATATTACTCCCAACCGCCTCTAACGCTCGCCCCGCTAGTAGACCAGATCGTGAGTCAGTGAAGAAAACAAAAGGAGAGAAAAATCTCAACGTACTATTAGCTTCGAAGGTGTTTAACTTTCATTAATTAGATTACTACTAAAGCAAAGTTCGAATAATTAAAAAAACTCAGGCGCTAGTGTTCGAACTCAGACGCGCTGTGCACATTCAGTGCTTCTATTACTACAACAAACACCTGCCCATGATTAGGCTGTATTAATTAGAATACCAAGACTATACTTCTTTTTCTCTTTCTTTCCAATTTCGCAGCCGCGTTTAACAAGTCTACAATAGCAAACATGGCGTATGCTGCTCTATGCCCCTGCTTTTATTGCTACCTCGTTTTCACTCTTTGCATGCTTTTTTTTTATTTCTTCTGGAATATTTTCAATATGGTCTTTACTTGTTCAATCATATGTACTTTCAGCCAGTCCATATAATCGCGTAAAATGCCTTTGTTAATTGTCTCTCACAGGGAGGTATAATTATGACGTAAGCAAATCATCACCTTAACACGTATTTGCACTCAGTCTCGATGACGTGAAGTGTGGTTAGACCAGACGGCTTTTGAAAAACAGCGTTGATGGACACGTCCACAACGGATAATCATGAAGGTGGGCCTGCGGTGGAATCGCGATTGTGATTATGAGAAATGGACAATGGACAATCGCTACACTGCCAACCTCTGCGAATACATAAGCGCAACTGGACTTCATTCCTTCTTTTAACTTTCTATCTCCTGCATCCCATTCCCCCTTTCTCAACTTATGCCTTGTGGCAAACTTTTCGAAAAAAACAAAAACAAAAAAAGACAGCGCGACAAGAACGAAAGGAAGACACACACGAGCAGGCGCTCTCTGTGTGTGTGGCATATGTCATACCAACTCGCCCAGGCCTCAATTCTAACCAGAATAATTTACTTCTCAGTGTCAGAAAATGTGGCATGCTAGTGTTTGCGCCGGACGCCCAATCCTTCCTTTCATATTTTGCTTGCCTTTCGCACCTATATGAAAGAGCACTGAACAAGGGTAGAGGGGAGAGCCTCAGTTTGCAGGCTGAGCCAAGGTTTCGGCATGTGGACTTCGTTTGGGCAGAGCGACATTCACTGGCAGGGGTTTAAATGCGCTTTTGCTTCTGAATAAGAAAAGCTGGAAAGGAGGGGTTGGGTGAAAAGAAGTTGGGTCGAGAAGTGAAAAAAAAATAATTATAATAATAAACATTTGTTCAGTATGTATTCCTCAGCCTGGAACCGGTGATCCGGTCACCTGAAAAAGAATATAAAAAAGCGGCAGTACCAGGACAAAGTGCAATGAGGGGTGGATGATTCGTCAGCAGCTCAAGAAGTTTCGGTGTAGACGCAACCGTCTTGAAATAGGACAGGCATTCCAAGGGGTCCTCATAACAAATATATCGGCAAGGGATCGATTCTCAAAATGTTTCCTCATAGGGAGAGAAGGACAAAGCAACAGAATAATAACAGGAAAGCGAACTACACCGCGGGCAGAAAGTTAGGTGGCTGGATGAGGTTAAGTTCGCTGGGGTCAAGTGGATGCAGCTAGCACGGGACCGGGTTAAGTAGAGAAATATGGGAGAGCTAGGCCTTCGCCCTGCAGTGGGTATAGTCAGGCTGATGATGATGATGATGATGAACCACACGTGTCAATCATATCAAACAAAAATGGTTCAAGGGGCAACTAAAGCAGGAAGTGACGAGAAGGAGACGTGTTTGGAGAACCTTGTGCCGCTTATGCTGTTCCGGGAGGGGGGGGGGGGGGGATAAAGCCTATATTTGTTGTGAATAGACTGTACAATTAGGGCTAGATGGGATCGCCTTGCCGGCTAGTTAGGGTGTAGAGGAAATATATTTAAGGGCCGCTAAGGTTCCTTTCGATATATTTATTCCTGCTGGGCCCAATGTTCTGAACTTATGTATTAGATATGGCTCTTTATATTTTCTATCCCTTGCAGATTTAATGTCTGACTGGATAATATATAATTTAATTTCTTTTAACTTAAAGTCTTCTGATTGAATTGCTGGGGAACTGCTTTCGGGAGGTTTCTGCCTGTTTCTGTCCGATGGTCACCCGTGATTGGACTGGCGAAGGCAGCTTAAGAATGCTTTGTTTATATGAGAACGTGATCTGGGCCAGTTGACACGAGCACGCAATGCGAAGTTGGCAGAATGGTAGATGCGATAGGACGAAAGTTGGCGTTCCTACTTTTGCAGATTACTCTTCCTGCACCAGCTTCCTGTATTCCGGCAATGTTGGATAGCTTAGCGTCTACCCTGCAAATTCGTCTTTCGGTGCACTAAAATAACATTTAAAGCCCGGCGACCTATGTTCGACACTGCCATACTTCTACTGCTCTCCTCCGGCGATGCATTGCTCGATTCTTTATCATGAATGTACAACCCCGGTTAACGTAGCCATGACATTCGGTTCCCTTCAACAGTTCATTTTGGCAGTGGCGACAGATGAGGTAGGACGCAAGCGCACTCTCCTACGTTTACAGGTTGGTTCAAATTTTTTATACCTGAACTTGTTATGTTTCCTGCCTTTCATTCCTGCCCCCTGCTGCCGAAGGTAAGCATTGTTACTCGCCCTAAGCTGTAGGGCTGCGATGAATGCAGGACAAGTGTAGTGACATTTATCTGACTTGTCATTAGCCTCCGGAAAATCGAGATCGATTTGTGTGCTGTAGTGAATGCGCTTGTGACTAGCAGTGAGTGAATGTTCTAGGCTTTCGAACGCTGCGCTTTAGACACCCTCTGAAGCTGCTGGTAAGAACATTCCTGAAGAACATTCCAAGAAGCATCAATCCCACGGCTTCTCGAAGTCGACGACGCTACACTCCTTTTGTCAAGAAAGGAGCACCTCCGGCGCCGCACACGTGCACTTATCCCTCCGTGTGCGATATCCCTTCCCCGCGGTCTCACCCGTGCAGAGGAGGTTGCGCTTAGGAGGATCCGGGTCGGTGTTGCCCTTACACCAGCTGTAACTAGGACGTGGTCATACTTCCAACACTTATATCCTCGCCCAGGATGCCCGATCTGTAACAACGAAGATGTCGAGGCCGGCATCCACCACTTGCTGTGGGACTGCCCAGCACTCAAGCCAACACGAATCCGGCACCTGAGCATAGCTGGCCTTTCAGCAACCAATCCTGCCTCATACGTCACTTGGACGCAGGGACCTCATCATCGCTCACTTCTGGACTTCATAAAATCAGCCAACCTATTTCCATTCATTTAATCATTTATTCATCCTTCATCTCATAACCTACTGATGCCCTGAGGCAATAAATATCGACTTAAAAAAAAAAAAGAACATTCCTTCTAGTACGGGCACCCACAAATTTAGCTCGGATAACGAAAAGCGCCCCTTCGACTGCCGCTAGCGCCGCGAAACGATAGTCATCGGGTGCGAGGTAATGCTCTATACTCGGGGACAACTTTCTGTGGCAATGGAGCCAAAGCTTCGGGGGCGGGGCTTTCATGCCTGTGTTACTACGCCATGTAGGTCTGGGTACCTGGATCCAACGCTTGTTCATGTTTAACAGTTTCCTTGGCTCCCACTAAGCAGCAACATATCCTTTTACCTCGCTGATGGGTTATGAAGATAGAGTCCGGACTAATCAACAGCGCGTACGACGTACGATGTCAAAAATAAAGGTGTTACGAACGTGTTACGAATGCGTTACGAATACTCGTCTGTCAAAGACAGACGCACGTTATGAACGCGCGCAGAAATGGGCGGATAAAAGCGACAGACGCATCCGACCTGGCCTCGCGTACGCTGCTTGCGGTTTGTGAGATTGTGGACAAGATGTGCAACCATTAACATGAACGCTGTGTAATAAACTCTCGCCGTAATGGTTAGTACTGTAGTATAAGCCTGATTCAATAATAAGGTGCATAGTTCAGTAATAGTATAACATGCAAGAACATCATCTGCGAAATTTATGGAGGCACTGTATTCTTGGGCGGAGCGAGCTGGCGTGTCGCGGCTCCATAGCTTCCACCACATTGTAACAGAAAGTAGTCCCCGAGTTTAGGTACGTTTATGGCGGCGGACGATAGCTGGTACGCAGCTCCCTTTGGCTGCATTTCGACTGTGCCCGATTGCCGTATAGACAGCGGGGTGCTTGTTACGCAGCCGTTTCTGGGTGGTTTGTTAGAAGCTAGATATCTCACACGCTCGGCTTTCGCGTCAATTTCAACCTGATATTGCGCGCTAAACTGCAATACCTCGCATGACTGGCGAGTCTCTTCCGAAGACTGCATATCTCACAAACTAATTGCTATGGGCTGTGTGGTGCGGTTTAAACTGAATTCCACATAGTGACAGGATAATTTTAATGTATTGCCTGAGTGTATAGGAAGCCGCACCAGCTAGCATGCGGAGAAATGCCTACGTATTGGGCATGCTACTGATGCGGTGGTCGGACACTGTCGAAAAAGGAGTCAAAGCGACCTGCGCACCAGCTGTTGTGAGCCACCGTATACGTACCGAAAGCATTAGCTCGCACCTTTTGTCTATCGCTTCGCGGCGGTGGGGACTGTCAAAGTCACGCTTTCCCTCATTCGTGTTACGGGTGCGGATGCCTGTACATGTAGTGTCGCAGAAAAGTGTCACGGTAGATTTAAGTCCAGTCAGAAAGGAACATTGGTACTAAATAGCATAATCATGAAGCTCGTTATCTGGTGGCAATAAAGACAACTGTAATGAAAAGAGAAGACTCTCCCCAACATATGAGGGACCAGTATGATAACATCTTGCTTCAAGTCCACAAGATTGAAAAAGTGATTACCAGATTTGATCATCCTGTAACGCACCTTGAGGACATTTCAGCTATGAAATTGTTTAATACATGATGAATAAGGCCAGGTCGAGCTGCGTAGCAGGAGTCTAAGCTTGGAAATCCATGATATATCGTTTGGGGAGAATGAAAACCTAGAAAACATCAGCGATATTCCTTCAAAATTTAGCACTCTGTCCGTCACCAAATGCATTGGATGCGCTTCACAGGCCAACAAGAAAAATGTTTCTAATCTGTGAGAGATGATTCCAATTTGTTAGAGATTAATAATTTAACGCCGTGGTGAATTACAGAAAGTTGACGGCAAAAGTTTTACACCAGAAACTTTGACACGAAGAGTCAAGGTATTTTCAAGGCTAAAAAAGACTTTAAAACTGTTCACGGCTGCCGTTTTGCATCGTATATCAATGGCAGGGGCCGATGCGCAAAGCCAACGGTCGCAGTGCTTGCCACATCAAGCATGAGTCTGTAATTGCCTGTAACTTATGATGCCACAATACTTTCTCGTCCTTGTTACAAAGCTCATACCTCAATTACTTCCGAGCGACTTCAATAAAGAGCTTGATATCTGCTACCCCAATAATGACTCTATTAAACGTTTTCACCTAAATGCAGATTATTTCTGTAATACGCAGGATCACCTTAGTCTGTTGCCAGAGAGTTTTGATTTTAGTATGAGATGTTCATGTTGACAGAAGAATGTTTCTCCTATATGACTAAGTGTACGGCAATGTATCAAGCGCATTTTGGAAATTGCCGAAATGGTCATAAGGATGGGCGGAGTGTCCTTGCTTAAGCTTACCCGCCTCCAGCATTATTGTCATCGCTACTACCATTGTTATTATTATCACTAACAGCAGCATCTTTATCGTCGCTATCATCATTATGATTACTTGCGTCGTCATTGTCATCATCATCACTACTATCATCCTCAATCGAGACAAGAATTACTATCGGTTTCGCACGAGCACGGTGTGGCATAGTGGTTAGCCCGTTTGGCGGGCGATCCGCGGGATAATGGCTCCTCTCCCGGTGAGGACAGATAATTAAGAGCGTTCATTTTAACTACTTAGTTTGCCGGTTTCAAGAACGTTTCTCCGTCGCTTCCATATTCAAGATGGCGGCCAAGTCACTTGATCATAACTACACCATCGTAAATAATTTCTGAGCTACCACGTGGCCACCCATCCGATGGAGGGCAGCACCTGTTTCACCATGTGTGACGTCATGATTTCCCACTCCCATATGACAAATCATTGCTTCTTGATCTACATGTTCATACTGGAAGTGAGGTGGTAGGATTATACTTGTGAAATTCGCCCTACGCTCTTTATGGTACTAACACGGCCGCCGAGCTCTTTTTTTTTCCTTTAATGCAATGCGGCGGAAAATTTCGTGGAATGCATCCTGTGAGCTGACACTAACATCTTCATGAGCTTAGAAAGGCTTTCGTTTGATGATTTGAGAGCTGTAAGTGTCAGAGCGTAGTAACAGGGCCGACATTGATGTATTGAGCCTTGGTAGGTTGCTAGTATCTGGAAATAAACTTCAAGATTCGGAAATGGTGAACGCTATAAAGTGATGGTTTGTAATTAGTTCAGCAACCTTATCCAGTATGAATGCTGCAGATGTTATTGCTTCATACTATAATTATTCGTCTTTCTGGCTCCAGTGGCGCTGATGAAATCATCACTGTCTTTTATCGCCTTATCTCTAGTTCTTCCTGTGATGCTGATTGTAAACAGATATTACCGGTCAAGTATGTTGTCGACGTAATCGCGCGTCTTTAGCCATATATTCGATCTCTCATTCTTTCAACATCTTTTTTCGCAAAGTTGCAAACAGTGAGAGTGCTTTCATCAATTAAAAACATTAACAATAAAATTGAGCTCGTGGCACAGCACTTTCGCTCTTACCTGTGCTTTCCAAGTGCTCTGAAAAGGTAATTCATTCCCTCCTGTTTTTTTTTTTTTTTGTTTCACACACAGTACAATCACTTGATCATAGCCCGACATCAGGAAATAGCTCTCTACAGAAATACCCTTTTAGAGCAAAAACAATTTATTTTGTGTATTATTGAAAACTGATGTTTAGTACTGGCCCTTTGTTGTAAATATATCCCGCAAAGTTCAGTCTTTAAATCAAGATACTTTTACTATAAAACCCTTCAACAAGGTTGACGACTGGGCAAGTTGGTAAGGGTTCATACTTAACCAGCCAAAGGACTAGACACAGGAAAGGTACGACGTTGACGTTGTATTTACAGCGAGAAACAAGATAGGAGGCTTGTGCGCTAGAGTTAGAAAAGGGCTCGACTGTGTAGCTCGTGATAGTTTTCGTTGTGCAGTGCCACATAAGAAAAAGTTCACCACCTGCAGAAAGAATGTGGTCTATCGCATTCCGCTCAATTGCGGCCGGTGCTACTACGGGCAGACAGGCAGATGTCTAAATGTGCGCCTGACGGAGCACTCTAATTCTTTGGGAGGGAAGGCGAGTACTAATCTGGCGCTACATGTGCAATCCCGAGAGTGTAAGTCGGAGCATGACCCGTCCCTTTGTGCGCCTGATTTCAATAATACGGGGTAGTTTAAGCAATGGTAATCAACTCTGCAGAGAGCTGGTTGAAGCATTTTACATTGCTAAAGCCGAGGACAAGAGTGTGGCTAAGGCGTCGGTTAGCCTTCATTGTAAGGAATTTGATCTATTAGAAAAGTCGTTAGTTAGGCCTTGACTTTGAATTGGCTTTGAATTTTCTTCTTCATCTTCTTCCCAATTTCCTGCCATGCCACCGGTTGGGTTGCGCGCGTGCTTTTCGGAAGGAGTCTTCGTTGTTTTCTTCTGATCAATAAACATTCAGTTGCTAGTCGAGCCTTGCCCTGTCCTCTTCTTTCCTGTGTCTCGTCCTTTGGCTGGTTAAGTATAAAGGCCTTATAGTACGGTGTTCACCGAACTTCTCTAGCACTCATACAGCCTTGTATACCTGTCAAAACTTAGTCTTTGTGTAGCGGTTAACGGATTATCTTCCCCTATGCGGCTCGCTATATCCGAGTACCACAAGGAAGATACTTAGGACCCAATAATGAGTTTATATTAATGATAATATGAACATTATAAAAGATGCTCCTTCTATTATTTATGCCGATGACGTTACGCCATTCAGTGGAATGACCCTGACAAAACAATTGATAATATGAATGATATACTCTTACTGCTTGCTTGCTGCGGTAGCTTTAATGGCCTCAATATTAACGTAAACAAAACAAAACTATTTTTCATCCAAAATATAAAGTAATAAACATGACTTGACAATGTGCTTTAAGTTTAATGCCATGTAATTTTTTGAGGACCCTTAGGACGCTTGGAGTGCATTTCACCAGCCTGTTACTCAGGAATGCACTATAAGTCATGTCGAGTTATAAGCTTTCTGCGTTTTTGGACTGTCATCGTCATATCCTTCCGGCTCCAGTCAAACTGTACCTGTTTAAAGTTTTATGTCCCATGTACACTACACTCGTCTCATATGGAACACCGCACATCAACTATCCATCATACACTGCACTCTCTGCAAAACAAAAAGCACTCCGAATGGTAAGTGATACTTGATCAGCCCTGGGTTTATACTACAAAGATTGTCAACGTTGCCGTTAAAAAAAAAACATTTTTCTTCTGAAAAACTTACGCTTCGCTTTGCGCTACAAACGAGAAATCAAGCTTAGCGTTGCCTTTAAGCCTAAACTGGTGCAACGTGTAATAACCGCAACAACCTGCTGTCTGTTTCAGACTACGCTGTTGTTACACCCATTCCATGCCCTAACCGGAGGGCTCGGAGGCTGTGAGATCGACTTTGGTCACATTTATATAGCCTATATGACAGCGCTCGTGGTATAGGCTACAGTTCTGAGGGCGATTTAGGGATTCCGTTGTCGTTTAACTTTACTTTCTTTGTTACCCAGTCCCAGTGCTTTGTACACATGATTCTATTTTTTTGTGCATTGTATTTGTAGACAAGAAAAGGTTTCGAGAATAAAACTGGCATGCGTTATGCATTTAGTTTTAAGCTTGTATTGCACTACCCACACTACAAGTTTCCTTCAACCTATGTCAGGTTTTTTTTTTTCTTTTGTCTTTCTAGCTCCCCTTTGCTGACAAAACGTAGTGTTATTTTCGTTATTAGAACTAGTGGTGGTACTCATTTATGCGTTTTTTATTTCTCTGCATGCACTTAAGTCATTTCGTTTAACACTGAGTATTATTTGAGCCACTGCGCATCGCGCCTTGCACATAGAGCTCCGAAGCTCATCAAGCTGGTTGGAGTTTTTTCTTCTGATGTCCTCTGCCTTCCTTTTCAGCGAAATAAAGGCTGATTTGACTGGGCATAGTGCTGTTTCTCTATGGGGCCTACTCGAGTCCGATGCATGAGGTACCGCTACCTGCAACCTTAATTTGCTAGTCCTAATGGAGAGCCTCGCCCTTTTGCAGGTCTCGGCGTGGGTGTCCTATCTTAGGTTTCGAAGGTTTTTCGTTATCTCGAAGCTCGTATCGCCGATCTGAATGCCCGTGTCTTGCTTATAAAACTGCAAATTCTCCTCAGGTCCTTCCACCAGGCTGCCAGGGTGAATACCGTTCTTTTTTTTTAGTTTTGAACCGATGTTGTTTTGCTTTAGACGTTAGCCGTAGTGTCGGCTTCCAATAATAAAGTTAATTCAGAAATTGTAACCCGGAAACAAGTCGACCTAATCTGGCTTGGAGCTGTTTCGTCTGTGTCACGGGTTAGAATCCCGTGCAATTCGCGAATGTTTTACATCGGATCTATCCTCTACAGTGATTTACATTTCAGGACGGCTTATTCTAAGTCCCTCAATCAAGTTTAGGGCTGCTACGTCATCACAATTAAACTCTTTTGGCGCGTGTGCAAATTTTAATCAAATTTGTGGATTCATTTACAATTACAATACTGTAACTGCAAGCATTCCTTGCCTTCGAAACATTTCCACATCGAAATATTTCCATAATGAATATCGAAGCATTCGAAATATTTCCGCACCTCCAAAATACAGTAATTTTGCTTCTCATTTATGGTATTATTTTGTATGCTTATTAAGTTTTACTTTTCTGGCTCTCAATCAATTCAATATTCCAAATTTACGCTACATGCCATATTTTCGTAGCAATTTCATTGTGACTCATTAGGATTCACCTATAAAACCCGCCAAATAACTCCAACTCCCCGCTCCCTACCCCTCTCTTTCTTGGTTACGCACCAAATTTACTGCGGCAAACAACAACATACGCATCTCCAGTCACTAATCATGGGCTAAAAAAGCAGAGTAGAGCACAGCCTGGCACCAATTTTTCGCTCGAAGGATATTGTAGTGAAATTCGGTTTAACTTTTCGTTTTTTATGGTATTGAACATGTCTTACAGTAAAAGAAAAGCATAATATCCGCTTTGGCCAAAGCGAGGTGTTGGTTCTATGGCCCGAAAAAAAAATATAAAACAACTCTATCCCGACTAGCAGTAAGCCGAACATGCAGTCCTATGCACAATTTGTTTTTCTAGGAAGTGAGAGTGACCTTCGTGATATTTCTCGCGCCTAGTTCAATACTTTCCCGTGTTCCTATCAGAGATCTAAATCGCATAGGCTGTGTGGTCGTAAACACGCTCGCGACAGCCATTACTCATGACTCCATTGGCACGTCGACCACAAAGTGACCGTGGAAGGCGCGGGCAGCTCCAGGCTTTGCCTCTAATTATCAGCTTTGCGCGCTGCTCGCAACGAGGCAACTTCATTAACGAGTTCAGCATAGCAAATAAAAATGAAGCAAAACATAAGCGAGTTACCAATCGACACCCACTTTACACCACGTGCCTCCAGCAGGCGTGGCCCTACCGTTACAAGGAGGCAATATACGTGTTCTGAAACAGCTTTAATGGCTCATTATCAGCGACGCGTGAAACAGGTTCCCGCCCCGATCATGTAGGCGCCGCGCTCGCGTGACGGGTAGGATAATGTACGGTCTCTGTGGTTCCCTGCATTTCATACTGTTCTCGAGTTACGTCTCTTCCCAGATTTACCTTTCTTACCCTTTAGCTGTTCATTTGCTGTACGCTAATTCGCTAAATATGTTCTGCCCTAAATTTTAAAACTGTTTTTTATTTACTTTAAAACACAACAAGAACGTCTGTATATGAGACGCTTCGAAATGTGCTTCTTTCTACCGCGGCGATTAGTTATGACTGATGCTCAATAAACAGCAAACAATATTTATGCTTGCATAAACTTTCCATGACAACCAAATCTCTATTTCATGCGATGGCTATGTGCTTAGAGGGTGTCTCGAGAGAGCTGCTTTTTTAGTTGTTTTTTTTTGTCAGCTGGACACTTAAATTATATCTTTTTTGTTCTGAAGAATAATTATTCCTCAAGGAAATCAAGGAACCTGCGGTAATCAGCAGGCATTTAGTTCCCTTGCGTTTATAAAGCACAGGGAATCGGAATCCTCTCTTTCTTGCGCGCTACATAAGTAGTCTTAAGTACCGGCTGCGCCATAAATACTGTCACGTGAGTTATGACCCACATATTGGCTGACAGTGAACAAATCTTACAAATTGTTTTCACAGCATTTGTCCTATACCTTAGGAATGCAATTTGCAACGTTTTATGCATTATGGCTCAAGAATTCTCTTATGGTATGTTTCCGTGTTAGCCTCCGCTCATTATGGCACAAGAACAAGACGAGTGCGTTCAATGGAGGATTCCCCTACCGGAAATATCATAGTTGCCAGATGGGAGTTCCGCAAAATTCTGCGACTAGCTGCATTAGCAAGTTGCGGTGTCGGAGCAAGTTCAAGTGAGTTCCGTGGAAAAGTGTCTCACCGGTGAAGACTGTCATCATGTGCTCCGCCTTTGCAACCGGCGCCAAAAGAAGCCGCTATTTTTTAAGTCTTTCCTCTCTTTGTGCTTCTGTCAGACCATGTCTTTTCTGCAGCATGTATGCGAACATTTTTAGGTTCGCTCGAACAATTTGTCTTGTTATGCCCGAAGCATTCGGCTCTTAGGCCTGACTTCTCATGTTGCTCCGTAACTCCCAATAAATTCTTTTCTTTTTTTTTACTGTTTTTAAGGAGAGGAATGGCTACCATGACAGGACGACCAGAGCAGGGTCTGTCCTGAAGTGTGTCGCGCTGCAAGGCCCGATGAACTATCTTGCAGTGAATTTTTAGAAGTTTGTCTATCTGAGAAGGCGTGGGTCCAGCCTCCCTCAGTGAAAAGGTTGCGGTTTGGAGCTGGCTAGGGTATGCCATGGCTTGAAAAATCTAAACATGAGCATAAAACACAGTCCAAACGCTAGAAACGGTGTAAAGAAATATTAGTGAGAACGATGTTAAAAATATTTATATTAGAGGAACGCCCCCTATAAAGTTAGATGGGCTCGCGTGTAGCGCGGTATGATGTGTACCGCGAGTGAAATCGGAGGTCATCAGTTATTTGAGCTGTTACTGGCTTCCATTTTAGTGCCGAGGCAGCAGTATTAGTATTTGGGATTCGGCGTAAACGGAGGGCATCTGCTGCAGAGGCAACCGGATGTTTCTTACAGTGGGACAACGAGGAGAAGATGGTTTACTAGGGAAATAGGAAGTTTGATTAAAGTGAATAAAAGTGAGTCCGGGGTATTAGGAAATACGATGTAACCTTATGGCGTCAGTTCTCAAGGGCCCGTTCCTTGGCTTTCCCATCATTGCAGAACTGGAGGAAAACATTCCTAGTCGTTCAAAAATGCATTGTCTCAGCATTCCCTGAGAGGAATATATATTCACAGCAGGAATACTTCAGTCAACCTTTAAAGAGAATTACTTCACTTCCAACCAAGAATGTCACCTCAGTCTCCTTTGCACATTTAATCCTCAAGCTTGACTAAGCTCAACCCATGACCACCCCTTCTCCATCTAAGAAAAAGAAAACACCCGGGTAACAACCCATATACGTGGACCACGAAGACATCAATGACGCTGCTCACCGACGCATGGAGCCCACCAAGTTCATAAAGGGAGCCCCTTCACCTTCGAGACCTTCAGCTCGAGTTTGAGTCACTGCCCACTCCGGTGCGAGCCATGTCATACACTACAAGTAAGCAGGCAAGTCAGTACCGTTCGTCCTCCTCGCACATCGATCACCGCCATTATTTTACGGTGACCGGAACGAGGATGCGGAAGACGCTTGGCCACGTGCCAAATATGGTTCGACCACAAGGAAGCGCCAGAAGAAAGAAAGTGGTGTGACAATATATAACCAATATAGCGTTTTTCAGCCAAATGTCCTCAAAAAAAAAAAAAAAAAAAAAAAGACGCGCCTCGCAAGTCTCTAATTTCCCGCCTTTAGCACTCCTGAGCGAGGGTCGGCGGCAACGATTATGTTATATAAGCTATTTCCTTTCTCCAAAATCTCTAGATTCTCTTTACCTTACCGTCACAGATACATCCCAGAAACGATTGTCCATTCTCTGCTCTTTGCATTACATTAGTTAGCTAGAACACTATGCCTTTCTCAATTTCAGGGTGCGCTGCAAATAAACATCTTTAATAGAAAATACCTAAATATATTCGACATGTCAACTTGTCCGTTACCTATGCCCCCCCCCCCCCCCCCCCCCCCCCCCCCCCCCCGATACTTTCTTCCTTATCACTGTGCCCCGTTGGTGTGCATAATTAGGATCTTATTGCTTTGCCAGAAAATTCGCCGAATAGGTCATTCATCGGGCAGATCGGTTTTGAAAACATAGCCCGATAACCGTACCCAGTCATTAAATGGATATAATCGCCTATTCTCTCTAACTTGCCGAGCCCACGCATAGACATTACTCAGTATAAGCCACTCTGCGAAACATTTAAATAAAAAAAATCTAAATTCCATTTTTTTTTAACTTGAGACGTACCTTCAAGAAATGCTTTCCTCGCTAAAACTAACTTTAAGTATATATAAAATACTCTCCCATCGGACAAACAAAAAAATTAAAGCTTTCGCCTAAACAATTATCAGCGGCCTAAAAAGGTATAAACTAAATATATAACACTGCAAAGCATAGAGTGTTGTGTAAGTCAGGAAAGAGGCTTTTTGTTATTTTCTGTATCCCCCTATAATTTTATGTCTTGCTACAGTGTTATTAGCTTTCATAACTCTGAGAGACATCGCGCTATTTCACTGCATGTTAGAACGCAGTGCGGCTGTAACGCGAGGCCGAACCTAGGCCACTGATGTTTTGCGAGGTATGTCTATAAGATCGAAATGGAGTAATAAGTGCCCACAATGGATGTGCGCTAGCAGGAACTGGACGATAAACAGGAAGCCGACAAGGAAGCGCCCACTTATATTTGACGCAGTCGTTTCATACATGGACAACGCTGATGCTTTCAGTTTCTTTTTTTTTTTTTTGCTTGGTTTTTTAGTTCCTCAGATCTTCACTTTTTTTTTTCTAGTTTCTGGGGGGACTGCGGAGAAAACACTGCTTGGCAATCTGCGTGCAGGCCGAACTTTGAAAAGAATTTAATCTCAGCCGGAAACGTGCTTGCTCACTGTGTTTTAAAGCGATCGTAGTACACAAGAACTGCCCACACAGCGTACATCACGGCTTATAAGCATTAACAAAGCAAATAAATTAACCACCCTATTGTAAGCTTATATTTCTTACATTAGTGTATAACGACTATTGTCTGAGACTCGGCATCACTAACAATAGGCTGTTTGTTACTGCTCACCAGGTGCTGTAAGTTTTGGAATGCGCGAATATACTCCGCGTTAAGAACCGATATCTGAGACAAAGTGCGATGATCAGAACTTATTCTTACAAAATCGTTTTCTATAATCATATTCTCAGGCACTTTCTACGGGATCGAAGTGATTTGACCCGTGCAGTCAATGTTACACATTACAAGCGCTCACCAAAAAGCTAAAGGCCGCGTAATAAAGGTAAAACAGATATGAAGAAATCAGATTTCTCACAGTGGCACTCAGCCGATGCACTCTGTCAGTGCCGCTCATTACGTCAAAAGATAAAAAATAATATTGGCACCAAACGTTAGCGGGGTGCGCCTCCTCGAAAAAAAAAAATGTTATTGTGGCTCTGCCTCACGTTTTCTTCGGTCACCCTGCTTCCACGGCTTTGAAACGGCTCTTGTTCATTTCACAACACCTGTGACCAGCCCCTTTGAAAGTGAACTGCTATAGTCTTCATCACGTTCTGTTCTAGTATACGCTACCATTGCTTAGTTACTTGAGGCAGATTTCAATGTAGGAGACCTCCATGGAGTATAAGCAGACACAAGCATGTGTTCAATTTGAAAATACGCAAGAAATAACACCCCTTCTGAAGTGATAAAAGAAAAAACAAACGATGACTGCACTTTCGTCTTGACTGGATGGGGCCAAGCTAATTCACAAACCAAATCGTAACAACATCCACCAATATACTGCAAAATATATTGGCTTCTCAGTAAACGATCAACACGCCAGAAGCATTCGCATTCACTTAGCCCTTATAAAAAGTTAGCACAGGCGCTTACAAGCGCAGTGCGATATTCTTGCAAACTGATTGATAAAGGTGGATGAACCTTGGAGTGATAGTAAGGAGAGTCATGGGCTGCACTCCGTTGACATACTAGGAAACGTCTGTCGAAACTATTTGAGTATTTTATACCACCTCTTTCAGAGTTTGCGGTAACAACTAAAGCTACATTGTCTGCGCACAAGTATGTTAAGTGTGGGCCGCTCTGAAGTGCTATGAAATGTACGTTATGCTTCTGAGCTCCTGGCGAATTGGAACTTACTCATCGTACCTTTCAAAGAATTGCTTTCCCTCAATATTTTCTTTCTGAACAATCCTTACCAAAATCTTTCCTGTTTCACTTACTCTGTCTCGTGATGAATATGCCGGAAGCAATTATTAGGCGATGACTATAAATCGAACATCTGTTGATGCGTAAGATGTAAGAGCTTCTCAGCCCGTTACGCATATATTATGAGGATGCGCAATGCGGAGAGGGTGTAGGGGACTGCTAATATGGCAGTATTTGTATGTGCAGCGTTTTTGGGCATGCTTCTTGATTGCATACACGTTTTCCTGGGTGGAGTAGCCAACGGGCCTTCAACCTCTCGTTTCGCTCATAATATTGGCACGTTCGAACGCACCATGCTCATATTTCTGTCATTTTATTTCCATGCCTCTTGCTGGTTGAAAGGGCGGTAAAGCAAAAGATGAATTGGAAGGATAGGCGGGGATGAGAAAGGGAATGAAGGAGAAGGAGACCATAAAGGCTGACCACCTACCACGTTAAAACGGTGGGCCCAAAGCCAACAGCGCAAAAACGGGGAAAAGCAAAGGGCGGTTGGGAGCCGTGGCTGGAATGCACAACCGAAGACATATCGTGATGTCCCTGAGTAATGCTTCTTCGAACGTACACGTGGAAAGAGACAGGGCATGTCCAATCGAGCGCAAATGTAGATGAAGCCAACGCCCTGGTGTGAATATCCAGATCACATCTGCAGCCGACGTGCCCTTACTGCAGAAGACCGAATGGGCTTGTTTAGCTTGTCTTTGTTCTTACGTACATTCTCGCTGAAGGGTAACAAAACAAAATTTCCAGGAAAAGGAGCTGTGGGAAGTTCTGAAAAAGAGACGAAATCCGAGCCTAGCACTCAAATAGGCAACGGGCGGAGGGCTTTCGCAAGCATCGGAGATTTCACAAGTCCATTGCAGACGGACGGAATTGCATTTACTGCGCCGAGTTACGCATGAAAAGAGCTCCCAGTGACTAGCTACTGTTTCGTTCCTTTATTTACCTCGGCAGATTAATTAAAATGTAGGTTTCGCTGCACTGCTGTTAGGGCATGATTTGGTGCATGGTGGATAAGTATAGCCCGGGAAAGGTAATTATCGTTCAGGCCACGTCGCGCCGGTCCCAGCGGGTGAGCATCGCTGCCTGAGCCTGCTTTTTACGAAGCAGCAACGTGACTTTGAGCAGTATATAAGTCATGATTGCCGGTAAAAAATATTGGTCTATGCTATGGTTCCTAATTCATAGTTGCAGATCGAAAATGCCACAAATAAAGAGCGGCCTCCTGTTTGGGCAGTTGCAAAATGCTTCATCAGCTTTAAATGTATCCAGGCTTCCTTGCGTCTACTGACTATGATATAGGTATATATTTCTGAAAAACATTAAAATATCTCATTGTTTTTTTAACAGCCGCCGGAATGCGGCCTTTTCACCGGGAGTGTAGAGCATGGATCGATAATATACTGTCTGTTTCTTAATGCGCGTTGTCTCGAGTGGTGGCTTTAGCATTTATTTTGTCGCGAAAGATGCGCCGAATGTATATCAAATACAATGTTAATGGCTATGACATTAGCCGTTTGCGGCTTTATCTGGATGTTTCTTCGTGGCCTTTAAACTGAGCACGGACGTGTGAAACGGGCAATCCGCTCGACGACCAGCGAGCATGTCTGATGCTATCACCACGCCGAGTAGCTTAGTTCTTTGGCGGCCGCAAGTCAGCCCAATACAGAGCTTATTCCAGTACTACACGCCTATCTGTTCGTTTGTGATCAACGACATTGTTACCGCCACGTCCCTGTCATAATTATTACTTTGAAAACCAGCTTTAGGTTTTAGAAACAGCTCGTTGATTGATCGTATCTTGCGCCGCACATTCAAATTGGAGCAAATTTAGGGCGTCCTATTTCAAGGGAATATGTGAAATTGGTGTTTTTACGGGTAGAAGGTCAGGTTTCAAATTATGGCCCGTTGAAGTGCATACGAAGCTTAAACTGATTATAAAAAATTGAAGAGCACTGCAGAACCTGCATTGGGGTAATGCGAAAGAACGGATGCTACTATAGGATGCTTCTGGTTCCTTCTGGTTGCTTAGTTCACTTCTTGTTTACCCATTTTAGTCTGATTTCAAATTTCGCGCCAGTCTCTTCCTACGTTCTTTTTCAGCTCTTCTTCCAGTTGCGTGACGTGACATCTTTGAATTCATACTAATTTACTAACCTTAATTAACCACTTTAGTCTTTGGTACCTTCAAATTACGCGCCAATCTCTTCCTATGCCTTTTTATACTCGACTTCAGGTTGTGTGGACATTACATGCTTGAGGTCACCTTAACTTTCTCATTTAATTAACTATTTTAGTATAATTGATACATTCAAATGCGGCGCCAAGCCATCGGCTAATAAGACAATTTTCGCCTTTACCATCACCATCCTTCATCGTCGTCATTAGCGGGACAATATTTTTGCCTTAAATACTTATCTGTTTAACTTACTGGCCTAATCATTTTACGGACACAACATTATGTTACCCTCTATCGATTGACACAACTCATCAACATCTACCACTGCTCAATTACGCTGCGGACACGATTTTGCTGACGCGGTCTGCGGTCGTGGACTGCGGATGCGGCCTACGGACAGAAATCTGTGAACATAGCGAATAATATTTTCGGAATAATAAAGAACGATGTTTCATCCTTTGTGCCCGAGTAGGCACCGATGAACATATTCGAGTGTACTCGCTCATCATCGAAAACCTGAGTGAGATTTGTGTTATCGTCGACAATGCGGCTATAGAGATAACTGGCGTCATACGGGAGGGCCCTAACATGTCAACGAGGGTTTTCGCGGACTAACGGGGATGTAACTGCTGTTTTCGCGTTTGCTGATTTGTGTTTGGTAAAACATAAGAATTTCTGGCGGAAAAGTAAAAAAAGCACGCAGCTCTAAAAATAGCTGGTCAGTTGCCGTCCCCGATCAGAATTTGTGACGAAGAGTGTCCGTAGATCCGAGTTCTTGCTTAAGCGCTCTCTTTGTCATTCGCAGTGATTTCACTTAGTGGCAAAATTGTATTTACGCATGTGTATCTGAGAGTTCCACACCCCACGTTTACAAGTTATACAGGTCGCCGTGGAAGAGGTATTTTAGAGGTATTCTTCGACTCTGAAATTCCCTGAGCTCGTGACATCGCATACGAAGGTGCCCTTCGACGTCCCTTTCTGCTTCGTCGTCTAAAATCGGAACGCAGTGCAACGCTTGGCTACAATGAGAGATAACACCGTGTGCGTGTGCAAGACGAGAAGACTTAAACAAACGTGCGCAAAATATCTTGCGCGAACATATTCGTTACTTTCTTGATTTTTCTCGTCCTATTAGTGTCGCTTTCACTAGCCTTGGAGCGAAACAGGTGGCACGAAATTATTTTCTATAGCGTGATAAGTTTTAAGATCACCTTATACCATCACAGGACTACTAGCAACTACGTCTACAACTGTGCGCATGATTTTCGAAATGTTATCTAGACATTTCCGTAGTGCCGAACAGGTGCTGCCTGGTGTAACGGTTTCTGAGGCCTCATGGGATGGAATATATTACGCAAAAACACATTAAATATTTTTTCACCGCGCAAGCGGCTACGGATAATAAATAGAACATGTATGTGGTATGTATATTGTTACCTGGAAACGCGGTACCAAAGTGATGTGCTCACTGACGAAGACGACGACGACAAAGCGTTGAGAAAGAGGACGACGCACACAGAGTGGACACTGCACGGCTACTGAAGTCTCAGCGCCGAGTTCAGCCCATCGCAGTGCTGTTACATTAAATGCATCCCCGTAACATCTTGGTGGAGGTGCGGGGTACAGATGGAGGATGTTCTGAGCAGACAGGTATTTCCAAACGAAGAAGGCCGCTGGAGCAGTCGATAAGGGCAGAGTGGGCCGTTAAAAAGTCAAGGCCGAGGATCACATTGTGAGGGCACTGGTTGAGGACAGTGAACAAAACAGGGATGTGATGACCGGCAAGGGTGACTCGGGCAGTGCACTGCCCAGTGACGGCAGCAGTACTGCCATCGGCAACACTAACGGTGGGCGAAGCGGCGGGGGTCTGTACTTTCTTGAGGCGGCGGCAAAACGATGAGCTCATGATCGAAACTTGGGCACCAGTGTCAATGAGGGCAGAGACGGGAACACCATCCACGAACAGGGACAGGAGGTTACAGGGCGAAGAAATGGGCAGTAGAGGATTTCCAGGTCGGGGTACCAATGCAGCGTCACCTCCGGGAGCTGCATTGGCTAGTTTCCCGTGAAGCGGCCGGCAGAGGACGGCGAGGAACTGCGGCCAGGAAGAGGTGAACGGGAACGGCGGGCTGGCGGGGAAGGAGACCGACTGGACACAGGAGGAGGCGGAGTAGTATTGGTGCGGGGCGGCTCATAACGAGGCGTGAAACGGGGGTGACCGTAATTGGAGTAGCGGTCAACGTAAGGAAAACGTCGAGGTGGTGATGTCCAGCGGCTGCGGCAGTGGCGAGCGATGTGGCCAATACGCGAGCACGTGAAACAGATAGGCCTGTCGTCAGGGGTGCGCCACTCATCAGGATTGTGGTATCGGTAGCGCGGCGCGTAGGTGTTGCGGGGTGTAGCGGTGGCGACCATGGGAGGGACGGAGCTCGAACTGTGTTGTTCTACGGTGTGGCTACAGGGGACGCCCAAGTTGGCAACCTCTTGACGAACGACGGCTTGAATGAGGGATATCGTCGCTAGGTTGCTGTCCGAGGAGGGCGGGTTGGATGCAGCAGGGGCGAGCGCTTCTAGTTCACGACGCACAATGCGTGTCACATTTTCAGTGTTGGAAGGTTGCCTTAGGGTCGGCAGATCCTCGCACGTGGAGGTAGGGCAGTGTTGGGGAGCCGATCGAAGCGATGTACAATGCGTCTGTGTTTGGCCTGCTCGAAATGTCGACAAACCTGCAAAACGGAGTCAACCGTAGTGCAGTCCCGACAGAGTAGAAGATTGAAGGCATCGTCGGCTATGCCTTTCAGGATGTGCCCCACCTTATCAGGTTCTGGCATGTCTTTATCAAATTTTCGGCAGAGGGCCATAACGTCTTGTATATACGTAATATAAGGCTCGGTAGATGTCTGGGCACGTTTGGCGAGGTCCCTCTTAGCGGCGAGTTGACGGCCAACCGGTTTTCCGAACAGGTCACGGAGTTTTTGTTTGCAAATATCCCAGGAGGGTATTTCTGCTTCATGCGTTTCGAACCAAACGCGTGCCGTGCCAGTAAGGTAGAAGATGACATTGACCAGCATCAGCGTGGCGTCCCACCTGTTGTGCTGGCTAACACGCTCATAAAGCGAAAGCCAGTCCTCGACGTCGACCTCATCTGTACCGCCGAATGAGCCAGGGTCACGGGGGTGGGCTACGACGACAGTTGGGGTTGCGGAGGTAGATGGAGCCGCGTCGGTTGTCATCGTGACGGTTCCGAGGTGACGGCCACTGCGGAGATCCAGCGTCAGATTGGGTCGAACCCGCGACCTCCACCAAGATGTTACGGGGATGCACTTAATGTACCAGCACTGCGATGGGCTGAACTCGGCGCTGAGACTTCAGTAGCCGTGCAGTGTCCACTCTGTGTGCGTCGTCCTCTTTCTCAACGCTTTGTCGTCGTCGTCTTCGTCAGTGAGCACATCACTTTGGGGTGATCACTCGCGCCATTCCAACCAGCTGCGCCACAGACGTTGCTGACTTCCTTTTGTACGACGTCATACTACACCATGGTGCTCCCCGTCAACTCCTTACCGACCGTGGCCGCTGTTTCCTTTCCCGAGTTGTTGAGGAAATACTTCGTTCTTGCTCCGTTCGGCACAAGTTCACCACTGCGTATCACCCTCAGACGAACGGCCTTACGGAGCGTCTTAACCGCACACTCACTGACATGCTCGCAATGTACGTATCCGACAGTCATCGCGACTGGGATATTAGTCTGCCATTTGTCACTTTGCATACAACTCTTCGCGTCATGACACTGCTGGGTACTCTCCATTCTATCTTCTCTTTGGAAGAGACCCCTTACTGCCCTTCGACACTTTGCTCTCCGCCGCTAGCCCCGTCACAACCTATGCCCGCGATACCATCGCCCGAGCCGACGCTGCTCGCCAGATTGCTCGTCAGAATCTCACCATGTCTCAAGAAACTCAAAAACGCCGCTACGACGCTCACCACCGCGATGTGCACTACCCTCCCGGATCTCTGGTGTTGCTCTGGCTTCCGTGCCGTCGTGTGGGGTTGTGTCAAAAACTTCTGCCCCACTACACAGGTCCTTACCGTGTACTACGCCCAGTGACCGACGTTACCTATGAGATTTCACCGCTCCACCCAAAGTCACCGACTGCTACACCCACTTCCGAAATCGTACATGTCGCCCGCCTAAAGCCATATTACTCCCCCTCCACATCGCACGCGTAATGCGCACCGGGACGTTGCTTTTTGCCGAGGGGGGTAGTGTTACCTGGAAACGCGGTACCAAAGTGATGTGCTCACTGACGAAGACGACGACGACAAAGCGTTGAGAAAGAGGACGACGCACACAGAGTGGACACTGCACGGCTACTGAAGTCTCAGTTCAGCCCATCGCAGTGCTGTTACATTAAGTGCATCCCCGTAACAATATGTTTATTGTATAGAATTAGAGCTGCAATGCCTCCAACGTCAAAGTCCAAGTCCACGTGCTTGAATTCTACAGTTTCAAAACCATCTTTCGTTTTTTAAACAGGAATTCGGATCGTACTCTCAAGATGTTTTACGAATTCTTGTCGGTAGTAGAACACAATGGCTTTCACGACAGGGATAGAAGTCGTAGGTCGTATCTTGGTGAGAATTAATTCGAGTTATTTATTAAACGGTACCTATTTGTCATAACGCTATTTTCATTCGTTGGAGCTGATGCTTCGGTATGCTGGTGTGCAATTCTGAAGACGAGCCGCGCTACTTAGACGAGCGCTGAAGGCACACACAGACAAGCGCTGACTTACAACTGATGTTTTTTGCTTGTAACGTGGAAATAAATAAATCCTGCTTCAAACAATAAAATTACAACATGGGAGCAATCACACTTGTTCATGCACGTAAAAAAAAGGAGCACAAATAATGCAGCATCGTCATTTCCCAGTATATAAAAATTGTTATTCTTTTACTAACAGCGCTAAGAAAGAGCTGGTGACGCAGGCATCCTTTTTCTCGTTGATTTGCGCGGATTAAATAATTTATTGAGTTAACTTGCTTGGATGCTTACATATTACTTTTGTTTGATGCAAGTATGGCCGGTAATCTTAACTTTCACTGTCCCTAAAGTCATGCCCCGATACCTTTTAAATATATTGAAACCATTAGTATTATGTTTCCTTGGCCGCTCGTTATTGCATCGGCCCATCCGGCAGTCGTGCCGCTTGCCGCATTACTGTGGAATGGAGTGGACGACACATCCTTGATGCGCGACAAAATGACTCTCATGTTTTACTGTGCATGTTGGTGGTATTATCTCGATCTTACCCACTATGCATAATTTCCGAAGATTTTTGGGAGCCCGGATATCAGCGGTGACGTTGGATGGATTGCCTATCTTCGTTAGTTTATGGCAAAGTTTGTTGGTGTAGTGAACATCTGTTGTTTTTTTCTTTTACCTGGCCGGGTCCTGTCAGTTACTTCTTTTTGCGCTGACTTAAACCTGCGAGCCTCGATTCTGATACGGAGACGGTAGTTGTTTGGAGTATCCTGCCTTCAGAAGGCGATCGGTTTCACTTTTGGAACAATCCTCTATAGATTGAAAGCATGACATCTTTAGAGCATATTATAGCATGACTAAGGCACAGCGCGTTTATCCAGACTGGAATGCGATGACGTAAACGCAATCAGTGGTGTATTTTTTCCTGGCCCAGCAAGAATGGTTTGGCATAAAGCTGTGCCTGAGATCAGGAAATCTAATCGCGTCAGTTTCAGAAACTTTATTCGGCAACATGAGCGGATAAAGGAACAAAACAAATATATCTAGAATCTAGTGCATGACTGACTCACAGTCATGGACATCGGTGTCTAACCGTGCAAGAGAATCATCAACTAACGGAAAACATTGCAAAGCTTTTGACCAATTTAACTGTGTTTGGAGCCTTCTTTCCTTTGTGCCAGTAGCAGATTCCTGAATACGGGCGCTATGCATAAAACGATTCGTGCTCCTTTTTTTCTGCAGGTAAATCTTACCGTCCAGCTGATAAAGGTTTACTTTAAATACAGTTGAAACAATTCTCAGAACCCCGCGACGGCGAGGCTGCCTCATTTTGGAAAGCAACACCTCCGTCGTTGTCGATGGATGCAAAAAAAAAAAAAAAAAAAAAAAAACATAATACGGCAGTCAATAACAAAGACTTTTGACATCAGATGAGCCAACCCTGATGCCGTTGTTCTTATGAGTTTTTAAAAGCTGGGTACAAGATGCAATTTTTTCACCGGATAAAGGTTTTCGAAGGTCAATGAATCTAAAATCGTCTTACAAAATAGAGCTACAGTCTTTTGGAACGTGCCATTCTCGGATACGATTACCTGGAAGGGATATCCCGGTTTGTGCGTCCTTGATCTAATGATTACTTGTAAGCTTAGAACTTTACATATGCGAACTGAATTTGCCAGGAAATTACTGTCAAGCTTTTTAGATAATTTCTTCGCTGTAGCCTTGACCATAGCCAAGGAGACCTCACTACTACATTAAAGGGCGACAGAATAGCTTCGTTACCATTAGTTTTATGAAGATGCGACGGTAGCACCAGAAAAACGGCTTTCTTCTCCGCCGGAAGCAAACGCGGTGAATATTCCTTCAAGTAAAAACAAAATGTTATTCTAACTGGAGCAGAATTCACTGGGGCTTACACCTAGCAACGCATAAGCACCTTCAGACAGACACCTGTCTGATTCGGGGACGGGTTCTAATCTGGATACTTGACTCACCCCACCCACAAGTTATACTCGTGCCCTGTTGGGTTCGATGGCTGACTTCGATGGGCAGTGAAGCGTTCCCTGTGTTGTGCGTGATGTTCTGCGCCTTAGGCTTCTTCTCAGGATGTAAGGAGCGGGGCTGAAGAAGCATCTGTTGCCAAAGGAAGTCAGCATTACAGTTTGCAGGGTCGAAGAATTCTTTCCATTTCTTCCTTGCATGGAATGAAGCGCCGGCGTAAATATGCTGGAGTTAAAGATAGTGCTGGTGAAACCGGGTTTGTCTATTCCACACAGCTTTCAGGACATGACAGGTTCTTCAGCAGTGACCTTGGCACGGCTGGGAACCACCAAACAACTACAGAAGTTGGCTCTGAAAGCGTATTTCTCTTACGAGAGAAGCGAGGATGCCAGCTTGGCACAAATGACGACGTTGGGATCAAGCACATGCAAAATGACAAACACTCGATAGGGCCTGATGTACTAGAAATGAACCTGCTTTGAACTGATGCTTGGGCAAGATAGTATGCCATATTGAACAACAGAAGCGCGGCATAGAGGATGACTGAAGAACCACACACACAAACAAGGTCTGATTTGTGATGTTTATTGCATGAAATTTGGAATAATTAAATCCAGCTCCAACCAATAAAATGAAAACATAGGGGCAATAGCACTTGTTCACGCATGTGAAAAAAAAAAAAACAACGCAAATGATACAGCATCATCACTTTCGAGCACGTAGAAATTGTAATTATTTTGCTGACAGCGCTAAGGAGAGGAGAGGTTACTGACACAGGCGTCCTTTGACCAGGTGATTTGAGCGACTTTGAACATTTCTTGAGTTAACTTGTTTCGATGCCTACCTAACATTTCTGCCTGATGGAAGTATTGCTAGTAACCTATACTTTCACAGTCTCTGCAATAGATGGCGAGTTTTCCTTTAACTGTATTGAAAGCATAGTTGTATTCCCTTAAGCGTTCGTTTTAAGGCCTCTGCCCGTCTAGCTGACGTGCCGTTTACTGTATGACAGTGGCATGCGGCTCCGAGCTGAGCTTATTGGAATAATGAAACAGGTATCCAGATGGCACCTGACGCTGAATCAGACAGGTGTATGTCCGAAGCTGTTAAGGCGTTGCTGCGCTCTAAGAGCCCAGAGAATTTTACTTCCAGTGAACTCTACTTCCACTCCAATGAATGCCACTTACTTCAAGGAATATTCGCTACATCTGCTTCCGCCCGAGGAGGAAGGAGGTTTTTTGGTGCTACTATCGCATCTTTATGTACCTCTGCGTCGTGATGCTATTCGGTTGTTCTTTAATGTAGCAAAAACGGTCTCCGTGGCAAAGGTCAGCCCCGCCGGGGTGGTGCAGTGGTAAGACGCCCGACTACTGTGCCGGAGTTCCCGGGATCGAATCCCGGCCTCGGCGGCTGCGTTTCGATGGAGGCGAAACGAAGTGGCGTCCGTGTGCTGTGCGATGTCAGCGCACGTTAAAGATCCCCAGGTGGTCTAAATTACTCCGTAGCCCTCCACTACGACCCCCCTTTCTCTCTATCCACTTTCACTCCCACCTTCATCCCTTCCCTTACGGCGCGGTTCAGGTGTCCACAGAGCAAGTGTGACAGATACTGCGCCTTTCCCTTCCTGTGAACCAACCAACCAACCAACCAAAGGTCAGTACTAAAGCCAAGAAAGTATGGGAAAAGCACAATCTTGACGCCCTGCAAATTCCTTTACGTCCTTGACGTCCTGCTAAAAAGGGCTAAGTTTACAGCTATACTTTAGTGCGAAGACCCACAACCTGGGATGCACCTTCCGCATGGTCGTATCCCAGTACGGCGCGTTGCAAAAAACTGTAACTGTATATTTTAAGAAAGTTTTCATTCGTTGACCTTAGACGACCTATATCTAGCGGAAAAATCATGATCTGTAAACCATTTTATCCATTTTATTTGTCCGCTTGAACAGCTAAAGAAAAATAAAAAAAAATGAGAGGCAGCCGGGACCACGACAAGCTTTGTTAGAAGCCAATTAAAATACATAAAAGGGTGCAAAAGCTCGAGATTTAAAAAAAAAAACAAGATATTTTTTACACTGTGAAATAAAAATATTCATAATAATGTAAAAACAAAAGAAATGAGGTCCGATGCGCAAGGTGGTCCATGCGTGCCTAAAGAAGAAAAAGAAACCTGCAGATGGTAGAATGAAGGTTTTATAAAACCCATATTAACAACGGCCTCAGAGCTTGCCCATTCGACGTCAGAGATATTTATTATTAATTGCCGCGTGATGAGCTGTTTTCGTGCATCGAAGAAAGCATCGACAATCATGGTGTTGTTACCTTCCGAAATGAAGCTAGCCTCTGCGTCCAAGGGTTCTTAGAATTTCTTCATATGTATTTAAACCTTTACTACCTGGGATGGCAAAATTTACCTCAAGAAAAAAACGAATGTCCATCGGTTTATGCATAGCGCCCGTATTTAGTGACCTGCTGCTCGCACAAAAGAGAGAAGGCTTCAAAGACGGAAGTGTCAAAAGCTTTCCAGTATTTTCGGTTGGTTGATGATTCTCTTGTTCTCTTAAACACCGATGTCCATTATTGTGACGCAGTCATGCAGTAGATTGTAGATATTTTTCTTTATTGCCTTCATCCTCTCACGTTGACTGAATAAGTGTCTGAAAATGAGGGGATAAGATTGCCTGATCTCAGACACAGCTTTATGCCAAACCATTCTTGCTGAGCTTATCAACCGCGAAGCAATATACCACTGCTTGCTTTTACGTCATTGCATTCCAATCTGGCTAAACGCGCTTTGGCTAAGTCATGCTATAATAAGCTCCAAACAAATCATGCTTTCACTCTATCAAGGATTGTTCCCACTACGAAACCGATCGCCTTGTGAAGGGAGGATACCCCAAAGAACAGCTCGTGTCCACATCAGAATTGAGGCTTGCAAGTTTAAGCCAACACAACGACAAGAAACTAACAGAATCCGACCAGGTAAAAGAAAACACAACAGTTGTTTTTTTACATCCACAACATTTCCCCTAAAGTAATTAAGATAGGCAATCCAGCCAACGTCAGCTTTGATTTTTCGGCTCCCGAAAAGCTTGGGAAATTCTGCAGAGCGGTTGAGACCGGATTCATACCTCAAAAGTGCACAATAAAGCGTGAAAATCATTTTGTCGCGTGTCAAGAATGTGTCGTCTACTTCATTCGATTTTAATGCGGCAAGCGGCCCGACTTCAAGATGCGCAGATGCCATCATGAGCGGTCAAAGGAACATAACACCAATGTTTTCAATATAGTTTAAGGGTATCTGGTATCCACTGCAGAAACTGTGATAATAAAGATGGCTAGTCATGCTTCCACCAAACAAAGTATAGAAGTAAGCATCGAAAGAAGTTCCCTCGGGAATATAATGAAGCCGCTGAAATCACCTGTTCAAAGGAGGCCTGTGTCAGCAGCCCCTCGTTAGCGCGGTCAGCAAAAGAATTACAATTTTAAGCGGCGGGGAAATGATGATGCCTCATTAGTTGTGCTTTTTTTTTTCGCGTGCATGATCAAGTGCGGTCGTTCCGATGTTTTCATCTTGTTGTTCGGAGCTGGATTTATTTATTTTCATGTTAAAAGCAATAAACATCAGCTGCAAGTCAGCGCTTGTCTTTTTGTGTGTATCTTTCTTCAGTGCTCGTCTAAGTTTTGCTACGTTTCTTCAAAATGCTATTGTCATTGATGTTTTCATTAACATTAGGAGCGCCTTCCAGGAACCCAAAGCATGTTCAAAATCAGACTTTCTATCGAAAAATGCGCCTCTTTATTCTATTACTTTTCTTGAAATATTGGTAAAATGTCTTTGTTCCTTCCATTCTATACATAAAAACATCCTAGACGATGAGTAAAATTCATTTGGCGTATACGTGTTAGCGCTAGGTGTGTGCTGAAAGGTACGCTACTATGAACCCGGCGCCAATAAAACGAAAAGACAGACACAATATTGTAACAGTTGTTACATAGAATGACTACTGTAGCCGCTGAATGAGGCCACTGAGAGAGCTGAAAAAGAAAACGACGGCAACGTGAACGGGCCGACAATTCAACGTCGACTGCTTCTACCGATTGCGCTCCTCCTTCTACCTCTAATGCACGTGTCAATATTTTCTCGTTGCCCAATCATTTGCCGTTCTCCGGCGAATTTCTATTACTCTAGCTAGACCATACAGGGCACAACCCACCCATAAATCGTTTCCCAGCGCTGTTCCCTGCCAACGATCGTTTGCGAGAGGCATGCTCTTGAGTTTACGAGGCTGAGAAATTTCAAAATAAGTGTGAAAAGGCAACGGTGTGTTCAGCTCCCATCTCACCCTTCTGTATAAAAGGAACTGCTCGAACTGGCAGTTCCTAACACCTCGCCCATACCATATCCTCCAGACCCGGCAAGTCTCTACTCCTCGTCCGATGAGTCTCAGGCATGTCACCTAATATCTACGACTTGCCAGAGTCATTTCTGTGCTGTTTCGAGGCTGTGCGGTTTGAAACGATCAACGCCACCTACGCCGGATAATGTTTTGCGAAACTGGGGTGCTACGCGCACTCTTAAAAGGATCTGGTCTTTAGGAACTTCGCGAAAGAATAACTCAGCGAGGCATGCGGTACCTGATTTTTACTCTTTGCCATATCTGTAATGTTTGACGCTGTGTGGTTTGAAACGTAAACGCCGCTTACGCCGCATAATGTTTTCTGTGATTGGGGCGCTAATGCGCATTTATAAAAACTATATCTGGTAGTTAGGAACTTCGAGAAATAATAATTCAGGGAAGCATCGCATGCCTCCCTGAATTACTGTGAATTACAACGGTTGGCCACATAGTTTCAAGGAACTACCGTTACAAGTTTTCCAGGGCCCACGGTTTCGTTTGGTTGATGGAAATGAAAAGTACGACGCCCAATTTGGATAACAACGACGTTTTGAAAATAAGCTATATCCTTATCTTCCAGGCTTTCACACACCGCTTCTATGACCTTTACTTGCCATTTTTGAGCTTGCTAGACTAAATTTACCTTATAAATATCGACAGTTTTAAATACGCCCTCAGGGGTCGCTAACTGTTAATGACACTCTAATGCTGATCCCAAGACAAAGGAACTGACTTCGCCGCGGCGACCGCGTTTCAACGCAGATGAAATTAAAGACAATCGTCTACTGTGGATAGTAAGTGCACGTGCTGCCCGCCGGGGTCGCGGAGTGATTACTGCGCTCGAATACTGTTTCCAAGGACGCGGGATCGAATCCCAGCCTCAGCGCCGCTTTTCGGTGGTGGCGAAAAGCAAGGCGCCCGTGTGCTCTGCGATATAAGTGCACGTTAAAGAACCCCAGGTGGTCTAAATTTCCGGAGTCCTCCACTAGGCGTCACTCACTGCCTGAGTCGCTTTGGGACGTTAAACCCCACAAACCAAGCAAACCAAACCTAAGTGCACGTGCACGTTATAGAGTCCTGATAGCCGTAAGTTTTGCATTCCCCAACTGTGGCGTCTCTCATATCCACGATGGCTTTACAGTTAAACCCTGTTATGTCAAGGAAAGAGGATTTATTATACCGTGGGGAATCAATATAGCCGCACTCTATTCTATCCCATGTTTTGGTATCGTTACAAATCCTTGTTTTTGAAAGCAGGAATATTGTAGACGTCTGCGAAGAATAAACACTCTGACAGCGCGGAATCGCTGGTTTTTCCGCTGGAAAGAAAGAAGATTAAAGAACAAGGCAACGATGAAGTTTATTCAGCTAGACAAGATATGAAAAACGGCATCGGATTTCAGAAGACAGGACAATCCGTTGTTTGCAATATATCTTCGTCAATCCTTGTCAGCTTTCGTCTAAGCCGCATGGAATTAAAAAGCAAAAAACTATAATGTACACTGATGGCGCATAGGAAGTTTCACGTGTCTTCAGGCCCTGGTGCTGCAGGGAACATTTCTTGCCCTCTGAATTCATAAAAATATAAGCATTTCCTGTAGTAGTATTTCTTCAACTCCTAAAAACTAAACAGCCGCAAAAGAGTACCTAGAGCTTTCACAAGGCTCATGGCACAGATACCAAATAAGTTTTCGCGACGGTTTCTGGTCTCTCCTTTTGATCACATCTCACGTGGCATATTTGGTATTACAAGGCGTACTGTGCCGACCGCTATGTATGGGTGCGGGGCAGATGAGTGCTCTAACGGCAGGAAGCGCTTTGTAATGTTTTATGTTACATTTGGAAATGCACAATAAGACAGGGCTTTTGGCTAATACCGTTTGAAACGAGAGAAGTCGGAGCTGGAAATAAATATGAGATGTCCTTGCAGACTACGACTACGTTCCCACGAGAAAACTAGAAATGACGCAGTACAGGCAGCCACGTACTGGGCATGGTTGAAATCACGAAAAGCTTAGATCAAGCTATTATATGAAAAACAATTGATGCAATTTGAACGCGACAGGCTGCCAGCTGAGGTTAAAGTCCTCACCTGCTTAATCTCCCCCCGTTACTCGTCGAAAAGAATTTCGCCTTCGGCACAACGAGTCCGCGAGCTATACCTTTGCCGTCCCGATGACACACGTCAACATTCGGTGTAAAAGACAGCAGTTAATTACGGACCAACTAAATATTCAAGTGTGCACCGCGCGCAAATAGAATAGCGCAACCGGGCAAGTGCGTGACCAAGGCTCTCCAGAGCGCAGTACTATGCTCAGAGCCGAGTGGCCAGTGCCATGACTAACCAAAGAACACTGAAAAAAAAAAGGGCTTCCCAAAGGCACACTGAACCAAGCTACCTGCGTAGCGGGCATTCATGGCAATTACGTTTTCAATATTCGAAATACCGCTTACCCCTACTCTCTTCAACCTGAAATGTGCAACCGGTTTCCCGTGCGCATCTTGAGTGCCCACGCTGCCCACGCAGGCGACCATAACACCGCGCGCAAACAGTGCTCCTGCCGGAGTGCCCCAGTGCCTCACGTACCGTCTTTGCCAAAAGTAACCAGGCTGCTGGTTTCGCTTCTTGGTCAGGTAGTGGAGAATTCGTACCACGTCTGAAGCTGTAAATCTGTGCAAAGTAAAGGAGAGCTCCTGCCCTCACTTATTAACAAGTTGTGATCCTGTGGGAAGCTATGTTGGCTTTAGAATAGAAGCGAGAAGCAAAACATGCAGCCCGGTTACTTTTGGCAAAGACGGTACGTCACCCTTGTCCAGTTCCACTGCCACAACCTTCTTATATCACGCCTGCGTTAAGCAGTTCGCCCAGGCTATGCAATGCTACAACCGCGCACACAGCACTGCACTCCCAAAAGACAAGCGACCAGGCTAGACGTGCGCGAGTAGTTTGAATGGCTAAAAGGGTTCGCAGAAGACCACAAGGTTTCTAAATACATTTGCCCGAATGGGAACGATTGAAAAGCTGACCACCAATAGTAATGGAATGAGGACTCAAAAATACAGATATTTACTTAATTATATTATTTGTTTTTAATGTTCTGCAACACCCTTGGATGTATAATAGCAGAAGCGCAACACATGCAATATTTTTAAATAACTAATAAAAGTTTGTACACGGAAAACATTAACCACAGCAGACACGAGTTGGGTAAGGAAAACACTTATTAAAACAGTCAAACAGAATTCATCAATTAACGCGTCTGAGGATTAAAAGTTGGTGATTTCAAGCACTTAGAACTTTCATTAAAAGCAGCATGAGGAGACGTTAGTCTGTAGTCGTTGATATTCGATGAACTCTTTAAAATTGATCCTGTTATTAGGCAAGGAAACAATCGAGCCCACTATGCTATTGTGCTAATAAACGAAGATTTAAATGCTTCTAACCTACTATTAAAGAAGCAGTTCATAATCTTGATGATTTGTTGTCAAACGGGTGTTAAGTAGATACAGTTAAGCAGAGTTGTGAATTAACAATTTATTATGTTTTAGCAATCACTGAACTGTAAGACTGAATGTTAGCACTGATCTTAACCTTAGAGATGTTGCGCGGCACATTGAAAACAAAATCTTGAGAGCATTGCAGAATCTGTGCTGTAGAATAGCGAAAGCCTGAGTGCGACTGGTGGACACGGTAAATCGTGCGCCCCTTGTACAGCGTTGGTAGCAATTCCAGGGCTGGTGCCGAACAGAGGAGATTTTATTTCCTTTCTCTTACCGGTGGCAGCTGCGTTAAAATGGAAGCGAAACACAGAAGCTTCCGTGTTCTGTGTAATGCCATTGCCATTAAAGACCCCCAGACAGTCGAAATTACTCCCGACCTCTCCACTACGGAACTTTTCAATGCTGCAGCACTACTACATGGATTCTCACAAAACGCGATGTTTAAAACCGATTTCACCTTTGACCTTTCCAAGGAGCTTCAGGTGACCACAGAAACAAGTGCGACAGATATTGCGCCTTTTCTTCCCTATAAACCAAATATAGAACGCTGATGAACTTTGATGCATTTAACGGAATGTTGATTTTGCTCGACGAGAGGCACGTCGTGTTCCGCGTGCAGAAGCAATGCTCAGGCTCTCGCATTTCTCAACTGCAGGCTTTACAGTGCTTTCGAAAATTTTTGTGCTGACCTGCTACTACCCGCATTCTCGCAAAAACCTGATGTCTGAAGCCAATTTCACCCTTTGATCTTTCCGTGGGCAGGATAACAGGAAAAGTAGGAGGGGGAACATACTCCTTCACACAGAAGTGTACTAGAAATAGTATGTACAGACAAAGATAGCAAGAAACTAATAAGGAGAGCAGCAGAAGAGTTCTAAAGACCTCGTACTTCAAAATTATCTTCTTGTGAAGGACGTCAAGTCCATGTAAAGCTTCCTCACTGATCTCGAAATTGTGTTTGCCAAACTTTAGCGCAAAGTGTGATTCGTATCCAGCGCCATCGCCAACAAAAGAATTACTTTAAGGAGGTCGCACCAGTGAAGCAAATGCAATATGTGGTCTGGAAGCATGGCCGCCTGATTAAGACAGGAAAGTAACGTTTATTACCTCAGACCCAACAAATACAATCCAGTGAAAACATTCTATTGCTGCTCGATATTCCATGATTACTTGAGTTAAACCCTATGTAATTTTTTCTCTTTCCGCTTTCAATCCCAGTTTTCTCCGATCCTGTACAGCTCGGTGCAGGTGTCCACAGAAAGTGTGACATATCCTGCGCTTTTCCTTTCCTGACAACTGATTCTTAAGGTCAGAGACAAACTCCAAGCACACGAATAGGGTCGCCTTCTTGTATAGCGGATAGATTTGTATAGTAGATCTTGTATAGTAGATAGCGGAAGGTATAGTAGGTTTAATACAACTGCCTGTTGCAAGACGCCGCAAACACTTCGAAAACTCGACACAAGAAAAAAGCGGTCCCAGCCCGGACGCTAGGCTTGTACACATGATGGGAGCAGAAAGGAGTATACATGCTCGATGACGTAAAAATAAGCATACCCGAAGTGTTAAAATTCGACTAACCTTACTTGAAAAGAAAATCGAGGTTTACGCGTGGGACCTTAGCCAAGAGCAGTGGTATCACACTTGCGACCGCCCAATGGGCAACTGGGCAATAAGAACATATGGTTTCTACTTCGGCATTTACTCGATCCTACGAGAATTAAGGTGAATACCCCAGACACCTACATAGGATCGCGCAATCTTGCAGGGCATCGGCGAAGAGCTCTTGAACGCAATAAAAGATCAGTACATTAACACCTCCCAGGATATACCCACGCCAGATGGGTACTCAGGATTGGATAATCATTGCATGGATAGCGTTTTTACCGTAGCATAGATCAGATCTGCTCTTAATCATATTAACGCCACCTAGGCACCAGGGGAAGACTGCATCACCAATAAGATGTTGGGAAACTTAGAGAACCACTCAGTGGAGGCTCTTACAGGTCTTTTCAAAAGGCACTGGACAGAGGGCAGCGTTCCTAGGATGGAAGCGAGTTAGGATGGAAGCGTGCGAACGTCTCCATCCTAACTCACCTCTCACTAATGAACGCAGGCAAACGGACATATTATATCGCTACCTTTCTGAACGGGACTGAAGCGTGGCCCGCATGGAGCGTTTTTTGCACGCGAAAACGCGTCGCACGCCCGACGCCCGCGCCATCGACGATTTCACTCCCACATGGTCAGCAGCCGAGCGGCGTTTTTTTTTTTGCCGCCCAGTTGCGCGACGTGCGCGCCCCCATCCGGCCGTGCGTCGAGGTCGCGCATATCTTGTTTTCCCTGTCGCCGCGAGCTTCAAGTTGTGGTTTCCTCTCTTTCTTCTGGGTCAGGTGTGTCAAGAAAACAGACACAGGCATCACTTCCAACAGCTATGGATCTAAATGCAGAAGCCATAGCACAAGGGAGGTATCTGAGGTCCGCTGGCAAGGCTAGCAGCTCATAAACAACCTCCGAGCTCAGCGTAAACACTCGTGGCCCCAGCGGACGGCCCACCTTCACCGAACTCTCACCTAAAAACCTAAAAACCTAAAAAAAAAAAGGAAATGCACGGTGCCCGATGCCCGGACCCTGCTGTCGTCGCCTCGTGCGCGGAGCGACTGCGAAAGACTACATTGCTGCTCGGCCGTTTCGGCCGAGAAACCCGAAACCCTCGGCGCCGTCGGAGCGCCAAACCCCCGTCGTTCTTTCTACTCTCGCGAGCTTCTCTCTCTCTCTCGGCCGGCGTGGGCGTGGCTCCAACCGGAATCACGTGACGGCTGCTCCGGCTCTCATTGGCCCTCTGCCGCTGCCGACTTCCGGCGTCGGTGCGTCGTCGGCGTTTTTATCTGTTCAGCCAGATCCCGACGATTTGGCAAAATCGTCCTCTCCGGCGGCAAAAAAACGCTCCGCTGCCGTCGACGTCGGCGAATCGCCCGGAAAAACGCTCCATGCGGGTCACGCTTAAGACTACCCACAATTTCGGGAAGAAAAGTAGCGACAAAATTACACTAGGGACGAGAGTAACACCGCAAGACTCTGTACTTCCATCTTTTTTCTTGAACGTCACTATGAGCGGCCTCCCACGTCTGTTAGATGCTATTTCACACATACATCATTCCATAGACGCTTATGAAATCACCATATGGACCAATTTCGGCTTCCATGGAGAGATTACAGAGCATTTACAACGAGCTATCGACGCAATACAGTATTTCGTGTAGGAAAACGGCTTCAAGTGTACACCGCCTAAATCTGAACTCTTAGCCATAAGGAACAAAAAAGCCTCACAGGCAGAACCCGATTCTCGAGAGCCCATCCAGTTACGCATTCGCAACCATACAATACGCCCGGTAGCCAAGATCAGAGTTCTCGGAATATTGATTCAGAATAATATGCAGAACACAGAAGCTATACACCGTCTATGCGTCACGGCGCCCCAGTTAGGTGGGCTGGTAAGGCTCATTGCCTCCAATCGTAGGGGTATGAAAGAAGCCACCTGTGCAGGATCATGTAAGCCTACACGATAAGTGCAATACGTTCGCCTGCCCGTACTATCATCTGAATCGCAAGGAAGAAGATGCACATAATAGCCTAAAAAAACAGCATACAAAGCGGCCCTTGGCTTGCCGGTATATGCTTCTCGGATCGAACAGTGCAGTTGCGAAATTTTAACACGCTACCCGAGCTTATTGAAGCCCATAACACGGGTCAAGTGACCCGCTTGTCGCGCAGCGCCTAATTCTCTACAAGCTCCCCATGCACACAACTGAGGAGCTGTGTGCAACATCGCATTTATCGTTTGACATCACTAGTAGGCTAGTTGTTAAGCCAAAAGCCAGAAACATGCTACCAGACAGACATGATACCCGCAGGAATACAAGAGCTCAGACCCTTGAGAAACAGTACGAGAACAAATCAAAAGTAAACTGTGTGGATGCAGCTTACCTCATCAGAAACGGAGCATATGTGGCATGCTACCAGACAGATATGATACCCGCAGGAATACAAGAGCTCAGACCCTTGAGAAACAGTACGAGAACAAATCAAAAGTAGCGTGTGTGGATGCAGCTTACCTCATCAGAAACGGAGCATATGTGGCATGTATGGCCACTCCAAAGTCAGCCTTCATTAACGCCATAACCTTTCACGCTAGCTCCATACTCGAGGCATAGACAGTAGCTATCGCACTGCCATCGCTGATGCCCGCACCGAGAGCGACTCAAAGAGGACCGTTCAAAATTTCGCTAAAAGGTCTGTAAGCGCGCTCGCAAAGCGAATTCTGCCCAACCGAACTCTCAATCACAACATCGATCTCGTATGTCTAACCCGAAGCTTAATCAACTGAAAGGCGAGTGATCTATCGTGAACGGCCGGGCCCGGCCAGGCGCCGCGCAATTAAGCGGAAAATTACAAACCTATCGCGAGTTAAAATGCACGTACTCCGTCCCTCACCCCGATCTCGACCGGGCGCAAGCCACGACACTCAGGCGCCTACACGCATTGGCCATTCTTTGCCCCTAGTGATTGTATTTAATTACGAACGGTGATTACAGCCTTGCATGCCGGCACTATGGTGACAGGACACACGTCAGCCAAGATCATATACTATGGCAGTGCGCCAGCAATCCCCCTTTAACGACACTCTTGCAGTCCATTAGTGGAGGAAGGGGACAAGTTATTGGCAAGCCCAAGTTAAACAACTCAACTTGCCTTCATCATGCCAGCTCAAGAGGTCACACCCGACAGTAGGCTACCCTGGACTCCCCTAGTCCAAACTAATCCCTTTCATTTTGTGGCAATAAAAGCTTTTACTACCACCCCCCCACTTGGCTTGTCGTCGCATCCACTGGACGTAGACATTAGTCTTATAAATATTGTCTACATATCCTTGATTTTACATTTATATTTATGGCTCTAAATAAATAACTATCCACCCTATCAACATATTGTTTTTTTTTTTTTGCAGCGTCCTAATATTATCCTGAATCGATAAAAATCTTTACTTTTGCCCTAACCCTTCTGTAAACTACGCGACGGCTGAGGACACATTTTACGTGCACGACCTTGCCGATTGGGCCTATAAAGTCTTTCGCCTTATTAAAACTAACAAACAGCCTTACGTTGGATGATTTCAAGAATAGTAAAGTTCCCTCTCATTTTGTCGTAGTAGGGAAACAAGCGAAAGAAAGATTCAGGTATGTTAGAAACATGTTGGCTCCAAATAAGTTTATTTGCTAGCATGACTCCAAGCTGTTTACTTTTATAGGCTCCAGTTAGCTAGTGAGAAGGAAGACTGCTGAAATGAATATGTTTCTCTTATAGGTTCTCTTCACTCCGATCAGTTTAGCTATGGTGCTTTCTAGGTCCCACTCACTCCCCAACACGAATATTTTGTCACATGGCGATGACAGCTGCCATAAAGGACAAAATAAACAGAGATATAGGACCGGCATAAACATTTTTTGGGCTAACTTGCGCCCGCAAAGAAGCTTAGAATCGCGGCGGAATCGATAACAACAGTTGTGCTCGGTGTTCAGTGCTCGGTGCTCGGCGGTCGTCGGACTAAGAATGCCCGTTTCACTCGTCAGCGCTTCATTTAAAGGAGGCGAAGAAACATCCACAGAAATCTGTAAACGGCTATTAGCTTAACCTGCAACATTTTAGAAACACACGCGCGAGGCTGGACGCCTTCAAGATACATCTCGGCGTACCTTCCGCTACGAAGAGGAAATGATAAAGGAGCCCCTCGCGACAATTACCGAGCATGAACAAACAGATTACATAATCGACCCGTGCGCTACCGTCACAGGGAGAAGGCCGCATGTCACCGGCTGATAAAAAAAAACAATAGAGATTTGATTGGCTCATGTGCATTAATACTGCAGGGGTTAAAGGGCAATTGATCACTATGGCTGTTAATCGCCAGATAAAGAAGGCGTCGTTTTCAAAAACTTGATTTGAATTTGGTCAGTTATTGCAATGATAATATCATAAGGGAAATAACAATGGCCTGAGCGCACTTCTTTGCAGTTCTCCTGATTGACTGGAAAAGGTTTAGGCAAATGATTACCAGTTAAAACAGCATGAGATCTGCAGATCAAGTACAAGGAACCCAGAACATACATTATGAAGTTTTAAAGGAGAACCAGGCGAATGTTGTAATTTGGCTTAAGATATGAAATGAGGTCATCTACTTGTCTAAAATAAAAAAAATTAACATCAATTTTACATTATTTGTCTGAAACACTTCGTATAGTTAAGGATAAAAGAGGTCACCTGAGGTACAGCTTGTATCACTTCCGAAATTGACGTAAAGCAGTCGCAGGACATTATATTAAAAGAAGAATTTAGGTATTTGATTTGCTACAATTTGTTCAATTGGTTCACAGAACCTTGAACTACTAGAAGTCGGACAATAAATAGATACTAGAAGTTCGTGTACTACAAGTGCGTGGCACAAGGCTTGCTTTTTTGGAGTCACAAGGAGGATTACTTGATGATATGAAACTAAAAATGTGGAAAAGTTTAAGCATAGGCGCACAAAAAAAGTGGTATTCGCCCAAGTCCACGTGACGTGTTTGTTTATGGTTTACGCTTATAAAGCCTTGCTTTAGGCGGGCCAGCTTGGCCAAAGGTAGCTTGTCGGATTCGTTATATAAAGGTACAGGGTTCGATTGTCATTTCAACGTGCCACCTCAAGAGAGCCACCCGAGTTGACCACTCAGCCATGTCATCTGGTATCGTGACATCCCATAAGCGGCCAGCCAATGAATACCTGGCTATGCAACGAGCCAACTATAAATTGGCATCTGAGTGCCTGTCATTTTTCGGGCATAACGTTTCGGGTTTCGGGCATAACCCACTGGCGGCAGGCGAAGTCTCTTCCGGCTAACAGCAGGTCACCGGTGACATAGGCGGCTACTCAGCAGCAGCCACAGCTGAAGTTCCGGTTGGCGCTTCTGAAAGGGGTACGTCCATGATAGGCGGTGACTGCTTTCCGTAGCGGTATCATTTGTACCATTTATTCCACCCCACCCACAAAGGGAGGCATAAGCTCGTGGCATCCTCGACAATTTCGAAGCGTTCCACGTTTTTCCATCATCAAGGTGGAAAGACGATTGCCCCTGCAATCTTAACACTTTTCTTGGGCTTCTAAAAGCGAAGTCACCTTTAAAGGCAGTTGTAGGTCTCCGCACCCGTACAAGGTTACCAACTTCCACTTTGGTTTCTCTTGCGGCTCTTCGAGCGTCTAGCTGTGTAGAGTTTACTGGATTGTTGCTTTTGCTTCACCCGCTCGCGTAGGCGGTGGAACTTTGCACTAGGGTCAGTCGTAAATATGGCTGACGGGTACCCAACCACCTCAAGCAGAGTTCTTGGAGACGTCCATGCAGGAGAAGTGCTGGGGTAACTGCAATTGTAGCATGCGGCGCGAAACAGTAAACGCACAAGTATTCTGCTATCGTTTGGCGTAAGGGACGCTGCTCGAGTGTCGCTACTTGAACAAAACTGTTCAAAACTCTGTTAAACCGTTCTGCTTGACCGTTTGCTTGGGGGGTAGTATACGGACTAATGCCGCAAGCGGATGCCGCGATCCAGCAGAAAAGCTTGGAACGCTCGAGATGAAAACTGAGGCCCGTTATCCGAAACAATTTCTTCTGGGTAACCTTCACGTGCGAACACTGACACCAAGAAGCTTGTGACTGTGCGTGTTGTGGCTTGGTTGCGAAAGTATACCTCAGGCCACTTATAAAAGTAGTCGACCAGCGTGACTGCATATCGGCAATAGTTTGGCGCTCTCTCATACGGGCCAACAATGTCCATTCCCAGCTTTAGCCACGGTTCCATTGGTAATGGGACCGTGTTCAGTGGTGCAGCCATAACCTTCGTGGTTTTGTCCGCAGCCTGGCATATACTACATGTCTGGATAGCTAGCTCGACTTACCTGTCTATGGCTGGCCACCAAAAGTTTTCTCGTAGACGTGTTTTCATTTGTACAATTCCAGGATGAGCCTGATGAGCAGCGGTACTCATCCGCGGTATACGTGATGCGGAAACCACAAGGCGTTCGCCACGCAAAACCAATTTGTCCACCACTGAAATTCATCGCGAAGTTCGAAGAAAGGTTGAAGCTCACCCGGCAGAGATTAGTGCGTAGGCCACGACGATTCAATGTAGGTCATGATTTGTTGCAGTGTACCGTCTTCCGACTGGGCCTGTTCAAACTCTTCCCTGGTAATGCAAGAAGATACAAGGGCAACTGATACAGTTTAATTTGGTAAAGTCTCTTCTTCGTGAAGAGATGACGCAGGGAGACGAAAAAGTACATCTGCTACTCGATTTTTCGAACCCTTCTGGTACTTTACTTTATAGTTGTACTGCAGTAGGCGCTTCGCCCACCGTTTTATCCGCAAAAGACGCCTTATTGGCCCTTGAGTAGACAGCAATGCAACCAAGGCTTGGTGGTCAGTAAGCAACATGAAATGGCGTCCACATGAGTAAACATGCCACCTCTCGCACGCCAAAACGCACGCAAGTGCTTCGCGTTCTCCTAGTGAATATCTCCTCTCTACGGATGAAAGCGCTCGAGATGCAAAGGTGACATTGTGCAGTTCCTCTCCATCCACCTGTTGGAGAACCTCTCCAAGCCCACAGTCAGAAGCGTCAGTGGAAACAACAACGGGAAGAATTGCATCGAACATCCGCAGAAATGTGCTGGACGCAAGGGCCTCTTTGATCTTCCGAAAACTGGAGCCTACCTCGCCAGACAAAACAAATGATTGCCCTTTTCGAAGAACACGCATCAGTTCAACTATACCGGCAAAGCTGGAAACGAATCTAGAGCAGTACTGTACCACTCCAAGGAACGATCGAAGCTGGCTGCATCAGTGGGTGCCGGGGTATCCTTGATGAAAGCAACCTTTTCCTTCAGTGGAACAATACCACTTGCTGTGATTCTGTGACCCAAAAATGAAACTTCCTGCGTATCGGAGATACATTTCCCGTTCAACTTGAGTACTGCCTCGTTAATGCGTTTAACTACTGCTGCAACGTTATCTATGTGCTCCTGCAGGCCCCGCCCGAAGACTATAATATTATCTATAAAGAAAAGCACGCACTTACATCCCTGTAGGATTTTGGACATCATACTCTGAAATGCAGAGGGCGCGGAAGCCAGCCCGAAGCACTCTCGTGCAAACCGAAAGAGGCCTTAGTCAGGTAGAAATGCGGTAAAGTCGCGACTCGCAGGGTGACGCGTGACCTGGTGGCAAGAAGATGCGAGGTCTAGCTTAGAAAAAATTTGTTGCCCCACTAGACTATGCAATAACTTGTCTGTATGAGAAAGGGGAAAGCTGTCTGCTACGACAGCTTTGTTTGCTTGTCGAAGGCCTACACAGAGGCGAATACCCCCCTCTTTCTTTTTACCGACCACAATGGGTGACACCATTCAGATGCCTCCACCCTCTCTATCACGTCCATATTTTCCAACTGACGGAGCTCGTCTGAGATCAATGGTCGAAGTGAGAGCGGAAGGCGCCGAAATTTTGATTGGAATGGCTGCACTGTGGATTGCAATTTGACGTGGTGCAAAAAACCTTTTCTGAGGCCAAGGCCTGGATCGAAAGAGATCCGAACTCTTCAACTAATTCCTTTGGAGGTTAATGTCCTGCATGCCTTTGGTCGGGTCAGAGTGCTGTTCCCTTCGAGAATCAGACGTTAGCGTCGTTTCAAGGGATTGAAGGGATGACCCATCAATCTGTAGACCGAACGCCTTGATGGCATCGATACTCAAGAGTGAGGTGCCTTGTTCCAGAACATAGAAAAGGCTTGTTGTGCCAGCTTTGTACGTAACGTCAGCGAAGAAACAGCCGCGAACCGGAATTTGCGATTTTTAACCTTCTAGTAACCGAACTGTTGGGGCAAAAAGTACATGGTCTACAAATGCTGCTTGAAAAGCTCCTGTGTAACAATAGAAATAGAAGACCCAGAATCTACAAGGAAAGTTATGTCAGTACGGCCAATCAAAACTGGGATGTGAACTGCCGAGCAAGCGGCCGTGGTCACAGCCAGAATGCTCAAAACTTCCTCGCTAGAAGAATTTTGGCTGTCTACCTCACGAACCGGAGCGGAGCCCCGTTTCTTGCAAGCAGAGCAGAACTAACCCATGACACCGCAAGGGTAACAACGCTTGCTTTTGGCTGGACAGCGAAATGGTGCCGCATTGTGCTGAGACGAACCGCAGCGATAACAATGTGATTGGCGGCTGTGTGACTGCTTCGAACTCTCGTCCAAATCTGCTTTGCGCATAGGCGTATTTCCGCGAGTATTTACACGTCCAACATCTGCAGAAAGAAATTCTTGCAGATCATTGTACGCCTGCTCAACTGCCTTGCCAGGAGCAGAATTACAGACGGCTCACACTCACAATCACAATCTTCCTATTGGACAGCGGCAACACGGCGGGAGTGGCCTTTCTTTTGGTCATCGACGTCTGCTGTTTACGCCATGAACGCACTTGAAGTGATGACGTTGGCCACGGGCTAATTGTGAGCGGGGGTTGTGAGCGACGTCAGCTGCTCGCAACTCCTTTGTGAGCGCTCACAAAGGAAAAATGGTGGCGATCTATGCGGCAGCCGGAGTTCTCGTGAGGCGGTAGCGGCGGCGCCCAGACGCGATCATTGGCGAAGAATGGTGTACGAAGACTGACGTGCTGGGCGAGATATTTCGACGCATGTTGCTACTCGAGAAGGATATAGTACAGTGACTGTGCGACGCGATGAACTGATATAGGTGTGTGCGGCCGAGCGCGCTGTCTTTGCGGCGGAAGATGATGTATGCACTGCGCTTTTTCCGAACTGCTAGTGGCTTCCAAGCCGCTACTGGCAACGAGGCGAACATCGGCCTCGCGCAGCCGACAGTTTGAAAGCGTGTGCGGTGCGCAGCTAGGGCGGCGGCGAAGAAAGGCTTCCTTCGTCACGGCAGCATACCCGAAGTCGGCGGGTCTGTCGACGGCACATTGGACGTCTACGAATAGCCTTGTGATGTCCCTGTTTTCAGATATGAGATGCCAACATGATTTGGGCCATCAACCTCTCTAGCTGGGATCTTGGCATGATGCTTTCTTCTGGCGGCATTCTTGGCTGCACACAGTCATGACACGTCGAGGCAGGCCTGCTGCGAGAGGTCGAATTCACGACAGTGAGCCGCGCTGCTCTTTGCAAGGTAAGTTACGGTAGGCTTCACATGCCTCACATGTATTACCGTTCTTGGGCTTTTTAAACGCTGAAACATAAGACACGTAGTACATCGTTGAAATGCCTACGTAAGAAACTAAGATGGGAATGCGTGTGTTTGATGCCTGTATATAGTAGGAATGGGGCGTCATTTCTGCCCATATGAAGTGCAAGGCTGTCCTTACAGCAGTGTTCCTGAAACGTTCAATCATTCATTGTCTGCACGCCCATGAATGTCATCATCAGCACAACCTGGCAATGAGCTACTTGATGCGACTATTCCATTGTCTCGGTAAAGCTTTTAAAGTTTATGAGGCTGTTGAGGTCGTCAACGACGAAGAATGTGCTTAATAACGTGCCATTTTCGGTTATGCTGGTGAGACGGGCACCTGTTGGAGGCATATCTGCCAGTGCCATGGAATCCCGGTCCGGACTCTTCATAACGGTTATAGAACAAGGTATACACCTCCACAAGGTAATGGTGGATAACTGCATCGGCGTGCTGAAGAGCCGCTTCCGGTGCTTGCAAAAATACTAGACGCTCCTCTACCAGCCAGAGCGTGTAGAATGTGCCGTATTGCATAACATTCTTGTATATCTTCCTGCCTGCAGACGAGGAGGGTGCTGCTGGCTTGTACAAGAAAATGTCAGATCTATTAATACCTTTGTGTGGGCGAGTCGGTGAAGCATCGTGCAGAACAGGAGCGCAAAAAACAAGGACGCAAGGAACACATGGAAACAGGACTAGCGCAGTCCTGCTTTTATGTGTTCCTTGTTTCCTTGTTTTTTCTGCTCCTGTTTTGCACGATGGGTCACATCTGTGTACCGGCTACTTGGAAGTGGGATCACTAATGCCATGCATACCTCTGGGGAAAAGCCATGCAGAATCATGTTGTGAGCCTGATCCACAGAACCTGCCACCAGAGGCTGGCAGAGCTGCCCATGGTGCGGCAACCGCTGCCGCGTCAATCACAGCACAGCAATCGGCTGTGATATACACATAGCTGACCAACTCATCACAGGCAGCCAAGTGCAGCGTCTTCTCGTTTCATGTCTGTGTCGGAACCTGTTGTTATAAAGATGCATTTTCTCGAACCGTGCGTTAAAACACCTCATCTGTCAAGTCAACAAGTCAAATTTGTCTTCGTTCACCCCCCTTCACTGCTGCTTGCCACCGTGCATGTTGGTGTTTGTGTGTGCGCATGTGTTTGAGTACGTAATTAAAGTGTTTCACAACGAGGTAGCAATTGCGATGCCTATCGAAATGGGAAAGTATCACAGAAGTGTTTTTAAAGGCACGTGTATCCACTGTGCACCTTTGTGTTCCTGCATCATTTCACACGCTTGAATATGCAGCAGCGAAACCAACTGCCTGCAATAGCATTGGAAGTTATTTGCACGGGGTGCACAATTGTGCTACACAGAGAGGACACACCAAGAATAATTTTAGAGCCTGTAAGCTGGCACAGTACTCATCGCATGTCTGACACACTTCAGAAGCAAGAAATGAAAGTATTGCGCATAAAACTGCGACACAGAGGCAAGACACAAAGGAATAGTTGCTTAAGGATTACAGGCTTGCATAGTAGTTGTCATGGGTGTGGCACATTTCAGAAGCAGGAACTTAGCAGAGCAGAAAAATGACACAAGTAGTGCTATGTACAATGTTTGCATAGGGCAGTCTCCATTAGTGAGCCTTTCAGAACTGCAAGCCTGCATATACTGTTAGGATGCATAGAACGCATTTGCTTAATGCTAAACAGTGTAAAGCTGACGAAATTGAATGCATACTATTGAGAGTTTTAGTGCTCATAGTAATTGTAGCATAAGTAGAAAATCCCATAGGTATACAAACTGGTGAAAATATCACATATGCATCAAGCAAATGGTGTGTGGGCACAAGCTATCGCTCAAAAGCAAAGCAACCCAGTCATGAAGAACAAAGAAAAAAAATACAGAGCACACTACAATGAACGCTACATCGAAAGCCCTGTCACGGTGGCACTGCAGTGAAGGAAGGCACAGATGATCATGCAACCACGGAGCTTCATTTTGACCTACACTACATGCTTCACAGCCGTCTTGTGTTTTCTGAAGAGAACCACAGAGCCTGCACGTGGCACTTTCAGCACTTTTCTCATCGAAACTAGTGGGCGCCGATAGAAAACACCTCCGCAAGTTGTCTTTGTCCATTTCCGTGTCAAGCGCCACATGCAATTTTATCACTGCAGGCCCTGAACTTCGACTGCATTCTATCAGATTTTCAGCATGCTCACTGCACCAGCACGGTACTTCAGTTTCAGGCGACACTAAAAAAGCAGCATCTTTTCGGGTAATCAGCTGTTAGCTTGCATGCCGCCATGTGCACGCCATTGCGCCGCCGGCGCACCCTCGCGGCAAAGAAAGTTACCTATATAACAAGTATAATTACGAAACTAAGAACGTATCTACTTGAGCTTAATATTATTCAATATTGAAAATAATACCTTGCCAAAATAAACCTTTGTTTGTTTTATTCATTGCGTAATAATTGCGTCGTGTTACAAAAAGTTAGGAGACGGTCCCTGCTCAGTTTTGTGCCACACTGTGGCAACAGCGTTTGCCGAGGATTCGGAATTACCGGGGCGGAGCTGCGCGAGACGTCCCTGGTAATTGGACGATTTCGTACTTCGTCACGATTGACGCCTCAAGGCTGCGTCACGGCTTCGTAATTTTGACGTCACGCTCACAAACCTGTGAGTCGAGTCCGTAATTCGGCCCCAGGAGTACCGCTCTAGCGAACCAGAGAGACGATTCTTCAAAAAGAAAACGTTCGCGCAAGCTGCGAGACGAAATACCCGCAAAGAACTGGTCACGCAGCGAATCTTCCTCAACAGAAAACGAGCATGTAGCAGAAAACTCCCGTAATGCAGTGATGTACTCATTCACTGATTCACGAACTTGTTGGACGCGCCTACTAAAACAATGCCGTTCGGCAAGAACATTGCTTGTTGGCGAAAAATGAGCATGCAGAGCGGCCACTGCGATATCATAGGATGATACTTCAGGCCTTGCGTCGCATTCGCCCGATGCTTTATCACTAGCAATTTGCTCACCGGGCTTCATCATCATCCTCAGCCTGACTATACCCACTGCAGGGCGAAGGCCTCTCCCATATTTCTCCACTTAACCCGGTTCTGTGCTAGCTGCATCCACTTGACCCCTGCGAACCGGGCATGGCGTTGTCCAAAGATGGGAGGTTGCAAAATATGCGCTGGCCCTTTACGCCGAGACTGTGAAGAAGTATGTATTGCGACGATCCGGCGTGCAGTCGGAGGAACCCGAAGCAAGCAGGTAGTTCTCGAAAATGCGGAACCATTGCGGCCACGCAACAGCAGGTCGCCCAGGCGCGGGCAAGAACGGGGGTGGCGGCGCGAGTCCCGAAACACTCGTGGCGCCGGAGAGCAAGCGGCGAAAGTCACGCCCCAGAAATTATCTCATCCTCGTCACCAATGTTGTAGCGGCGTGTGCCGCAGATGTACACGGACTGCCAAGCAACCAAGAAAATCCCCTTTATTTCAACATGCAGTCACTTATATACACAGAGCGACACTGGTGCCTCTGGCGGCCGGTGATCACAAACTCGAACCGAAAACAAATATACAACAACTACATTTATTACTGCAATGTACTCAGGGCCTATATACTAAATGTGAAAGATAAATGACGAATTAATCTCTTTGTCAAGAATTATTTCGTGCAATCTGGCATCTTTTGACTTTGCACTACAGTCGATCCCGGATATATCGAGCTTTCAGAGGAGCTCTAAACAGTTCTATATAATAATTATTTCATATACATACAACACGCATTTTTTAAGCACATCTAAAGTTCAGAAGTGAGAATAGGGTGTATCCATATCCTTTGTGAAGCGATGGACTGCCCACCGCCATACTGGCAGCCCAGCAGCGAAGCGCCCGCGCCCACCTGGCGTCACAAAAGAGCCGCATTGAGCGCACCCCTCCGTACCGCTCCATGGACGCGGGCGCGTCTTCTAAATATTTCGCAGGCACAACTTTGTCCGTCTCTGTTCGCGCTGCTCAAGCCTTGCAGCTGCATCTAGCGCCGCTTGGAACTATGTCCATTTTGGGTAATGCTCACATAAAAGCTAGTGCGGACGGTGCCTTGGGAAAAGCCACCGCTTCTCGTACAATGTATATTTTTGTTACTGGCAGACTGTGAGAGTGATTGGTATTCAGGTGATATAGAGTGCGGCTGACTTCGTCTTTGTCAGCAGTGAAGCAGGCCACGTGAGAGCAGCCGCATGCCTTCGGTCAACACTAATGGCTTCACCGTATAGTGATTTTATGCGCCGCACGCATGCTTCCCAGCATGGCAGCATTGTGGCTTTAAAAAGAAGCACGCAAGACAGCGTGCCGTTTTCAAGCGAACTGGACGTTCAGCTCTCCAAGCGGTTTCACAGGTCAACCTTTACCAGCAGGTGCCCAAGACTACGCCGCCGACTCCGGGTCAGCACGCGAAAATTGATGTGGCGCCATCACTAGGAGATTAGCACTTTACAGGTGACAGGCTTGAAATTCATTGTATCTAACCTTCCACTGAACGGGAGTTCCATAAATACAAATATCATGCAGTCCTACCCTTTTGCATGAGATTTTCGAATTCTGAAAGATTGATATAAGCAATATTGCGATATATCTAGGTTTGGCACTCCGGGATTGACCGCGATGAAAATTTGTAATAGAGGATCAAATAAAGGTTTACTGGTTAAACGAGTATTACAGTCCACCTAGACGAAAGGTAACCCGCAAGGACATCCGGCAAACGGGACCAAATAGAGGTGTTTCTTCAAGGTGGAGCCTAGGTGTCCTATGAATATTTTAAGCTACCGCACACACAATATTTTGTTTACTGCAATGTTGTTTACTGCAAGAGAAAGTGACGCAGCCACTAAATATGAGACCAGAGTATTTAGAGATGGGTAAAGTAATGTAAGCGAATGTGCGGTCGACATAAGAAAAAAAGATTAGCCGAACCTCAGCCATCGATGGAATATCGAGAGTTAGCTGTAGAAATTTTCTTTTTTTTTCATTTTTGGCGCCAACTAATTTAGCAGGATTCTGTTCTCGGTCCCCACGCAAACCATGTTCGTCAGGTAACCGTTGGTCCCGATCATTGGAAGCTACCCGGCCGCGGAGATATAACGCTGACGCACATGGTCTGGTGCCTGGCTCCTCTTTCATCATCGCGTGGCAACGAAAGGCGAGGAATGCATAGTTTATGTACTCTAGGCAGGGACAGACTTTGCGCAGAGCTTGTTGGAATACAAATAGCACCATGTAGTGAATACACTCTGCACTAGTCTGGGATAACAACTCTGTTTATATCCGGATCACATAGTCTATATCCATTTGTGCTATATCCGGCCTACTAATTTGAACGTGCGAGGCAATGAAAGTGCGAGCCACATTTAGATAGCAATTAGTGCATCGAAAACGACAAATTGTTAGTCACCATCGGAACCTCCAATGACAAATCGTAAGGCTGTAATAGCCGTGTGAAGATAATCGGGGAGAGTGGTTTGGGAGAGAAAAGGTCGCTTTGCGATGCGCCCGCCGTAGACTAAGCACCGACTCAGCTAGCAGTTTTGTGTTCCGTGACCTGCCAGATCATTTCACGCCACCCTGAACGTTTGATCTTTGCCAAATAGTTGGCCCATATATTTAATGCAAATGGTGGTACTAACGAGTTCAACCTCGATGCCTGCCAGACTGGGTTGTGTAGATGTGTGACTGAATTACAGTTCATATGTGTACTGAATCATTGGAGTGAAATTACGCTTTCTCAAAAGGTTGTGTGTTAATGCGGACGACTCTCGCGTTCTCCGCTACAGACGAAAAGTCGTGTCCTACAATATTTGTTTTCCAGTGCCGTCATTCGGATTCGCTGAGCTGTTTCATGAAGTCGCAACCACGTGACCTTGGTGGGGAATTCCTACTTATTTCGGCATAGCGGATCTAAAGCGTGGGTCCCTCTGAGGCATGCTCAGGAGTGATCCACGGTCCACCTGCACGAGGCACGCTCGTGATTTGGAAGCCAAGGCTCCACAACTTCATGTAATGCCATGATCACCAGAGCGGTTGGAGACACATCTGCGCATGCGTCGTTGCCATGACAGCCGGTTGCGCCGAGCCGCAGGTGTGCGCTGCGTGCCGTCGCCGTTTCCACTGCTTCTCCCGCGTCGCCGGGAGTGACGCCATCACCAGCTGCGCACCCCACCTCACATGTCCTGTGCTCTTTCCGCAACAGAGAAATGCCGCGGTGCGTGCGTTCGCTTGTCAGATGAGCAACAGCCAAAGAACCAACCGATGTGCAAATAAAGCGCTTAACCACGTGCAATCAGGCGTAATGAAGCTTTAGCTTACACAATAGGTTTAACAGGAGCTCCCGATACTGCCTTTGTGTGACCTCCTACTGAATATTCACTCATGTACTGTTTATATATCCCAATAAAAAAAATCGTAAAAAATGTTCAAGCTATACCATCAGCAGTTTTTACCTCAGTCTCGACAAAACCAACGTCGTATTTTCTGGAGAGTGGTGCCATAACGCACTGTAATTTTAACTCGAACCAATGGTATAAAAAAATTATCTGTGGTTTAGCGCTGTTTAAACCTGGATAGAAGCGGCAGCTTCGTTTGCCTGGCTACGCCCGTGGCTGAAGTATGGCGGACACTTACTCTCCGCCTTTAAGCGTATGAGTCTATAGCGTAGGCTAGTCTACCAGCCCACATTTAGGGCCCTGCTTTAATCAAGCCGCGTTGACGTGCTTGCATGTCCTAGGAACAACGTGAATGCAAGGGTCCTGGCAGGCTGATTCTCATATCACCCTCCCATATAAAACGAGCAACTTGAGTTGGCAGCTCCTGCCAAACGTAATATCAGGCAACCCAACAACCAGTTAGTTCTCGGTCATATCAGCTGCTAGATGCCGCCTGCCACCGACCCTACCGACACCTACCGGCACTGACGCTGAAGGCTCTAGCTGTCTGGTGTACTGAAGCTTCCGCTTCAAAACCACTAAATGCGAGAAGTGGCGATGGTAACCGTAAGAGCTTGGTCCCATACCTTTGGAGACTATGACTGACTCGTGCTTTCCCCTGATGCTGCTGTTACACTGATGGGATGACAAATGATATAACGAAGAGATGTCCATTTCAACGCATCCTGAGATATTAGAGAACACGGCTTTTGGGCCTGTGTAAGAGCTAATAAATTATATGCCGCCGAGACCTTTTGCCCAGATAGCTTGACCTTACTGCGAAGCAAAAGATCACTAACCTGCACTCCAGCTACGTCAAAGCTTTGCATTGCGCTACAAAGTTTTAGGATTACCTGCAGTGTGGTTCCTGATCCAAACGGAACGAAATATTTCACGGTGCCAATAAATATTACATCTGCGTGAGATCTATGCCACAGACTCTCTGCTGTGCGCGCAGGGAGTCTGTTCACGTATTAAAATTAGAATAAAGTATTAGCCTGATTTCATATTCTTGGTAATCTGATTTTCTGCTCTAATAAAAACAGAATGTTTGTCCTAAAATAAACAATGAAGAAAATAAGGGAAAGGCTAATGGCCACTGGATCGGTAAACGTAATAACAGAGTATTTCTGTTAGATCTTATTACTGATAATGTTCTGAGACTGGTGTACTGACTCAGTGACGTTGGAGAATGGAGCGGTGACCAAACTGAAGGTTCGTTGGCGCTATATCTTGTTTCGTCAAGGTTCTCGATGGCGAGTACCCAGAAGAAATACAAGTTCACATTTCATGAATGTACGTGAAGCAAAGTACATATACTTATATATAGATTTACAATACCGGGAACTTCGTATGCACAATGAGAGGACAGGAAATTGAATGGATATAAGATTCTGTCGCGAAGAAACTGTCCACATTATGATTTGTTTAATTGCTTGTTTTAGAAGCCATGTTATCTATGAATTATATATGTTGATTATAGAACCCGCTAAGCTCACACATAAAATAACTTATAGCGTGTCTGTTTACTTCGAAGGCTATGCTAAGGCTGAATATTTATACTGATAAAGAAACCAGGCCACTTTTTCCGCGTCAATAAAGTCTGCTCCTTGAGTTATGAACAAAGAAGTAGTGCTAAATCTTGTAAATTTTACTTCACACCGGTTGCGATCCTGGCCTTGTGAAACACCATTGAATGAACACCCCTTTTCACGGTATCGGTGGGGTGAGAAGTCTTAAATATTATCATACTCTATATATTATCATACTCACATAGGGGAATTGTGGTTCTAGTTTGGCCCATTTTAGTTTGTAGTAAACATTGATTTGGTGTATCTTGCGGTGTAGGTTTTCTGTCCGAGTGAGTGTTGTTTAAAAACTCTTCCCCTATTTTCTTGAACTACGTAAACAAAAAATTGAAATCCCTTTTCTGAAATGACCGGAGGAGCAACTTCGAATTAGTAATTCGCACATAGGTAATTTTGTGTAGTTAACGGAGCTAACTTGCACAATCGACCGGAGGTAGCAGTTAGGGTCCTTGTTCCAGTTACACTATTTCGTTCTTTCTTTATCTACAGTTAGTATTAGGATATCAATAAATTTTATTCACATTTGTTAACTGAAATTTCTCTCTAATCACTCTGTATATACAGTAAGAGATACCTTTCGAGCTGCCTTGTCTGGATCATACGAGCATACCGTGGGAGTACTTCTACCCTTTCTTAGGAGCTTGACATTGAGCTTTATGAATGCAGCCACGAAAAGAGCATATGAGGAACGCAGAGCACACTAGTAGAGAGAAAACAACTATCAAATGAAGCAGCGAAACATCAGATGAAAGCCTGTGACAGCGCGCTAAAGTCCAAAAACAAACAAACAAAACCATCAACTGAGCAAAGGGATAGCATCAGGATCGTAAGCTGGCTTCTTCCTGCAAGCTTCTAGATAGCTGTCCGCTGATCAGGACATATGCCTATATCCGCGTAACGACTTCCTCATACGCAAATCAGCGTCTAAAAAGAAAGATGAGGAGAGGGGAGCGTGGCAATGCAGGCGCTTCAATCGCTTCAGCCGGGGGCCCGAGTAGTATATGAAATCCCTCGTTGCTAGTATTGTTAGAGCACCAGCTTATTCACTAGAAATGGGTAACATATATGAGAAGTTTTCCATGATACGAGACAATAGAAGCGGGAAAGTAGCACTGAGACAGGCTTAATAAATAAAGAGCCGAAAGTCGCATAACAAGCCTTCATAGGAAGATGCATGAAGGACGAAGTGAGCAATTCATTGAAAAGAGATCCCCCTTCGTCTCTGATGTGTATGATCAGGCAGGGGCGGCTGCCATATGGCATGGAGCGGCTTGGGTGAATCGGGCCACTTACAGTTCTGCGAAACATATATATGCCAGCATCCTCGATGATATAGCCATCAAAGCTAGCATTATTGGAAACAGAACTATTTTTGAGCGTTTTTAGTGCGAAATATGAATTTTATGGAGAACAATAGAGAAGGACGCACTGCATATGCAGAAGAGAAAAAAATAGTCGCTCTAATGCCGCTTGAAAAACAAATTGTTATTTTAGAGCAGCACGATGCATGCATACGAATGCATATATTTCATTCCGTATCTTGTCTTTGCTTCAAGTCTGAACTGCACGAGTTATAAGAGACGGAAAAGTTGGTGCCTTGTGTCGTTCCGGGCTGAACATTCAATCCACTCAATTTTTTTTCAATTTTTACATATTATTTATTATTATTTCAAAAATACTTGGCGGTCAAGGCAGGAGTGCATAAAATAAAATAAAAATTACAAAGCAGTAGCAGCAAAATAACAGCACAAAGGGTGATTACAATACGAGTACGTACATTAAGCAAGACCAACGGGGAGCAAAGAAAATACAAGCAAATCATTTAAGCTCGGCATATTCAAACAATATAACGTGCTTCATTTCCCAAACTGTAAAAAATATACGTAAGATATAAGCCTAATATATTAGCAATACGTGAGGCAGCGAAGAGGATCACACATATACTAAAGATTTCAGGAAAACCAGCCACTATTTGAAAACGAACGTTCTTTGAACGAAACAGATTGCATTTTATTTACAGTAATACCATCGTTAGCCGAATTTCCAAGGGAGGAGAACTGTATTAGATACTCTGGTAGACAAATCTTAATCCACCCTTTTTAAATATGTGGCGCCCTCTGGGAGGGATTGAAAATTCGTCTGCTACTGGTTGAAAACGTCCTTGGGATATGCAACCATCAGCGAAATGGCGTGTGTTCTTGACAACTACCGCCATCTATTGTATACGGCTGTCACGAATATTATCTACACATGGCCTCCGAGATTAGCTATGGCTGCGCCAATCGCGGAGACCAAGAACTGCGCATGCGCAGCTGGGGTTGGTGGTTTGTTTTCAACCAGGGTAAAGGCGCGCATGAGCAGATCGGCCTTGTGAAAAATGAGGATTATTTATAAGTAGGCCCAGAGCTTCAATTTTGGATTTGCAGCTGGTCACTATCAAAAGCCATATGACCTTTTCTTTTAATTTCCAATTGTAATTAGCTGAGGGATGTAAATCGATCGACTGTCTTCATTACTGGCTTAATTTTCACATCCTCTCTTTTGAAGCCAACCCCATGATATCAACCAATCACGTTACACAATAGCCGTGGCCTCCGCGAGTAGATGGACAAACTAGGTCACAGAGCACGTACACCACATCACGTAAAGAAATGAATGTAGCACATGTTTCAGAGTGGTGTTAAAGGTGGCCCTGATTCGGGCGCTGGGAAAACGTGCCACAAAAATACATGATAAGTGAGATAACAATTATTCATAACGATGGGTTTAGCCGTCAAGCATGATGCCTATAAGCGCAAGTGCGCACGAAATTATGAATTCTGCTGACGCCGGTTAATGAATAAATATAAAACGAGAACAAGGTGGTATTCCTTTATCACCGTATGCGCTGAGGGGACTGACACGCATTTTATATTACAAAAGACGTTTCTGGAAGCAGCCCCAAAAAAGGTCAATGGAACTGTGCGTTGCCGTCCGCGGTGACTGATTTGCTCAATGCGCTGGGAAATGAAGACACTGCCGTTCAATTTGTTCAACGCGTATTGCATGCAAAAGGAGCAATATCTTTTTCCACACATTTCAGCCACGGAATAAGTTTTGAAATTTCAATACCCTTTTAAAACGCCCAGCAATTTCATCATGGCCGTTTTGTAGTTTTCCTTCAGATGCAACGGCGTTGGGGTCCTACGAAGGCTGGCGCCGACGGATCGATCAAAGCTTTCTGGGTTAGATTGTCTCACCTATAAAGTAATGCCAGCATTGGATGTCACATAAGGGCTGTTATGAACTGCGTACCTACGGCAGAGAAAATTAATGGGTGTTGGCGGAGCCGAGCTACGCCGAGGTATTCGCGGCATGGTAGCGCCGTGCCTCGCTGAAGGTTTACCAATTGCAATCCAATACGTGGACACATTTCACACTAATGTAAAACGGGACTCATTCAGCTGTCAACGACTAGAACGGGACTGTCGCTTGCTACAGTGAAATGAAGACTATCTGATGTATTCAATGTTAAAAGGGTTTTGATTGGTTTTAATTACAGACTACTTAAAAATGTAATTAGGGCAGAAACGTATACCTGATGCTGTGTAAATATTCATGACTACCAACTTTTTATCCGCCACACAACAAAACCACAGCACTTCAGAAATATTTTTTTTTTCTTTGTAAGGACAGTCATTGAATCGCGCTTTCTTCCTGCAAACCTCGTCTTTCACCCTCGAGGTTCTCGAAACGTTTATGTGACGCCGTGAGCACGTTTTCTTCGCGCGGCATCGGCTCATTAACGACGTGCGCGAATTTCATGACATCTAGTCGTTTCAAAACCGCCATTTATCAGTGCTTATTAAAGAACGCCTGGAGCCCTTCACTACGACGTCTGTCATAGTCTGAGTCAGTTTGAGACGTTAAGCCTCATAAAGCATCATACAAAAACAATCAAAACCGTGATCAAAATGTTCTGTCAGGACAACCCCTCCTTTGAAACTGCTCAAGACTGCCTTTCATGAATTGGGAAGCAGATAAATAAACAAAATCACATAATTGTCTGCATTGTCTTTAATCAAGCACACATCAGTGAACGTAGTACGCGTGCGTCAAAAATTTTTGAATTCTTCAATGTTATGTCTCAAAATGCACAACGCTAATACCCCTCCCCCCCCTCCGGCCTTTATTTTTTCTTTAACAAAATTCTTTATGTCCTGAGACATTAAATAACGGTAATAGAAAGAACGCTTTCAAACTTACTATTAAGCAAATCTGCATAACAAACGGCCATAAATTAAAAACTTTGATAGGGAGAGCACAGCCACCTAACCTAGTTACATACTAATTCCATATACGAGAAAACTTGCAATGGCTTTTGGCGGCATTCGTCAACAATCATCAGTGTGAACGCGCGGGTTCTATAGCCCGATTCTACCTGTGGGAAAGTTCTTCCCCACAGGGAGTACAGCTACTCCTCATTTCCACTCATTCTTCGTTGGAGGCTGCATGCCGCACTGCTCCGCCCGTCGCGGTCAGAAATGGCTGGTGGATCTGGACTCTTGAACCAGCAGGGAACCACCGTGGAAATTTGTTTTGTTTAATAAAAATGTTTCCATTCAACCAGCCGCAAGTATACTCTAATGAAAAAACCGGGGGCGCGTGACTAATCGCCCTGTCTAGAGCTTCCATTATTTTAGTTATATTATTCCTTATTTAATTGTGAATAAAGAAGTGTGCAGGTGTTCACAAAATTTTCGTAAATGTTTGCTTACTTTCTGTGAAATTTGCGGAAAATGAATAGTAAGTAGTAGATTATTCCTATATTCTTGCTGCTTCTTCGCCAGACAAGTTGTAGTTTAATGCCAGGCAATTTTTTCTGTACTCTCTCTGCGTGGTGTACAATCGCAAGAACTGCAAAGTAGAAATCTGTACAATTTATTTAGCAGAGCACTATCAAGGGCCGGCATTTTAGCCTTTCCTCATGACTTTTGTGCGCTAAATAAAAAAAATAAAAACTTCGGAAATATTTTTGTTTTTTCTTTCTTTTTTTCAGTACATAGACGTTTCTCAGACTCTCTTATGCAACAGTGGGCGGCCACCGTCCTGGAATCCTGATGTAATTCAGGAAAACAACAAAGTTGAAAAAATAGTAAAAAAAACAACAACATTATACTCCACGTTTCTACCTGACGAAACCCTCGCCCTCTTGCCCCGTAGGTAATTGTCGACGCAACGTTCGACTGCATTTTTAATATCAGCTTTTTAGAAATGCTAAGAATCTAAATGAAGTGGTAATTGTGCAGGGAAGATAGTCATCACATCCAAGCAAATCATTTCTTTAACCACTTTAATTTAACCTAGTCTAAAAATAACTATGAGACGCAGTTATATAGGGTCTACCATCATGGGTGAAGAATTAGTGAGTGGCGCGAGGGTGGTACCGTAATAGAAAAAACGGCGAAGTCATCTTCCTCTGCGTGCTGCCACACAAGCAAGTTTGTTACTAAGGCTAACAAAGAAAGCTTTCATGCTAACTTTGCACGGGTTTGTCAAGTGATAAAGGTTGTTCTACGTAATGACAATGTAATCACAATTCGCAGTATGTATTTTACACCTATTTTTCTCGGAGTGTTTAAAAATATTTGTTGCTTTTGGAATTTGTTTTGTGATATCAAACAGACGAGATGAGAAAGCAAAAGAATTGCGAGCAACATGGACAAAGAGCACGCAATATTCCAAAGAAGTGTAAATATTTCGGTCATATTCCCAGCTTGATTCTGTGGCCAAAATTCTAGGGTTCGCAGCTGCGCCTGGTACAAAGTTCGGCATTTAAATATTTCTAAAGGACACCGATCAGACTTTCTAATCTCATTTTCCTCGAGTCTGACCTTCTAATCTCATTTTCCTCGAAACAATACATTTTTCTACAATGGTAGGGCCATAAATTTATGGAGGCTCCGTAATGAGGCTGGACACATACCGATAAGTATATATATCCGGCGCTCGCTTTCTGAGGGTTCGTTGCTTTTCACACCAGCAACTGAATCAGACGGCCCTAAAGGCGTGATATTCACTTTGCCTAATATGGCGCCAACCTGCACTTAGGCTTGAAATAAAACCGCTTTCTGTACCCGCTCTTTCGTTAACTAGACAGACGCAAATTTTCTGCTTCACCACCAGCAGCCCTATTGAAGGGAGGTCATAGCGACAGCCGAAAAGGACGCTTTTAAACGCGAGACAACAAAAATGCACTTCGAAGCTGCAGCTTGCCTTGAAAGCGTCAAATGTTTGGCGCTCAATTCCGACCAAGGTCTGCTTTCACATTGCTATCAGGCATAATTTTTATACGCTGAAAGAATACCGAATTAGTCTTCAGCACAATCGTGGAGCTCAAAACCTATTCTGTCTTAGGCAATGCTCATTGGGTAATGTTGGCTTTGTATTTTGTTTTTATATCAACACTATCTTGTGTCGCGGAGGTCAGGAGTTAACTGAAACTGATTTCCGGAGACCTGCAGATTGCTCACAACCTTTGTAAAGGCACCCTTGCAAGGAGAAGAGAAAGGAAACTGTGCGAGTTGTAGCGATATTTGTTTGTGCATGTTTTTTGCTTTTAAGATCATTATAAGCATTTCGGTGCATACCAATTTTCATTCCTGTATTTATTCTGTATATTTATGTAAGGGGGAGTTAATTTTGTTTCGAGTATGTCTCTGCCTTACAGTCGCACACGCCTCAAAGTGGTGCGTGGGACTGGAAAACAACCACTGCGACGCGTATTGCCAATCAATGAAAACTGCAGCAACGGAAGTGCCAGGTGACGTCACAAAAAATAAAACACAACAGAAGTAAATCAATAAAGCTATATGTTTTGTATTGTATACATTTATTTATTTATTTATTTATTGAACCTTACAGGCCCCGAAGGGCATTGTGTAAGGGGGGTTACAATATCAAGGTTAATGGCTGTAAACAAGGAGCAGACACTAGGTATTACATAATTTCAAACATAAAAGAATTCCCAACGTAATTATACATGGTCGCTACAGAATAGAGTACATACAGATGCATATAAAAATATGAGAGAAAACATTTAGAAAGAAAGGCAACATGATAATAGTATAACATAGGTCAATTGAACTAGCAATACAAACTTAACACTTTCTCACGGAATGAAGCAGGACTATTTATCGATGCAATTGAATCAGGAAGATCATTCCAGAGTGAAATGGCGCGAGGAAGTGCAGATGAGTTGAAAGCTTTCGTACGGCCAAAGATGCGAGAAAAACTAAGATGATTGTGCAAGCGTCTAGACGTGCGCAGTGGATTGCTTAGTGGCAGCGGCGAAGGCCTATCCGTATACACATACTTGTGTAACAAGCACAGAAGCGAAACTTGGCGGCGATTTTCTAGAGGCGGGAGAACATGTTCTTTTTTCATTTCAGACACACTAGATTGGCGGATATAGTTGTTGGAAATAAATCTGGCAGCTCTGTTTTGTATCGATTCTAATTTTATGTTCAGATAGTTCTGGTGTGGTGACCATATCGAAGACGCAAATTCAAGCTGGGAGCGTACATAGGTTATGTAAGCTAATTTTCGGACATGAGCGGGCGCTTTTTTAAGGTTACGGCGGAGATAACCAAGAGAGCGAGATGCTTTAGCACAGATGGAAGTGATATGTTCGTTCCAGGATAGGTTCGGTGTTAAAAGAATGCCCAGGTACTTGTACGACGATGTCTCAGACAGAGGCACATTATTTAAGAAGTAACAGAACTTGGATTGAGAACGTTTACGGCTGAAAGTCATTATTTTACATTTGGAGGGGTTAAGCGTCATGAGCCAGCTTTCACACCACCTAGCAATATTATTAAGATCCTGCTGAAGAAGGTGATGGTCATTAGTCGATTTTATTTCTCGGTAAATTATACAATCATCAGCAAACATACGGACAGTGGACGATGTATTAGTTGGGAGATCATTAATATAAATAAGGAAGAACAAAGGACCGAGAACGCTGCCTTGAGGAACACCCGAAGTAACAGAAGAAGATGACGAGGAGTAATTATTAACGAAGGTAAACTGTTCGCGAAGAAAAAGAAAGTTTCGAAGCCATGATAAAGTGAGGGAATCAAGACGAAGTGCTGACAATTTGGAGATTAGACGACAATGGGCTACTCGGTCAAATGCCTTCGAAAAATCAAGAAATATGCAGTCTGTTTGTTCATTTTTATCCATATTAAAATTAAGATCAGTTGTTAGCTCGAGCAGCTGAGTGTCACACGAATAACCTTTTCTAAAGCCGTGCTGATTAGGAAAGAAAAAGTTATTAGACTCAAGATGACGGCGGACGTTAGAAGAAACAATGTGCTCGAGTAGTTTACAGCATATGCATGTGAGCGAAATGGGCCTGTAACTGTCAGGAGAACTTCTATCACCGCTTTTAAAAACTGGAATTATTTTTGCCATTTTCCACTCAGCAGGGAGTTGACCTGTCTGTAATGATTGCTGGAATATACGGCACAATATTTCGCTGCAAATGGGCTTTAAATTCTTCAGTACCTTCGAGTTGATATTGTCAACGCCAGACGAAGTAGAAAGGTTCAGATTGTCGATTAGAAGAGATATGCCTTCAACTGTTATAGTAATGGGTTCCATATACGGCCAGTCGAATTCGGGGACAAATGGTACGCTGGAATGATCTTCCTTCGTGAAGACAGATGAAAAGAATTTGTTGAACTCAGACGGGCATTCTTCATCAGAAACAGGCACGTGAGCGTCCCTACGTAAAGAAATGCGATTGCCATCCCTCTGTGGCGCAATCACCTGCCAGAACTTTTTAGGCGTGGATTTTAGCAAAGCGGGGAGATCGCAAGAAAAGTATTTAACTTTCGAGTCACGTATGGCAGCACAGTATGATTTGACACACTCCTTAGTTATTGCAGTGCATAAACTAAAATGCATATGCAATAAAATAGTTTGCTGGAATACAATTGCTTTTAAGAAATCCTTTGATCATGCTAGTTGCGTCTGCCGCGCCATCTTTAGTACGTTGATACAAAACGAACAAGAGCGCATTTAAAGAACGCACTACCCGTCGCTTCTGTGGCGCAATGGATAGGCACCACGTACCTGATTGAAAGAACTGTACTCGATTCCTGTAGGTAAATTGTATTTTTAACTTACAACATTAAAACAAATTACGACCCTATTTCCTGGGGTATGTTCCCCTTTAGGTTGCATAATACCGTGTTTTTTGTTCTTAACAGCAGCAAAACCAGCCGCGAATGCAGCCAGGACATAACGGTATGACAACAGTTACACTATACAGTTACCTTCGCTGTAATCAACTCCCGTCTTCAGTGAGTGAACGTTACCTTTAGGTTGCGTTCGGACACAGCTCTCAGCAACAATCGCATTTTAACATGCTTTAAACTATTTTTAACAGATTTACGCCGCGCCAAGTTTCAATTTAACTTGTTCAATATCGCAAAGCTGGCGCGACGGACGCCACCTATGTATTACGCTCTTTACAGTAAATAATTTTAAGCCATAAAACTATTTTATTAACATTTCATTTCAGTTTTTATACAGCACCTCATGCTCAAACAAAACGTAAGGTTGTGTTTTATTTTTTAGTAACGCACCCAGCACTTCCGTTGCTGCAGTTTTTGGGGAAAAGCAATACACCACTGCGACTGCTGTAGTTGGAGGGGAACCATTTGTGCTTGTAGAAACATAGGCGGAAAACGAAGGGAAGGCAATGGAGCAAAATTTGAAACTGGTAGCTGGAGTTGCTAAAACCAGGCCAGCATTATTTAACGTGTCGTTTCTACTTCATTCGTTTTGCCGGTTTCCAGCTGCGGGGATTTCCGGTAGCTGAGTCCTAAATGTCGACGTGACGTTTCGTGTGAAAGAAACCCGTCAGTCAGGCCGCTTATTCGCATACAAGTTCATGGCCAATTGGATGTGCAATATGAATGCCCATAATTAAGGGATCATCAGAATGCTTTTTACACTCATGGTCATCTTTTTAGGCACTACCGTTTCGCGTAGCAAAATTTACTCATCAAAAAAAATCATCCGGCCTCTTCCCTGCTACAGGACCGAATTCAATACGATGGTGGTTTCGGTAAGCTAGGGTTGACTTAGGCCTAGAGGGACCGTTCGTAAGCTTCACAATACCCGTCCTATCAACTGATGCTCTCCCCAATTTACATATATACATCATAAAATTAACGTAAGATTTTGCAAAAATCCAAATAAATATCTATGACAAAAAATGAAGAAATGAAGACACGCTGGTCTATTGCGCCATAAGAACCATAAGAATGTCTTGCTTTTATGCGCGGCTCCCTTTTCGATCTTTGATGAGTAACCAAAGCCTGCAATCGCCTCTACGGTTTTCCGTACGCAAATCTTGCAAAATGAAAATCTAGAATGTCGCGCCATTCGTTCCTCCCAAAAACATAGGCGTAGTGACTCACGTTTTCCTATAAAATCAAGATGAACGTGTTTCACAGAACATTGGTCAGTTTCCAAGGCTGTAGGGGAGCATAATGGAGAGGAATTGGCTCCCATTATGGGTGGAGTCAAAACCGCTGCGCAAAGACACACGCGAGCATATCATTTATTCTCTAGAAAAATGGACAAAAACTACTTGGCAGAATTGTGCGGGCGAAATCCACCTGCTTTTCCTTTACCGTATATTACAGAAACCTGAGATTATAGCTGACAACTGGCTTTCGTTTTACCGGCAGGTAAACTCAACTACGATGATTGCGTGATCAAGTGGGAGATACTGGGATTTTCTGCATCAATAAAACCCTTCTTCATGACTCCAGAAGTGGATTTCACGCATGCGTTTCACGTGTCAATGGTTTGCGCTTGGTAGAGAAGTGAGCATCAGCCGGATCGCACGTTTTCCCGCGCATTACGCGAAATTTGGTGGACGTGCCAGTTCACATGATTTCCGAAAATAAAGGGCACATTCCTCGTACCTCGATTCTAATTGCTATTACGTACAGGGGAATGCTCAAGGAATAAAATTCACGTTCATTTGTGCCGCGAATGAACACGTTTTCTGTTTATAAATTATTCCCAAACTGCTAATATGATTTGTCTGCAAATAAGAATTCTGTTCATAGGCACGTGAAAACCTTGAATTAGTCTTTTCACCAATCTTCTAACGTTTCCTCATTGCGGCTGGATTTTCAAATAACAAATTCAGCCGCCCCAACTATAATTTTCATCCTCTAGGAATCAAATAGCCAATTTATTAAAATAATATAGAGTTCCTGCTAAAAAATGCAAATTATCTGGCGGGTGTGTCCTTCTGCCCTTTATCGTGCAAAAAAAAAAAGAAGCAGATGCTCAGAAGGGGTTTGAGTCTGAGCATAACATCTGCTTCCTTATTGGACGCACAAAAAAAGTGAAACTGCGCTTCTGAGCAGTCGCGCCAGGAGCTTTTAAACTACCTTTATCTGGAAGATAAAATGGTAAACGGCTCTGAGCAGCACATTTTATCAGTTAAGAAAAATATTGAAATACTGAGCGTAAAAATTGGAAACAAATCAAATCAACCTGATAACAAACTCTCATGAGAGGATTGGGTAAACGATATTCACAGTCAAAAGGAAACCCAATAAAGATTCATAACTAAAGCAAGTCAGATGGGACATAGAAGAATGGACAACAACCCCCCACAGAGTGCTGACTCAAAATTGACACTTTTATTAGCCACCGGCCAGTATAAATACTGCCCTGGTGGCAAGAAAGGAAACATTGACTGGCGTAATATTCGAAACGCCAGTAGATTAGGCACATGTCAACAGGCAAGTGTCATACTTAGGAAAAACTCTGTCAGCGTAACAGCAGGCACACGTTAATATTCACAATCTAAATAACGATTTTCTTTATCTGACCGCACTGCAGAGAAAGCCCTGATACATTGTTCTGAGGTCTTAGCCATCAAGTGGGCTTCTATTATTTCCCTTCGTGTCGCGGTTCTTTGCTGAAACAGTGGAATTGTCGAATAGAAAGCTCATATTTCCCAAAATCCATTTTAATAGTCTTATACCCATGTCAGTTGTGTGAACCAAAAGTCGCAGAAAAATTAATGTTTGGCAAACTGCTATAGTAAGTCGATGCCTTGCTATTTGTTCCGAAAGATAGAAAGTGAGTAATCGGTTAGAAATTCTGTTCTATTATCGGGGAACCAGTGCTATGAGGCCTCCCGCATTGTTAAATGACGAAGTTGCACCGAAACTGGTCATTACTGAGGACTTACTTGGTATGGTAAATTTCAGTGTAGGGGAAGCTTCACAATTGCCGACTCTGAAGACTGGCTTTAATGCCATGCATTTTCGGCATTATGCCTAGCACAGAAGTGTGGACAGCGCAGCACTTCTCTCCTTCTGACCATCAATCAGGTCTTAACAAATTTTGTTGCTCATGGTTATGTGATCTTAACCGCTTAACGACACGGGGGTAAACAATCAGGGGACCGATGTAGGAGGTATCGCTGTCATGGTAAGCACGCCAACAGGGCAACTATGGTTGAATACAGTGCAGTCGGCAAGGGAGATTATTGTTCAGCTTACTAAGCATGTTGGCATTATTTTCGTTAGCATGCAATTTCAAAAGCTGAGACGAGCTTCACACTGAAATAGATTTCGAGGTGACAAGTCGACTCACCAGGTGGATGTATAGAATGGCCATACAAAACGCTGCAGCTGCACGCATTTTATGAAGTACACTCTTCATCGTTTACAGTCAGGGCCCTATATGGACAGCCACGTCTACCAGCCAAATATCTGTCTTTCGCCCTCTTTTTTGCAGGCATTTCCCGACAGATGGGAACCGAGGCAAGACAGGCAAATCTGATATGATAATCTTCAAGTAAATGGTAGCAGAGGGCCAGCAAACGTTTCCTACTTTTAAGAACCCGACCCGTAGGCGTTCGCCTCAATATGCAAGGAAAGCATTATTGCGCCCACGAGGCAACGGCTAGTGATCTCCGCTACTCTTAACGTCAGTACTCGGGGCGAAGATTTCTGACGCTCACCACCTACGTTCAGGATTATTTTGCTGTTTGCTTGAAGAAACTCAGCATACTCCGACAACGTTTCGCGAATTACCTGTCCGTTAGGCCCCTTTTTCTCAAGAAATAAACACAGCAAGCCACCACGAGAGCTTCGGGCTCTCTGTGCCGACGTGGGACCTGCCCTCTACACCTGCCGTCTAGCCGAGTGTCCTTCAGGACCCCTACTGTGGGAAATAAAGTTTTGCCAAACCAAACCACGAGAATAAGTGCGGAATATAGCAAATATTCCAACTAAATGTAACTATCTTTTCATAGACAAATAAAATTTACTGAGGGTAACCGACAGTCTGGTCATCTACTCTACACTTTTGTTTTCGTTTTCGCTGCCCTATAATTTAGTAGACTTCTTAACTATCATTTAATTTTTTGTATTATTGAGCAAAATGCCCATACAGTCTCAAATCTCTAGATGGCTTTAAATGTAACTTGAAGAGGTGTTTTTTTATCAAGCAACACTTCCTGTAAATAACTACAGAACCTAAATCATAACACTTCCGGAATAACAAGCTGCCACATGTCATCGGTGCCGCATCAAAGGCTGCCGACGTGTAGCATAAAACAATAACAACAAAAAAACTCAATTTTCTATAAAGGTTTCTTCGACCAACCTTGGAGTTCGGACTGGGGTAGAGACGTGAGTCATGTCTGGTCATGTAGTAGTCTGCCTTGAAGGGCAAAACATAAATCTATGTAAATCTTCTGTTCCGTTCAGTTCAATCGTTCAGCCGTGTCCGACTCTTCGTTACCCTATGGACCATGAACCATACCACGCCACGCTTTCCGGTCTCTCACTATCTTCCTAACATCACATAACTTCATCTCTAGCGCTTCGAGGATGCCATCTAACCATCGCGTTCGCTGCCTACTCCTTCTCCGGTGACCCTCAACCTTTCCCTACACCAAATCTTTCTCCAGCGACTCCTCTCTTCTCGTCAGATGACCAACATAGCTGAACTTTAACTTTAGAATTCAACCCTCCAAAGAGCAGTCAGGGTTTATGGTCGACAATATCGACTGATTTGATCTTCTGGCCGTCCAAGGAACTCTCAAGAGTCTCCGCCAGCACCAGAATTCAAACGCGTCAATTCTTCTGCGGTCAGCCTTCTTCACAGTCGAACTCTCGCATCCTTACATCACAATTGGAAAGACCATAGCACGAGTTATACGGATCTTGGTTGGCAGTGTAATGTCTCTGCTCTTTACTAGGCGGTCAAGGCTAGCCATAACTCTCTTTCCCAGAAGCAGGCGTCTTCTAATTTTATGGCTGCAGTCTCCTTCCGGGGTAATGTTGGAGCCCAGAAGAGAAAATTTGTCACAACTTCCGCTTCTTGTCCCTTGATGCTCCAGGACTTGATAGGGCAAGATGCCATGATTTTTGTCCCTTTAATGTTCAGTTTAAGCCCAAACTTCTCACTCTCTTCTTGTACGCGCATCAGAAGTCTCTTGAGTTCCACTTCACTTTCTGCCATTAAAGTGGTATCATCTGCATATCTAAGGTTGTTGACACGTATACCAGCAATCTTCACTCCAGTTGAAAACTTGTCCAGACCGGCCTTCCTCATGATGCACTCAGCATATAGGTTAAATAGACAGGCCCAAAGTATGCAGCCTTGTCTGACATCTTTCTCAATCGGAAACAATCAGTAAGACCATGCCCAGTTCTGACTGTGGCCTCTTGCCCTTCATACAGGTTCCTGAAGAAACAGATGAGATGAATTGGAACTCCCATCTCTTGGAGAGCTTGCCACAATCTGCTGTGATCTACGCAGTCAAACGCTTTAGCATAATCGATAAAGCAAAAGTAGATGGGTTTCTGGAGCTCTCTTGCTTTTTCCATGATCCAGCAAAGATTGGCAATTTGGTCTCTAGTTCCTCTGCCCTTGCGAACCCCAGCTTGCACGTCCGGAAGCTCTCGACCCACATACTGCTGCAGCCTATCTTGGAGGATTTTCAACATCACCTTCCTAGCATGCGAAATAAGCGCGATCGCGCGGTATTTGGAACAATCTTTGACACTGCCTTTCTTTGGAATGGGGATGTAAACTGACCTCCTCCAATCCTGAGGCCACTGCAGGGTTGTCCAAAATAGCTGACATAATGTATACAGAACGTTAACAGCATCGTCATGGTGGAGGTTTTGAAGCTACGCAGCTGGAATACCTGTTTGGATTGATGCGTCACACATTTTTTGAGGAGTGACACGTGCGTAATTGCTCTTCCCAATAGGAAATTTAATTGGTACTCACTGCCTAATGAACATTCCATTACAAAGATATACAGCAGACTAAATCACGGGACAGTCAAAATCCTGAAGTTACTTTTATTACGCTTACACACATCGTCGGTTTTAAAACAGATTACATTTATCTTGGAGACCGGTACACATGGCGTTATATGCAGAGTAATGATGCTTTCAAAACGAGTGAAGTGCACTGCCACAGTGAAACCAGCTAGGATGGAGTGCTTACTGCGATGTCTAATTCACCGGCTACGGGAATTTGTATCCCGTCTCAGCGACCGTCAAGGCCCCGGCTATGTTCCGCGCAAAAGAGACAATCATACTCAATAAATCCTCTCCTTTCAATAAAATATTCTGCCCGCAAACACCCTGTAGAAGTGCTGCACAGCCACCGCTGTCTTTCATAAAGAAGTAATGAACCCGCATTCAAAAAGGGGTCAGTAGGAAATCCTCGCTCGAATTATTGCAGGTACTAGCGACATATGTGGACAAATATACTGCGCACACACAAAACAAGGACGAGAAGGGTACACAACAAGCGTGAAGTGCGCTTCGAACAAGGGTGAAGTGCATTAAGCAGGTAAGCATCGATCAGAATGGTGGTTGACCAATATCTGCTAACTGTAACGTATACGGCAGCATCTTCCCTATACTGAACTACGGTGAAGAAACAACTTGGATACCAGCGACAAAACTTGATCTGAAACGTGATGAAATCAACGTAAAAAAGGAGAACAAGGGCGCAGAGGGAGTCGAGGGAGTCGAGGAGCGAGCGAAGGTAAAGTATTATAGCAGAAATAAAAGAAGGAATTGCACGTAATGCCATGGCACGATAACAGATTGTCGTGAAGGGTAACATAATGTATTCCAAGAAAATGCATGCATACCAGGGACCGGCACAAAGACCGATGGACGGAGGAGATTAAAAAAAGTTTTGGTGAGATGCAATGGGCCTACGAGAGACTATTGGGGCAAGCATGGAAGAAGTATTTGTCGTGCAGTGAGCATAGAAGGCTGTCGATGCTGATAATGATGAATGCATAAAAACTTCCTGAAGCCGTGCTTAGTGTGTGATAAGCGCCATAGCGGAGACCGTGTTATTAATTTGCGCCTCCGGGGATTCTTTATATGCGCTTACATCGTACAGCTAAGAGTTGCATTTGCACTGCTTCTCAGTGTAAGCATCTCGTCCCGAACTAGTGGCTCAGCAGACGGGCTTCAAATCTTTTCAGCTAGTGTGGTGTGTACGTCCTCCGCATTTCCATGCCGAAAAAGGGTATTAGATACGAGAATATTTCAGTGATTGTCAATCATTATAGACGTGGGTTGCGATAAATAAGAAAAAAATTAACCTATTAAAACCCACTTAAATAAACTCTTTCTTATCTGATTGCCCGTGTTCGTTTCTTGTATTTGTTATTACTCTGATGCTTTGAAATGGGTTTCTATGGTTCCGCACTTCTGCAATGCCCATCACGATGATGTATTTAATGCCTGTACTGTTTTCACTTTAGAACTTCAGCGCTGACAAGTGTTCCAGTTTTTTGCCTCGTCCCCTCTACTGTAATGCCCACCAGGGTGATATGTAGGTACTTGAATAAATAAATAAGACAGCCAGCGGCCAGCGCTGGCCCTGTATAAACTCCCGTGGGATTAGAGTGTGATCAAAAAAAGCTGCGAAAGACTAGTTTGGCACGTGCTGTTCAGGGGAATTTCTCGGATAAAGAACGGTATTTATATAAGGCTCAGAGATGTATGCTTTGAGAAAGGGAGGGGGGGGGCATAAAACACATTCAACCTCACGTGCAAACAAGAGATTCATTATTCCCCTTAACCAAGACCTGACAACCAATCCGTAATGCATGCTGAATCCACTTCGCTGGTCGCACCGGCAGGCGGAGAAAGCCCACCTGAGTCCTCTGAAGCCATTTGTTAAGAGTACAGCCAGACGCCATGAAAAGACTCCTCAAAGTATTTTAGAAGATGGGCTTTGTGAAGCGCTGGTAGCCCAGTTGCGTTCTTCCAAGAACTGTTTTCGAGGTCGAGAAGTTCAAGAATTTAAAATAAGGTGTTGAATGAGGCCGCGACTGAGCAACGTTGGGGCACGGGCGAGAAGCACGAGCGTACACGAAGTGAGGATTTCACCGTCTAAAGGGCGCCGAATTTTAAATTCTGCCCTTTATACCAACGTTGGAGAAAACAGAATGCTGACCCTGATCATATGTTGACACTAACATCAAAGCTCTCCAGCAAAATATATTTTGCTCAGTTGAGTCAGTTCAGCTTTGCAATTTAAGCAAAAACTAAATTGTACATGATGAAATCCGTGCTTAGACACAGGAAAGCCCGTGTTTCATGAGGCTGCTAATAGAGAGTGCGAGTGACTAGTGGCTGCTTTCAGTGGCCGTCAGCCGCAAAAAAAAAAAAAAAAGAAGAAAGTGACCTATTCAAACCACGTTTTTGGGTTAGTGGGTTAGTTGGTCACATTATTTAATGAATATTGCAGGCACTAAAAACGATCATATGAAAGAGAATCGCATTTGCGCTGCATCAGATTTGAATAATTGAATTTTCGAAATTTTATGGGAAAAGATTTCATTTCAATACGATGAAACTTTGTGAGGGTTAGTGCACCTAAGATGACAAGTCAGTCTGTAGCACGCATAAAACTCAAACGACGCTTCTTCAGCATAAGGCCGCTTATGAAAACTCGCACAACAGAAAAGACATACATGAAAAAACACAATGTGCGGTTATAAGTAAACTGGTCTCTGGCATGGAAGATGTGGGAGTACCATACTCCGCCTGTTTACTGCAATGAACCGTGTTGTTCATCGTCGCAGAAACAATATGTCTCCCTTCCAGCATACAATTCCTCGCGTAGGAACACCCAAGGCGTCACTCTCAGATTGCGCATTAAATAGTAAATCACACAAAATTCTCTAAACAGACACGACTACTGATGACAGCTACGAATATCTAATTATCACTGTAATCTCACATTTAAAGTAGTAAAAATGTTTGTTATACGTGGATTGTAATTGTCCAGCTTGCAGTTGGAATTATGCACCCGTTTTTGATGTTTGCAAGAACTGCTTTTTTTTTCATCTAGGGCGATCCATCTGAATCCCCAAAAAGACTACTTTTTAAAATAGAGCTGATCATTACTAAAACACCCGAACTACCATCTGAACTTTCATTGATGTTTTATTTAAGCAGGCTGGAACGTACAAGCGAGGGCATTGTCCTGCCCAGCAGGGTACCCAACTATTTCCCTTATGATAACTCTGACCGTCGATCAGGTAGAACCAATGACAGATTGAATGTCAAGCCTTTTGGTTCATTGGGTTCGTGAATCGTGGGATCACCCGATGAGTGGAACGCCACTAGCTTAGTGGATAAAAAAGAAACGGTTTATTTCAGGGCACCAGTAACCAGTTTATGTGCTACATAGTCGTTTTAGCGCGACAAGTACAACAATGCACATAACTACGCCATCAAGCTGTCTTATGATAGGATGCCATCTGCGCGCCACGAAGAAGACCTGCGGTAAACGTAACCACTGATGCCGGGTACCGCAACAGGCACCGTCTTTAGGCTGGTTGCCGGTGCACCTTCGCTGCAAGGCCAGGCGGACGACACTCTCCCAGACGCAGACCGTGAAAGTCACGACGTAATACGACGGGCTGCTGCAATTACGGTGCTAGTCGGCAGCGCGGTCGATTGGCAGCAGTACTCCATCAGAACTCCCCCGTTCGATGTTTGTTCCATGCTTGCCCTACGTCGCCGCCGCGATCCATCAGATACCACCTTTTAAGGACCTGATCGAGCATGCGTCGTTGTGTCCAATAGAAGCGCACTCACTTGTACTCGGCGAAAGAAAGAACCGCGGGAAGCGCATGCTTGTGTGCTCAAGTGTAAGTCGAAGGCGGCCCACACAATTGAGGTGACATATTTGCACAAATATGTTGGATTACCTCACACCTCTTACCTCGTAGCAGGAAATGAACTGCCATTTGCGGTAGTAAAACAAAGAAAACACCTTAATGCTATCTGGTGCAAGAAGTACTTAAACAGCTTCAATCCCTGTCGAATTCGGTACGGCAAAAACAGCGTGTTGCATACTGCTTAGAGTGAGCAATGCGAAACAAATCTCAAGGACTGCTAGCCAGACCACTAAGCAGTACGTCAGGTTTTGCAGTGCCTTCGGATTTCTCCAGGATTTTGTTTTCAAATGGCGAGTGGAATCTAAAAAAAAAACATTTCGATGGTAAATTTAACACAAATGTGAAAAGAAAACAGACTCCCAAGAAAGGTCTCGCCAAGCATAAAGCATAGCTCTGACAGAAAATCTAACGACCGTAATTATTGCTGAATATTAGCAGTTCAGTTATTCTTAAGTTATTTTGCTAATGAACTCATTACATAATTTAACTTTTAGATTTTATTTCAATGTATTTATTGTATTTTCAGAATTAAAGATTAAAGCTCGTTTCCCAAACTGTAAAGCCGAGAAAAAACAGTGCACGTGAAGATGTCAGCCTTACAGGGGGATTCACAGCATAACAGAGCGCCGGCTAGTGTGTACCGGTGTCGATCGCTCAGCCAGTGCGTGATTTCATGCCGGATGGTGAGCGAACTGATTGTGCGCAAGGCGCCGCTGCGGCTATCGGCATAGCCGCGGACGAAGGAAATAGGCAACAAACCGCCGGACTTTGGTCTGGCTGTCAGACAATATAGCCCTAGTTAGTCTTAAAATAAATCTAAACCCTGCATGGCATTAGTCTGGCTGTCAGACAATGACCGTAGAGTAATTAAATATCTAGAAGAAGTGATCTCAGTGACGCACTATCTCCGTCATGTTCTCTTGGGGTGTAAAGACTCTTGGGTCACATCTGTAGACCTTGTAACGCTATGTACAATATTTAGAGAATTCTTTGTTGGGTTTTACAAAACGAGCTGCAATTCTTCAAATATAACATACACCGAGAAGAAAACATAAAATAATGAATGTATTCAGCTAATTAGCGAACTAACGCAAGCAATCTGCCGCTCACCCGTGTCCGCCGTAGCCCGTAATATAGCCCTAGTTAGTCTTAAAATAAATCTAAACCCTGCATGGCATTTTATAAATATTTGAGACTTTCAAATGAACGCCAAGTATAATGTTTCGTTTAGAGTTATTTTGTTTGGCTAGCTGTCATTGGTCGCCAGAGACTCTACTCGATAAATGTGAATGTGATGCTGAAAGTGACAGGAACGCCCACCTGGCTATCTACATTGAAGTGAAAGCTTCACTATGCCAGGTAGTTCGAGCCGTCGGGTACTCACGCTTTTCACCGTGAGGGATACTTAGAGTTCGAGCTTGTGTTTTAAGCCTGGTGGTTGCCATTCAACTTTGGGGCGTAGTCACGTGGACCACCAAGCAGCCGGTGACCACCGTCAAGGTCAAGGTCACAGTCAAGTTCATGCGGTCTGGTAGTCGCCAATTGACTTTGGGGCATAGTAACGTAGGCCGCCAAGTGGCCCGTGACAACTGTCAAGTCAATGTCAAGGTCGCATGAGGTGACGTCAGTGTGACGTAGATCTAGAGGGCAGTAGAGGGACAATATGTCTATGAAAAGGAGCCCGTGGTATACTGTCTAGGTTAAAACACTGCGCTAGATGGAGGACGAACACCTTGCTACAGAAGCACGTGGGGACGCGAAGGCACGTCGGAATGAAGCCCTGAAAGGGCGGCGTGCCGAAGAGACCGATGAGGAACGGGCTTTACGTTTGACGAAGCGCACATTGTGTTTACTTCAAGCTTGACAATGAGTATAACTATACACATGAAGCTGTCGCTTCCCTCCAGGTGTAACCAACGTTAAATCACCAGCAATTTTTTGGGAAGCGCGGCGCACCTCCATGCAGAATTAAAAATCAAGCATTGATGCTGGGGAATCAAAGAAAATAAAAACGCATTTTACATCCTAGTCAGCTTTAACGGCGATACTTCCCGTCCAGGTAAGAAACTATTTGATGCTCGTAGAGCGAATTTTCCCACGATGTTCTCAGGGACTAGGTCGGACTCCATGTAAATGCTGTTTGTGCTGCTGAAGTTCGCCTCTAGCCCAGACCAGTCGTGCATGTGCACGGTGATCTTCCTCCTCGCCTACTGCTGCTGTCATCACGCGTAAATAAAACTAAAATGAAACAGAAAAAAAGTTTGCAAAATGTGAACACATCTCACTCTTACAAATGTAAAATATGAATAGTAGCTTCCTTTTTGGGCTACATGTTAACTCAGTCTGTGCACGCTGCAGTATGCTTTCCAATTTGGCAACTAGTAATTGAAATCCGCCTTTGTGGCGTTTTGCAATCTTTAGAGCATCAAATTCGCGAAAAAAGGTCCTTGTGTAGTTTTCTCTCCAAGCCTTCATTACTTGTTACTTTTTCTTATGATAAGAATAAGCACACATTGGTTACAGAAAATTTTGGGACAGGAGCATTATTACCAGGGAGCTGTTCATGAAACCAAATTTTCCCTTATCGTGAAACCACTCTGTAACAATGCGTAGGACCGCAGGTCCCCTAAGGGTGATATTAGTTTTTTTAGTTTACCTTTTAATGGGACTGCTTTAAGGAAGTGGTGTCCCAGAAAAGTCGGTGTCGATGGCACCGTGATGCGAAAATCCGAATCGATCAATAGTTGAATACCATCACAGCCGCTTGCCCTCGTAAGTAAAAGTCAATCCCGCAAATGACGCTCCCAGTGAACGTGGAGACGTGCGCGGAATCAAATTGCGGTGTGTCTTTTAAAACGCCACGGTTCTAAAACACGTTGAAATTTACGTAGTTCTCCTTCGAACATCCAAGAATTGGCCAACTTAAAATTTGTACGTCCCCAGCTCGAATTTACGTCATCCGTTTAGAGCCCTCATTATTATTACTTAACTAAAATATTTTGATCGTCCAGAATAATGCCGCGAGATTCATAACCAAAAGCTATGATCGCAGCTCAAGCGTAAATAAATAATGACCTTTGCTGGAATCATTAGACATTCGTCGTTCAATTTTTCTTCCTTGCTTACTTCATAGATATTTATACAGCACCTCCCCGCCTCACCTACCATTGTGTGCTCCTTCACGAACACATCGGCGGCTGCACAAGTGGTACTTCTCGAGAACTGAATTCTTCAGCGCTGTCTCGGGCAATAAGACTATCACTTTGGAGCGATCTTCCTGACTGTGTCGTTTCAATAACGAGCCACGACGCATTTTGAAGATTATTGTTCAACCCTTACTCATCATGATACCGTTTATCAAATTTTGATCTGGCTATTGGTTACGGCTGGTTACGTTTAGCTGTCACGCTCATTTTCTTTCTTTGCGCCATTTGCCTTTTCAGTTTCTCCGCATTATTTTATAGCATATTCCTTGGGTTGCGTTTGATGGTTTTCTTTTTGCTCTTGTGCTGCGTTTCTGCATGGTAAGTTTTGATGCCATGAACTATATTTTCGGATTGCTTTTGAGTGTTAACTTTCTTTTTTACTGTGTCTGCATTTTGTTGGTGTCTAATGGTTATGTTTAATCTTTATATGCTTACAGCGGCTACCCCCTTATTTTATGCTCCAAACCGGGGCCTGTAAGATATTTTGAATAAATATATGAAAAACAATATGCAGTTGTGTTCGCTGTGCACAAGTTGCTACCATACCCATATGGACGCTACTTCACCATAGTTACTGACCACCATTCGCTATGCTGGCTGATGGAACTTCGCGATCCATCTGGTCGTCTGGCGCGCTGGGCATAACGCCTACAAGAATACAACTTTGTTGTCGCGTACAAGAGTGGATGACATCACAGTGATGAAGACTACTTGTCTAGGCACCCATTGCCGACTTCCGATCAAGACGCCTTCGACGGGTGTTTAGCTTCAATTGCGTCGCCGTTTCCTAGTATGGCGACCTTTAGGTGAGAACAATGCAACGACCGGTCACTACAGCCTCTTATACAAGAGGCAGAAGGAAGAGCAGAGTCAACGCAGTTTACTATCGAAGACGCTGTTTTGTTCAAGAACTAGTCAGTTGACGATGCGGTCCTCCTCTTGGTCGTCCCAAAAAGTCTCCGTACACACCTTTTGCATGCCATGCACGATGACATTACCTCCGGACATATAGGCTTCTGTCGTAACCTGCACTGAATTCGCCAGCGTTTTTATTGGCCACAAATTTATGACAACCAAGCAACACGTTCCGACATGTGAACAATGCCAACGACTTAAGGCACGCACCACCACGCTGGCCGGACCTTTACAACCCGTCAAGCCACCTACCTCACCTTTTGAAAAGATTAGAATTGACCAGCTCGGTCCTTTTCCAAAGACTCTAAGGGCTGCCGCTGAGTTATCGTCTGCGTTGACTATCCTACCAAATACGCGGAGACCGCTGCTCTCACTACCGCAAAGGCTGTTGATGTTTCGTCGTTTCTTTTGCATCCCGTTATTCTTCGCCATGGCGCACCCCGTGTTATTATAAGTGATCGTGGTCGGCAATTCACTGCTAGTGCCGTGGAAGAAATGCTCCGACTTCGTAGTTCACACTACCGACACTCGACACTGTATCATCCTCAGACCAACGGTCTCACCGAGCGCACCAACCGCACCTTGACAACCTTGCTGTCCATGTACGTCTCCTCTTACCATCGCAACTGGGATGCAGTGCTACCGTATGTAACGTACGCTTATAACACTGCAAATCATGAAGTTACCGGCTACTCTCTTTTCTATTTACTCTATGCAAGAACTCCCCACGTTTTCCTAGACACCATTTTTCCATTTTTCCCCAACGACGATGAGTCTGTTTCCCAGATACTATGCCCTGCCGAAGAAGCCCGTCGTATAACCCGCTTACGCATAATGGCTTCTCAAAGCTGCTTGAAAGAGCACTACGATCTGCATCATCGTGGAGTTGCTTACTCCCCAGAAGACTACTCCCCTGTTCGCAAGCGAGGATTATATGAGAAGTTTCTCTGCAAGTAAGATTGCCCCTTCGTCGTGTTGGACAGACTGAATGACGTGAATTACGTCATCGCCAAAGTTACGACGGATAGCCGCCGATCCCGCATGACACTAGTTGTTCACGGGTTCGCCTGAAGCGCTGCCATCATCGATCTGCCTAATTTTCTCGAGGAGGAGAATCGTTTGGCCAGGGGGAATTGATACGCCGCGCAGTGGCTTACTGAGAGGCACCGGAAGCAGAAGAAGAAGAAGCAGAGGAAGCAAGGCGCTCGCGGACTGATCCGGGTTTCTGCGTCGTGTGTGTGTCCTTCATTCGACGTTCACCTGTGTTAAAACCATTTAATCCATTACAACATTATCGCAGGTCGACAACTGCTCCGTACTCTCGCAGAGAGTCATTGCGGAGGATAAGGTTACGAGAGCAGTCACTCAAAACGACGCAACTAAACACGAACGTACATCCGTTAATCTGAATGCGAGCCGTGCACATCCCCTTGGGAGCAACTATATGACCGCCGTCGATTCGAAGGTAAACACCAGGCCAAGCAGTGGTTACTTTCCTCAAAACAGTTGCCATGCGGCCACTCAAAATTGAATAATTGGCACCGGTGTCCACTAATGCCTTGACTGTAGTAAGACCGTCTAAAATAACAGGAATGTCCAGAGAAAAGCTTTTGGTTTCCCTAGGCGACGGTACTAGCAGCTCTCGGTCAGATCGAAGCGGCGACGACGGGAGGTCTTCAACGCAGCGACTACCAGCGGCCTCGCCCCCGAAGGTCGCTGTTTTCAGTTTTCCCGACGAGAGCCAGACGAGTGGTCTTGCTCCTCTTGCGAGGAACCGTGGGTGGCGGTCGAGGAGCGCCTTGGTGAAGGGGAGTGGGACTGACACTGCGAACGAGATGGAGACTGCTGCTCCGCCAGGTACTTTTCAATAACACGGGGTCGTTGACCAAACCGGGTGGAGGCGAGTCGATGCGGAAGTGGTGAAGACCGAGGTGTCGGTACGGACAATCCTGGTTCAACGCAGTGGAAGCAGAGCGGACGGCGGTCAGGCGTGCGCCAAAAGTCGGCTTTGCGTCGGGGCAGGGGACGATCGTCGAAATACTGCACTGGCTGCGCTGGGGACAGCGAAATTGTAGAAGGCGCGAGAATAGGCAGCGTTAAAGGGGGACCCTGACTCTACAGAACTTCCGTGTGTGTAGAGCGATTGTCAGTCCCCGACAGGAATGGCGGGATCGTAAATACCGGTGAAACAGGGCTCTTGATCGCCAGTCTCACCTCCTCCCGCACTATAGAAGAAATGGAAAGTGGCGATGGCTGCAGAGGGTTGCAGAACTTGTTCAGTTCTTCGCGTACGACGCTACGAATCAGTTCGTGCAAACCAACAGGATGCCGCTCGGAAGATGCAAATGATTCCGCGATTGGGCCAGTATGGAAAATTCGGTCATAAGTCACGGCACGTTGTTGTAGCCCCCTTTTCATTGTGGTAGCCGTAGCAAGGAATCCGTTGACAGTCGACGGTGGGTTGCGCACAATGCCTGCGAACAGTTGCTCTTTCAAACCCCGCATCAAATGCCTGACCTTTATGTCCTCAGGCATGGCGGGATCGGCTCTCCTGAAGAGGCGCGTCGTGTCCTCGACGTACACTCGGACACTTTCATTCGGCATTCGCAAGTTCAGCATGCTCGCAACGATCCGCGCTGGTGTAAGCTTCGAGCGGTTGACGGCGGAATTTCCGCCACGATGTTAAAACTTGCTCTCAGTTCTCGAACCAGGTACGGACGCCATCCTCAAGGCTGAAGTATACGTTCCTTAGTCTGGCAGCATCGTCCCACTGGTTAAAAGCAGCGACACGTTCAATCTGAAGGAACCAGTTCTCCATATCCTCAGAGTGCCCCATGGAAAGACTCTGGTACCCGAGGGGCCTGCAAAGTGTAGTTACAGGCCGGTGCGACGCCCGCTACTTGCTGAGCAGAAGCACTGGATGTCATGGCGGTGACTAATGGCTGAAACTCTTGAGACCGTTTCTGGAGCCGTTGACTGGAGTGATGCACAGGGGTGTGCAATGGCACAGGGCTGGCGCGACGACTTTCAGATGGAGACTCTTGCATAGGTGATTGTTTTTCCCCGTACCTCCACCAGAATGTCATGTGCGCGGTGATCCGGGATACCAAGGATAACTTTTATAGCAGGCGCTTAGCCCATACACAACGGCAGCAAGCAGCACAGACGCAAAAGCGAAAACGACCCTTCGTCATCCTTTCCATTTTCTTCCTTCACTCCTCAGTCATGCACCACCTGGAAACGCTAGGTGGCAATATGTAATTGTGCATTATTTTATTTTTCAGGTAGACAACACAGCTTCTGCTTCTACTCAGTCATGTTTTCATCAAACGGTCAACCTCAACTGGACGAGCTTCTGATATAAAGATAGATGAAATAAACTTCATTGCTCTTCCGGAATTGCATGAGCGTTCGTTTTGGCACAGCATATCCTATAGGTTATTCGCTGATTGTCAGCTTCAGCGCATCAGTTGACCGGATATTGAGAGGGCATACCATGCGGGCACCCCCACGTGCTGCTCCAGAGCTGTCAGCGCTTCTCTGGAAAGTGGATTTAGTTGAGTACTTCCTATCAGGAAGGGAACGACACAGATAGCCACACAAGAACATGGGAGACCTGAAATAGTAACCTGGAGAAAAATAAAGGCTAATGTTTTCCCAAACGTCCGTTAACAACTTTTGACCAGACATCCGCCCGACCAACTACATCTACTGGTTACTCCTACTGTCCCTCGACAGCCTGTCCATCACTATGCCCTGCGCAAATATCGAAGGGTTTGTCAATGCAGGCCCAAGAGTCAAGCTTTAGGGCAGTCGAAGCCAAAGAACCCAGCATCCGCCTCGTCCGCTGGGTCTGTTGTGGTTTCAGGTGCCCGCAGTTCAGTTCCGTTCAGTCGTTCAGTCGTGTCCAACTCTTCGTCACCCTATGGACCATATCACGCCACGCTTTCCGATCTCTCACTATCTTCCTAACATCACATAACTTCATCTGCAGCGCCTCGAGGATGCCATCGAACCATCGCGTTCGCTGCCTACCCCTTCTCCGGTGACCCTCAACCTTTCCCAACATCAAAATTTCTCCAGCGACTCCTCTCTTCTCATCAGATGACCAAAGCAGCTGAGCTTTAACTTTAGAATTTGACCCTCCAATGAGCAGTCAGGGTTTATGCTCGACAATATCGACTAATTTGATCTTCTGGCCGTCCAATGAACTCTCAAGATTCTCCGCCAGCACACCAATTCAAACGCGTCAATTCTTCGGCGGCCAGCCTTCTTCAGAGTCCAACTCTCGCATCCATACATCACAACTGGAAATACCATAGCACGAGTTATACGGATCTTGGTTGGCATACCAATGTCTCTGCTCTTTACTAGGCGGTCAAGTCTAGCCATGGCTCTCTTTCCCAGAAGCAGGCGTATCCTAATTTCATGGCTGCAGTCTCCTTCCGGGGTTACCTTGGAGCCCAAGAAGAGAAAATCTGTCACAGGTGGCCGCACAGATGCTTAAAGTAGACATGTGCACTCGTGAGCAAAAGTGGTATACAACACTCAGCCAGTGACAGAGCTCGAGAAAACTGCATCAAATGCCATTTAGCGACAGCGCAGGCGCCAGCTACATCTACACATGAATTTGGATAAAATCGGGCACCGCCGCTATTGTTTCGTTCTTAGAGAGCGGTTTGTAAATAAAGTTGGGATGCAGTTTTCTCGAGCTACACCACCGGCCGAGTTTTGTATACCATATTTGCTCACGCCTGTACACTCACGCCTTCTATAAAAGACAAGTTTCAAGTAATGGAAGCGAAAAGGTCAGGGAGCACATGCACCTCTCTTGCACAAATCGGCGACATAATCCGCGTGATATTGCACTGTAGATAACAATAAAAGGAACATGACACAAAGGCCCTAAGGCGAATTGGGTGCGACCTACTGTCGCCGAAAAATAAGAATTAAGTTTCTAACGCGACAGAGGGAAAGGCCCCCTCCTTCAAAAAAGCGCGCGTAGGTGTCGGCGCTTTGAGCGCAATTTCTGCCACGCCTCTGGCAGATGGTAGTCAGCAAGCGACGAAAAAGGGGCAATGATTGAACAGTGGGTGGTATGACGTAACAAACCCACAAGACCTGGCCGTAATTGCAGGAGATACCAATACGGGGAGCTCATTTTTGATCAGAATATGAAATACGAAAGCACCTTCACGGACACGAGCATCCCATAAGCCATGCAGGCAAGTTCGTACCCCGCAGTTAAGATGGTGCTTTATATCCCTTTCAGGGCTCTTTCACACAACAGGAAGGCCTTATGAGTGAACAAAGATTTTTATGTCTGATATAACAGAAGTACAAACTAGACATTAGTGTATAAGCAAGAGAAATACATAATAGCTTAGTAAATATTTACTTCGCAAGTCGGTACCTAAATAGGCTAGCCCTAAAAGGAGAGAAAATACACTGTCTACCAACTGAAAACGAAATTGGCAGAAAACATAGTCTTGAAGGAGTCTAGCTATATAAGTAAATGTCGATTTCCAGCTGTGAAATAAATATTAATAAAGCAGAAGCATTCACAAGCGAACCTCTAAGGCCTAAGCTTCAAATTATTCTTCTAGCTCGCATGATTAATTGATCTACAATATTGAACTCTCTGCCTTCTCTCTCTTTCTCTCTCTCTCTCTCTACAATATTGAAACTGTAAGCCTATTCGGGTAATAAATAATATTTAGCACATTTTAATATCCTCAACTGTTTCTATACTTTAGACATTAGATTGAAAATACTTGCAGTAATTTTTATGCTTTCGTTTTTGGTGCACCGCAAATTACATGTTACATTTGTATGTACCTATCGCGTACATGTGCCTACCAGTTTCATATTCAGGAAATCCATAAAAGTGTCGTTTTCTAGTTATCAGTGAAGCAAAAAATTAGTTGCTAATAGAGCGGTCTTCCTCTTGCGCGTGAAGGAAAAGATTAGTTTTACAAAAGCACGGTTTTCATTAGTTTATAAAAATCACTCAAAGAAGTAAAACAAACAGTGCAGCTTCAATCTTTAAAAAAAATTGCTACATCAGTGTCGGCTTGTCATTGTGTCACCCGGTTGGTTGCTTCAGTGCGGGAACAGAGTTCCTTTGTCTGAGCCATTACATTTATATACTCGAAAACTTTGGGCGACGGTAAGATTCGGTTACGAACATGTTGGCAGTGGTATAACTTTCTGATAGATAGCGGAATGTTGCTGTAAACTGACTTGACCTATTAAGGTTTTTGCTGCACTCCCGCCGAATAGCTAAGAAATCACGGAAACTGATAGGTGCATTTTTGATAATCAATCAAAAAATGATGGCCACTTTCTATTTGAAATATATGCTTATTGAAGATGTTTTGGTGTTCCAAATTGAATACCTAATGAAAACTGTGCTACCAAAGACGAGAACTACATTACTGATATATTAGAGCAGAATTTCTCATAGGGCAACAATCATGAAGAGAGAACTACCGGTTTAGGCAAGAAGGTATAATTTAAATTCGCTAGGAAAGCAATGTCTGGGCCGATAGTCGCACCATGCTCTATTCTCTTCCCATGGCTAACATAGTCTGGAGCTTCTCAAATGTACAACTGCCATAATACATATAGCTCGCAGTTCTTTTGTTCATATCTGTTAAGGGGGTCTACTTTTCCAATTTCGATAAATTACCGCTTTTTTGTTGTCTCATCTTACCTGGTCTTCTTTTCAAGTGATTTCTGAAGAGATATCATGCATCTAATGTCACTGCTTTTAAGGGCGCTGTACTTTTAGGGGCGCAGCCATCAGCCGCTCATGAGCGAAAAAAAAAAGGCTGTTGGTATTTGCGGCAGGTGTCACAAGTATTGTTTCATTCTATCTCTTAGTTTATTTCGTTTTACACTATTGCACGCCACAATAATGTTAGAAAAATCTATCTATCTTGTATAATGCTTTGTTATGACTCTTGCAAATAACACAGTAAGTGCGGCGTCCATGCAGTTGCATAAATTTTCTATCCAACCATATAACGTGCCACTAAAATCAGTATTGGAAGACGCTATCTATCATATACAAAACCATATAACCATACACAATGGTGTTTAAAACATTCTGCTGTGTTTCTCACCACTAGCCTATAATTTAGGACGAGAGCCTCCCAGTCAGCCACGGAAAACATTGTCGAAAGCGTAAAGAGAGTGTCCCTTTATTGCTTTTTTTGTGTGTGTGTGGAGCAGTGTTCACACAAGCGTTTAGGGAAAGCATGGGCTGTCGTTAAACTCCAAGAGAAAGTTGACAAGAGCGAGGTGACGGGCTAGTTGGTAATGCATATCAGTAAAAGGGCAATGCAGTTTTTTTTCTTGTGGTTTTCCTAGTTTTAATTTTTCTACGTTAATTAAGCTTTTACCAACGTTTTACGGCAATATTTGTTCGTTTTTGTAGTTTTACTCTTCGTACCTGTTATTCCTTCACATCGACCCTATACACCGTTTGCTTTTATCGCTTTTAGGCGCATATCGCGTCCTTTTGTCTCATTTCTTTTATCTTTCGTCTTGACTACACTGATCACCGGCGGTCGCGCAGCGTCCCTTGTTGTTCCCCTTTGCCTGTTACCTATTTAAACGTACTGCTTGAAAAAAAAAATAAAAAAATGGCGCCCCTGTGTGTGTCTTCTTTTTCGTGTGTCTCATAAAACTGCACTGCCATTATACTGATCCACGAGAAAGTATATTTCATAACGAGTTAAGTTTGGATTAGAGTTTTGTTTGATTGCAAAGCGATTTAAACTTGCGCAAAAAGCACAACACGCAGAACGACAAGGCATCCTCAACCAACAAACATGATCCTTTAACTCCCAAATAAGTGAGAAAGAAAGCAAGCGCACATACGTACGATACTCCCACGACAGGCCTTTAAGAAGATGCAATATTATCGTACTCGGAAGCACAGAAGTCAAGACAGCCGTTTCTTTCATGTACAAAGGCACTTAATTTCCCTGACGCAGTACGCATTTTAATAAGCCAGGTTTTTTTAACCTCGCGTGACACGACGTTGGTGCACTCGCCAAGTTTTAGTTCGCGTAGTCACGGTTGACGCTTGCATCTTCAATGTTCGTTACGATTGCTGTTTTGCTTGTTCCTCATGTCCCAATGAACACTCATGCTTCTTTGTTAGATCACTAATGCAGCCTCATTCGTGATTTTGCATTTTCAAATGTTATATTTCGTCGATAACTGGTTGTTATGATCTCATGTGGGCCCCCTTATGTAAACCTTGATGCAGTCCCTTTGTATGTCTCTAATGTGCTGTGCGACAGTAAGCAGGCATAGTTTAAACGTGCTGGACGCTTTTTCAAGTTGTGAGCAACCTTATTTATGTAGGGTTAGACCACAAATTCCTCCCTCCATGTTATACTCGCATTTACTCTTTTTTTCTCTCATATACAGAAGTACGCTTTCATTAAATACCACACGTACCATGCAAGTGTAGCCTGCCGCCTCCAGTCAGAGCACCTGCTTCTGAAAGCCCTTCAGCCTCAATGTCCGCGGGCTCAAAATAATCAGCACAAGCCCAAGAAATGCACAGGAATTCCTGCCTTGACAATTTCAGAAGACAGTAGTTTTTGTACGATTGGTTGAAAGATTACAAAAACCCACTATCCGAGGTTAATGCTATTATGTCACAAGATGCAATATTTGTGTACCAGGTGCCAGAGAAGTAAAAGACGGTCTTTTATTACTCTTTTAAAGCCCATAACATCTTTCTCACTACGCCAAGATGATTTGTTCTGCTTGATTTGTAAAAAAAAAAATCTGTGAAAGTAAATTCTTTGAAAACCTCCTTGCCATTTGATGCATGACCGAGGGCAGCATCATTATAATGAAAACTTTTACGCAGAAAAAGGACCGCTCGGGAACATATACTTGTCACGCGATGTGGAAAGTAATCACTTTTGTCCACTGCTATAAACGTGCTTTTAATATAAATGTATTCTAAGCTACAAAGAGATTTGTAGGCGTTCCTGCAGAGTTTTCAAAATCACCCATTCGCTTCTGCTTGGAGTATAACCTATGCTGCTTTTCAGCATGGAGCAGTGAGAGTGAATAGGGTACTCAGCGCCATCAAAATACATTAATTAGCATTTTAGGCCTCGTTCCCATAATCTGTGAATTTTAACTTATGGTCGTAAACGATCATATATGCTTAAATAATTTAATATTAAATTACAAGGTCACATCGTTAATTTTGAGCCATTATCGCTCACAGGAATTCAAAACGCTTGGCCTACTTATCGTGTGCATGTTCTGTAAAAAAAAGCCTAAAACAAATTTTGTGTATATATGTTTATGTCAGGGGTTGTTTGTACAATAATACCTTCATCAATCAAAACTTGCTAGCTATTTTGTTGTACGCCAAATAGGAGCCTCTCAGCCTGGGTATTAGTGTTTCAGTTGCCTGGAATTCGAATAGAGGCATAAAAAATTCAGCCTTTTTACTTGGTGGGTGCAAACGTCGCTATTCAGTATTCGTGAAAATGCCCTGCACTTCACGAAGACTTGCTTTGTTCTTATTTACAATAGCTTGACAAAATACTGTCACACACACTTGTGTTTTGGCCACACTTGTCGCCCTTTGTTGCTATGTATCATTTTTTTTTTGAGACAGCATTTACCTCGTTACTATCTGAGAAATTATTTACTGCCCTTGAGGAAGCAAATTAACAGGACACTTCAGCTCTGCTTAACGGATATGACGCAATACCAGCTTGCGGGTGTCTTTTTTTACGAACATAATCTTTCGTATGCAGCTTTACGATCCCACTTTACGTGTAGCGCCATATAATACACACATACACATTTTACTAGGCACTCGCTCACAGTCGGTACATCTTGTTTTGCGTGGCGAAGTCGGTAGTGTCTGGCTCGCACACAAAATGTTGTGGGTTGTTCTCACGCTTTAAATCTGAAATTTCTCTTCAAGCGAAATAGATTATCTAGTAAAGTTAAGTCATTTGAGACTTGTGAAAGAATGTTCTGACGTTGGTTCTTTTAAACTTTGCACCTGGGCCGCACCGTCAGGGATGGTGTACGTTGCTACGGCGGTTCCTTGCACCAGACAATCCCCGTCTAAGGCGGCATGACGAAGAATTGACTATCGAAGATTATGTGAAGAAACTGAAGCATTATACAAAGAAGATTTACAATATTTACAGCAGTGGTTCAAGGTGAATCTCCCTATTGCAATGGATGCTCTGCATCTTCAGCATAGCTGAAGAGCTGAAGATGCAGAGCTCCTAAACCTTCTGAGAACGCCGAACGAGTTCCTCGGGCTTGCATTTAAGCCATTGAGGTCCGACCCCCCTTTCAAAAACACGTTACTTCCACGAACGTCAAAAGTACTGGCTCGTGGCTGCACGCAGTTTCCCTCGTGCACTTTAACAGTAAGAAGCACGCTCTCCACGAAACAAACACACTAGCCGCGAGTACCGCCTACGTACCTTTGGAAGTGTGAGTGAAGCTTCCACTGTGGAAAAAAAAGAAAGACAAGAACGCTGACCAGAAAATACCCCACGTTGCTTACATTCAGCTCTGCTGTCTGTTGTTTAATGGGCAGCGGCGTTTCCCACACCAGACAGCCGACCACCGCCCCCCGCCCCCTTCCCGATTTTCTTAAAATTTGCCAATTTCGTGACGTTCGGCTTAGCGGGATCGCGAAGAAAACAGTGGCCAAAAGTTATGTCGCCGCGAGCGCGTCTCCTTCATTCGCTGCTCACCACCGTGATTTCCCCGGTGCCGAACAACACTCCTTTTTTTTTATATATGCGGAATTTCCGTGAACAAACCTGGGATTGTCACATCGTGTGGGCTCGTGTGTGCGCCCGGAAGATCAGCCTGCACAAAGTTGCCTAATGACCCCCTTTCAAGACTCATTGACAGGCAGTCGCTAAGTGTTATTCGGCATTCTAATAGCTTTTCGTGCTTGTCTTACCGATACGAGGCGCATCTCTGTCTGGCCGCCGCCAGCTTTTCTTTATGCTACAAATAAAACTGCCACGAAGTGCTGGGTGCATAGCCACTTACCTTTCCCGGTCTTCCGCGCTAATCTTCTGTGGCCCGTCGGTCTCTTACATGCGAGAACCTGCAATTCCCATGAGAGGACTCGTTTTATTCGTCCTCATTGTGCACGTGAGGTCACGGTTAGCTTCAGCTTTGCATTCTGTTTGAAATACCAGCGCGAGGTAATATGCATCTGGCATCCTGGACCTCTTGACCATTAACGGTTTTCGGCGCCTCGGGCTTTGTGCGACTCTAGATTACTGTTAGCTATCGCGTGAGAAAATGTTTGTAAAATTTGAATAATTATAAGTGGCTTCTGAAATGGGAAATTCGCACGAATATTATTGAGATCACACTTAATCAACTTTTGATGAATTGTGTAGAGATATGAAATGGCATTAAAAGAACCGCCATCACAAGGGCTGCCATGTAGCTAACAGAAAAGAACACTGCGGGTAGGTTCAACGTTTTATAATTTTTGTACAAAACTAGGGTTCACCACTTATTTTGAACGCTAATATGTGTACGAAGCCTTATACATGCGATTTCTGAAGTGAACATAGGCACATTTATAAAATGCTAATTTTTTGCTTGCTACAACCCTGCGCACTCTGGTTATGGTATCTTTATACTCCCTGAAACGGAGACATAAGCTGCACAAAAAAATATAGAAGCAAGCCTGGCTTTCAGTTTTCGTGGCAACGCATTGGAAACTTATTCAGAGACATAAGTTAAACAAAAGATTATAGAAGCACTCCCTTGCTTCCAGGTTTTGTGGCAATGCATTGGAAAATTATCCAGAGAGAGTAGGACTGTAGGAACGCCTCTTCAGACACAGCCACATAAAATGCCCCACTTAATTCACTTAAGCTGCCGTCTCTATCCCGCGCACACGCTTTCCATTATTATTCGACAAATAGCGGTGGACGTCGACCTCTACACAAGCAAAGCGTCAGCAGTCAATCAACAAATTTTATTTCCCAGGCAGCGCGTTTAGTCGGCGATCCTTTTCGGCCGGAGCCATCAATGTCGCAAATGAGGCCGGGGCTTGTTCTTCCTGCGCGTCGTCGTAGCTCACGCTTCCGTTTTTTGCCGCGGAAAGGGAAACAGCCAACATGGCTGGAGAGAATGAATCATTAAGGTCAGATAAGGGGGGGGGGGGGGCGTTTGCCGAAGTGCTCATTTTTACAGAGCGCAAAAGCACAACCATTGATGTGCCAGAGTTTTGGGCCCGTTGTCGTTCTCTTTTACTGGATGTGATCGGGAGCGGTCTGTCAGCCGTAAATAAGTAGTTGCCTGGTTTGCGAGTTCAAGCTGAAAAATGAACGCAGAAGGGACACAAACTTGTTTCTGATTTAATGGCACAATTGTATTAGCTGAATGATCTCAGTGTTTTGCTAATGTCTCCCAATGCCTCATCTGCGCGTATGTGGAGTTTTTTTTTTTTTTGTACCACAAAGCGTTGATTTTGAGCTTACAGGAGGTTTTGTTTTTATGCCAATGACATTCACGTAGGGCTCGTCGCTGCCACTTTCGTTTTCGGGACGTTGACCGCGCGTAATAAGCGCACGAGGCGTCCGCCTCATCTCATATCGATCGCCTATCACGAAATGAAGTATTTATTATTCCCCAATTTTCGATTTCATTCAATGAACAAGAAAACTCTGAACCAATGGTTCTAAAATCGTGGTGATATTGTAATAATAGTTATTAGGGCATTTGATTTCTATACCTTAAAAAAGTGGTGATGTGAGGTAATCATTATCAGTTACTATGATTCTGCGCAAAATCCGTTCTGCCTATATGACCTGAAACGTGCAATTTTGCTGAAATATTTGGAACTCACATTTTCTAAATTTAGCTGGAATGGTGCCCCACGTTCCCCGCACTAGTGGTTCCCTGTGTACATTAAGTTTTTCATAGGCTACAAGTGGAACGGCACGCTAGTTATTTAGTGGAATTTCGTTGCATTGCATGTTCTCGGCAGCGGCGTTTTATTTGTATAGCCTGCTGATCTGACGGGTTGCGGTAAAAACTCTCTCCGAAAAATTGGCCGCGGAAGGATATTCCCCGGAGAAAATTGCCTATTTCCGAAATAGAAAAAATTAACTAAAGGAGTGAGAACGTGCCGCAGCCGGAGGCTACCACCTCGCTTAGAGCTCGCGGCTTATCAGTGGTGAATTTAGTGTCACTGACATTTTACTGATTTTACGTCAGATATCTTTTTATGGTTTTAGCTTGGACTTAATTTTATAGTCTCCTACCACCGACTTGTCTTTCCCCTTTATATTTGGTATTCTCCCTATAAGGCGTAGATTGCGCATCCCCGTGCCAAGCTGAAAGGATGTTTAAACAACGCTTCCACCTGTCAGCTTGCAAGAGACCGCACACAAAACGGATGTAGGGTTTGTCATAAGAAAAAAAAACATGATGGCAATGGTAACAGAGTGACAGCGCCTTATATTCGCTTAGTTAGCGAAGTGAAGAGCGCAGTCACCACCGGCTTAGGGAGGCGAATGCTTGTTGTGATGTTTTAGGGTGACCATGACCCCCGACCAGTTAGGTCTCGGCTGGCCCTCCCTATTGCACCGTCATCGAGAGCTGTGCGAGGTAATTCTAACTAAGCCTTTTGCAATTGGTGGTTTCCCTAGACTACTACGTGCCGGGCCGGTTGTATCTTTCTGAGCTAGTAATATTACCCAGACTATTACATCTCTCTAATGAAAACCTAATGATCTGTGGGACTGAGGACGAGGCACTCTGTGAATAGACCAGCGGTATGGCATGTTGTGGTGAGCTCGATCAAAATAATGTTGCACAATCGCTTTTGCAGGGAATGTAAACATACCAGGAGTTCGGAGGTCTCATGACCCAATTTATGGTTACATGTATTGTCAAGTCAAGAAAGAATTCAATTAAGTATGCAATTTTTGGCGATGTCACTTCCACATAATTACCTTCTTAGGGTCAGTTTTTGCCTTGGGGACATTTATTTCCTAGCGGCCGCTTCCTTGGAGGCCTTTTCTTTTGAAGACGTTTCTTCTGTGGCAATAACTTCCGGGGACGTTTTTACCTACGCCCTTCACCTGGCAGACCCTGAAAACTAATATTTTACATATCGTACTGACAGTACGCGCAAGACAAAACCTTGAGAGGACATTTTAAGACGAAAGCGTTTATGGCTCATACTGTCGTGGACAAAGTGTGTCCCGCTTTTGCGCGGCGGTCGCGTGGCGTTCCTTGGTGCGCGTTCAAGTGTGGGATTGCAGATGGCAGGAACGCTGGACATGAGAATTCTCAGGCTTTCGCCTTTCACTACTTTAGTCGCTAAAGTACTTAGTAATTTTATTAAACGAGAAAATGCATACAGATAATTTTAGAGTAAAATTTATCTGTGGTGCAAATAAGCATTCTACTTCTGTCACGTGTTCTTTTAGCACTAAATAATGAATTAATGCTGTAGAATAATAGCGATTTATAGGGGTGGGATCCTAACTTTCCCATTTTTTGTATGCTATCCTGAGTTTTTGATCAAGCTGTGCTCAATGAGAAAGTAACTCCGTCTGACTTTAGAGCAACTGAAAGGAAGTGCTTGATGATACAATACATACGGCCTGAAATGGTATAAAAGGATGGCACAAGGCATGCATGAAAACGCTCAAGGACGTCGAACAGGCCACTGCTGGCCAAAGGGGGAGAATTTTTTGCGTACGAGAGGGGTGTCGCTAGATTTCTGTAGCGCTCGTATATTCGTGGAGAGACTCCATGGCTCTCCGTGGCCACATGCGCGAGGCTGCGTAGTTGGTGTGCGGATTCTCGAGACTCCACTTTAAGCGGTAGACTCAGCCGGCGACAGATTTTTGCGTGTGGTCGAATATGGTGTATCCCCCTTGTAAACAGTTGTATACAAGTATTGAGTCTTTTTTTTTTTTCTGAAATATATTTAGCCTCCTCTTTAGCCATCTGGGCCACCAACACTTATACGCCTCTCATCGGATTGACATTTTTTACAACCACTCTCCTCTTGATTTTTTTTTTTTCACGTGGTGCCCTGGGGCCACTCCTTGCCACCGTACAAGATTAAGATAACAGTGCCGTAAAAAGCTGAGCCGCAACTAAAGTGTACTAGAAGGGGACAGTGGGCTTACTCCCCTGTCGAGCCCAGGCTAGCGGTGGCAAATGTCAACGAATTTTGTTTCTCCGAGTGGCCGCGTCGCGGCGCTGATGTCAAGTTCACTGTAGCGCTTGGCCATACCGACCGCGTTAAAACTTGTGCGCGCGTGCTGTCATCGCGTTTTCCTAAACATCCTGCTCCTGGCGTTTTGTATATGAATTCTTGCTTTTAATTAAACTGAAGAAAAGGCGCTTGCAGCGAATGGGATAAAGCCTTCACGCAAATTTGTTTAGCACGAGTCAGTGTAAAAAAAAATCATTATTATGCGTCAAGGAAGAGGACGGGTTACGTTCACATTGAGGGTGCCCCAAATATATTTTTTGCAGTCCTGAGAAACGGAGAGTTGCGGAAAGACTGGGAGAAAAATATGCACCGCTGTCCTAGTTACTAGAAATCTGTTCAGATAATAATATACAAGTTGACGTTACCCTGACACTCCCAGCCTTCATGTAGTACACTTTACCGCAACTAAGCTACTTAAAACATAGAGGGTGTTAAAGAAAAAATTCCGCTAACGGTCACTTTTGAAAAAAGAGTATAATAATCTCTTGGGTATCTGAATACTCAGAATTATCTACTCTTTTTACCACTCAGAGTTATTTATTCTCCTTGATTGCTTTAGACCATTTCAGAAGATACTGGCCGTATATTGTTATTTAAACATTGAAATGTTTTTGAACATCATAAAACCTCGGTGCAATTTTCATATTTTGTTTTACTATGATATTCTAGCCGCTGTAAACTGGAGTAAAGAGTGAATTATGCATTTAGTGTCATATATTCTGGTATTATCTGTAATTATGTTTCACATCACTTATTATAAGACACTGCTTTTGTTCATTCCTCAGCGAGTTCAATTCCGCAGAACTCTGAAGTGTTTGTGTTCGTGCAACCGACACTTGTCATATGTCCCACATGTCTGACTCGACAAAAGTATTTTCAGACACTTTATTTTAAGCCTTGTTACAACCCCCCTCCCCCCGCCCCCCCTCCCTCCTTCGCTTCTGCATATATGCCTGTGCGCTGCGCGGCGGTCTCTTGCGCGCATTACGTTTCTTTTTTTCGAATGAGAGCGCACTCAGGTGCGCCGCGACGGCGCATGCCCTGCCGTTGCGTGGTGTCTAATGGGTCGCCATGGCACAAGAATCCCATGGTAGCGAAACTACCATAGAAGCCTGCGTGTCGACTTTGACCGAGGCTTCAGTGTCTCGGCCCTCCCTGCGGACTGTGATGCAAACGCGTGACGGTGTGACGTCACGAATGCTCGTTACGTCGCAGTGACGCACCATTGGCAAGGAATTTGATTTTTTTTTTACTTCTGATCAAAGAACAAGGCCAATGACGACAAAGGCAGGACGATGTTCGGATAAGAGGGAAAATATACACCGTAACTGCTCAGCTAAATTTACTTGATATGAATTTCTATTGTCAGTTTGTACGCAAAACTGAAATGTTCAGGCATCCTCAACCGCCTTACCCCCATTCGCGCTCCGTCGTCGTTAGCCTAGTTTTTAGTAGCGTGTCATGTAAATGCGTTACCTGGCTTATTTTTTCGGGCACGCTTCTGAATATAAGGGGCCTAGAAATAAATTCGGCAAGCACATCGATAAGAATCACATGGCCTGAGTGATTTCACAAAGGGCATAAATGAGTGAAGCTGTGTTGAATCGAAAGCCGGGTTTTTTTTCCTCACAATTACATACATAGATGCGTCACGCCATGCAAATATCGAACTGTTGGAAGGCGACCACCTTCCAATCGTCTGTGATGTTCTTCAGGTATTCCTCATGACAACAATGTGACCTGGGTGCAGGGTCTGCAAACCATGCGCGGCGATATTATAGAAGGTCCAGACACCTGCAAACAAAAAACTACCATCAATGTCAAAGAAACGCGGTCAGAATTGCTGTAATGCTAGCACGAAACAAAAATCCTAGATATAAGACCTTAGGTAAAAGTTCAAACTGCGATCGTTACTATTGAGAAGTTAATGTGTTGCGAAGTGGAAATAACTTCGATCCAGCTCCGCTCCCGACGACTACAATGTGGCCTTGCTGTGCGCGATTCCATAATTGTTTTGTCCGCGCATTATTTGTCGCTAAGAGGAGTCAATGTCAGGCTACAAATTTATTTGAACTTCAGCATGGAATATGTATACAAAAGTTATCCCGCCGGCAAAATCAACCTCCCAGTGGAACCAGCTAAAGCACATTCAGCGAACTTTGGTTCGTTAATGAGACGCGATGCAGTAAGCAAAACAGGCAACAATTGGAGCGAATGCGAATGCCTTGCGGAATGCGACACTCGTCGTGCAGGCAATAAAATTTCACCTTCATCGTTCAATTAAAAATGGATGCAGCGAGGCGTCGTTCGTGTTGGCGTGTATCCGCACAAGCCGCCAGTCCTGTGACGTGTCTGAGAGGCCGAGCTGCCGAGGGATGACGCAGTAATGTCCCATCATGCGAAAATGGGCTCACACCACTGAAATTAGTTTCTCAACGAGCACGCACTGTTTGCGTCTTGCTGCAAAGCCCTATCGCGACCAGAACAACCATATGCTACGTTTTTAATACAGATAACCCACTTTTTATGCAAACGCTTGCAAAGCACGCAAGGTCGAACTGGGCCGATGACGCGTGCACCCACGCCGCGCTTGAAAACGCTTCGCTCTGAACTTTGGGCAACTACACAGCGGATACATAAATGCCCGAAAGAGGCCCTTATAACAAGTTAAAATATTAATACAATTGTTACACTTTTTTCTTAAGCGAAAAACGTAAACTACATTGGTTTATGCTCTGTGAATATTATATTTACTTTAAAGTGCTTTGGAGTAACCTTATTTTTCTGCTTTAATAGTTGGCATCAGAGTTCGCAGGTGCCCTTGCATGTCATTATCATTCAGTTGATGCCTCTTGCAATAGCTTGCTGCACGCGTTTTGATTCTGGTAACGCGGCCTCTTGCATCGACCTTCAGGTCATGGCGGTGCGAAGCTTGGTAAGCGCCGAGCAACACGCTTAAGGGGGGATTTTGTGCAAGAACGGGGCTCGGACTGAAGCACGCTACAGGCGGGAACCTTTGTTGCGACGGCTCGTCGCAGGCCGCCATGACTTCCCAGACGAAGTTGGGGTAGTGTCGTTCACCATGGCCCTGCAGCGAAAGTGCACCAGTGGTAAGCCTCGGGAAGGAGCCTGTTGCGGTGCCCTGTATACGTGTCATTGTGCGACTGCTTACCACGCAGCCCGGCTGCCGCACTCTGCATTATTAGCGTTATTCTTCCATTTCATGCAACCGAAACCGTCTTGTAGGCGCAGCTGAAGGCATTTTTTGCGAGTTCTTTCACTGCAATAGCTGTTTAACTCCTTGCAAAGGTTTTTCTTCTCACTGAATAAAACCGGTGTTTTGTCCTCCAGGCTCGTTGTGTTTTACTCTTCGGATAATACCACGGCTCACGAACCCAATTAGAAGGCTTTGTCATAAGTTGTATTGAGCTGACGCCATCGATATGTAAAGTATGGTAATCACAATGCTGATAACAGCCCGTAGTGTTTTGACGTATGTAGGATATGATCTATGTCACCTCTTTAGGGTATGATATAAAACTAAACATGCAGCTCAGTCTTTCCTCCCTCTAACAGCAAAGGACTGCAACCACCTTCCAGGAACTACTGGCTGCATCATGGATCATCAGCATTTTTGTTAGCATTAGCTAAAATTGTATGATTAGAATCAAAACACCCTGTACATACTGTATACAGCACCACTCCCCTCTTCAATGATGTCGGGTCTTGAGGGTAAAATAAACGAAAAGAAATATGTGATAGACGTAAGGCATGTCAGACCTAATGAATAAATAAATACAAAAATATATAAATGAACATCTGTTCTTCAGTTTAATCTGCCGTAAACCTCGCTGCGCCCTCTCTCCGTTGGGCCCAAACCCAGTTTCGAACCTTGCAGCCTGCAAAGATGGTTCATGTTCGTCTTGCAAAGGTGCGCCTTTTGAGCCGCAGTCTCAGCTGCAGCAGTTTAAGAAAAAAAGGGCCACATATAGGCTTCTGCCGTAAGAGGCGGGCTCATGGTTGCCCGATGGCGGAACGAATCACTGTCTCATCGGCGCAACTGTTTGGGCCATGACCCCTTTCTCAAGCATTTCACCCCAGAAGAGTCCAGCCCCAGGTCGGAGGAAAGCTTGTACACAATGAAAAACTGGTGGGTACACGGCGAAACCAGGGACTGAACCCGGTACCTCCCGACTTCGAGGCGGATGCACTACCACGGGCCACAAGGCTGGCGTGGTCCCTTAAATCCAACCGACAGGATGGCTGGAGCGGGAATAAAACACGGGTGAGCAGGCATCCACGAGCCCTCTGCGGAAGCGGAGAGGACTCAACTGTGGCCTGACAAAGAGGGACAGGTCAGTCTGGTGGCATTAATTTATCATCGACTAGACTAAGGTAGTTTTTCGATGATGGGTGGACTGACTTTCGGTTGGTCACTGGGAGGGGCTGCGCCCCCTTATAACCGAGCGGGGTCCAACAATTGGCGATGAAGCCTTGAGGAATAAGGCTGGGAGCAGCGGCGCGCTCCTATAATCGAGAGAGGCCACTCTGGTGTATGCTCAGACAGCCGACCGGAACCTTAGAGACTGATACACTCTGAGAAAGTCTATCCCACTAAAGTGGGATAGATTTTCGGGTTTATGAACCGCTACAGTGGGGCCCATCGAAAACTACAGCCTTTACCGATGATGTACCCTATCAAAAAACGGGACCAGGGATAAGGCTCGGGAGCTCTCTACTCCCTTTGATCCAAGGATGAAAGCCGCTGGAGGTTGAGGCGACCCCTCTTGGTAGCGGTAAATAAGAGTCTGTTCACCCACCGTTGCAGTCCAGGGATAGGCTATGCCAGCTAAGTCTGTATGCAAGGACGCTACAGGGGAACCCCGCTGACTAAAGTCGTCATGGGTAGGGGCAACCCTGTTTAACCCAGTCCATGAAGATGCTTGGGGGCGCTGTTAGATACTGTCTTCCCTCCTCCTCCGGGAAACCAGGGCCGTCCTGGGAAACGCTGATGGTCTGCGGGCGTCTCAGTAGGCTAAGAGAGCAAAGATGAAGCGAAAGCAGAACTGGTGCAAGCACCCTTTGGAAGTATGTCAGTAGTACCACTGCGAGACCATAAGGGGGGATGAAGCTTCCACTTGCGCTTCCGGTACGTAGGCGGGAAGTCTTGAAGAGTTTTGCAACGGGGCCGGGGTCCAAACCAAGACCCTTACCAAAATTTGGTAGAATCCGGCTCTCGCTTGGAGCGCGGCATGATGAGAGTTACCGAAGTCAATGACGCGAAGGCATCTGGCAGGAATGCAAGTCATGGAAGTGCACCACGGGTGTTGCGACCCCTCCTGCCCGAGAACGTGGGTGCGACCCACAACACGACCGACGCGGTGGCAGTAGTAGACAGGTGTGCCACGCACGGTGGGAGATCTGACAGGATTCGTTTCGCAGCTCGACGATGACCAGACGTAAATTGGTACTGGAGCGGTCCCTGGCGTGGGCGTCCGTCGTTTAAGAGACTTAGCTCTTGGGAAGGGGCTATTCCTGGGCGATTCCATGTAAGCCCGGGGGATACTGTTTGGCGAGCTGTAACGTTTTGTAGAGCATCCGCCTCGCATTCAGAAGGTACCGGGTTTGATCCCCGGTGCCGCCGGGCACCCACCGGTTTTTCAATGGGTTCAAGCTTTCTTCCAGCCTGGTGCTCGGCTCTTCTGTGGTGACATGCTTGGGAAAAGGTCCATGGCACAAGTAGTTGCGCCGATGGGACAGTGATTCGTTCCGCCATCGGACAACCATAACCCCACCTCACGCGGCAGAAACCCATGTCTGGCCTTTTTTTTTCGCACTGCTGCTGACTGCTGCGGTAACCGATGTTCAAAGTGAGAACCAACATGAACATGAACCCCCTTCGCAGGTTGCGAGGTTTACAGAGCCTCTACCAAACGCACACCCCTACAAAGCCAAGCGCCAAGCCGGTGGATGCTTGTACCGATTTTTACCGGTGGGTGCCCGGCGGTTGGCTTCGAACTAACCACCGGCATAATTAAAAAAAATACTATTAGGGTTTAAATCGTAGAAGCGATACTTTAGCATATACGTGCGTGCAGAGTATGTGCATACGTGAAATTCACGTTCTTTCATCTTAGAACTAAAACAGATTTTGCAGAAACGGAAGCCAGCCACTGCTAAGATCGATCTGTTGGTGTGTTGGTATATCTGCCGCAAACGTAAAATTTGCTGATGCGCAGACTCAAGAGCGACACATACAGTATTTTGTAAGTACAGTGCAATGAAGGCACGTAAAATTAAAGCCATAATTTAATTTTATACTCCACCGTTTAACGTTGCTTTAGGTGCGACGATACTAAAAGACCAAAGATACACGAGGTGAGTACCAGTAACATAAATACTTATTATTTATTTAGTCCGTCCAAAATATTGGCATAACGCTAATTATATTCTAACAGCAATGGCGCGTATAGCCTTATTCCCTTATTTAATTCACTTTCATGGCCCACATATACGTTACTACTGGCCCTGAGTATGCCTTGTCCTTCTGTCTGGTACCCTTACTAAAAAAATCATTACTCTCTCTATGGGGGGTTCCGGTTGCTCTGCAGTGGCCATAGATATCTTTCAGTAGTTTTCTGCGCATTTCTGTATTCCCGAAATAACGTCGTGTATATGTGATCAGCTTCCAAGCACCCATTGCTAAAATCAATCTATTCCTAATATCGAGTGTATAAAATTGACTTCATTCTATTAGCGATTATATAGGTAAATATCAGGGAGAGGAAAAGTCATGAATGGAAGATAAACAGGGTATAGGGGCGATGGGTGACGGCTCGGGAAGTAACAAGAAGGCACGTAGCATCCTGCTGTATTTGCTCGATTGGACTGAAGGATCACAGTGGGTGACAGCTTGTGACACGCAGATTGATGAACGGATCTTGCTATCCACTGAAACGGTGAGAACCCGACGGCGGCTTCTCATTTCGGGCGAAGCACTAATAGTGACGCCTACTCTGCCGGGCCAGTGGCATCGATCGTTTTTACTTTTCTTATCTCATTACCTCCCCATCGTCTTTGAACAGATTTGCAGTTATACGATTCTCAACAGCTGCTGTCTCGCTACGCTTCGCCTGGAATCGTTTTTTTGTTTTACCATCACAGGCCAATATCTCAGTATTGATGCCCGCATAAAGATGTTTCCATATTTTCCGTATTCTACAAAGCTCCATGTATATCTCACTTGGTGCAATTATTTTCTTATTTTGGCCGACACTGCTGTTATTGGTTCTGAACACGTGCATGATGTGTGATATTTAGTTGCATGATGTGTGATACGCTTAGTTTTCAGATCATCATTTAAGACCACCTTTTCTGAACGGAGTAACTGAAAGAGGGAGAAAAGCTTCTGGCAACAGATCATGCGACATCGAAAGCAGTTATTTCTAATTAAGTATGTACCCCCCCCCCCCCCCCCCCCCCCGTTTACATTCTTGCTCGTTTACTCTAAAAAAATAGGTTCGTATCTGAAAACACATCAGAAATATTTCTCGCTATGTAAAGAGTCAACAGACATAGTTTTTCAAGTCTAACGAAGAGAGGCGTAGCCGACGTGTCTTAGCGAATACACGAAACACGCTGTATCCAGAAGCGTGTGCGAAAAGAAAAAAATTTGCTTTTTTTTACTTTGTGCCTAAACGTGGACTTACGCGAAAGCAATCTGCATGGCTATGCTTAGGTTCGGCTTCAAGGTAAGTACATGGCTTTAGCACATAGTAGTTTATGATTTCAGCTGTATTTATGACATAAGGGAATTACTTCCTGTATGAGAACACCCTGCCTCTCGTCGCTGACCATTCTCATTCGAGTGTAGAAGACTTTTAGTGATATGGCATATTCTGCACGTCGAACTCTGGCCGTCACAACGTTTCGACGAACCTTCTGTCCTTGCACCTCGCTATTTTCGTTCGCTTCTACCAGCTACCAAGTTATCTGTCTTCATCTTCTTTTCATTCTATTTTTCTGCTCCTTCTTTCTCTTCGGCGTCTCTCATAGCCTGAGTCGCTTCGGGACGTTAAACACCACAAACCAACCAACCTTCTTTCTCTTCATTCTTCGTTTTTAAGTTCTACTCTTTATTTTTTTATTTTCCTTCTTTTTTTCTCTTACTTTTCTTCTTCGCTTTTATTTTCTTCTTCTTTTCCTTCCCCTTACTCTTCTTTTCCTTCTTCGGACACACTCGGTCTATATACGCAACAGTTGCTAGGCAACGGCGCGATGCGCCTCGGAGAATATGGTTTACGGCACACTGTGCCCAGTTGCCACGCCGACGGCTTGACACCCTACGCAATGTAGGTTTGGCTATTAAACTGTGGATTTTCAGTGTTTAGAAGCAGAATCCCGGAAGAAAGCATACACATAGGGCAAGTCCTGCTAAAAAGTATAACAGAGAATCTGTCGCCCACACTCACACGGTATGTGAGATTGAGAGCACATTGGTATTTTTAAGTTTATTCTCAGCTTAAACATCAAGCTAATTTGAAACTTGATGCATGTGTCGCTTGAGGGATTGGTCAAGGACATGGGTGAGCGAATAAAAGGCACCAAGCCCGCCTGCTTTAATACTCCATAGAGTCACTCTAAGCCTGCGACCCTGCTTTCGCGTCAGAGTTAGCACCGCGGTGGTGGCGTAAACCTTTCGGCACATCCTCCTCTTATTCTTCATTTAATTACTGTGACCCTTTGCTGCAGACCCTTTTCCATCGCTGTCTTGATGCTGCTATTCCTGCTCTATCCATCTTCTGTTCGCCGAAGAAGTGTTCTGTATTTCTCCTATACCAAATCTCAGTGTGCTATTTCTGTAGGCTTGTACGTTCCTTTTGGTCCTTTTTCAGAGCCGTTTCTGGAAGTATGTGCGCGCTTTGCTTTGTCTTAGCGCGTAAGCTCTACTGCTCCCACGCCAAACCTCAAGATCATCTGTCTCGGAGCATTTTAACTTGAACTTTGCGCTGTGTCGCAAATAATGTGGTCTTCATGAATTTTCAACTGCAGCGCATTCTCGAGTAAAATGGTGGCCAAGAAAGACAACTCATCAATAACTAGGCCAGTCCGGTTGACAGGCACAGACTTCGTGTCTCTAAATATGTGCATCATATGGCCGAAATGAGTAGTGGGGGAAACGAGATGCACAACATTCCTGTCCAAAATTTGTGTTTTCCGCATGCTGTGTAGTGTAAGGAGGAAAATGATGTAAAAGTATTCATGGTCATTCTAGGTGACCAATATATAAAGCACACTGTGGGAATTGAAAACAAATAATTCCTAAGAGTACTTTGTAGAACACCCAGAAATATCATCGCATATTTACAGGCAAAAAAGAGTGTACGATGGTTTCAGATGTATCACATAGACGATAATTAACAGAAGAAAAAAAACATTTTAAGCCATACTTCGGCAGACACAATTTTGGAATGAAGTTTGAAGAAAAACGTTTTAGTACAAAGAGAAATCGTCATTTTGCATATTCTTGTCAGCACATCATGTCCTGTATACAATTCGAGAATAAAGAACAGTAAAATGGAGGCTGGAATAGCATAGATATCAATTTTTTGTACAAACGTTTTGAGCGAAATACAGAAGGAGGAATCGTAAAAAAAAGTGAACTGCCAGAAAACCCACTGAACTGTAAATCTCTATCATAAAACCGAATAATAACGGCCGATTGGCAAAAATGGAGAGATCAATAAGTTTGGAACAAGGGTCGCACAGTTAGTTTCCAGGGATGCTCTGATAATTGGATGGGAGCTATGACATAGAGATGTGTTAAACCTACTCCACCAGCCAGCAAAAACAGGCCTGAAAAGGTTATCGCGCCGCATTAGGGGTCAAAACTGAGGACCATGTGAGCGTTGCAAACGCTCGGCGAAAGCTTTGGTTGAAGGGCCTAGCGCTGTTTTCTACCTGCAAAACATAATCAATTTTCGTTGGCCGAAACATGTTACATGTCTGCGCTCGACCAAAAATTAACAGGCGGTGCGGAACAAAAGTCTGAGCATAGTTGTGAAGGGCCGGGACCCGTCTCTCCAGTTGGGCCAACTAGACTGAAATGCATGAAGTGGAACTCCGAAGTATTTTGGGGGGACACAGGCGCATCCAATTCCAGCATAATGAGTCCGCATTGATACCCATGAATCGAAACACAGACCTGAACATTTAGAGCTACTTATGTGAGGGCCAGAAACAATGCCCAAGTGCTGAATATTGTGATAGTTTTGTCAATAAAGGTTTATTAATGCAGAAATACCCGAAATCATCGGCTTCCGCAAGCACTTCGACTTCTTTATCCAAAACAACAAAACCACAAATTTTATTTTGCAGTGCGCTCAAACAGAATAGCTCGAGGTAGAGGGCAAAGAGTTAAGCTGACATAGTAAAGCCCTGCTTACCGGATGATAGAATTGGCACAGGCTCTGAGAGGTGACCGTTAACAATCAAGCGAATGGAACAGTTGTTACAAAGTTGTACGCCTTTAAGTAAGGTCGATCTAAAATTGGGGCGCTCGAGAAAAGAAAACAGAAACGAATGCCGGACACGATCAAATGCTTTCGCAACGTAAGTCTGGATTCGAGCTAGCTGCTTATCAGAGCCAGAGCAGGATGACCGAATTGTATGTGCAATATGTATGTTCCTTTGTATGGGGCGGCTCCTCAAAACACGTCTGATGAGGGCCAACGAGAACCGACATTGCATGCTTAAGACGATTTGATAGATCCTTCGTTAAAATTTTGTAGTCCACATTTGCCGAATTGATTGACCTGCAGCCATCCACTAAGCGCAATATTTTTTTTTATCACTGCTCTTTGGAATTAAGAGTGTGGGATTTCTAGCCAACGTCTCAGGAAGAACCCATACATCTAAACTTAACGAAAAACTCTGAAGCAGGTCAGGACTCCGCAAAGATTTAAAACCTTTCTTAAACTATGCGAAATTCTGGCTTTGCATAGTTAAACACAAACACCACACACAACAGATTACAGCAAGACGTTTACACCGATGATGAGCTCACTACCTACTGACTGCTATTTGTGATACGAACGGCAAGAGAGCGTGAAGAGAGCGAAAAGAAAAGACAGGTGGTTGTCCTGCCCTGCATACATAACATCGCACATCGTCCTAAGAAGATCGCGAGCCGATGTGAAATTAAGGTCTTGCTATCTGCGCCAAACAAGTTAAAGAGTCTGTGCAGGAAGGTGAACGGAACGAGTGAGACCAAGGAAGGATGCAGCGTGCTGCACAGAGAGCGCTTTGTCACCTTCCGCGAAGAAGCCGTGCACAAGATTGCCCTGGCATGTGGGAAGACTTATGTGGGGCTGACAGGCCGATGCCTCAATGAGAGTTTAAGGAAGCACAGAAATTCGTGTGCAGAATTGTCGACTCCTTGAAACCTGGCGACCCATTGCTATTGTTATTGAACGGAAGACGCTCAACTGGACTAGAGGGGTAAACATTAATGCAGGGATAAACATTAAACATTAAAACATTAAGGGGTGCTCTTTATCCCGGCTATCACGAGGCGTCATCAATGTTGCGCATCTTAATAATTCATCCCTTTATTCGAGTAACATCTCAGAATATCCTTTTTTACTAGAGCTAAGTGTTTTTCTATCGTTTTCGACTGTATGTAATTTTGCTACATACACAGATATCTGGAGAAAATATGCTTGTATTTTGCCCCCCATGTCTATCTTCACTTATTACTAGCGGAGCATCGACGCCAATTATTACGTTTCAGACTAAGGGTTTTGTATACGCAAACCCTCAAAAAAGCCTCGAACGATATGCGGGTATCTGTGCATATATTGATTTTCTGCGGTATGTTTCAGTTAGACTCGAGCATGTTTTTGCTGTCGCTAGCGAGTAGCTACGTTATTCCTTGCAGTCTCACGTCAAAGGCTCTTCGGTTACAGATATGAAAATAATACCGCAAGATCGAACGAGCTGCAGCGACTGTTGCATACGCAAAAGCGATGCGATGCGTGCATGTGCTTACTTCAGTAGTACTTGCGAGCGGGCTAGTTGGCTATACGACTCCGACGACTTCCGATGCTCCATGGTTATACACAAAAAACAATACACACACAAGAGAATTAAACCAGGACGTTAACACAGACGATGTGCTCGTTACCAACTGCCAGTGTTTGTGGTACGAAGAAGAAAAAAGCTTCACACAAGCTTCAAAGAAAGCTGGTGTGAAGCTTCAAGAAAGCTTGTGTGAAGCTTTCTTTGTACCACAAAAACTGGCAGTTGGTAGCGAGCGCATCATCTGTGTTAACGTCCTGGTTTAATTCTCTTGTGTGTGTATTGTTTTTGTGTATAACCATGCAGTGCCGGAGGTCATCGGAGTCATGTGCTTACACTAGCCTACACTTCGAAGGCTTCATATCTCGAGGTATTTGAGAAACAACGCGCATCCTACATATACTAAAAAACAATGTAACATATATTGCGTATGTTTTCATGCTTATTTAATAAGCGTGCTCGGTTTTTGATAGTGTCATGCTACTTGGGCTTCATCGATCGGTATGACTTAAGCTGAAAGGCGGAAATGCTCAGTCCGGTAGCAGTTCCATAAACGACGTGTTCATCCGGTTTCAGTAAACCGAACATAGTCTTTCCGGATTTTATCTCCATACCGGACCCGTCCGTCGGGTTTCAAATTCATACCGGACCGACATGTTCGGTTTGATATGTACATCAAAAATGGTCTGCCAGTATGAGCTCCATACAGGGCCGGTCCGTCCGCATTGAGATCCATACCGAATTTGTTCTTTCGGTTTCTCCTACATACTGAGCATGATCTGTCCGGTATAAGCTCCATCCGGATTGGTCGGTCCGAATCAAGTGGTATCCCTGCGCTGTAAAAAACCTTTTAATCTTCATACAGAACTGGTCACTCCGGTATGATATTTATACCGGATAATACGTACAGAACCAGTAAATACCGCTTTCGCGCGACACGGGATTTTTCACCGGGCTTTGCTTACTTTATAGGGCTTAATGTCCTAAAGAGACTAAGGCTATCAGACACGCTATAGTGAAGGACTCCTGAAGTTTCGACCACCTGGGGTTATTTAGCTTGCACTGGCGTCGTATAGAAGACGAGAGTTTTGCTTTTCGCATCCATCAAAAAGCGGCCGTCGTGGCCGCCATCCGATCCTGCATCCTTGGGCACAGCTGTTGAGCGCCCTAACCACTGCACCACAGCAGCGGGGTCTTCAATACGTACTGTTGCAGCAATAAGAAAAAACGCGGCGACGACACAGTGGTGTAGAGCAGCAGCAAGAGAAGCTGATCTGTTCTCTCCGGTGCGTGTCCACATTTCTTTGCAGGACGCAAATATGGTCTAGTTTTGTCTGCTCGTGCCTTCCATTGAATATCAACTGACGTACGCCTAATTTTCCTTCCCTATTCTTATCTAATGCTATGGCAACGGTATGACGTGGCGTGTATCCTTTGTGCTGCTTATACATGATTATTAACGGGGTAGTAAAGCACGTGTAAAAGGCAGTTGCTATTTCTTATTCCCACACTAACCCCACGATGCCCAACGGTGCTCTACCAACGCTCTACCGATTAGATGTAGTTTTGAAATGCAGACCATATAAATGTCCTCTCTTTATCCCTGTTTCTGCGCCTATTATGGGCCATTTATTCAATGCTAGCAGTGTTAAGAATTACCTTGCAAACGCTTCTAGTACGTCTTTTTGTAATATGATCACGAAGAAAAATGCAAATCGTCCACTGGTTGCGGAAGGCGCTGATTACCTTCTGCACATTGATGGAGGCCACTGTGCTCGGGCGCCGAGATTTATGCGCTAGAGAAGCAGTAATGATTGCCCTCGTAGCTGTGTTGTTCTGATATGCCTCATGTCTAACAACGTTTTGTGTATCTGTGTGGAAACACTCGCATTCGATGGAACCTGAAGCCTTAGCAATTTTCTGGGCTATGATCGAATTCCCCATTAGGGTACTGATAGCTTCGTTATGTTTTTTTTTTTTCCTAGTCCCAGGTTGCATGTGCGTATGCAAAATTGGCCGGACAAAGCATTTAACTTCGTTCTGTGTGATGAGGCTGACAGGCACCCATGCTTGAAGAAAACGCAACAGACCCCATATGTATTTGAGACCCACCTTTATGTATCATGCATGAAGAAATCTGTAATATGTATTTGTGTGGAGTGCATGGATAATCTGGACGTGGTCATTTTTCCAAGGTACAGGCGGCGCATAAGACTTCTGAAACCTGCTTAGAATCGCGAACCAGAAGTAACTGGGCACATACGTGTCATGGTGCAACAAGCTTTGAAATTGGAGGGAGCATAAGCTGAGGCTTAAAAGTTGTGTTTGTGTGTGCTTCTTATGCTTTGTGTTGTTACCTGCTCTGCTGCCTTCTTCCAAGAGATGTGGTGCGACCAACTAGCCCAACGTCCGACTCTATTATTGAATAAACTGCCATTTTATTCCGTAAAGTGTCTATCATTGATGTTCTGGTCCACCATTTGATAGTGTTAAACGTGTCGCACCTCTCGATGAGCTCCTACACTGTCAACAAATTGCATATACTTATAAGTACGTATGTCAACGGCTTGAATCTTTATCGGAAACTAGCCTCGAAATTGACTCTCATATGAATCCTAAATGAAAACAGATTGGTATTACTCCAGCCTGAACGTTGCAGAAATAACTGTCGCGTCAAATTCTTTGTACGAAGTGAAGCGCGTATTTTTTCGAGACGTCTTTTTTTTTCTATTTTGAAATACGGCAATAGTTTAACGGCCAAACAAGCCGCATACACCGTCGAGCACTGAACGCCGTCGGCATGCGCTGGTAGGTGCAGGTACGTTTAACTAGCTAAATAAACCGGCACGATTGACGCTTACTCCTTCTTACCAGAAGTAAATTGGTGAGTAAAGGTCCGTATGGTATATACACGAATACTGGATGTCCTTGCACAATGAACACAGCCCTTTGCACTCGATGATGAAAGCAAACATATTTTCCTGCACGTAATAGCTAACGTCAGTCTATTGCGTGCTCGCTGCTGATTATTATCGCGGGTATCAAGAGTGCTCTTTTTTTTTTGGACACAGAGAAAAAATCCCAAAACACTATGAAACATCTCTTTTCAAATGCCAAATCTCCTATCACTCACCGTACGCGGCGAATAAAAAATATGAATGTCGCGAGAGGAAGCCGAAGATAAACATAACCAGTGCTCCATATAAAGGTATTAAAGCGGAAGTTTTCCTTGCCTCATGTGTGCCGTGACCAGGATATGTGACAAGAAAGTATGCAAAAAATATTATTGACAAAACAAAATTGTGTTTTATGTAGGAATCAAACTCGGGCAACCGGTGTGCGAGACGACAGTTTTTGTTTTCCTTTATTGCTTGAGTAAACTTACGAGGAATACAACCTAACGGAGCACGTGCCTCATCACCAGGCTAAATAATGGAAGCCTGCTAAAACCCAGTTATTCCCTAGAATAGGGAATGTTCAAATCCATGGAGGCACACACAAGCATCGAGATGCGGTACCCAACTAGGCGGTTACTCCAGCGCAGCAAAACTCCCACCCCCTCCCCCTTTCCCCCAAAACGCACTGCTTTATGTATAAACGCTTCGACGATCGTGGAGGTTTTACAGTCCATCATTCGGCTTCTTCTTAAACTAAACAGCCCCATCAATATAAAAAAATCATACAGCACATCACAGTTCTTCGGAAAGACAAAAAAATGAATACTATGGAGTAATTTCGCTGTTATGTTTTAGCGTCCGCTGGAATATTGCCCACAAAAACACAGAATCACGGTGCCGAATAAAGCAGGGGCCAATGGTCTCTAGCGTGTTGCACAGGCGGAGATTCACCGGCCATGACACAAACGTATTCTTGGCGTAAAGCCATACTTTAACAGGAAGCGTTGATGTGTGCAATTGAAAAAAGAACGTTTTTTTTTTTTTTTCAGCAGACTGAAGCAAATGAGTTTAACGCATTTTAAAACGCTAGGGCTAAGAAACTCCTGTTGAGGCTGCCGGTAAAAAGGTATGGAGAACATGAGTAAGAACCTCGGTGATCTGCCTTTTGGATAGACTATATAGGTAATCTAAAGAAAACCACGCAGTAGGAAACTGAAGATGTCCGCAATCTCCTTAATGAATCGCTATGGAGTCCCTTCATGCGCCTGTCCATTTGGCGCCAATAGATAAGGCAAGAAAGAACTAAGACGTCTAATAAGCACTATTACTAAAGAGGAATGGTTGTCCACTTCAAGAAATAAAAAATGAACATTATAAATAAAATCACGATTATGAAAAAATGCGAAACTAGCTGGTGAACACGTGAACAAGTCCTAATTCACCAAACTCTATTGGAAGAAACAGGTTATCACGACGCATTGGTTTCCACCAAGAGGACCATATGAAAGTTGCGAATATCATTTGTGTTGCCTGAAGCTTCTTTCTCGCACAATTTAGAACTAGCAGGACGTAGCTTTCCTAACAATTTTGTTTTTTGTTTTTCAGGTTTGCATGCGAGAAAGTTTGGAAGTTCCAGATTTATCCACGTCGGTGTTTCTAGCCTATTTGCTACGATTTCTAAATCCCTATATGCCCCACTGCTGCAAACGTCAAGCAGAGGTACACCTAGGTAGTGTAGGGGGCCGCAGTCCTAACTTCTGCCTCAAACAGAATCGACCTCGTTCCCCCTTGGGCCAACCAGAAACCTTCGGATTAGTTTAGTTGAGAGCCGCACCTGACACCGCGCAAGACTGTTCAGTTAATGCAAAGCCTCAAGTACACTCTTGAGGCTTTGCATTAACTGAACGAAGTCATCAGAGCGAAGTCATCAGCATAGACCAAAATCTCAATTTACATTGAGCAAAGAAGAAACCTCGAATAGCAGCACTGTTAATAATGCTGAGACAAATGGATTCACGATACTGGGCGAAAAGCCAAGGCAACAAAGAGCACCCTTGTCGAACAGATGATTTCAGTGGAATTGGTTTCCTTAGCTCTAAGCAAGGCTAGTTGTTAACCAACAACTAGCCTTGTATAGAAATCATTATATCACAACGGCATAGCATTGAGCAAAATAACAGCAATAATATTGCATGCTGCAAGTTGCCGAAAGAGAAATCTGAAAGGATTTCATCATGCGCTTTTGAAAAGTCATTCTAAATTAGAGCTACCTGGTCAGCCGCGAGAATTTTCTTTTTTAAGTATGGTATTTAATAAGTTCAAAATGTGTATATTTACTTGAACTATTCATAGAGGCAGGTTGCGCTTTGGCATGGTATTTATTACACTTAAAATATATGTATTTAGATGATAGTTCTATAGAGGCTTTATCATACGCCTGAATACCGCATCAAAACAGACTGCAAAATTATTAGATATGCGGTGAGTCATGTTTGAAGCTGAGTAAAGACGCGTATAATGAATGCACAGTCGTTTTGATGGTAGAAAACGCAGTACGCAGTCGAATCAGAGCTGAATTTAAACCCCACGTACAAACGTAGGGATCAGCACCAGTAGCAACAGGCAACAAAACAACTAAACGTCGGCAAAACATCATTTCGCATTATCGGAAATAATAAGGCTTAATATCTCCCAGAGCATTTCTGTTTCTTTTTTTTTATCCGTGACACAAATATCAAAACAGCTTGTTTCTTACTGCTTCCCTTCGAAAGGTCCGAGTTGTACTATAGAGATGTTTAACTGTGCCCTGTTTGGACAGCACTATAGTAAACTACGTGAGCGGTACATGAGGGACAAAGCCACTTGATGCATCTGCTCTCAGTTACGGAAGCCATGCTGGAGTGCATCATATAATAGTTAAAAGGTGAGTTGCACTGCTACAATACGAAGTACTGATTGGAATACCTTCTGGTTTGGTTTGGTTTGTGGGGTTTAACGTCCCAAAGCGACTGAAGCTATGAAAGACGCCGTTGTGGAGGCCTCTGAAAATTTCGACCACCTGGGGTTCTTTAACGTGCACTGACATCGCACAGCACACGGGCGCCTTGCTGTTCGCCTCCATCGAAAAGCGGCCGCCGAGGTCGGGATTCAATCCCGCGTCCTTGGGAAGGGTAGATGGACTTTACCTCAGTAATCTGCGATTTGCAGATGACATTGCCTTGCTAAGCAACTCGGGGGATGAACTGCAAATAATGATTGACGACCTAAACAGGAAAAGTAGAAAAGTAGGCTTGAAAATAAATATGCAGAAGACAAAGGTAATGTTCAGCAGCCTCGGGAAGGAACAGCAGTTTACTTTAGGTAGCGAAGTACTGGAAGTAGTAGACGAATATGTCTACTTAGGGCAGGTAGTAACCGCAGATCCGGACCATGAAAAGGAAATAACAAGAAGAATAAGATTGGGATGGAGCGCATTTGGCAAGCACTCCCAGATTATGACTAGCAGCTTACAGGTATCGCTCAAGAGGAAAGTATACAAGAGTTGTATCTGACCTGTACTCACCTATGGGGCTGAAACGTGGAGGCTAACCAAGAGAGTTCTACTTAAGTTGAGGACAACCCAGAGGGCTATGGAACGAAAAATTGTAGGGGTAACTTTAAGAGATAGGAAGCGTGCAGAGTGGGTCAGAGAAATAACGTAAGTTACGGACATTCTATGGGAAATTAAGAAGGAGAAATGGGCATGGGCAGGACATGTAGTGCGAAGAGAGGATAACCGATGGTCGCGTGGGGTAACAAACTGGATTCCAAGGGAAGAAAAGCGTAGCAGGGGACGGCAGAAAGTTAGGTGGGCGGATGAGGTTAAGAAGTTCGCAGGGGTCAAGTGGATGCAGCTAGCACAGAACCTGGCCAAGTGGAGAAATATAGGAGAGGCCTCCGCCCTGCAGTGCGTATAGTGAGGCTGATAATGATAATGATGATGATGATGATTTGTGACGAAAACCTGTCTCTCATTACTGCGCGCTCCTTAAAAAACGTTGATTCCTCTTAAGTAATTTGGAGAGTAGTGAGTACACTGCTATGTTAATACCAATATAGTAAATGGATGCGTTGAATGCTTGGAAACCAAATTTATTACATCGCGATCGTCGTAACCGTAACTACACCTACAAATATTTACCGCCGTTAGAGGGTGTTATAGCATTAAAATACCGCTAGCGACAGTTGATACCTCTGCAAAGAAAAGGCAGAAGATGTCTGCAGTACAATTTCATACACACTCTATTTAGTTAGTTTGTACTGAATAAGGTTTTGAGCGTAGTCCTGGACTATTAGGTACCTTACGGTGTTCACTACCTTGTGTTCAATCGACATCCACTGACGTACAGAAGGTTTGGCTTAGCAGGGCCTAGCGAGTAAGGAGCAGCCAGCACGTCACTAGCATCAGTGCAGTGTTAGAGCAGAGCTCAATTAGAGATAATCATTTATATTGTAATTTTATGCATAAAGGTTTTGACAAAGCGAAATATTTCACGATCGCAGTAGAGTTAGATGTGCTCATTCTTCAGGTAATGATAAAAAATTTTTGCCCTTCATATGTTACAAGAATAAGTGGTAATTTCACTAGCAAATGGGAGCGTTATTTACACCACTCCTATGACAATATTACACAGCAGGCGAATGATAGTGCAGATTTAAATCCTGCTTCATGAGCAGTGTTGTTTTAATTGCTATGATCTGACTGACTGGTGGTCCTCACATAACAAAACACGACCTAACGAAACCTAGTCGATTATCGGAAATTATAAATGCTGTCATATTAAAACTAGCAACCCCGCACGGCTGCCGACGTACAGAATCGTGTCGTGCGAATTGTTTGGATTGTATGTGCGAGCAGTCCGTACTTTGAGCAGCACATAGTACTCTGCCGCTTCGGAATATGGCTTGAATACTGAAGATGAGATTCGTCATCTCTGTCTGCATAAGGCGCCCTGCTTACAATTTATAAAGCCTGGTTGACTGTACATGAACCAGAGCAGCATAAGCATAGTAAGTGCAGACTTGTTCAGCTCGAAGAAGAGATTTTTAAAGTGATAGCTTTACGAAAATCCGGTCGCCGGCTGAATGCTTGGAAACAAAATTTACTACATCACAATCGTCGCAACCATAACTACACCTACAAAGATTTACCAACGTTGTTATAGTATTAAAATACTACTAGTGACAGTTGTACGAAAATCCGGTCGCCGGCTGAATGCTTGGAAACAAAATTTACTACATCACAATCGTCGCAACCATAACTACACCTACAAAGATTTACCAACGTTGTTATAGTATTAAAATACTACTAGTGACAGTTGTACGAAAATCCGGTCGCCGGCTGAATGCTTGGAAACAAAATTTACTACATCACAATCGTCGCAACCATAACTACACCTACAAAGATTTACCAACGTTGTTATAGTATTAAAATACTACTAGTGACAGTTGTACGAAAATACGGTCGCCGGCTGAATGCTTGGAAACAAAATTTACTACATCACAATCGTCGCAACCATAACTACACCTACAAAGATTTACCAACGTTGTTATAGTATTAAAATACTACTAGTGACAGTTGTACGAAAATCCGGTCGCCGGCTGAATGCTTGGAAACAAAATTTACTACATCACAATCGTCGCAACCATAACTACACCTACAAAGATTTACCAACGTTGTTGTAGTATTAAAATACTACTAGTGACAGTTGTACGAAAATCCGGTCGCCGGGTGAATGCTTGGAAACAAAATTTACTACATCACAATCGTCGCAACCATAACTACACCTACAAAGATTTACCAACGTTGTTATAGTATTAAAATACTACTAGTGACAGTTGTACGAAAATCCGGTCGCCGGCTGAATGCTTGGAAACAAAATTTACTACATCAAAATCGTCGCAACCATAACTACACCTACAAAGATTTACCAACGTTGTTATAGTATTAAAATACTACTAGTGACAGTTGTACGAAAATCCGGTCGCCGGCTGAATGCTTGGAAACAAAATTTACTACATCACAATCGTCGCAACCATAACTACACCTACAAAGATTTACCAACGTTGTTATAGTATTAAAATACTACTAGTGGCAGTTGTACGAAAATCCGGTCGCCGGCTGAATGCTTGGAAACAAAATTTACTACATCACAATCGTCGCAACCATAACTACACCTACAAAGATTTACCAACGTTGTTATAGTATTAAAATACTACTAGTGACAGTTGTACGAAAATCCGGTCGCCGGCTGAATGCTTGGAAACAAAATTTACTACATCACAATCGTCGCAACCATAACTACACCTACAAAGATTTACCAACGTTGTTATAGTATTAAAATACTACTAGTGACAGTTGTACGAAAATCCGGTCGCCGGCTGAATGCTTGGAAACAAAATTTACTACATCACAATCGTCGCAACCATAACTACACCTACAAAGATTTACCAACGTTGTTATAGTATTAAAATACTACTAGTGACAGTTGTACGAAAATCCGGTCGCCGGCTGAATGCTTGGAAACAAAATTTACTGCATCACAATCTTCGTAACCGTACCAACACCTACAAAGATTTACCAACGTTGTTATAGTATTAAAATACTACTAGTGACAGTTGATCCTTCTTCAAAAAAAAAAAGACGGACGGAAGATGTCTGCAGTACTATTTCATACACACTCTATTTAGTTCGATGCTAGAAGCTCGATGGTATCCCAAAGCGACTTCAGGTGCCCATAGAAACAAGAATGACAGATACTGCGCTTTTCCCTTCCTGTGAACCAGTTATTAAGTCGAAAGCCTTTCTAAGCTCATGGTGAAAATTTTTGCGTCGACAAAATGGTAAAGGAAGAATATCGCCTACGGCACTCAAATTGGTGCTTACGTCTGAAGCGACTCACCGTCCCTACTGCTAATCTAGGAGCCAGAACATTCCTCCCTTCCGGGTAATGAGGCTGCCCACAATTTCACCTGAGGACTCATTCGGTCCACTATGAAGTCTAGTCGGCGAGGGTCCGCATGGTCTCCTATCAAGCAATCACACTACACTTCCGAAAAACACGCACCCTATACACTCCGGGAAAGAAACCTCTCAGAAAGGCACAGGAGTACATCTGGCGAAAGTTACAGGCACATTCCTTTCCAAATGCAGTCACCTACGTCCATGTATACCCTGCATTATACACATTTTACAGTAACTTATACCACCAGAGGGCCACCTTAAACCGTACTACGGGCATGTCCACGAGACCTCCCTCCGCGGGATCTGTAGCTCTCCACTTACGAGCAGTGGGAGGCCATTGCGCTCAGCTCGGACCCGCTAATCCAACTGCGGGCGATCGAGAGTGCAACCAAGGTCGCCACAGCCCAAGGGTTCCTGGCCACCTAGAGCGGAAGCTTCTGCCTAAGACTTCCTCAGCTAATAAAAATTTATCTTCCTCTTCTTTAATGCGTTTAAGGGAGCGCTGTTTGTGCTCAATGAGGGGCACGCGATGCACCGTGTGCAGCCGATACGCTCAGGCTTTCTCACTTCTCCACTGCCCAGTGTTCAGTGCTCTCGAAGCTTTTTTTGAAAGTTCGCCTGTACTGCAGACTTCATTTTAGAATGCAATTGAGCACTCAACACTGCTTCAGCTAATAAGAGGGGGCGTCTAATTCAGTTGTATGTCAGCAATTTTCTTCTCTAAACTTAGTGTCCTGTAGCAGCTCTTTCCTAAACTTCTGCATATAATTCATTGGCAGGTCCCAGTCCACTGGACCGTATTCCCGGCATCAGCTGTCTCGACGACTGCAATGCGAAACGCCGCATAAAGTCGATGTTCATTGGGCTTGTTCGCATATGCGCAACCTTGAGCTATCAATGACATGATGTGCTCAAAGTGACATTGCCTTGCAGAATAGAATATATTTTCAAGAAATGTGCACTGTAATAAGTAAAATTATAGGCCCACGAAAGCTGCCAACGAAATAGCCACATTACCTAAAGAACCCTAAAAATCCGGCCTTCCACCATAAATCATTTTTTGCCGGTAAGTAATATATAAACCCGCTATATTTAGCGGCAAATCCGCTAACTTGATAACACAGGAAATTAAATCCAAACTTATTTCTCCTAGCGCAACTGCTTATATACATTGCGTATGCAGGAGTCACTATCTTATACATGTGCTGTCTGATCTTAAAATAAATACGAGTGCTTGTTTCTACTTTAGTACCTACGAATTTGGCGTGACTCACGAGGTGATGACAAAGAAGAGGTAAGAAGAGTTACCGAAGATTTTAGTTCATAATTTGCCCTCGCAATGTTTTTGCTCTGTATTTTTGTATTGTGTGTTCCGTCAAATAATAAGAAATTCTAGAATTCTGGTTGTAAGCCGAACGGTAAATGATAACGCGTTATGGTAACTGTTTCCAGTTGTGACAGTAAAATATATTTTTTCAGGCACTTGGCACGTCAGTTTGGCTCTGTTTTCCAAGCTGCTAAGTCTTGAATGCATGCGCTTCTATAAAATCTGCCTCTAAAAAACCTGACTGGCATACCGCTATTGGCTATTTTGAGTCTGCGAAATAGAGCAGGGTGAGTAGCAAGTGTTGCTGATTTTTTTAGACTTGAGCTGCGCCGAAGTCGTTTGCCATGTGTACACAGATACAACGCGGACCTTAACGGTACTATAACCATGTATTCGATGGGCCAATGATGGGAGGAAGGAATCCAGCAAATGTGGTGCACCGATTGTGCTTCTGGCAGACAAAAGGGAAGATATGTTAATCTGTTCCCTAACACTCGAAGTGCTGAAGCTGTTTTATCGAAGTATAATAAGTGGACGCAGCAATAATATAGTCGAGGAATTTTGTGTTAGCTTGAACATTCACCTGTCAATGAGGTTGCGATGTCTTTAGGTGTTAGAAAAAACACGAGGTTCTGCTAAAGCGACAAAAGTGAGAAACTCCTGGAAAACAAGCCGTGTCCTATATTCGTCGAACTTGTGTCTGTGGCTAAGAATGTCGGCATAAATGTTAAATGTATTAGGCGTATTGTGGTTCCTATAAACTGTATTGTTGGCAGCTTGGGCTTGTTTTTTTTTTTTTTCTGTAAGGCCAGTCAGATAGCTGCCCCTTTTACTAGTTCCTAGTATTACTACTACGTCTGCGACGCTTGTAAACATGTGTGCCCTTCGCTAACAGCCTTCGAAAAAGATATAAAAGAAAATGGCCTCAATTATGTCAGACACCTATGCTAATCTCTCATAATGTCAGAGATTCGCACCATTACGGTTTGTAGAGCATTCTGCGCCTATTCGACCCTCAACCCCTGAAGTAAAGGTAGTAGTAAAACCAGCCGTATATAAGCAGCGAGGAAACATCAAATCGTCTAGTATGGCAATGTTCACACTCTTTAATCCGTATTTATTACAGTAATTATTTCCCGCCTTCAGTGCGTGTGTTTATCTTTATGTTGCGTTCAGAGACAATTCTGCGCCGGAATCATCGTTGGCATCGCTAACATACAACCGCCTATTCCCACTTCCTTAAAATTGTAGCAACGGAAGTGCCGGGTGGTGTCAGCAAAACATAAAACTTAACAAAAGGGAAGTTACTAAATATGCATGCTTTTTAGTATACATTGCAGTGCATAAACTAAAATGCATACGCAATAAAATAGCTTGCTGAATTAAAATTGCTTGCAGTAATTATCTGATCATTCCACTTGCGTCAGTCGTGCCATGTTTAGTGCGTTTAATTAAAACGAATAAGAGCGGATTTAAAGACCGCACAACCCGCCGCTTCTGTGGCAAGGACAAGACGTCCTTAAAAGAGTCAAAAGAATGCCGGTAATATTTTCAGTCAAAACGTTTTTCTTTAAATTGCACACTAACACGCTACCCGTTAAGACATGGCTTCATAGCAAAGGCATCTTCGTACCTTGGACTACCAATTGTTTTTTATGCAAAAAACCTGAAACAATGGAGCATGTTTTTCTTGACTGCTGGGGCCCAATATTTCACTGGGATGTTTTACAGCGCACGCTTAGAAACAATTAATACTCGATCGATAGAAACATCAGAGGATATACCATATGATTTGATTATGCTTCTGGGCCTGCACTCAATATGGAAAACGAGGATGCAATTTGAACATGCTGATCTTGTCGTGCATCCTGTTCGCGAGCATTTTGTTGAAAGTGTCGTTTCACTAAGAGAGTGTTACCGAGCACTCCCTGATCCACCAGAATGGATTACCTTGCTTGATGTTTTGGTGTCGCTGAGAGAATTTTAATCCGTGTTTGCCGAAGCCTGGCTTACGCGTTTTATGCACTGTATTTCTGATTTCACTTTCAAATGTCAAAGTCGGCAATAAAGAGAAAAAAAATCTGGGGCGCAATGGATTAATACTACGTACCTGATTCCAAGACATATGCGTTCGATTCCTGTAGGTACAGTTTTTTATTTTTAAATTCACAGAATTCAAAGAAATTACGGCCATATTTCCTGCGGTATATATGTTCCACTTTAAGTTGCATAGTACGAAGTTTTTTTGTTCCTAACAGCAACAAAACCAGGCCTGATGTGACGGTATGACAAAGGTTGCACTATTCAATTACCTTCACCGTAATCAACTCCTGTCTTCACCGAGTGTATGTTACCTTTAGGTTGCGTTCAGGGACCGCTCTCAGCATCAATCGCCTTTTAACATGATTTAAAGGTTTTTTTACGCATTTACGCCGCGGAAATTTTTCAAGATCTTCAACGTCGCAAAGATTATGCGACGGACGCCACCGATGTATTATGCTCTTTAGAGTAAGTAATTTTATGTCATAAAGCAATTTTATTAATATTGCATTTCAGTTTTCGTACTGCTCTTCATGCTCGAACAAAACGTAAGGTTGTGTTTTATTTTTTAGTGACGCGCCTGATACAACTTCCGTTGCTGCAGTTTTCAGGGAACAACAATATGGCATACAACCAGTGAGGAGGAAGCTCCGTAACTATGCCTTCGAGAAGTCGGGTTTATCCCTTACCAACTTTTGTGAGCTTTGTGGCAAAATTCAGTTCATAGACCATTTTTTCCTTTTCAACCGGCGGTTCGCTTTTCTCCTTAAAATTTACTTCAATACTATCCTTGCTAGATTACAATTTAATTAACTATTCCAGTTCAGCTCTCCTTCGGGGCAACCGCCAAGCGATATACTTAGTTCAGCTCTCCTTCTGGGCAACCGCCAAGCGATATACTTTGAAACCAGTGTGCGATTCTGTTATGAATATATAACTTCATCCGGTAGATTTCTATGTTAGATGAGACTTCAATGCTTTTTCTTTTCCTCTTGATCTTTGTCCAAATTTTAATTTAACACTCATAATTATCTAAGTACTCCATTCCTTTCTACATATCTTTATTATCGACAATGAACCGTAGTGGCTAGTCCCCGCCTTGAGTACGTGCAGTTATGGCTGAAGACATCATCATCATCATCGTCGTTGTCGTCGTTGAAATTGCATGCCGGCGAAGGATCTCTTAAGGAAAAGCGCGAGTGAATTGAGCATTGCTGATTATAGAGAGTTTCATTAAAATTCATACACATCATACCATCATACAATATCATACACATATTTCGCACTGATTCATTATCGATCAAGCTGAAAAGCTCGAAAGCCTACTAGTTGCACGCGCATGGTTTCTATTAACGGCTATGCAGCAAGCACTAGATATGCGATTTGGAGCCGAGCAAAAAAAAAAAAAAAGAAGCCCTGTATTCAAATGAAAAACTTTGGAGACCGCGAGCGCTCACTGTATGCGGTTCGGTAAGTCCACAGTGTTTTCCCCTCTAGACGGGTAGCTCGAGAGGTGCCCTTACTGTAGACCGCACTTCGGCGCTATCGCTTTTCCGCACGCTCCCAAGAGAGGCTCCTTTATAGAGAGGCCATGGTAAAGATAAGGGCTGGCGCGCCCATTCCATTTGGTCCTTGGTTAGCACAGGGACGAATATCATGCGTGGTAAAGTACACAAAACATAGTAAAAGAGCCCCACCTGCCCATACTCGAGAGCCTCTTCGTGCGCATGAGGCTTTGAATTTTGCTTTGAAATAATTCCTTTTTCACTTTTTCATCTCAGCACAATGCCGAAAAATCAAAACGCTCCTTTTAACCTCCGCATCTACTGTCGCTCAAGCATGAACTAGCTGGTGATAAGGAGAACCTGCTACGCTGAATAAAAAGACGCAATGCAGGAACAAGACCTGGTCGGAAGCGGTTTGCACGGGAATGAAGCGTGATGCTAACGGGGCGGGGAAAAAAAAAAGAAAGGGGCATGGAGACACTGGGCAGAGCATAAACTTTAACCGTGCTCCCATTATCTAAGGCTGTCGTTTAGTAATGCGCATCAGCACTTCCATGCGGTTGCGCGAGTTGGGCTCTTGCGATTTACGCACGCCTTCCATGGACGCTTGCTTCATTCCTAAAGTAAAAATAATAACTGCCACTTATATTAATTTCTATGGATCTGATAAAATGTCAGGCGGAAAAATGTTGCTTTAAGTTTGGTGCTCCCTGCATCAAAGACATAACGAAACGAACCATAACATCTTAAACACTCTACGTTAAAACTTTGTCGGCCTTTTGGGGTTCTTTATTATCATTATTGGAGCCATCATCACGTTACCGAAGCTGAATTCTCGATCTCCGTATTCGCCCTGATTGCGTAAACACCAACAAGACGAGCACCGAGGTTCAATTAGCGCATTTTGTCGCTCGCTAACGAATTGTCGCTTTTTATATATGTATCGTATCACATCGAGCTCCGCAGCGACAGCGTAACGTGACACCTTTGGGTCTATGTCTCCTTGACCCTATTGATCAACGAGCAGAAGGACGATATCGGATGCGCGCGCTCCTGGAATAGATGCCTGCGCGGCGCCTCGTAGTCTTAATGTATATTTACTCTTGCTAGTATATCCCTTAAGCACACCCCTCTTACCATACTGCTTGCAGGCATGAATTTCAACCATGCTATTTTACTGCATAGCAGACTAGGCTGTTGTGGGAAAAGATCAAAATGCAGGTGCTCGCAACAAAAATGGTAAATACATTATTTCAGCTCTTGTGAAAGGAGTCATTTAATATTCATTTTACATTAAAGTGGAACTGCATACGCTCTGCGTTTTGAATGGAACGCTTTTTAAAACAGCACATTGTCTGGATGCGTGTTCTGCACGAACTATTCAGAAGGTCTAAAACGAGATGTGGTAAAGAGCGTCCATAAGGAAGTTCTTGTGCATGAATTGCCACCTAAGCTCTGCACCATTATTTCCAGGCAAACCGCATAAATAAACACTTCATAGCGGTGGCTAATAATTTCAATGCAGTTTTTTTTTTTTTTTTAGGACTGCTGCAGCTGAGGCTCTAAGGGAGCCTCAGGTGAGGGTCAAAGGAAGTACCTTTGCAAGACAAACAGAACCACCTTTGCAGGCTGCGAGGTTCGAAACTGGGTTTGGGCCCACTGCGGAGGAGGGGCGCGCAGCGGGGTTTACGGAGCTTCTCCCAAACGCACACCCCTGTAAAAGCCGAGCACCAGGCCGGGGGACGCTTGTACCCATTTTTACCGGTGGGTGTCCGGCGGTGGGTTTCGAACTGACCACCTCCCGCAGCCGAGACGGGCGCTCTAACCACTAGGCCCACCTGTGTACAACCATTCACATCAGATGTCAATGCGTCCTGTATGCAGTAATACGCCCTTATCGCGGTTTTATTTGCTCTGCTTTAGTGTCTAACATTTTAACGTTTGGATCAGTATCACTTGCAGGCTGTATTTGTTTTTACTACGAATAAGATCTATCGATCCTACCACGATCTTGTGAGCCTTTCTGCAATGTTGTGTTCGTAAATTGCGGTGCGACCATACTCACACCAAGGTAAACAAAAAAACTTTCGCTATTTCTTTTTGTTGCACCAATATACTTTCCGATTGGCACACTACATTTTTCAAACTTTCCTGTATATACCGAAAAATCTACCCTGAGGAACATTGCCACAAGCAAGCCATTTGCATGTACCTTTGTAAACATTGATCCACACGGTACACAACACATGGACGTTTTACTTACTGCGGCTGCCTGTGAGTTTTGTCGCACAAAAACGGGATTTTAGGGACATTTTTCACCAGCAAAGAATAAAGCGTGCGAATCATGCATGTGACGTGTAATTTGCTCGAATTGCACTGGGGCTTAGAAATTCGCAGAGAATGTTCAGCGCGGACCTGCACTCGCTTGCTGCTCATTATTACGTTCATTACTCATTTATGAACCATAGAGACATTGTACTGATTTTGAGCCATGTCACAAGGATGTAGTGCATGACATTGCGCTTTACTCTGACCGTTATTACACTGATCAAACTGGCCTATGTTTTAATGATTGCATTAAGGGAACAGCTGTTTTGGTGAGGCCTTTAGCGTTCAAGGACAAAACAAAAGATTGCAACATAATGACTCAGTGCCTGGATCGTCAATGCTGCAATGGAGTTGGCAACCAGGACAAAGGTAAGTTAAATACGCGGATGCACACACACATTGTTTTCGAGAGCTTGGTGAGACATTACAGAGGCTAACCTCTACGACCAACCTTACCCAGTATTAGTGCCTGCCAGGAGGGTGAGTGCAAACCACATACTCCCCCCCCCCCCCCATGCCTACAATATTCTAAAAAAAAACTTACAGAGAATTTAAGCTCAGAACCACCAAAGCATTCGCAACAAGCAAAAGGGACGACGACCGTTTTACCTCAGATTCGGTAACATCGCTCGATAAAGAGCCGGCTTTTCTCCAGAACTATCCCGCAACTTTGTTTGGTCATCGTGTATATTCACCTGTATGTTTCTTTTACTTTTTGGTGCGTGTCGTAGTTAAATAAATTGGTTCACAGGAAGGGAAAGGCGCAGTAACTGTCACACTTGCTCTGTGGACACCCTAACCGCGCCGTAAGGGAAGGGAGGAGGGTGGGAATGAAAGTGGAAAGAGAGAAAGAGGAGCCGTAGTGGAGGGCTACGGAGTAATTTCGACCACCTGGGGATCTTTAACGTGCGCTGACATCGCACAGCACACGACGCCTCTTCGTTTCGCCTCCATCGAAACGCAGCCGCCGCGGTCGGGTTCGAACCCGGGAACTCCGGCACAGTAGTCGGGCGTCTTACCACTGCACCACCCCGGCGGGGCACGTGTCGTAGTGGTGTTTCAGTTTTTGTGTTTGATATGCCTATATTCATAATTATCCGTTTCCATTAAAGCTAATACTAGATCGCATGCAGTCACGTTTTGCTTCTTCCTCTTTTGCGCTAATTGTAGTATTAATAACAAACATTTCACTCGCAGGAAATTCGATTTAGTATGGCATACCAGCTCCTGTTGGTATTCAGACCTGGTAAAGGCCGCTTTTAATCATTAAGTGCACAAGCGATTTTGCAATTGCCTCTTAAAGGCGACGTGATGTGGTACATTTTTTTCGAAATTTACAATTTTGATTGAAAAACTTTAATTTTTACCAGAAGAAGCCAATCACCCCCGCCCCCGGCACGTAGGATTGGGAGACGGGGGCCCCGCGGTAAAGGCTGGCTGGGAGGCCTTGGCCCATGGCAGCCTTATTCACCAGGTGGACGATGTTCCATTGGAGCTTGGGGTCCAAGCTTTGCAGCAAGGTCTCCCAGTTCTCTGTACTAACTATATTTTGTTCCACCCCGGGAATTGGTGTTGTCGTTGTTGTGGCTATATGAAAAGGGAAAAGAAAATGCACGGGCCTGCTACTGGCTCTGTAGCTGGGCCACCTTCGCTGCCTCTTGTGGACAGAAAAGAGAAAGTAGAGAAGAAATAAAAAGAAGAGGGAGAAATAGACACGCGCCACAACAGCCGTAGTTCACCACCTAAGCGCTGGCGGGTGCAATGACGGCATACAACCGATAAAAATTTGGTGGCAGGATAGCACCCGCCGCAAGCGGCGTTGACCTACCAGTCTCAACCCCGTAGGGCCAGGAACAACCACCCTTCGCCACCTCCCACCCCGGGAGAATCCCATATGAGTGCGGACATTCCCATATTATGTGGTCGAGGGTCCCTCTCGACCCGCAATCACTACATCTATCATGGTGTCTCGTCTCGGGGTAACCATGGTACGCCAAAACCGAACGCATTAGTTTGCAAGCGCCTCCATGCAGCATCTTCTTTGTTATTAAGTTTTGGGTCTTGTGGGGGTGCCAGCCTATGTGCCAATCGATAATGGTTGATTATTTCCGCATAATCTAGCAACCGCTCCTCGTTACCACATTTGTCAGGGGGCCCCATGGCTGCCCGGAAGTAGAGTGCTCGAGCTAGTTCATGCGCCACCGCGTTACCAGGGACGGCAGCGTTCGTGGGTGTCCAGATTATCTGAATTGTTCATTTCAGCGGTTGTTGGTTAAGGATCTTTGCCGCCTCTGACAAGATCCTGCCTTTTCCAAAATTTTGAATGGCAATCTTATTGCCGCTTAAAATGAATTTTGGTTTTGTTCCAGCGCGAAATAAAGTGAACGCCACTTCCTATGTAGCCACTATATTGTGTCCCCGAATAGCCGCAGCGGAAACTGGCACTCCTCGGCAGTTTAAGACCAAAGCCACTGCTGCCCCGATTTGGCCTCTGACCGCATCAGTGTAGTCTACCCGATTGTCATCTATATTTCTGAACCTTATCTTGAAGGCCTCAGCTCGCTTCTCCCTTCGTTCTTTACTAAATTCCTGATGTATATTTTTAGAAAGGGGGGAGGGGGGGGGGACTACCAAGACGTTACTTATCTCCATCTGTATGTTCGTTTTCTTCTCAATCCTTTCTCGGGGTTTATTCGTACTTTCGCAAGAATTACTCTGCGCGTATTCGTCGCGCTAAGTCTATCTGAGATACTTTAGCTGCCTCTTCTAACTTCCTCCACGTATCATATACTCCCAAAGCGAGCAGTCACTCTGTTGAGGTACATATAGGTAGCCCTAGTGCTATGCTCACAGGCAAACTCGAGGTGTTAGAGGGGCTAAAATTCAGTACCTACGCAGATGACATTAACGTTTGGGTAAACCAGGGGAGCGATGTGGAAATCGAGAACCTATTGCAGTCTACTACTGACATCATTGCCGAGTATGCAGTTGACAGGGGGCTCCCGTGCTCGCCGCAAAAATGGGAACTGTTTATGCATAATCCGAAACTTCCAATGCTGCAGCGTATAACAGTACATCATGTTTATTGAGCGTGCGCAGCACCAATCAACCCAAACTTCTGTCCCTGTTCTATTGAACGTTTTGCACTTCTTTAGTTTTTCACTGGTACTTTTCTGCAGTCAGCAGTTATATAGCACTTTCCTGCTGCAACTACCCAAAATTATTATCTCAGTACGAAAAGCTCTGTTCCTGCATATACACTGTCAGGAAAACCACAGAAGTTCTCTTGTGATAAGGAAAAAAGTTTTGGGCATTTTTCATGTCTATGCGATTGGAAGTTTTCAAACACTTCCTCCCATTATAAAAAATGGGTCACGTGTTCTTCGTACGTAATGGTTCTGAAATGAGTCAAATTCAGTTTTGAACTACGTAAATATTACAGCGTAACGCAAAATAGAAGTGCATGACTGAACAAACAATTTTCTCTCCCTAAGAAACTAGAAACCACATTACGCTTAGACGACACTAAATGCGTTCTAAATGCATTATCTCCTCATTGACGAGAGTTCGAAGGGCAGTTTAAAGCGCAGCCAATAAAGAGCAACCTCGTTCACAAAAGATGGAGGAAAACGTTTTATGAGGTATAATCGCGTCAGGCGGCTAGTTGTCCATACTGAGTCATTTAGAAATCAAAAGCGACTGGTCACAAAGAAAACGCAATCGTATGAATTTTCCCCTAAGGTATTACCCTAACGAAGTCTGAATCTCCCCCAGGCTACTGCTTGAAGGTTCAGTATTCTAGAAGATAATATCGGATTCGAAGATGCGATTTCTCCTGGGTACTGAAAAGTCGAACATTTACGGCAATAATATCTGTGCGAGGTTTGGACATCAAGGCTGAACCGCCCGTATGCCTGGTCTAATTGCTTCGGCTCTGTATTCGCAGTGAAGAATGTGAGTCCGCCGTGATAATCACGCTACGCTCCAAGCACCCTCGGGGAGAATTCGAAATTGAATCAAGAACTTTCTCCAGTTTTTAATGTAGCATAGTTGACGTTTTGTGAGAGCTTAAACTACTCTTCTACCTACATATGTGGGAGTTCGTATCAGAGCCTGGCGATTTCAGAAAATCAGTTTCCTCTCAAGTCGCTTTCTCTAAAAGTGAATTTTTTGATCCCGGTTTGCGGCCCACATGACCTGATGAGAGCTATGTTATTAAGTTAAAAAAATTGAAAAACAATTATAATGCGTGTTACCATCCAGACATCCATAATTGAGCTTTCTATGCCACTGCACGCTGCCTTTTCTATATAGGTCATCTGCACTGGATCAAATTTGCCAACTGAGCTCTCACAACGGACTTTTGAGTTCTGTATACACGAGACTTGAATCATACAAAGGTCCCTTTCTCGAGAGCTTTGTCATAAATGTCTAATCAAAGAGAAAACAAGTCCCTACCCCCAAAACATCCTTAATCGACGATGAAGCGGTGCCCAATTTTAGCAATAAGGTCTTTCGCACATTGCAACATCCGAAGTTTTCTTAGGTTAAATCCAGAATACCCGTTTAGCTTCTACAGCATAAGGACATGAACAAAACAGCTTTCATGGCTTATGTTGTTGACAGGCAACCAAGCCGTTTTGGTTCAATCTGAATAAAGGTGAACGTCTTCAATGTGGGATGCAAACGCAGCAGACTCGGCAAGGCAAACGTTTTCAACCCTAAAGCAAAAAAGGCACCATGGGCACCGTAAAGAAAGGACCCCATGCGATAAATAATTATATTTTTTTGTGAATGTAAAGATCTGTGCGAGGTTACCAATGAGCTCCACGTAGTTGTTGCTTTTCATCATGAAAGCATAGGTTGGATTCATTGGGCGTTCTCTGTTGCATTCGCGCGCACGTTCATAGACACCCCAGCACGTTTTCTCCGCGTCAGCACATGCTTACAGTGGACGAAGTTACTTTGTTGACGTGTAATCGTTTTGCGTGACAGCGATACAAATTGTTTGGTCGAAAAGGTATCGCCATCGTACCACTGAATTGATAGAGACTTGTCGATAAAAACATGGCCATGATTTCATATCAAACCTGTGAGACAACCGTTCATTCTGCATTGCTCAGGGTGATGTTCCATTGTTTTGATAGCCACTTATCATCATCTGTTAACCAAGTTGGAGGCTAGCACGCGACAAGGATTCGAACCGACGAGCTGTGTGCCTCTAATTATGTGCCCCTAATTGTGTGAGTAGGCCTGTACCAAGACGTGACAGATACTCTGCCTTTTCCACCCCTCTTCCTTGTTCAAAAAAAGAACAACCAACTCAAGGCGTTTTAACACTGCGAAACTCTGCATCAGTCTCATATTGCGAAAAACTTTGAGGAACTTGAAAGTAGTGTTAAATCCTCCATCGCGTCTACTAATAAGGCGAAGTTTAAGCGCCGTCCTGATTTTCATGCATCCGCCGTATCTACTTCACTCGGAGCATGTGACAAACATTGGCATGACAAGAAATAAACAGGGCTAGCACTGAAGCGGTGATTAAAAGTAAAGATTTCATATCTTACACTCTACGTCCTCGCTGCAGTCGCAAGGGTGCTAACATGTGCGCAGTGAGACAAGTACACATAAGGTTATTTCTGTAGTGATAGCCTTTATTGTGATGCTATTCGGCTGTGCTTTAGAAATCAAAATATTGAAAAACAAGCATCGAAACATGCAGTGGATAGAAAAGAAAGGATGCTTATTAAAACCCGCATTTTCAAAATTTATGTAACTTTAAGATCCCTGCATGCAGTCGCTGCATGCACACTCTGGCAGACATCAATAAGCTTAGTTCGTTATAATAGCAAGGTTTCGAAATAGTTAATTTAAGTAGAAAAGCTTTTGCTAAGAGGTATGACTTGGTGGAGACAGCGACGTGAAACGCAAAGAATGAGAGTTTGGAGCAATCTCCGGGCTGAGCGATCGGCTGCGCCGATAGCGGGGACACAAAATCGACTCCTCGGGCGCAGTTTTCTTCTAGGACATGTTACAATGGAGTCTTAAGGAAGATTTTCCTCACGGTATCAAGTATCTCCCGATTAAAAACGAGTACCGTATTCTTTAAGAACTTGTAATGACGTTTGGATTGCCTAGCATATAGAAACCTAGGACGGGAATGCCTCAAGCTGATTTGGATTCACGGCCAGTGAGAGTACACTTGAAGGAAGCCAGCGTAACGTATTGTGAAGTTATCGAACTTGCGGATCCAGCTCCCGCCTGGCTGCCGAACATTGAAACCTCAAATTTATTAAATGAATTTCCGCTATCTTACCTAAGTCAAATACGGCTGATAGCTATTGTGTAAATATTTACCATTTTGAGTTCAATAAACAGACAAAAAGCGGCGATAGCAGCTCCATTTCGTACTCCCCTTCTACCAGAAATTCTTAGGTTCGTTTCAACTCTGCGATCTATTTCCTTGTTTTTCTTTTTTGTTGTGTGTGTGTGTGAAAGAACTACGTGTGAGCATAAAAGGGTTAGAAAATTGGTAGGGCATACATCTATCCGGGGTATATTCTGGTTAGGCTGATGACCCCGATTGAGCATTGCATCAACCGCGCCAGGAAATGTTCACCGTCACATCACAATCTGGCGGGGCAATCGGGTGTCAGGCACAAGCAAGAGTGTTCTTCAGATCTAACGAGCGTATGAGTGCCTTTGTAATCAATAATACTGCACCTCAGCATCGCTGAATAACGTCCCTCGGTGGCGCAGAGTTGGGGTGGATTACTCGCGACCATGAATTCTCATGTTGCACACGCTACACAGCATTGCTAGGTTAAATGCGAACATTCATTACTCACTTATGAAAACTCTTGAGCTCTGTATACTACTGCACTTTAAGAAATATCGCAACTTACTTTATGGAGAAATAACGCACAGCATTACTTCTGGAAGTTATAAATGCGTGTTTTGCTACAATTGAAAGGAAACATCAGCTGGATGTCCGAAACGTCACGCGCTGATGTCCTGATGCCTGCCCATGTTTTTACGCGACGTGAAAACCTGAGTGACACAATAGCTGCCAGTACATGAAATGACCGTTTAATACTGCTTGTAATATACTCTCCCACTTCTACTTGCTGATAAGAGCTTGGCGTGCTTGAACGTAATGTACCAAATAACAAATTACGCAATGCTTGAAGTGGACATACTCACAGCAAATCTATATAATAACACAAGGGATGAAGTCGACGATAGTAAATCCACTCAATAATAATATATTTTCAATGTAATACCGTGGGTTCTGATCGATATTATCACTAGTATGCTTCAAAACGCCATATCTAAATGAACTTAAGATGGCGACAGTGCACCGAATATAAAACTGACAAACCATGAACATAACACTGAGAGCTTTGGAACTAAAGAAGAGCCAATGGATTGGTTAGTTAGTTCTCAGCAATTAAAACAATATCGTTTCACTCAAAACACTCACAAAACAAAATAAACACACAAGACGAAACACAGTGGCTACTCTCAACTTACTCGTTCAAGAAAAATACCCATATCGATTATGCTCGAAGACCTGCGCAGGTGCACAGGTCTCCGTGCACAATATGTGCACAATCGTGCCGTGATTTTCTGGTCAAAAAACATAGAATATTTCGTGAGTGGTGTTTGATTACTTCTGCGTTGGATTCTCTCGCAACGAAAAGACAATGTGCAATCGCTTCGAGCAATGCAATGACCCACACGGTGCGTTCGTTCATCATTAGCAAGATATTGTGCATGCTGTTTGAGCCGGTCAATAACAAATCGCGCTGCCTGACCGATATTTTTCTTGCCGCAGGACAGGCGGAGCTCATAGCCGACGTTAGAGACACAGTGAGAAAAAGGCTTTCCGTTCTTCTTACTGTATTGCCTTCTGTTTACGTAAGTGGTTCGCTGCACAGATGAACAAGCTTCTTGGGCACTGAAATGACCATTGCAATTTTGAACCAATTGGTCACCTGCTACTAAGAGTGTGATATCGTGTGCATGTAAAATGTTCACCTTCTAGCCGTGCTTTTGGTTTTTGGTTTTTATTTTGAAAGTATACGGCAATGATATAACGCAACCAGATCTATAAGTCCATACAGTAAATCCTTCCTGATTTTTAGCAATATAGCGCGAGCGTGTATCAAACTGCTGGTCAGGTCTTTATGACGGCGATAAGCATGCAAAACGGCTAGAGTTCACGCACGAGCACGAAGAGAGAGCGTGGTATGCTACGCACTTAGAGGACACACGCCCTGCCACAATAACTGACGGACCGCAGAGCGCATGCTTATGAATATTATGCCACTTAGATGTGATTTCTACCGTTTCGTTTTCCAATTACATGATGCCGCGCTGGTGAAGGAGAGTTAAAATAATCAACAATAAAAGAAAGTAAATGCAGTAGCACGTGGAAATTTAGGCATTGCCTGTAATGAGAACCTGCTGATTCGAGCACTCCTATGTGAGGTAAGAACATGATGAAAGGGGCACCGCAAGGAAAGCCCACGTGCTCTAGTGTACGTCGTTTTCTTTTTCTTGAAATATATTATGGAGGGTGTTAGTCCTCGTCATCGGAACAGCGTAGCAGACGATGCTCTCTCTTGATGCGCTTGTGCACACTCTATTCGTATTGCACACTTATCGCCGTTATATTGAGCTGGCCAGCACTTTGATCGACACTCGCGCTATATTGTTAAACATCAGGAAGACCAAAGTTTCTTAAACAAGATACTTAAAGAAAAGTATAGGGTAACTTACCAAATCAAAGTTTAATAATAACGTAATGACGTTTTTATTAGACTTTGACCTGGTCAGTGACCCTATAACTTTCTTTATGTCACCACCTGACCACACGATGATTCGTCGAACTCTTGATTACATAAACAAGAGACTCAAAGCACTCATCTATGTACCCTCTCCGCATAGGATTCAAAAGACAACTATTAGAATGACAAAATCTCGCAGTCAGCATGCCGACTCCCAGGTACCATTGTATTTATTTGTATCTATCAAACCACCAGCAAAACTTTCTTCAAACCACATTGTGTTGCTATAGTTTATGTGTAATTCACTACACTTTTTGTAGTAAATAGATAATCATGCTTTTTGTTTCCTTTACCGATGTTCGATATACGACCAAGGGGCATAGACTTTATTAAGGCTGATACCGATTGCTTTGATTTCAGAACATAACTACTCATTTTCACATATTTGAGAGTTACGATACAATCTGTAATATTATTTTCATTTTATCATATTCTGTTTCTTGATAAATCTTAAATGCTTTACTTTTGTAATTGTGTGTGACCAAATGTTTTGTGCATGTTAGTGTCATTTTGTATATCAAATCTGTTTTCAAGTGCGCTCCTTGAAATTTCTTCATACAGGCACTTTCATCAGCTCACTGAACACTTTCCCGAAGTGAAATGTATCTTACGTCTACATTCACAGCGGCTTTTTGCAATGTAAAGGAACAAACAAATGAATAAGTGAATAAAGATTCGAAAAATACAAAGAGCAGTGAACGACAGTTGCTTTGACCGCCTTTTATTCTTTTAAGCAACGGCGCTGCACGTAACATTATGGCACTTTCAAGACTCTTCTCCACCAATCACAATTCGGTACAAGACGCTTCGAACACAGCATGATGTGTCTCAGCCTGGTAACACGGGCACGTGAGTCCAATCCCCAAGCCGGGCAAGGCACTAAAACTTGAAATCATCCTTCCTGTAGCGCTTACGAGCTGCGTAAGTAAATTGCTTCTACATGTTTTGCACAGCCAGCTGCAAACGCAGCTCGAATCTGCGGCCTTCTGTGCCTCCTACCAATATGGTTGTCGACCAAACCTGTCGGCGCGGAACGTCTTGTTTTAACTGTAAGAAACGATTCTCCGCATGCGCTAACGCACAGCCAATGTCCAGGCCACACTGTCATTAGTTGTGTGCAAGGCCTTAGACAACTCCCAGAGCGAGCACATACTCCACACACAAACACACCTCAGCCAGCTCATCGCATATTTGAAGTCGTACGCAAGCTAAATTTACTATACACAAGAAGGTTCACGTGTACCCCTCATAAGTAGGTCATCAAGAAAGCAGCATGAAGATTTCGTTAAATGAGTAATTAAGGAGCTTCCCACATGCGCCGCAACGACAACAGTTCTAAACACCAGCAGCCATTTAAAGTGAGCTAATAGAGGGAATGCATATTTAATATTTGCAGTTTCAAACTTCCGTGAAGTCGTCTGTGGAGGCACCTATCTTTTTATTGAGGCAAGCACTTGCTGCCCAGGTAAACTCTTGTAGGAGATCGCGCAGTTCTCTCACCAGCGCTTAGCCTCCAAAACGGCTTCACCGCAGCCTGGGCGCTGCGTGAATTTCGGGGACTGGGTCATCCACCGCCATTAGTTAGCCTAGGTGTGCAGTGGACACTTTCCAACTTCTAACACTTGGCGACGGCTTACTAGCTATGGCTTTTGGGCTGCCGACCTAAAGCAGCTGGATAGAATGTCAAGGGTGCTGGCCGTATTTCCCTGGTGGCGAAAAGTTCAAAACGCACTAGCCTGTCCCATGCAGGTGAACATTTTGGAAAACAGGTTCGCCTAAATTAAACGAGGCCATTCACTATGACCTTTTTCACAGCAACGTGCTGCCCTGGGGCAATGTAGCGCTCAGAAGACGTATTCCACATTGCTTCTGAACATTGACTACTGTAGCATGACTGTCATAGATGAAGGCGAAAAACTCTCGGGGACACTTAAGCTCCGCCTTTAATAGTATAACACAATAACATTCGCTACTAGCCCCTGCATAAAGCTCCTCTTTAACCAAGCCGTATACGCGTGCCTAAGTGGCCTAGGTGTATACTGAAGACAACGTTCCAGGGAGGCGTATTCTGATATCCTCCTCCCATACGAAAAGAAAGGCTAAGTTGACAGCTCGTGTTAAAGCTAATATCAGGCAACACTACGTCAAGTTAGTGTTCGGCCATTCCTCATGCTTTTTCGCTCATAACGCCAAAGCTGGCTTTAGAGGGCGGCCGCCATTGCCGACTTCGGAGTTTCGGTGGGTCCTTATTCAATGTTACCATTACCAGCTGTTTTCTTAAAGCTCTAGGAAGACAGCGAGCGACTGCTTTCGTATAAATGAACAGCAAAATACAGTGTTTATCAAGTGTACTTTCCTTGGAAATGTTGGATGATTTAATGACGACGTGCTCATGTTCTTATCAGTGAGAAGGAAATGATCACACTATAGAAATTAATCGCCATATTAGGCACATTTTATGCGTCTCCCAAGATCAAGGCACTTGTGCGCAGGCAACAAAACCACATGCTAAGTTTCTTTTTTCAGACAATGTGCCGTTTGTACAGAAATTTGCTTTCATATGACTTCACGAGATCATATTCTTTCTACATCCTTGTAAGAAATATATGACCGTCAAATAACTTTTCAGAGATATTTTGATCGGTCTCAACAAATCGTTTGCGATATGTCGAGTATGAGAACTGCTGCCTTTGCAATTATTAGCATAGAATCCCGTTATTCACCTCTAGTATTATTTCAGGAAAGCCTACGCATTACACGTTCGCGGCAAAGGGAAGCACAGTTAAGACGCAGAAAGGCACACGCTTATTAAAGACGCAATAAGCAACACCGTAGGCCTATGTGCGGTATGTCCGGACCTATTCGGAGTTCATTATTGTGCTTTTTCTGGAAGCGCGTTAATGGTATGGCAGCAATCTATACCCTTTATGGCTGAGTTCGGAACAGTGTCGCGTGTGCACGTTGCTTTGAGCACTTTGTTGTGTTACATATAGTACCGCTGCATCCAGGCATCGTTCGCGAAAACATGGTGTCTTCTTGGAGGTCGCCGCATGAGTTATGAGGTGCCGTCAGCGTCTCCAAGACCGAGCTTCTCTGCGTCTTCCGTGGCGTCTTGGGGACACGGAGATAGGACCACTCTCTAGTAAACACAGGCGAATAGAGACCACGGCCAAATTGATTTCGTCGACCTCAACACAATACCGCAGTTCTGTAGGAAATAAATAATATGATGTTTGTGCCGTGCTGCTCTACTTGAGTGCCGAATCACACTCGCGGTATGACATTCTGGCAGCCTCATGGACATCCCGCTTCCGCGCGCCTGTCTATTCATCCCTATTTATTTCTTCCAAGCACATCCGTAATAACGAAAGCATCGTCTAGCCAAAAGCAACCATACTGCACTAGCGTCTCGAGCCTCAATACATTGCTGAAACCTTTCGATTTAGTGCATGCCTAGCAACTCTCAAAAATGAAGATAAACACTTAATAGAGATAAATGTGGCCATACTGTAAAAATTTGTCAGTTTATCACCGGTCTTCATATATGTATACCCGTTCTTCGTGCATATGCAATGTTTTCAGCGGACTCCCACTTATTGAATTAAAACAATACTGAACCTGACATCATTCCCTTCCGTCTAAAGGTACTAATAAAATTGATACTTTTATTCTGTGTAGCCGTTTTCATCCTAAGCCTTACTAAAACTTGGGGGTTGATTTATTTGCAATTTATTTCTTTTTGCTGACGTTGCAACACAGGCTTCAAGCATCAGATTATAGTGTGAAGGAGGGATTACTAAGGTAGGGGTAAAATCAGGAGTATGATTAGCACCAATATGAAACCTTCCTGACTGTTAACACACTTCAGAAGAGCATAACATTATTATGCAATAGTTAATGACGCACTATTAAGTATAAAAAATTGTTTTCTTCACTTCCGGGGGTGAGCGACTGCACGCAATTTTGTGTGTGTTGATGATGTGGCGAGATCTGCACTGTTGGATAACTTTTACATAACCTGGCACGAGCAAGTTTCACCATAAACGGCAAGCTTGAAAAACTCATACGGAACACATGCTCTTTTGAAAGCATGGCATGGCTCTACTACGCTCTCATAGCGCAGCGACAATTAACATCATGGCTCTCACAAAATGTACTTAATTTTCACCTCATCTATTTAGTTTCACTAGCGTGGTTTGCTTTAACTTAGATACAATTTGAGCATAGAGAGAGAAAAAAACTTTATATAATGCAAAAAAATGTAGGGCTCCCGTGGTTGGGTCCTTATTCCAGGACTCCCGCAACCTTTGCTGCCCATCTGGCCCGTTCAATCAGCCCAAGCGGGTCTTTCGACTCCGAACTGGACAGCGCAGTCTCCCATTACTCCGGCGTGGCGTTGTGAAGTACAGGCACTGAATGTATTTTCTGGCAGGCCCATGTGATATGATAGATTGTCGGTTTCTGCCCACAATAGGGACATGTGCCCTTGTATACAGTTGGATGTATCTTGCTGTATAAAGACAGGCATGGATAAGAATTTGTTGTAGCTCTCGCCAAGACTCCGACTGTTCTCTGTTTAACAGCTTGTCAGGCGGAGGATACGGTCTTCTGATCTCCCGGTAGTGCACCAAAATGTCTGCGTAGGTGCGATTCACTGCCTCGGTCTCTTCGGCCTCTGACCTCTCTCGGTTTGCATAACCTCAAGCTATGAGATCGGTCTGGATGTTCCCGGCAATGCTGACGTGCCCCGGAGCCCAAAGTATGAGTTGTTTTGTGTAGCTTGTCCCGCCAGCCTTGAAGATGGCGGCTGCTTCTTTGTTAATCCTGCCGTTGGTGAATCCTCGGCAAGCGGCTGGCGAATCGGTCTTAACTACCAGCGAACGCCCACATCTATTGCCCTCCGCGACCGCTAGATGAACAGCTGCTTCCCCACCGTCAGACACGGTGCAGTTCCGTAGCGAGGCACTCATTTTCTCCTTTAGCTGGAAATCTACAACCGTCACCACCGCATGTCTTTCGGTTGAATACATCGCCACATCTACATAGACGGTGCTCTTGTTCTGATAGGTATTGGCTAAGGCTTCCGCCCTGGCCCTACGCCTACCCTGATGAACGACAGGAGCATTTTCTTGCGAATTGGCGCTACTGCAAACGTAGACCGGATCGCATCCGGTATATCTGTCGTCCGTTGAATCTCTAGTATGTGGTCATGATAGCCCAGTCTTCGGAGGAGAGCTCGTCGCGCCGTAGGGCAGTGTAGCCTCATCTTCTCAGAAACAAGCTGCACTTTACGGTGCTCTTCGTATGGCTTTGTTAAGCCAAGGGCCATTAAATTCGCATTTGCCGTTCTTATTGGCAGCCCCAGTGCTGTTTTGCGCGCCTTCCTGATGATCGCTTCCACTTGCTCTTTCTTCGTCTGGGTAAGGTGTTGATAGCGAAGACTGTACATATTCGCTATTAATTAAACAGCACGAACACGAAGACAAAGGACAAGATAAAAGAAAGCCACAGTACAAGAGCTGACTCACAACTGTGCCTGCGCCCTTTACTCCAAGGCCCAGATAAAAAAAAACATGACGAAAACGAAACAGTGTTGTGCCAGGCAGGCCTAAGCCCTCGGGCCGGCCAAGCTTCACCGCGTCGCCGGGCTGTGTAGCGCCGCCGTGCCGCGGGATGGACTTTGTTCTTCTCCCCTGCGTTTGCGGTTTCGGGAGGAACGCGACCTCGGCAAGCGGGAGAGAGGAAACCAGCGTGGCTGCTCCAGTGTGCGCAGGCCTGGATGCGCGGCCGGCTATCGGACGCTTGTTACCATCGGTTTGAAGATGGTTCCCGGGACTTGCAGCCCCATTTCTGCGACCTTGGGACCTGCAGCTGCATCTGGACCGCCTGCTGCCTGACAGTGTTATGTGACTGTGTGGGCGGGGCCAGACGGGAGGAAGATGCGAGAGTGTTTTCGGACGAGCGTGTTGCGAAGCGACAAAGAGAGACTGCTCGAGAAGCTCTCAATGGAGGCAAGCTGCCGTCCTGCTCTCCGAGTTCTTTGTTTATACTGTATATAGCTGTATAAAGCTCTTTTTCCTTTGTTCCTCTTAATTCTGTCTCCTATCGTCAACTTGACTGCGGTTCCCCACTCCGACACCACGCTACCCGTGATTCACGATAACAGTCATGTGAAACAACCCCCGAGTTCACCTACTGCACAAAAAGTTACTCAAAAAGATATCTCTTTGCTTCAAAGAGCAAGAGAAGTCCTGTCCTGCCGACACACTTATTGTCCGGTGAAATAAAATATGATTCAACTATCGCTCTCGTCATCTTTTCTTCGTGGCGATACAGTCATATTTTATTTCAACGGAAAATAAGGGTGTCAGCAGGACTTCTCTTGCTCTTTCAAGCAAAGAGGTGTCTTTTTTGAGTGACGTTTTGTGCAGCAGGTGAACCCTGTGGTTGTTTCGTGTGATTGTTTCGTTTTCGTCATGTTTGTTTTGTTTTTATCTGGGTCTTGGAGTAAAGGGCTTAGGCATAATTGTGAGTTAGCACTTGTAATGTGGCTTTCTTTTATCTTGTCCTTTGTCTTCGTGTTCGCGCTGTATATTTATAATTAATGTGTACCAACTCGCCCAACAAAGTATCTTGGGAAGACTCTGCATAGCTCTGCTGACCACAAGCGCCCGCAATAACTTAAGCGTGTCTTCCTTCTCCATTCCCTTTCTTCTATAGGTTGCTCGCCTAATCCTACTCGTTGCCTGAACCGCTGATCCAGTTAGCAATGTGATCGTGCGGTCGAGCCTCTAATTGGACTGAATTCACCTTCCCAACACTCTCATCACGTGTACTTCTGGTATGCGAGCCCCGGCTAGCATAACGGTGAGGCCAACTCTACTGTCGTATCGGGGCCTATATGCTCTGAGAATTTCAAATTTTTCGGGTTAACACAAAAGTCCCCTAGCCCATCCGTAGCTGTCAACAGAGTCGGGCCGCGGCTGCTTGTAAACCCTCCTTCTTGAGACTTAGCGAACCCTCCGTCGTCCAAATCATTGTCCTTAGCGTACATTGTATGCCGAATGCCGTCTATGGCATTCAACTTCCCCGCCAAACTAACCATAGCGATGTTGAAGAGAAAGAGCGAGATTACAGATCCTTGAGGCGTATCCTTGTTGGGCATCCCGATCTTGTCCGATCGCAAGTCGTCGATCGGTATAATCGCGGTCCTATTCGTAAGGAAGGCCTTGACGTAACCAAGAATGTAAATTGCTCAGACCCGATAGTACGGCTAATAAGTATACATAATTTATATATATATATAACCCGATAGTATGGATAGTATAAGTTATAGGCAGAATATGAGTAAGAGTGAGAGACAAGGTAGTAAGATGCATTTCCTGAACGCTAGTGTTAGCTTCGCCATACACAGTAGACCACAGCCATGCCTCTCAAGCATTGTAGAGAATTTAAGCGGAGTCAATGAACATCTGCAGTCGCCTTCTTCACAAAATCCAGCAATATCTGGGACGGTTGGTGTTATAACAAAAAACTACGCGAGCATACTTCTGACAGACAATTGATAGAAGGTGACGCGGTCATGCGCTGATTGGTCGGCGAGTTGCGTGACGTCATGAGCTCCCGTGACATGGCCGATACAGCAGGAGCTACAAATAAAACGGATGATTTGAGGTGGTGTGTGGTGGTACGAAATGGGATTGTAACGTATAAGCACCTCGTCATCCCGAGTCACATATGCTATTCATAGCTCCAGCTGCTTGGGCGTTTTATCTAGGGCAAGTCGTATTTGGCATAATACGTAAGGTTACGGTTGAACGGTAATGAGTGCGCAAGATATGCTACAGGCACTAATGATTAATTAGCAATAATGTGATTGCTCATACGTGTGCTCCAGACGAAATTGTGGGCGAAGGAAACCGGCTAGCTCACGCACTTCCACACATGTCGCAGCTTCTGCCCTCCTAGGCGCAATCTCGGTTTTAGCCGGTCTCCTTCTCGTCAGCCTTCCTTCCTCGGTTGGAAGCAGCTTGCATTTGATTTCTCGTTCATTTCTAGCATTCAAACGGTGACCAGCGATGCTTTATCATTAGACGGTTAGAACTGCTGGCTGCTTCAACAGATCCAGATCCTATAAAAACTAAGCCCAGCGAGAGACAGGGCACGTAGAGAACAATCGCAGCGAACGCACGAGATCGGGTGGTGCGTCCATCTCAGACCCTGAAGTCCAGCCATAGTTTGAGATCGACATCCGCGTGCTTGTACATGTTTCTACATGCTTCTCGCCTCACCGAACAGCGTAGCCAGTATACGATCGACAGGTAAACACAACTCGACAAGAGTTTTGCTCAGTGATAGGGAGCATATGAATGCGAAGATGCCGACATTTTGTAGTCAGGAGTCGATTTCACTATAACGTCCATTCTAACAGCAAATTTTGTACGAAACTAGCAATTGCGAAATAAGTGGGCATCTATCAATCTAGTATATCTAACTTTACACATCGCCTTCTACAATCGGCTATGTTCAGCTGACATTCATCTGTCGGTAATTCTCCACACGTGCCATGGACGACGCTTGGCGCTGGTGCGTTCGCGCCTGGCTCTCGCCCGGGCCGAGTGCACTAGCACCATGAGCCGTTCCGCACAGGTGCTGCAGAATTCTGGTGCCACGTGACGCACAAGCTCGATTGCAATGTTGCCTGCGGCAGCGACAATTTATATCAGTACCACCGAGAGCAAGAAAGATTCACGCTCAGCTATACTATGGCATACAGAACCTTTTTCTGTAGACATTGACCACGTAAGCCTTTTCAGTAGACATCCTACCAAAACAATGCCTGATGAAGAAAGCATGTGATGACATACTCGTACCTACATCGTGCAAACATAACGCTCCACGGCTCGATGAATATATATTGGTTACATGCTCCTGAGGACGCAACACTGCACCGGTGGTTTTAGCTTTCGGGCTGAATTATATTGCTATGTCTTATTTCAATACCACAACATTTAACGACTTACTCAGAAATGCTGGCTGCTCTTTAGACAAGTCTTTATCTATTTATCATTTAAATGCTCAAAGTTTGAAAAATAAAATCGAGCGCATTGAAGGCGAAATTAAATCACTGGTGCACGAATTTGATTTTTTGGCATTTACGGAAACTTGGTTCAGCTGTCCGGAAGATGTTATGCCAATGGTAGGATATGAAGAGGTATCACAGTTCAGGGCAAACAAACGCGGAGGGGGAGTATCTCTTTTTATAAAGAACCACCTACGTTTTGACATAATGAACAATTATTCACTTGTGACTGACCATTTTGAAGTTGTTACTATCCTGTGTCATAATATAGCTATCATGGTAGTGTATCGTCCTCCTCATAGCGACGTGTCTGTGTTTTTAAAGTTTGTTGAGTCTTTTTTGGAATATACCAGTCAACACAAAATGTATGTAGTAATAGTTGGTGATCTGAATATCGATATTATGAGTGTTAGCCATACACAAATCAGATTATTGGAAATAATGTTGTCTTTTGGTTGCGAAAATATTGTTGATATGCCTACACGAATAGGCTATCAGACAGAAACCCTACTCGATGTATGTTTTACAAACTTTTTACCTAACAACACCATGTCTGGTGTTTTCTCTTCGGGAATAAGCGATCATCTTCCATTTTTTGCACTTTTTTCGAATGTGAAGGCAGCGGATGCTCCTGTTTACATACGTAAAACCTATGACCAAAAGAACATCGCTAAATTTTGTTTACTTATGTCTGAAATTAGCTGGGTCGATGTATTCAAAGCGGAGAACTCATCTGCCGCTTACAACGTGTTCATAGAGAAAACACTAGATGCGTTTAACAAGACGTTTCCAATTGAAGAATTTAAGAAATGCAGGAAGGCAAAAAAAGAGTGGATCTCACGGGACCTTCTAAAACGTATTAAACAAAAAAATAAGTTGTTTGCACGATTTCTTGGAACACGTAATCAAGAACATTTGTTAGAGTTTAAGACGTTTCGGAACAAATTAAATCAGGATCTAAAAAAGGCAAAATCGCTTTTTTATCGCCGAAAGTTTTCCTCCATGCATAATGCTAGATCCCTTTGGGAAGGCATCAATAAACTTATTGGAAGAAAGCGACATGTTCTTCCTTCGGAAATGCAAATCGATGGAGTTCTTTATAGCGGTGCCTCACTCGCTAAAAAACTTAACGACTATTTTTTAAATGCAGGAAATCCCACTTCATATACTCTTCCCTCAGCTGTAACATCTGTCGATTCTTTTTTGTTTCCGGCATGTCAGAGTTCAATATTCTTATCTCCGACATCAGAAGATGAAATTCTCTCAATTATAAACTCAATGCGCAATACATGCTCTCCTGGCCCAGACGGCATTACTGCACTAGCCGTAAAAGCTGCTGCTACATTTATTACCTTTCCTCTCGTACATATATGTAATCTAATGCTTCTTACAGGTGAATTCCCAGAAAAAATGAAATCCACCCGTGTTACAGTAATTTTCAAAGGAGGCAATAAAAATGACCCCAGTAACTATCGTCCTATTTCCGTACTACCTTTGTTTTTGAAAGTTGCAGAGCGAGTTATCTTTACGAGGGTATACAAATTCCTGAATTCTAATAATATAATTTGTAAGGAGCAGTATGGATTTCAGCCTGGAAAATCCACGCAGGCAGCACTGCTCGAAATCAAAAATAGTTTGATTAATAATATTGAACTTAAGCTTTTCACTGTCGGTATATTTCTTGACTTTTCCAAAGCCTTTGATTCGGTCAAGCACGACATTTTACTTCATAAATTGCAGAGATATGGTATTCGTGGAACGCCTCACAGGTTACTGCAAAGCTACTTATCCAATCGCACTCAGTACACACGACTGAACAATGCCGTATCTGAATCAGAAATAATAAACTTCGGTGTTCCGCAGGGATCCATACTGGGGCCCCTTCTTTTTATATTATATATCAATGACATAGTAAATATTTCAACTTATTCTAACATTGTTTTATACGCAGATGACGCAAACATTTTTTTTTCTGGTTGTGATCTTTGCGAACTAGAGCGTCGCACCAACTCCTGGCTACATGAACTGATGCTTTGGCTTGCTGTAAATAAATTGAAATTGAATGTTAAGAAAACTAAATTCATATTATTCCGACCTAAAAATAAGCCTATAGATTATCCCATTCAACTCCGGTTTAACCATACCCTGATTGAATCTGTAACCTCCTGTAAATTCCTGGGCGTATTTTTCCGTAGTGACCTAGGCTGGGGAGACCATGTAAATTATGTTCGCCTGCAGGTAGCTCGGTCAATTGGTATGATCAATCGTATCAGACACCTGTTGCCCATGCAGATAAAAAAACAGTTGTATTTTGCCCTAATCCATTCTCAACTGGTGTACTGTAATTTAATCTGGGGGACTTGCAACAAAACTTGTTCAGACAGACTATTTTCATTGCAAAAAAGAGCTTTACGCGCTTGTTCCACAAACCCTTCAAACGGCGACCACTCATTTCACGCCCTACATATTCTTCCATTCCCTGGTGCCATAAGTATTCTGTTGCTGTGCATATCTTTCATAAAATTAAGCAAGACATCACATCATTTAGAAATACATATCTGAACAGAAATACCGGCTACAGTCTGCGTGTTACCTCTCTTGTTTCCACTCGCGCCCGGACTAACTACGGCACCCAACATACAGATACCCAAATTAGTATAGTATGCAATGCCTATCCTTCAATAATTGATGATGCTATAAACAGTAAAACTATTTTTCAATTTAAAAAGAAAATGAAGTTGCTTTTTTCCACTTCTTAGGAATGCACCAAATCTATGTGACTTGTAGTGCTTGTCGTATATTATTTTGTTTACATTTTGTGTCGCGAATTGTAGCGTTACTGATGTACTTACCTTGTTTACGATGCCATGGTTCTCATATACTTTCTTATAATGCCAAATATAATCTATGACATTTTTTTTTCTTCATTAGTTATGTTTTGTTTTGTTTTCTTGGTGAAACTTACCTTGACCTTGTCCATCCTTCTGCCATTGATGTGTGACCCGGGGTGAGGCCTCGTCAGGAAGAATGCCATCAGCTTCTTCCTTTTGCCTCTTCCCGTGGACATGTTCTGTGTACATGTTTCATGTCCGAATAAACTTATTATTATTATTATTATTATTATCTCCCTAGATAGCAACATCATAGATAGCAATATAGCTTTCATTTCAATTCAAAAATTCAGGACAGAATTTTGGCCATCCTGCATTCCACTCTTTATAAACAGCGCGAAGAAGACCATCACAAAGCCAGGACACAGCATGAGCACATGTCCTCTGTCCTCACTCAGACCTACTTGTCTTCGCGCTGTTTCAGCGGATTAAATTTCTACTTGACGTAATTTGCTCTAGACGGCTTCCTTGGCCGCCGAATTATGCCACCTAACTATTAAAAAACAGTATATCCCCTTCAAAGACAAAGATACGCAGTAAGGAATAACTACAAACGTGAGCAGTGGGCTTACAAGATGAGGTTCACAAATTAGCCGCCTGCCATCTCTCGCTGCTGCTTCATGAAACCATTGAACGGAACACTCATTGCACTATCAGCTTACGGTCGTTTATATTGGTCGCTCTGACTGATGGCACAGAGAGTAGTGGGCATTTTTTCTGAGAGTTAAGTGCAAGTGTGAAAACAGAAGTAAAGTCTAGTGGACCGATAATTAAACAAAAAGTAGAAGAAAAAACAACGCATGAAGATATATATATATAGGGAGGGGGTTGAGCTCGAATGGGTCCGGTAGGGCATAAACGTAGAGGAGATGACGCACGGTAGAAAAACAGTTTACTGTTTTTCTACAGGGCTTCATCTCCTTTACGTTTATATATATATATATATATATATATATATATATATATATATATATATATATATATATATATATATATATATATATATATATATATAATGTATATGTATATACATATATATAATACACCAAAATGAAATCTTGGCCACGGTCAATAGTAGTGAAAAATGAAGACCAACGTGTGAGACAATTTATCGACGTTTCGGCTGTGGAACAGCCTTCGTCAGAATATCTGACGAAGGCTTTTCCACAGCCGACCCTAAGTGAGATTATTCAAGTAGTCACCATTTCGCAATAAGAAACAGCTGCCGGGCGCACCTAATGGCAGACACATTCTGTTACACTACGTAAAAATTACTAAGGAAGGCAGACCAATAACTGATCTTCCCAAACATATACGAGAGCTTTTGAACATCCGGCAATACCTCGGAACATGCATGCAGATTACGACGCAGAAAATCATACAGAGGGGGCCAAACCTGTGGGCAAACGCTTTTTTAATTATGCATATGTAGTGTTTTCGATGTAGCAGATTACTTGGCTGGAATGATGGTTCCTGTGGTCACCACAAAACATGGTAAATACATAGCGGCGGCACAATATGAATTCAAAACGCGCATGTTGGAGAAGAGGTAACCATTGCTGTAGCCATTGCGGGTTCCTCAGCAGAAGCCATAGTCAACTACTCAAACCTTATGATATTTAATTTTACCATGGGAAGAATTTCCCCACAAGCAGATCGTATTCTACAAACTTTTCAGCCGCTACTGCGCATTCGCCTATTCGGATGCTTACTCATGCCTTCCTGGCTGGTAGAGGCAATCGTATGATCTAGAACTGCCCAAAATATCTACTCGCGATCAACTCCATACGCGACTCTGATCACTGGGAGGCTACACTGTTCAGCCTCGACTCCGGGACACAGATCGAGCTCCTCCAACTGGCCGAAAACGCCGTCGCAGCGCAAGAGATAGCAGCCGTCGTTTAAGTGGGGGTTGGCCATTGGAAAATGCTCCTCTGTATCTGCTTGTAGCAAATTTTCACCACCACTACAGAGTCTCTCCATTTTTGCCAGGGCGACCACTCGTAATCTCTTTCAAGCCACTAAAATGTAGTAAGTTCTGTAAAAAATTCACTGCATAAGACTCTATATCCACCTTTCTAAAAGCATGTTTGCTACTTTTCAGCGGATTCATCTTAAATTTATGAGCCATAATAACCTTTTCCGGCCTGTAAGCACTGATTGCCTTGGTGTAGTCCAACTGTATGTCCGTCAATTAGTTTCTAGTTTCATGTGTTTCCGCGACAATTCTGGTCCGTTAGTGAGTACATTTCTGCAAGCAGATTTACTTCATCTTATACCGAATCTCGTCATATTTTGTAAATTTCAGATTGTCAACGTTTATGGGGGGCGAGGAATGAGGTCCATTTGGCTGTTTGATTTATACTTGTTCCCTTCGACGCCGAGTTGTGGTTTGCATTCTCGAAAGAGCTTTCTACAATGAATTAATTTTTAGGTTCTTCTCCACCCATGTAAATATCTTTATATCTCTGTTTACTGGGAAAGCACGTTTTCCAAAAAGTGCGAAATATATTACTATCGCCATGCACGAAGGTTACACACCGATGCTCGGTCCCTTAACCACGGTTATAAAAAGCGGTAATTTTAGTTTTGCGGTGAACTGCCGAGATTCTCCAGAAACCACTGAGCATTGGTTCATTGATTGCAAACATGCAATACTAGTATGGGATATCATTCCATTGACATTGCAAAAAGACGGTTCCACACTGCATTCTATACGATACCTTATTGTGCTGCCGTTTGTTGATGAGCACTTAGACACGTTCTTTCTAATTGGATTGCACAGCCACTAGTGAGAGCGCTTGATGGAGCGAGATTGCGAATCGGTTGTTTCTGCAAAACACTAATTTTGTAGGATAATTGTTCACTTAAGGGAATACGGGGAACAAAAAAAAACGATAATATTGCTACTTCTATAGCACTGTTTCATGACTGTGCCATTGCGGCGCGGAATAGTGTAAGGTGCTGACGCCACACTGTGTCTGCAGCTCTTGGTACGAAGGTGAACGGGAGGATGGGGACGATGCAATTATGGGGCGTGCAGGTTGGAACACGGAGGCACGTGGAGGAAAGTACGGCTGTGCAGCATTGCTGGATGACGGGTGCCAGACCTCCTGCTGAACGCGTCCCACTTGTCCTACGACGAGGGTGACCAGATTTGAGAGTGGTCAACTTCCGTCTTCCTCTTGGGCAGGAGCACATAGCCTCCTGATCACGTCGCACTAGGTCTATGACCCGGGTGACCTTACCTGGATGTGGCCCACTCCTTTAGAGTTGCGTGACTGGAGCACGTAACCGGCAAGTGCGTAGGCGTCGTGCTGGCTGTGTGGATAGGGTGCACGTGGAAGCTGGCGTTTCTGAAGCCTGAGAGCAGCATGAGACCCCTCGCCTCGACCGCCATTCTCCAGCTGTCTAGACACCCGCTGGCCTGGCCCAGATTGCTGTGAAAATTTAGCTCTCCTTGCAGACCAAGCCCACGCGACCGGCAGAGTACGCATCGGCTTCACTCCTCTAGCGCCAGGTAACTATTAGTAGTTTATGTTGATCTTCATCTTATATTTTAAGTTCCATCGTCTAGGCTAATGCTTATGTATAAAAATAGATGTTCCAGTTTGGCCGGTCTGGTGATGTTTTTGTTTCATCCCACCGAATCAGCCCTTCGGTAGGTGGGTTTTAAAGAAGCTCCTCACAAACGACCACAAACACTGCTTCCCTGTATACTAATATGGAGCAAATTGATGAAACTGGGTATGTGAAGAACGGGTAGGATCAACACTGTCTTCATAGACAACTCGTTGACAGCTCTACATTAGAAACTGCTTTGAGACACTCTTGAAGGGCACAATTTCAAATTTAGCGAACCCTAGTGTGTTCTGGTGAGCAGAACTTGAATGGGTACCAACATCAGTGCAATTCAGTTCAGTCGTTGAGACGTGTCCGACTCTTTGTGACCCTAAGGACCATATCACGCCACACTTTCCGGTCTCTCACTGCCTTCTTAACATCACATAACTTCATCTGCAGCGCCTCGACGATGCCATCTAACCATCGCATTCGCTGCCTACCCCTTCTCCGATGGTCCTCAACCTTTCCCAACATCAAATCTTTCTCCAGCGACTCATATCTTCTCATCAGATGACCAAAGTAGATGGGCTTTAACTTTAGAATTTTACCCTCCAATGAGCAGTCAGGGTTTATGGTCGACAATATCGACTGTTTTGATCTTCTGGCCGTCCAAGGAACTGTCAAGAGTCTCCGCCAGCACCACAATTCAAACGCGTCAATTCTTCGGCGGTCAGCCTTTTTCACAGTCCAACTCTCGCATCCATACATCACAACTGGAAATACCATACACGAGTTATACGGATCTTGGTTGGCAGTGTAATGTCCCAATTATGGTACTAACATAATAGGGCCTATATATACCAGTATCTTTAGGGGTGCCTCGAAACAAAATTTACTAAAGCGAAAACCTTATATAGGTCACGAGGCACAAAGTTGGGGCCTAAAAGTTGTCCGAAATGTAGCACCCGGAAGGGGTCCAGTAACGTTATCACAAAATTCGCCGAATGAATTTATTGAAACGAGCTCTATTGAAATATAGGTACAAAATTGGGAAGCTAGATAAATAAATATAATCAGAGTATAATCGTAAGACAATCAAAATTCTCAACTATATTTATAAAATTATAAAAGAATTTTATATAAATAAAATACTACAAGTGAGATATAATAAGAAAATTTAAGAAAATAAAAAGCATAAAAAACGACTGAAAATTTGAAGAAATAACAGTTATAAATGTCAAGGAAAGCAACAACACATCAAACATGCTCATAAGTGAACTAATCGTGGAACTCGCAATTCTTTCGCTTGTGAGCACATAAGCACACGAAAGTGTACCCCTGAAATTTTTTACGCCCTTTAAATATGTCGTTTGCACAAGGATTTATTTGACTTCTTTGTAATATTGCACTGTGTCGAGGAAAAACGTGCGTTCAATGCAGATTTTTACATTTTCATCCCATCGCATTTCAACACTAGTACACGATTTGAACTATTACTGTCTTGATTTCACACTACTACTTGACAATCACAGACTAAGTACTAGCTTTTAAAGGAAATATACTGATTGTCAGCAGTATCATTTTGTTACAGCAGCCGTGTAAAATATCCTAAAACCATAAAGTGAGGCCGTTCCCTTTACATGAACATGCTCCAACGCATCGGCATTTCCTAATAATTGTGCAAAAGTTCGACGCCCCCTTACGAAAGCAAAATACCCAGCAAAGGAAATGGATGACGCTGTGAAACAAGCTGATGCGCTTGACACCGAACCGCTGTTTTGTGCAAAGAATCAAGCTATCTCTAAAATGCAAAATATTTTCATTTTACCTACTCAGTTTCTCTTGCTGATGTAACAGGTAGTCTATGAAGATATAATATCATGATGCATATTAAGCGCTTAAGAGAGATCTCCGCGGAAGCACTGCGACCTGTAATCAGACACTTTAAAAACTAGAGACATCTATTATTGTCTTCCAGAATTATCCACCCTGTTTCATCATGTTCTTGCCGGCTTTTCACCCTGCAATTAATCTAGTGGTAAATTCGTCCCCAATGATGATGTCTCCGGTAGCTCCTTCCATTGCCTCCAGCTACCACGCTAAAATTAAAGATAACATTGTGTGTGATACTGTAGACGTAATTTATCTCCATGACTATTCTATCTTAGAGATTCATTGGATAGGGCAAACGTCGACATTTTAGAATGCTTTATAGCAAACAAAAACAAAAAGCTCACTTTTCCAACCTACCCAAATTTTCGCATTGAAAGCGTGTAAACATTCCAGGTCATTGATTCGATAAAATAAAGTTTATTCTCTTGAAAGCACATTTTCGTTATCACTACGTGAGAGAATAATTTCACAGTTAAGCCTGCAAAAGCATGTATCAACTAAAGCGCGAACACTCACATTCATATCATGGAAACACAATTTTGTGAGGAACTCCAAATATCGGCCGGGGCATGATTGGTATTCGTCCATAAACATTCCTCTGCTTCCATATAAGACGCTAAGGTATGGATATGTTTAGGACTGAAAACGCAGACAAAGAGTTGTACGCCGCTCCAGAACTAAAGGTGAAAGCACCGGACGCTCCAACTGCTGTAGTGAGCAGTTGTGAAGAAAATGTGGCTATTAATAATTTTCTGCAGGAACGAAGCGTTTCCTAAGACGGTACACGTTGACGGCCGCGCATGAGTGACGTTGACGAATGGGCGTATTATTTAAGTGGCTCCATAATAGATATGAAATTACCGAGGTAAGAGAGCTGGGATCTGAAGCCCCTCCTATTCAAGAAGCTCCTGTGCACGCCCGACGCGTTGGACATGAATGTCTGTAATGCACAGGAGCAGCGTGCGATTATTTTTTCTCAGAGTACCGAAAAGCTTGAGATACGTTTTCCTCATTGGATGCTTTAAAGAAACGCATGCAAATATGGTTAGGTCTAGCTTTAGTGCCACTAGCATATTTAGAGTTCCTAGCGTCTTGAAAGAAGCAGTACTGCCGGTATAGAGAGGACAAGAATACTATGGTGCCACGATGCACTACTACCAGTCCTTTTACTTCGAAGATATCCGGATAAGTGGGGAGTGTAGTGCACCGTTACATACACTACGACGTTGGCATCCTATAACCCCCCCCCCATATATATATATATATATATATATATATATATATATATATATATATATATATATATATATATTCAAACAGGATGTCACACAACTTTCCCGATTATCTATTTTCTTCCAACAGTTTCGGACGGTGGACCATACTTCCTCAAGGTAGAATTGAGAATTATATATATATATATATATATATATATATATATATATATATATATATATATATATATATATATGTATGTATATATATATATATATATATATATATATATATATATATATATATATATATATATATATATATATATATATATCCGCTTCATAACAGACTCTAAAGTGGTGCACTTAAGTCGCGCTACGTGTGAAAATGCGAAAGCAGTGCGAGTTCCTTGCCTAGTTTTGTTAAGAGCTCGTTCCTCGTTTCATGGCTTTTCGAATGTCTGCAACTGCTGATTCTTATATTTATTTTGTTTTTATTCTTTTTAGTTCTTCAGCCTTGTTTAGAGTAATCTACTTTTATTTTATTAACGTTCCTTTTTGCAGTTTACTATTTAGTATTTTTTAAAATCTCAATAAATTTATTGCTAGTTTGCAAAAGTTAATCTCTCGGCGGTTGTGATCTCGAGACTAGGACCACTTAATGTGTTCACAATTTGCGGTCAAATTTCGGCCTTAGATTTGGCACCTCGTGAGCCATATAAGGTTTCCACCTTAATAATTAAAATACAAAATTCATATGCACAGAAAAGGATTGGCGACGGCAGCCAAAGACAGAAGCTATTAATGCTGTTTATCCATACCATTAAAGGTATGGATATTAAAACAACCGTATTAAAACAACGCGTAATCGTTCAAATACATTCAAGGCGGCAATAAATCTTGCTTTTTTTCCGGCACTGCGAAACAGTTCAAGAAACACTTTTGATAACAACCCTAATAAAATCATCTTCGGCATGATGTTTTTAATGCGCCTGTGTGTGTTAGGAGGAGGAAGTATATTCCCTCCCTTTCATGTCGAGAATTTTTGCATGATATCTTATATAGAACACACTGATTGCTTATCTTTATTGGACTATGTCTCCTGCATAAAAAGTAATGCAGTGCGCATAATAATTTGATAATATTTTGAGTCGCCAAGCAGCATATGGTCTCAGAAATAAAACAAAATTGCATGCAGCCACTATAGATCTCGAGAGCAATCGATAAATGGTATGCAGACTAAATTATTACAGGAAAACTAAAATAATACGGTCACCTGGTACGCACCCGCAACAGCCCCGTTATGCATGTGACTGTTTCTTCGCTTGTTACGATGACTGTACGGCTGTAATTTCTCAAAGTGCGCTCGTTTGGTTTAGTTTGGTTTAGTTTGGTTTGTGGGGTTTAACGCCCCAAAGCGACTCAGGCTATGAGAGACGCCAAAGTGTGTTCGTGTTGAACATACTGGCACTTGACGCTTTACACCAACCAACAACCCATTATACGCTATATTCCATTTACTCAACCACCTGAGGAGTGATGACGGGCTGTGTTTAGCGATAATCGGCTCGTTAGTCTTTGTTTTGCTTAGCCGACTGGGGTAAAGGCGTGTTGTTGATTCACGTTCTGAGCCCAAAATACCACCGGACCTCCAGATCGCTAGCAAAAAGATACTTTTACGCTGCAAGCTGGGTACGTCTGCCCATGCTGTAATTAGTTAACAATCAGTATAAGCCTACTGTCTTCTTCTCACACGTATGATTTTAAGACAGAAACATACTGATCTTTATTGATGCCATTCTACCAATGCAACCTGTTCTATCAATAGTTTTGAAAGATGTTCAATATCTCCAAACAAATTACAAGCAGAAAAGAAATGCTCCTTTGATGTCATTTTAGGACAAGTAGAGACTGAATACAATATAATATAGGCTATCAGGGGCGTTGTTTCTCCGTTACAGTTAACAAACACATGTTGAGGTGATTGGCTCGAAATGCGACGTTCGCTATGTGGAAAAATTGCGTCATGGGGTTTACAACGGGTGTGCAAACGGAGGTAATTAAGGAAACAGCAACCCGCCATGTAGTGTTGTAGCGCAATATTTTTTTCCGTGGGCGGTGCTAAATCAAGACAAAGTGCTGCGGTCTGAAAATATAACGATGAGTATAATCTGCTCCTACACGGGCAGAGGCCTCATGGCCCTCCAAAGAATCGCATGTGGCTGCACAGACCAGGCTACTTTTCTGAATGCACGCTCAAGGCATCAATGCTTTTAGTCTCTAGCCACGTGCTGTGTCGATCGCGTCTTACACTCCCCTCCGCCCTGCCCATTCGGCGGTCGAGGACGTATACAGGAACGCTCTCCTCTCTCATCAATATCGCGAGTGAAGGCCGCAAGCCAATTGGGAAAGAAAACAACGAATGAAAACAAGCTAGTGTGAAATCAAATAATGAAACCAGAAACAAGAGCGGCTGTTGTGTGCAGGCGCAAAGTATTCTCGATTGAATGCCGAAGCCGCGGCTTTTCATGTCAATGTCGGTGCTCAGTAGCAAGCGCCTTTGATATATTGCTCCCATTTCCGAGCGCGGCAGGTCGAGGCCTCGTGGAATAGCAACAAAAGAGGCTGGGCGCTGCAGGATCAATGAGATTGGCCTGGTCGCTTTCTGATTGCTCCTTGTGTCCTCTTTTCCGCACTGCGACTACGCCTGAAATCGAAACGGAGTAATGGCAAGAGCTCGCTGGTGGCCGGAAGTTACGACGGCACAACATCTACGGTCAATTAGGATACCCAATCCGCTCACAGAACAATGAACAATGTCTCCAATGCCGTTTTCTTGAGCGGGAATCACATGTGAGCGAACAAGTGAGCGACGCAACAAGGGGGCGCGGCGAAAGCGATCATGTTTCGCTCCGCCGCTTACTGGGGAAGATGCATGCAGTTCGGACGCCCTATTCCGTTTGCGTGTGATTTATCTAAGTCGAATGCAGGGAAGCCACGGTCAAAATTCAGCATCACTTTGCGCAGAAAAGGCCACAAAAGCTGCCGCGTCACCGAGCCGCTAAGCACGATATTAGCTATCGAAACAGCACTGGAGTTGGGAAGCAGCAGGACGCTTTCCTCTATTTTCAGTTTCGCGAGCTTCCAAAAGGGACTCTCATCATCGGTCGAGAGAGCGAGTAAATGTAGTGGTTATCTCTGAAAAGTCACGAGGAATGTTATTTCCCAGATTATTTGATTTCTTTTATTGGAGCGACTCGTCATAATATGACGAACATACAAAATGTACCACACACTTTGATCAAGCAGAACAACAGTGGTATTCATAGTACACAGAGTTTAAAGTCTCAAATCAAAATCGAGTAGTAGGGATGCAAAATAACCACAAAAACGGGAAGCATGCTGGAATAAAAAAAAACGAAATCTTTATTAAAATAGCTTAGCAGAGTGAGTGTAATTTTCTTTAGAATTTAATGAAGAACGCATGCATTTCTGCTTTTGTATATCCGTACAGCCAAATGAACAAAATAGGCATTCTGGTAAACCTTACTTCATGCATTCATCAGCTGTGAATGACATTTACTTCATGACAAGCATCAAACTTTTGTTCATGAAACAATACAAAGGATTGACAGGACACTCTGCGGAGTTTACAAAGGCGAAGAAGTCGAGCTCTTCGTTTTCAAAGAAGCTGTATGAATTTAGTTGTTGGCAATTTTCTACTTTTTCGTTCGTAGATAAAGCGGGCTGCTCGGAGAAACATAAATCTCCTCTGAAGGCTGTAATAGGAAAAATATGCTTCTTGTAATTCACGGCATCGTCCTCCTCCTTGAATTCGCTAGCAGTCGGCCCGGATGTTAGTTTTTTAAAGGTTAGTATTTTTCTTACCCAGTACTTACCTACCCGTTCACATTTCGTTCATTCATTAAAAGCCTACCGTTGCCGCGATGTTGCTTTTTCAGAGAATAAGCTGATACAGTACTCCAACTCGCAATTCCACCTGACAATGGGCGAAAAAGTGCACAAGCACTTCCCACACAAAAACAAAAATATTTCTTAGCACAAGGCACGTGAACGGTTCGAAACATTTGCATGAGAGACTTAGTGTCGAAGGCAGCGTCGTTTCGTTTGGGGCCGTGTAGGCATGCATGCGGTATTGCCTACACTCCTTGTCGCTGCCGACTGCAGTGCCACCTTTGTTTACAAACATGACGCTTCTCTATAGCAAACCCAGGCACAGCCGAAGGGTCCTCCTCTTTGCCTGTGTTTCGCAGTGTGCTTGCTAGCAGCACACCCTGAGAAATTATGTAAAAATAAATAGCAAATAAATGAATAGCCCCACAAAATGAACGGATCTGGCGGTTATAACGTCTAAAACCATAGCAACACTATCTAGGGGAGAGCGAGACCTTTTGTGGTTAACACGACACAACAAACCGAAGCCACGCTCGTGTTTACGCATAAAGTTCGTCATGCGAGCTCACCTGTTTCTTCAAAGAATCGTCATAGCAAACTTCTAACGCCTGAGCGAATCAGCCTTAATAGTCGCCTCCGGCCTGTACTAAAGAGCCAGACAAATGGTGTAAGCAGGACGCTAAAAAAAAAAATAGAAGAAACATTACATGGTTGCTGGCCCCGCCATGGTGACGCAGACTATGTTGCCCGGCTACTGTGACGGAGTACCCGGGTTCGAGCCTGACCGCCACCTGCTGCATTTCGATGAGGCGAAGCGTAGAGGCGTACGTGTGCTGTACGATGTTAGATGATTTATTTATAGGAAAGGAAAGGCGCGGTAACTGTCTCACTTGTTTTCTGTGGACACCGCAACCGCGCCGTAAGGGAAGGGAGGAAGATGGGAGTGAAAGTGAAAAGAGAGAAAGAGAAGCCGTAGTCGAGGGCTACGCAGTAATTTCGACCACCTGGGGATCTTTAACGTGGTTAAAAAACTGATTTATCTATAGGAAGGGAAAGGCGCGGTAGCTGTCTCACTTGTTTTCTGTGGACACCGCAACCGCGCCGTAATGGAAGGGAGGAAGATGGGAGTGAAAGTGGAAAGAGAGAAAGAGGAGCCGTAGTGGAGGGCTACGGAGTAATTTCGACCACCTGGGGATTGTTCGTGTTGCGACTGTAGGAAGAAGGAAAGCAAAAGGAACGGGCACGCTACTGGCTTTGTTGCTGAGCTACCTCCGCTGCCTCGTGTGGACAAATATGGTGAGACAGCCTAAAAATAATAAAAATAATATGCATCTGCCCGTGCGGACAGCGGAGAAAATAGAGAAGAAAGAAAAGAAAAGAGAAAGAGAGAGATAAAGACGCGCATCGCAACCGCCGCTGTCCGCCTCCGAAGCGGTGGTGGGTGGATGACGGCCTACAGCGGGTACAACCGGTGGCAGACTAGGCCCCGCCGCACACAGCGGTGACCTACCTCTCCCAGCCCCGTAGGGCGAAGAGCAGCTGCCATCCCCGACTCCTCATTGTGAGTGCACGCTAGAGATCCCTAGATAGTCGAAAATACTACGAACCCCTCCACACGGTACATCTTTTTCTCTTTCTGCATTCGCTCCCCCTTTCCTGCCTTATCTTATGGCGCAGGTCAGGTATCCACAAAACAAACCGCGCATTTTCTTTCCTGTGAATCAATTACCATTATCTTTATTATATTTAAAACACTTCCTGATAACTTTGAGAAGAAAAGGAAAATATGTCACATCTTTACGTTTAAAGAATAATATTACCGATAACGGTAGCAGAATTTTGTGCATTTTGCTGTGGGTAACAAGTCTTAAATCCTTATTAGCGGAATCCAAAACAAGAAAATACTACAGAACATGACAAGGAAGCGGACTCATTCGTGAAATGATCTCAAGTGCGAGGAGACAGGCCGTCGTGAAAAGAGAAATACCTTTTTTCTGCACAGCAATTCTTGCGTCGTGGATTCAACAAGGCTCAGATTTCGAAAGGTCATGTATTGACTTTCCTCGAAGCTGCCATGCAGCTGAGCAACATGCATAAAGAAGAGAACAGAAACCTATCTCGATCATCGGGCGAGACAGTTTCTGCAGTCCAAATAATGCTCGCGCATACGAAGGCTATCTGAGCAGAAGGCAATCAGTAATGTATAAAATATTTGATTCGGAAATAAAAGCGGTAAACATCAACCCTTGCTTCTCTGGAGATGTAAAGTGCCCCCCGGCGCGCAATATCAGGATATTTGGCAGACAAGGTGCACGCCCTGTCAGCTTTTGTAAACTTCAGCCAAATTTGGTTAGCTCGATATGTACTGAGGAAGCAGATAAAATTGTTTGTCCTACCCAGGCATACCTGCATCCTACATGCAAGTACATCACATTGTCCTACTTCGGTGGTCAAAATATCTCCCGACACTTGTTGAGTTTTGCAGCTCAATGCAAATTACAGATGCTCTTAACCGATCAAGGAGTATAGTACGCAAAGATTAGGAATAATCAAAGAAGACAGTTTGGCTAGTTTAGTTTGTGCATTTGAGTAATTAAATAAATGGCTGCCACATTGCCCCTACCTTCAAAAAGCCACCCCTAGCTTGCTGTCACGTCGGTGCCTTTTTATTTCGTTGTTTATTTTTTACGCAAGTTGCGATCTCGTACTCACGTAGACATGCATAAAAACAATAGTAGACCTCCAGTAAAAATTGTCGCGCCAGTTGGGTCATGATTCGTAACAAGTATTGAGCTACGCTGCTTGACAAGGACGAATAAAAGGTAAGCGAAACAAATACAAGTATCGCTAATGACTGAACACCGAAGTACTGTGTTTGCCCGATTTTAGCAGAGTTTTGAGTGCGCGAAAATTAGATATATGCTTATTTTAAGGCTACAGAAGGTCACACTAATCTTCAATCACAGGCTGGCAGAGAATTTTTCCTGTCAAGGCACCTTCCTCCAACGTAAAAAAGGCGAAGCAGTGTGGCATTCACAGCCGAAGCCGTTTTTGTATCCTGAAAGCTTGCGATGGCTGAAAGCGCTTTTTTTTTTTTACTTGTCTGCTACATTCGCATGCGTCTTTTCATTTTTTGATTTCAGTCTTGCTTGTTCGCTTTCTCCTTTCTATCAGCATCACTTCTATTTCCTGCCTAATCTTCGTTTGTTTTCGCTCATGTTTTTTTTTTTTCGCCTTTTAGTTCCTTTCGTCTTTCCTTTCATCTTTACCGCTATACTTAAGCCCTCTCATGCCGCCTACTCGCCTGTTACTTTCAGGTTCACGTCCCTTCTTTCCTTTTCCCCTCTTCATTGCATTTTGTATTTTAGTCAGTTTTCTTTTAATATTTCTTGCTTGCTTTCTTTCCTCATTTATTGCTGCCATCATTTGTTAGTCGTTTTTGTTTCATTTTTCTTGACTTTTATATCCTCTTGTACACAGGAAGGCATTGAGATTTGCTTCAAGTAGAAAATACCCTGTTGCGTTTTTTGTCCCTCTGTAGATCAAAGTCGGGTCGCCAGTGCTGTCGGCAAGGCACAATAGCTACTCTGACACAAAAGCTCATCGTTCTCTTTCTTCCCATGGTAATAATAATAATAAATTGGTTCACAGGAAGGGAAAGGCGCAGTAACTGTCACACTTGCTCTGTGGACACCCGAACCGCGCCGTAAGGGAAGGGAGGAGAGTGGGAATGAAAGTGGAAAGAGAGAAAGAGGAGCCGTAGTGGAGGGCTACGGAGTAATTTCGACCACCTGGGGATCTTTAACGTGCGCTGACATCGCACAGCACACGACGCCTCTTTGTTTCGCCTCCATCGAAACGCAGCCGCCGCGGTCGGGTTCGAACCCGGGAACTCTGGCACAGTAGTCGGGCGTCTTACCACTGCACCACCCCGGTGGGGCTTCTTCCCATGGTATTTCTAGAAATCTTGTTTCCTTTTATACCTTCCGTTTGTAGGCACGCCGGAATTTGGTGCAAAAATGAAATTGCCAGCGGAAAGAAAAGCCTTGGAATAATATAAACCCAAAGACGTTCTCTAGCTTGGAACGCTAGGGGAAGCAATCATGAGAAGTGTTTTTAGGAAACCAGAAATTTTGCCAAGACCCTAAGAACGCACAGCTCTGCCCCAAAGTGTGCCAAGTGTGACCTGTCAGCAGACTATCGTTTCTGAAAAAATACGAAATCTATTTAGTCAATTCAAATACCATTTAAACAGTGCCAGCGGCCTAAGAACAGTATAAATTATTTTAATAATACAATTCATTGATTTATTTCATTACCCTAAGGGCCTGAGAGCATTGCAGAGGGGAGTAGAGTACAAGCATGAAAGTCAAAAGGAAAAACAGTGGTATATGATAAACATATATAAAAAATATAAGTGCGGCTCACGAGGAAAAACGCAATAAAGTTACATCAATAATAAAAACGAACCTAATAATATAATGGCATGCAGTAAAATAAAATAAATAACCAATTAAAATACAAAGCGTAAGCAGAACTATTGCAAACAAAAAAACAAACGTAAAAAGAAAAAATCCGCTCGACGCAGTAATATGCGCCTGCAAAAAGTATAAGAACACCCGTTTTGAAAGACGCCTGCGGTGAGAAGAAAATAGGGGGAAAAAACGATCACAATACAACACTACCTTGCGTTTATGGTGCTAGCAGGTTAGTTATATCAGCTTTAACCTAATATTGTCGGATATTTCTACAATACATCGCAGAATGTGGTTACAACTTGCTGATGCGCTGGGGATGAATGAATTGTAGAAATGACTGGTGCGGCATGAAGGAACACCAGTCTTATGACGATGGTCGATGCGAGCTGGAACGTAACAAGATGGGTTATTAATTTATTCTTAGGAATGGGGTTGTCATGATATTTTTTTTGAAACAGGCAAAGACAGAATATATTTCGACGCTGTGATAGCATTGGTAATGATAAGCTTCCTTTCATGGCAGTGACTCTGGAGATAGAGCCGAATAGAACAATTTGTCTCTGCACCCGAAAGTAACCTAGACGAGGTTTTCGCATCATCATTTAGGAGCCTGAAGAGGGCATAGAATGTTGTTGCCAAGGGACTTTGCTTGCTGTTAGGATTCATTTCTAACTATAAATTCTCCTTCAACTACGTGAACTCCGTAACTGAATGGACTGCTTGAGGCGTTTCACGACTTGAATGTGGGAGAGGAGAGAGCTTATCAGTTTGGCATGCAGTTAATACTGTACCCCGGGGATGAAGCGTGTTTGTCCATAACATGTTTACTGTTTTAATTTCCTTTCCCAAGCAAATAATAGATGGTGTTTGCATTTATACAAGCGTTTTCCGGAGTTATGCTTTGAAAGTTTCTTTATTAAATTTTTAACGATGGCCCGCGTTAGAATTTTCCCGGAATTTTCTCCCTTCTCAGCAGAGACAAATAGCTGAAGCAGCAGTCATTCATCGCACATCGTAGTCTGCTGTTTATCTATTTCAGCTTGCAGAATGGTTGTTTGCCAGTATAGTTTGTGAGCATCAAACAGAGAAAAAATGAAATGGAATATAAGCATTAAAGAATGAGATTTTAGCCTTTTCCCATGTTAAAATTTCTTTAATGCTCGTCGTTGTCGCGCTCAAAACAAATGGAGCAGAAAATATCTACGACTGCCGAAACTTGAAAAAATTGGTAGGATAGAATATTTGCAGCAGTTAATACGGTCCGACCCTTAGAGATAAAAATATTTGATAAAGCCGGAAGAAAAGAAAGAAAAAGTCGCGTTCTGCTTTCTAAAGATGGGCTTGAAATGGGTGTCTTTCCCTTTCACTCTTCTTTTTCTTCTTTTCTCTTTCATTTCTCTTCTGTCTGCGCAAGGCAACAGATGTGGCTCAGCTGCAGAGTCAGCAGCAGGCCCGTGAATTTTCTTTTCTTTTTTACTACAGTTCCAACAGCAATCGCACTGCACAACGACGCCTTTCCATTTCGCTTCGATGAAGACGCAGCCACCCGCGGTCGGGATTGAACCCGTGTAGCTGGTATTCGCCTGGCACATGTGACTTTAAAATGACTTCGACCAAATTAAGTGTGGTTGTCCAATATTCCCTGGTTTCCACGCAACAAAAGTATACTGCGCTTTCCTTTCTCGAAACCTTAATTAAAGGGAGAGGCAGGCTCCGCCTCAGTGGTGCAGAGGTTGAGATGCCGAACTACTCTGTCGGATCACCGCGGTTCGAACCCAATCGCAGGTGGCTTTGTTTCGATATCGCCGAAATGACGAAGTGTCCGTGTGCTGTGCTATATCAGCGCACGTTAAAGATCCCCAGGTGGTCGAAATTACTCTGTAGCCCTCCACTACGGCTCTCCTTTCTCTCTTTCCACTTTCACTCCCACCTTCCTCCCTTTCCTTACGGCGTGGTTCAGGTGTCCACAGAAAACAAGTGAGACAGTTACCGCGCCTTTCCCTTCCTAAAAATAAATCAGTTAAAAAAAAATCAGCTTTTTTTTTGCACCTTAAAAGAGGAGCTGTAGTGGAGGGCTCCGGAGTAATTTCGACCACCTGGGGATCTTTAACGTGCGCTGACTTCAAAAAGCACACGGACGCCTCTTCGTTTCGCCTCCATCGAAGCGCAGCGGCCGAGGTCGGGTTCGACGGCTGCGTTTCGATGAAGGCGAAACGAAGAGGCGTCCGCGTGCTGGGCGATGTCAGCACACATTAAAGATCCCGAGGTGGTCGAAATTACTCCGAAGTCCTCCACTACGGCTCCTCTTTCTCTCTTTTAACTTTCACTCCTTTCTTCCTCTCTTCCCTTACGGCGCTTGAAGTGTCCACAGAAAACAAGTGAGACAGCGCAGATTTCACTTCCTATAAATCAATCAATCACTGCTTGTAAACCAATGTCATCAGCATCATCAGCCTGACTATACTCACTGCAGGGCGAAGGCCTCTCCCATATTTTTCCAATTAACCCGGTTCTGTGCTAGCTGCATCCACTTGACCCCTGCGAACTTCTTAACCTCACCCGCCCACCTAGGTTTCTGCCGCCCCCTGCCAATGTACAATTCGTAAACACATATATGAAAACGTGACTGTAAGGCCTCGGGGGTCCATTTTCTAATGTTTCGGCGCGCACGCCGGAGAAAGTGGCGCAGATGGAAAGATTCCTCGCCCGTGTCGCCAGGGACGAAAACACGCTGATTAACGCATGCATCCAACCGCACGGACGAAATTAAAAGGATCGAGGCGGAATTGAGCAAGCACGGACTCGATACTTAAAAAGCAATAGCTGAGGCAGGAGCCCGAAAGGCTCATGCGCAAGTTAGTTTATTAGAAATGAAAATGGCTGTGGTTTAGCTTTGGTAAAACCTAGTGTGAAGCGAAAGCTGACGTATGGTTACATATGGTAAAGCTGTTAACTCAGCAGATTGTTTTCGTTTATAACTAGGAAGAGACACCGTTATCTGTGAAGAAGTTCGTCTTGGCTTGAACTTGGGGTATTCCGAGTCCTTGGAGTGGCTTCGCACTGTGGTTGCGGTGCACGCGAATCTCTTTAAACGCGACAGCGTTAAGGGCCCCGTGTCGCTGAAAAGTCGGTGTCGTCGGCGGCGGCCGTCGTCGCACGTCGTCCGGCGCTGGCCATGAGCGAAAAGTCCCAGAAGCATTAATAAATAAAGACGAGTAGGAAAAATCGCCGACGAGAAGAATCGAACGTGTGCCTCAGCGGTGCGAGACGAGCACGCTAACCACTCCGCTACGCCAGCTATATTTTTTTTCTGACATGGTATTTATTATACAGAAATGGTTATGTACACAGACTATCTATAATTCCTTCAGCCATTGCTGAGATGCACAACAGAAGACACATGTTTTTAAAAGGCAGGCAAAAATAAGCACCGTGTCCCCAGCGGAAACCAATCAGGTTGAAAGTCATTTTCATCATAAGTGTTTTTCAGTTGCAGCATCATTCTGCTAAAATGGAGTCTAGGTGGAACAACAGGTTCAGCGTTACGATCAAACATGCGTGTCTTCCACAAGCTATGAAGTCCAATATGGAAAAACATGTCATATGGTTCGTAATCTGATTACGATCCGCCACGCCAGCTAGATGGTTCCAAATGGACAAAGGCGCGTCTATTGATTGCGGTGTTGTCTCAGACATGTCCCTTACAGAAGTGTATTGTGGCGTATAATAATAATTATGAGCATGTAAATTACAGAATTATAGAACACGCAGTTAAGCGAGTGGCAAATTACTTTTTAACTGACGTTGTTAACTGATTGATTTATAGGAAGAGAAAGGCGCGGTAACTGTCTCACTCGTTTTCTGTGGACGCCTTAACCATGCCGTAAGAGAAGGGAGGAAGGTGGGAGTGAAAGTGGAAAGAGTAGCCGTATTGGTGGGGTACGGATAATTTCGACCGCCTGATTGATTTATAGGAAAGGAAAAGCGTGGTAACTGTCTCACTTGTTTTCTGTGGGCACCTCAACAGCGCCGTAAGGGAAGGAAGGAAAGTGGGAGTGAAAGTGGAAAGAGGAGCCGTAGCGGAGGGCTACGAAATTTCGTTCACCTGGGGATCTTTAACGTGCGCTGACATCGCACAGCACACGGAGGGAGGCGTCTTCGTTTCGCCTGCATCGAAACGCAGCCGCCGAGGTCGGGTTCGAACCCGGGTACTCCGGCACAGTAGCCGGGCGTATTACCACTGCACCACCCCGGCGCTGTACTTCCTCTTCGCTTGGCGTGCGCGTAGCGCCATCATGCGTGTGGCACACGGAATGAGATAGACAGGGCAGGGCCTCCGAGAACTTCATCGCACCGGCTCAGATCGGCAACGATGTTGCCGACGAACTACGACTGCAACTTGAGGCCCGCGCGTTTCGGCAAGGTGGCTGGCAGCGCTTCTACGTCCCGGAAGGACTAATGAATAAAAATGAGTATAGCAAGTTGCTCTATGTAGGAATTGGAAACAGAGCCTCCCTTCTCAGTGCACGCCTCAGCCGCATTTAAGTGAAGGAACGCTTGTATACGCGAACTGGAGCCGAACGGTTCTCTCGCAGAGGCCGCTAGGGAAAGCGATGACGTCACCGCTAGGGCATGAAACGTCGGAACATGAGCTCGCTCTTGAAAAGCGTGTAATGAAAGCGATTGCGTCTACCAGTGCCTGGCGCACTACGGTGTCTCATGTGCGCGCGAACTGTAACGAAAAGTTTCTACTACTCGCAGAGGCCTCTAAGTGAAGCGATTACGTCACCGCTAAGGCATGAGGCGTCGGAACATAGGCTTGCTCTTGAGAAACGAGTAATGGAACCGGTGCTGTCCACCAGTGCCGGATGGACTACAGTGTCTCGCTCATCAGTATCAGTAACTTCCTCATCGGTGAATACGGATGGGCCATCTACGTCGGCTGCTGCTCGACCGCAAGGGAGGCCGCGTAAAGGCCCAACTCCAACGACATATCCTGGGCGTCGGCGCTCAGCGTCAGCGCTATTGGCGTATGCAGAAACCGGTTTGAGCATGTGCGCGGTACGAGACGCCAGTAAACTTGAGCGGAGCGCCGAGATCTGTCCGTGCTAGATTTCGGCGTCAACGTTCACGCAGGCGCCGAGCTGCTCACCCGCGTAGGTCTCTCATTAGCGCACGTCTAGGCGCCGTACACCAATGAGAGGACAGGGTGGCCGCGACCTCCGGATTGCGAGTTTTCGCGTGCTTCTTTTCTTACTCTTTTTTTGTCATCGCTTCCCATCGTCGCACGTGGCCGTGATGGCAAAACCCTTCGCCGCCCATCGGTTAATCTCAGCCGTGGAGGAGCAAAACTCAAAAGACTCGTCTCAGCTACGGTCGCGGAAAACGGGACAAATTAATGTTGCGTCGATGGCGCTGCATACTCTATTGAAAAGCCTAGAAAATGGGCAATATGTACATCTATTTGTGCAGAAGTTAGGTTAGGTTAGGTTGTGGGGCTTAACGTCCCAAAGCGACTCAGGCTATGAGAGACGCCGTAGTGGAGGACTCCGGAAATTTCGACCACCTGGCGTTCTTTAACGTGCACTGACATCGTACAGCACACGGGCGCCTTGCTTTTCGCCTCCATCGAAAAGCAGCCGCCGAGGTCGGGATTAGAAAGTGTAAACTGTAATTAGGTTAATGTCTAAATTACGTCTCTTAACGCTTTAAAAAGCAGAAATCATCGAGTGAATATTAAAACTGTAACAACGCATCAGCGCGAGTACAAGCGTCAGCAGTGAGCGCCAACGGTGTCAGCGCCGAGTCCCATGGAGATGCGCACCGCTTATGACGCCCACTGTGGCACGGCGCTGACAGCGCCGACGTTGAGAGCCGACGCCTAGGATATGACGTTGGAGTTGGGCCTTAAGACGGAGGCACAGAAGGCGGACGCCAAAGGTCGCCATGCTGAGGCCATGCGGCAAAAGTGACGCGAAAATGCTGAACTCCGGGAACAAAAGGTTGCGGCGAAACGACAATGGCGGGCCGAGGATCCGGATTTCAGGGCATGAGAGGCCCAGGCAATGCGGCCTAAACGTCAGGCAGATGTGCAACTAAGGGCAAATAAAGCAGACGTCAAATAGCAGGAGCGACAATCGAACGCCGCGCTGGGAGCCTGGGAGGCTGTGATGAACCAGTGCGCCCAGTGCGCCCAGTGCCACTGGGAGCCAGCGCCCCAGCGCCATACCTGATTATGGTCCCAGTATGACGCTGGACACTGGGCGCACTGGGACGCGGCATACTGGGATGCTCCGCGCTGGTGGCACTGTTCGCCCGAAAAAAAAGACGTAGGATAAAAACTAAAAAGTAAAAAGGAACGAAACAAGTTAGGCACATAAAAAACCTAAAAAAAATAAAAAATTAATGAACCAAGCGTGCCTCGAACTAAGTCCCTAGGTAGTACATACCGATCACTAGCTCAGCACGCTAACCACTCGGCCACGCCGAGAACGGGATTTTCTGTAAACATTTTTTGCCTTTTATGTCATGACTCGCATTTATAAGGTTGGGACTTCATGTTTCGCAGTCTACAGGCCATTGCTACCGCTCTAACAATTGCAACTTCTTGATCATTTTAGCTTGCTGTCTGCTCTCACGACTTGCAACTAATGTTCTGGGTGCATATGCGCGCTATTTTGTGCACTGGAATCATTTTAACATGTGGAGTTTGACATCGCTGGCAAATTTACCAACGCCGGCTCTTGGGTGGTGCTCTGCTACCGTGGGCGTAATTTTCGCTGAACACGGAGCTTTAGCAGAAGCCTTCAAGGAAAAACGTGCGACCAAGCTTCAATACCGGCAAGCGCCGCAGCGATGACCGTAATTGCGTGTAACTAAACCTTATTTGTATGTAAACATTGCGGGAAGCGTTGCGATGACCGAGGGCTCGGCTGCTTGATACGCAGAGTAAGAAGGAGCGCAAAAGCTTGAGAAACACGCCAAATATTATGTATTACAAGCGTTGTATGTTGTTGCTTTTTCTCTCATGGACCCATCGCTCGGTAAACTACTCTCTTCCTCGTTTTAGTTTTTCTTTCTGCTGTTGATACTGGGCCGTGGTGCAGGCTACGCTCGTCTGCGATTGAGCCCGCATTGAACATTTTGGCAGTAATCATTGTGTTAGAGTGCCCTTAAGATCAGCTGTGAAGTTGGTTATGCATGGTAGCCCACATTATTCAATTCCAGCTTTAGTTGTGCGTTAATCGATGACAGATCGAGGCGCGGCGATCGTTGTCGCTCTCGAAACGCTCGAAACGGCCAATCGAAACATGGAAACTCTAGAAAAAAGATACTGCCTTTGTTTTCTTACAAATGCGCAACGACTTCGCAGCAAAAAGCGCTTGCTTGAACCATATTTTTCATATGCCCCCCGATGGTCGATTGAAAGTACGCTGTTGCCCTGTTGGCCCCTGAGGGATGCTACTCCGGCTGACGCCGCAGGCCGCACCGGCTATACTGGGGCACTGGGACCAGTGCGGCCCAGCGCACATACAGCGCTTCTCGCAGTGCATCGCAGATGCCAGCGACACACCAAGCGTCAAAAGTCTAATTCCAGCGTTTTTCTCCCATCGCAGCCAGTGTCTTCCCGTTACTGCTCCAGTGAATATCGCAGACCTCCAGCGTGCCCAGCAGATCCAGTGCAAAACCAGCGCGAAAATCTTACTGGTTTCGCACTGGAGACGCTGGTTTTTGCAATAGGGATGGATCCCCAATTACGAGCACGGGAGGCCGAGGTCCGCCGTCAAGAGCGCCTAAATGATGCCGATCTTCGAGCACGCGAAGCTGAGCTCAAACGTCACCATAGGCAAGAGGACCCCGCATCCAGAACGCGTGAGGCCGAGGGTAAGCGACAACAACGCTAAGAAAATCCTAATTTGACGGCGGGTGAAGCTAAGGTCAGTAGCCAGCGTCGGCAAGAAGACCCCGAGCTGAGAGCGCGTGAAGCCGATGCCAGGCGACAACACCGACATGAAAATCCTCATTTTAGGGTTCGTTACACTCAGGTCAGGCATCAGCAGCGAAAGGAAACATGAATGCACGTGAACTCTAAACAAACAGGGGAGCAAGAAATCTGCAGTACGCATAACACAATACAAAATTGTACAATGTCAGAATCACGTTTCAGTACAATTAATTACCAATCAGTCATGCTTTGGAAAAGTTAACGAGTGTTGTATTATGTGAACTACGTCTTTGTACCACTCGAAAGCGTCACAAGCAAATGAGGCGACGGTGCAAACGGGACGCGATAACGCTATCGCGTTCCATTCTTAAAGGCGAAGCTTAAGTGTCCTCCAAATTTTTCAAACCTCCGACATGTTATCAGGCAGGCGACACAGCTGGCGAAGCGAGCAGAGGCGAGCGCTACTACGAGGAAAGCGGTGTGACGTAATACCATACGGCGGCGGTGGCTCCGCGGCAATTAACGCGCGCGGTGAACATCATGCCAGATGGCTCGGCGAGCGTGCGGCGTCTTTCAGCTGCAGCGGTTGCTAGACAACAGCTCAAGTTGGGTCTCTGTGCTTCCTCTGAGCACCGCCACAGAGAAATTGCAAGTTCGTGTCCAATGTAGCTTTTGCTACAAAACAAGTGCCTCGTGGACGACAAATCGAAACAAGTATTAAAGCAGAAGAAACACAAACGCTTTCAACGAGCGGCCCCAAACAGTGCTTGTAGGCAGTGTGACAGGTGACAAAACAGCCGCGTCATCCAAAGCTGCCTCGAGCACTTAGCCGGCGGAAGCGACCTTCGCCTTAAAGGCCGCTGTACGGTTGTTTTTTTGACCCGCTCCGCACGTGTGTGGCCGATCTATAAACGTTGGTGCGGCTGTACCGAGACGACCGGTCCGGAGGAGCCAAACAATAGCGCTCAACCGTATCCCTCGTCGGTAGAAACGTTGACTCAATCACAACTTTTTGCCCGCACGTGCTGATCAGCAAGGCGACCGGATTGCATCTATTGGTTGCCCTGTAGACGACGTCTCCGGCTTCTCCTCGAATTCGCCAGGGAAACATGGTCGCCAGCGGTGCGAAGCTGAGTGACAAGCGAAGCTTAAATGGTGGTTGTAACTTTGCCGAAAAAATCAATAATGTTTAGCGCGCATGGCTAATACTATGTTGCTATCGACTGTGAACATTTCCCTTCAAGTCGGATCATCGGCGCCACTGTCATCTGCGCTGAGCTGAAGAGAGTGATCTTCCAACCGCCGAAGTGTACGTGGCACCGGTGTCACGAAGTGTTATGTGATTATCGCAAGCGTTTCTGATACCCGCGAGAATCTTCACGGCAGACGACCAGTATCAGTAGTTCACAGTGATTCTCATGCGCAAAAATCGGCTCCTCAGCGTATCGAAAAGTGCCCGTGCATGTGCTGCGAAAGTGTTTACGATTTGAGCGAGTGCCTTCTAGCAAGTAAGAGAGCTAGCTGTCCATGTTTGCAAAGTACGTCATACATTGTGTTTTCCTAATGCTGAAATTACCTGGTGACAGCTAGTCTGGTCGCAGTGACCGCAACGGAAACGAGCTCATGACGTTGTTTTCGCGACGTGCCAATCACCTCTATTGATCGCGGTCCGTCTGTGTGTTGTGCTTGGAAAATGCCGTGCGTGCGCCGAGCCCTTCAACGAAGTCAGCTGCATGGCTTTCAGGCTACTTCTACTATTCTGCGTTTGCGCTTTGTCCTGATATGGGTGCTCTACGGCACTGTGTAAACTGTGAAAATATCTGTGCATTTCACGGCAGCTGTCACTTCGAGAGTACCTTCCTGTTAATTTATTTTTATTTTCTGCTAGCTATGTGCACCTATGTCTGCAATAATTGTCTGTGCGATGAATTGGTCGACTGAACACAACTTCTATATGTGATGGGCTAAATGCTTTATCACCACATCCACTCTTATTCAAAAAAAAGAAAATTATTTTAACGTGATGCCAAAAAAAGTACAGTACGACGGGAGGTTATACTTCAGAAAAAAGGTACGCCATATGCAACTACGGCTCATGGTATGGACACTTTGGTGTAACTAAGGCATGTTGAGCATAAAAACATATTTGGTTAAAAAAAGAAGGAGAATAAAACAGGAAATTATTGTGATTACAATCTCCTTTCTTCCTGCATAACTTGGGTGAGGTAAGTCCATTGCACAACAGCTTAGTCAAATGATGTGATATAGGCTTTTTACTGACATGATGCCGTTATGGAGTTGCGCACGTTACATCCCGTACTTGCTGTTGCTTTGACAGCTATACTCTTACCAGACTACAAGCCAAGTATACCAGTATAGAAAACTGGGCGAGTTGACTTGTATTCATCTTAAAGCAGCGCGAAAACACAAGACTAAAAGGAACAGGAGACGACACAAGCGCTTTCTAACAACAGAATTTTTTATTTATAGAGAGGTGTAGTTATATAGGAACCAACCCAGATAAAATCAAGACGAGACACGTGAAAACCACCGCGGTGCCCTTTTAGAAACAGTGCTCGTGCGCAAAATGAAGATTGAACACTTCAACACAAATAACTAAACTATCAACCTCCCACATGACAAACACCCCCTAACACCTCATCGCCAAATATTCACCGAGAGCGTGAATCTCTTTTTCTTCAAGATTAACGGAAGGTGTAGCTACGCACGCGTCAAACTCTTTATTTATCAGAAACGCCTCGACCAGCTGTCTGCATATCCGATCAGGGTGCCTGAACAAAACATTGGTCCTGTTCAAATGGCGGTAACAATCTTTACACTCCCGGCAATGAGCTGCAAGGTTGCACGACACAGCTCCTTTTACTGATCTGCGGTGTTCAAACAAGCGCTCATTAATACAACAGCCTGTCTGACCAATGTAAGATTTTCCACATGAAAGCGGGATGGAATATACCACAGTCGTGTCGCAGTCGATGAGCGGTTTCCTGTGCGCTACTGTGTACTTCATCCTCGCCTGGGCGCCTTGGGAATCCAGCTTCCTCCGCACTGCACTGCAGATGTTGCCCAGCTTATTTTTAGCTTTGAAAAGTACTTTTAAACCGTCTCTTTCTCCAACCTTTTTCAAACGGCGGGAAATTCCATGTAAGTACGGAATCCCCACTTTTCTTGTGTTCTCTCTAACTTTATCAGTCTCTTTTGCAAAATGTAAAACCATATTCATTAACCTTTCCGATACTTGTGCCAACGTAACATCCGGAAACCCAGCGTCTCTCAGCCTTTTAACTTGCTCCTGGAAGCTGGCTTCAACCCTATGGGAGCACGACTTCACCAATGAAGCCTTGATACAAGAGGTCACTATGCCTGCCTTTACCAACTTTGAATGTCCTGAATTGTAGCTTAGGAGCGGCTTAGCTGTTTTTGGATTATACTCCAAACACACCCCTGTCTCATGGCATATGACCTTCAAATCTAGAAACCGTATAGAACCAGAGTCCGGTAGGTCAAAAGTGAAACCTAGGGCTCTACTACGGAGGTCATTATTTTTCTGTCAGCACTGGAGCACAAGCGGCAATATGCTTTCAGCATGGACGTAGAGGATCTTTTTACTCTCTGCCCCATGCACAGCTATTGAAGAACGTTAATTGTAAAAGATAACGACGAACGTGACTTCATTTGCCGGAGTGGTGTCTCAGTGGAGAGTTTTCTTGAACCTTTATCCTTTTACCTGCGTTCCACCTTTGTTGGATGGGGTGAAAAGGTTTTCGTCCAACGATCCGGTGTTTGTATTGGATCTGGGGTAGCCCCGGTGCTAAGTGACATTTTTCTCAGCAGGATGGACATGACTTTGCAAGAGGATCTGAAGGGCATAGAGTTAAAGTGTTTCGTTATGTCGATGACGTTTTGGTGTTTTTGATCAAGGATCCCCCAGAAGTGTCCCTTATGTAATTAAGATTTTTAAGGAGAGGGGCCAGGGTCAAGGTTCCACTTTTGAGCTACCGGACTCTGGTTCTATACGGTTTCTAGATTTGAAAGTCATATGCCATGAGGCGCCCAGGCGAGGATGAAGTGCACAGTAGCGCACAGGAAACCGCTCATCGACTGCGACACGACTGTGGTATATTCCATCCCGCTTTCATGTGGAAAATCTTACATTGGTCAGACAGGCCGTTGTATTAATGAGCGCTTGTTTGAACACCGCAGACCAGTAAAAGGAGCTGTGTCGTCCAACCTTGCAGCTCATTGCCGAGAGTGTAAAGATTTTTACCCCCCATTGAAAAGGACCAATATCTTGTTCAGTCACCCTGATCGGATATGCAGACAGCTGGTCGAGGCGTTTCTGATAAATAAAGAGTTTGACGCGTGCGTAGCTACACCTTCCGTTAATCCTGAAGAAAAAGAGATTCACGCTCTCGGTGAATATTTGGCGATGAGGTGTTCGCGGGTGTTTGTCATGTGGGAGGTTGATACTTTGCTAGTTGTGTTGAAGTGTTCAATCTTCACTTTGCGCACGCGCACTGTTTCTAAAAGGGCACTGCGGTGGTTTTCACGTGTCTCGTCTTGATTTTATCTGGGTTGGTTCCTATTTAACTACACCTTTCTATAAATAAAAAATTCAGTTGTTAGAAAGCGCTTATGTCGTCTCCTGTTCCTTTTAGTCTTGTGATTTCGCGCTGCTTTAAGATGAATACAAGCCAACTCAGTTTTATTGGTATTGAGCAGCTATTCAGCTGCATTTCTTTGCTAAGGTGAACCATTTGAGATATTTCCACTGATTACTTGCCTGCTGAGTGATATCGATAGTGGGCACGCACGAACCTTACTTGTTAAGACAATGTAGGATGCATTACAGATTTCTTTAGTTCTTGTTGCATTTGCTGCTCGCCTAAATTTGTTTGCACCTTGCACAGTGATGAACTGGGTTTTCTGGTACAAATATCAGTTCACATTTTTTGTATCGCCCCCACAGTACAATGTCTCAAACCACATTTGCAAAGATTAATTACCTTATCTTTTCATCGTGTTAAGCATTCTCACATGGGTATTGGTTCTATAATGATGTTGATCCAATTTAAAAGCTCTGAGGCATGGATGTAACATCTGACTTGGTGACACTGAGGTCCCATGTAACCTGATCTGAATTCATTCCTTTTCTGCTTGGATTGGATTTGCTGCTTCCATTCACAGATTCACCCCCCTTCTTTGTACCAATGCAGAGTGTTACCTTAGGATTGCAAAATGAGGTTAACAGAGTAGTTACAATCTGAGCGGGCAGCTTAATTTATTTTGTGCAATGACTAGCAAATGAGCTGCCAAGCCTTGCAGTGGTGACTTACTGCTAAGTATATGAACATAAGAAAACGTGATTAGGGAACCAGTGTGAGCTGAAGGACTCAATGTGCCTCACAGTTCATGGGTTCACAAAAACATTGTTCACACTGCAATGAACGATATAGTGGCAGTTTCACAGAGTAACGGCCATTTAACACAGTCTGCTTTACTTTCCTACGCAAATACAAAGAGCCTTAAAAGCCCTCACACATTATAATATAAACCTCGGTACCAAAGTGGCAGTTTTTTTTTTCAAGCATTGATGAGCTTAATGAAAAATATCGCACATACGTCACGGGGCCCCGATAGGTTCTTGTTTATTGTCCAAAAAGCAAACTTCCATGTTAATGGAGTGTAAAGGCAATGCAAGTTTCATATGCAGAAAAGCTTTTCGTAATATGAGTCGTACATGTCCATATTAACAGGGTTCATGTTAACGAGTCATAGCTGTATATGTGAACTTATTTCTTTTTTAGTTATGGTAATGACACAAACAGCCAGGTTGTGTGTTTTTAAAATGTGGGACTCAAGAAGGGCATTTCTGTCTGGAAAGTCTGCAAGATAATTTCAAGATCGTGTTTCATGGAACAAAAATTTGTTGAGTGGAAAATAAGTAGGCTTAACCTGCTCTTCAACCTTTTACACAAAACATTAAAATGGGTCTTGTGGAGCTTTCAAAAACACTGCTAAAGGATAAGGGCAGTACGAAAGAATAAATGCCATTGTACTAGGTAGCAATTCTTGTTCTCCTTGTTTCTTCATGCAGTTGCCTCTTTTCTTTTTCTACAAGCTATCCCTACAGTGCACTCGGAACAAGCCCTTTAGAATTTACGCAAAGTGATGGCAGGACAAAGTACAGGAAGCATTGTGTATGTGTACCACCTCACATACATTTGCCTAAGCGTACTGCTGGTTCTCATCATGATCCCAAAAGCATGCACCCACTTCCAATACAAAAAATCTGATAAGAGACTGCAGGACTATATGGGCATTGCGTATGACACACAACTTAACTATAGCGACTCAATCTATGCGTTTAGTCTGAATGCATTACCAACCTGTATAAAGAATGCGTTATATTGGCAGTCAAGAGTGGTACTTCATTTCATATTGAGCACAATGTATGTTGTGCAGTAGAATTCTAGAAATGAAATCACCATTTGCCTAACTCTTGAATCTGTGGAATCTATGTAACTGCAGTGACAAATGCAACATACATTCTTCACATCACTGAAGAGGCATATTGAACAAAATTCTCAACAGTAATGTTGGTGAAGCCAATTTTTGAGGCCTCTCTCTCGAGTGCAAGCAGATGCCGGAAGCAAAGGTTTTGTTGTAGATGAAGAGGCTGCAGAATTTCTGCTGGTTTGTTCAACAGAACATTGTTACACGCTGTTGTATGTGTTTCCAATGTGCAATTTGACCAAAGTAGGCCTCTGTTTTTCTTCCATAGCAACCTTAAAACTACATTTCAAGTAAATATGACCTCGCAAAGCATGACACTGAACATGTTAATATAATATGTGCCGACTAATCAATCCATTGTATGTCGCGGTGGTGGCAGCCCCAGTGTTTGGCTCTAAGGGGAGGAAAAGGGCCTCCTTTTAACCAAAAAAAGAATAAAAACGATTGCCTTCCTTACTTTTTATTTGTAAAACTATACCATGCGCTTTATTGTTGAACAATGAATGGCAAACAAAGAGTGTTTTAACTTAACTCATGCTCTACAGACGACGGTTCTGTGCGCAATATTCATATATAATTTTTATTTATGTGTTCATTTTTATATTTAGCTCACAATAATAGTGTTCAGCTTCCAAGGTCTTTATATCTTGATTTGAGTAATGACCAGAGGAAAATTGTACTTGCTAGAAGAGTTCTCAGGGGGGGGGGGGGGGGGGGGCTCATCAGCTTCCATTATATCAGTTACGACCTCAGCTGCATCACGACCATTTCACTTGAAGCTGACCCCCAGAGGTAAGCTTACCCGTCTTTAAGCCAGCAAACCATCCATACCAAGTAACCCAGAAAACCTTAATCAAACTTTAAATTAGGTAGAGTGGTCTAGGCTAGTGAAACCAACCGAGAACTATTCAGAGTTCATTGTCCTTATCTCAAGTGGTTTGTAAAGCAACTACTGTGCCTCTATATGTATTTCATATGCCTTCTCCCACATCGCCACCCAACATGATCTTCTTTTTTCTCTCCTTCCCTTTCCCCAGTGCAGAGTAGCAGGACAGTTATGAATTACCCCGCCCAATCTCTCTGCCTTTTCCTTTTAATAAATCCATCTATCTATCTATAGTTTTTCTGCAATTAGTAAAAGGTAATTTGTGCCTTCTTTATTTAGTGGCTCTAGGAGCAAAGCATCAGTTCTAAGGTCGTAGATAGTGTTGAAAAAATTTGGAGGACGCTTAAGCTTCGCCTTCAACAGTGGAACGCGATAGCTTTATTGCACCTTGTTCGCACCGCCCAGCGCTACCGGCACTGGTAGACGGCGCCGCTTCCATCACACGCGTCTCAAGAGCGAGCGCGCAAGGCCCTGCAATACAACACCCGTCGACCTGCCAAGGAGTGCAAGACAATGCGCTACGGCGCAGCAATCACTGATGAGGCGCCCCGCGTCGGACTTTGCACTCACGAATCACGCGGTGAGTGCCGAGCAACGCAGCGTTCGGCGCGGCAACGAAACGTGCGCCTGAGCAAGCGGAACGAACCAAGGAACTCGGTGTCTCGTAGGGAGAAAGCCGGGCAGCGACGCGCCATGAAGGCGGACGTGATCATAGGGCTGACGCCTTGATGGGATCGTCCTCTATCTCGCTTGGGAGCACCACGCAGAAGCATGATTCCTCGGAAGCAGCTCGCCACACATCGCAGGGGACGCTTTTCCAGCAGAAGCGCTACGGCGCAGCGATCCCGTCAGAGGCGTCCGGCATCAGACGCTGCACCTAGCAATCGCGCTGTGAGCGGAAAGAGGAGCCGCGTCGCCTAAACACCACTGTTCGAGTGACGCACGCTGGATGTTGGAAGGGGAGAGAGCGAGAAAACTTATTAAACGCAAGGGTATTGGAGCATCCTCGCACCGGTACCCGCGCGGCCCGAAGGGGAGAAGCGAGTGAGCGAAGATAGTGATCTAAAGAAAGGAAAAACGCTTGATTCTACAACCCGTGAGGGTGCATGGCGAAACGTCAGGGGCGAGTGGCGCGCTGCGTGTCGGGGCAGCGCCGCACAATGCGAGGAGGGGTTCTTCTGTGTTTGCCGCAAGATGGCTCTGCATGTGCGCAGAGCGCAGAAGAAATGTAGCGGAAACGTACTTCTCTACTCGTGTAACTGCGACTTCTGTAAGTAACATGCTCATAATTACCGATATACACCGCAGTATAACGTTCTACGGCACGTTTCTAAGGCAACACCGCATTCACTAGAAGCGTTTTTGTACCGCTTTCAAGCATCGAACTCATGGCTGAGTGCTAGAAACGGAATGCTCACAGCAGAGCGGTTACCACAAGCAGGACACTTAATACAGAAGCCGGCAGGCGCGTTTTTGTTGGTTTTGTTTTGTGTTGGTGATGACCGGCAATAAAGAAAAAAAAAAGCTCGTGGCTGAGTGGTAGCGTCTCCATCTCACACTCCGGAGACCCTGGTTCGATTCCCACCCAGCCCATCTTGGAAGTTGCTTTTTATTTGTGAAGTGCATGCCGGGATTTATCGCTCACGGCCAACGCTGCCGACGCCGACGACACCGACGTTTCTGCGACACGGGCTCCTTAACGCTGTCGCTACCCGCAAAGTTTGCATCACCGTATGTTTTCCATAGCTTTGGAAGAAGTTAAGAATTTAAGTTAAGAAGTTCGCAGGGGTCAAGTGGATGCAGCTAACACAGAACCGGGTTAATTGGAGAAATATGGGAGAGGCCTTCTCTCTGCAGTGGGTATAGTCAGGCTCATGATGATGATGATGATGTTTTTCATAGCTTTATTTAGTGGCTTCCAAATCGAGCTACCATATGACTAGCTGCTCATACGTATCTCTCATCCACATTCTGCAAAGCCACACCATGGAGAGCACTTCGGACAAAAGCTGATTTTGTTGTCTGAGCCACGTTTCTGGACATTGAAGTGGGATTACAGTTATGCAGACGCTTTCTTTGTGTACTAGATGCTGTTTAAGATGGTGAAAAAAACAATATGCAAAATAGAAGCCACCTTGGTGCAAACATTTCTGTCAGCTGTTTTGGAAGACAGTGTACTACCTTCCTTATTGATACTGATTGTTCGTGAAGCCAACAATTTAAATGTTAACTGTATAGTCTTAATCATTATAAGATTCAATAATGAAAACCAGACTAGGCAAGGCAACTCTCAACAGCCTGCAGCTGAATGAATTCACTCGACTAGGGCACATCGACGTTTTGAAAGCTAGGACACATGGTATATAGCACACTCCATGGTGTCTTTTTTTTAGTTGTTTTAATGTCATAGCCACCTTTTGTTTTAAGTACATCACACAATATGCTAGGATTTGATTTCAGGAAACTGTAGGATGAAAAGAATGTGTATTATTGAACAAGAATTTCTCAAAAGAAAATAAATTGCATTTACCCAACATCAATACTTTTATAAAGCAGCAGCACAAAGAGAGCCCTGAGGAACAAACATGTAGTAGCAGGGCAAACTTCAGCTAATGTGATACCTTAATTGTGATCCTGAGCAATAATTCCTCCGGCTCAATTCCACATAGCAATAGCTATACATGTCTCATGCCGAAATGCTCATGCTTTAGCTTGCATGTTAAATCCCTTAACTGCATCTAAAAAAACAATGCGTTGTAAGTGATGCAATGCCGTTGAGTGTCCATTTCCTTCTCACTCCTCTGTCCATATTTCATTTTCTTTTCTGTTAAGGGGATGGGGTGAAAGTCGAAAGCGAGCTTGCATTTGTTCACAATTGAGGCTATTCATGGTTAGATCCTCTTGGATAATTGCTATCTTTCCCAAGTTGCGCTGGTTCAGGCTTCACTACATTTTTTCTGTAGCCCTTTTCTGTGTACATGCCCGAACCGTCATATCATTCCTTTTTGAATGTTTCAGCATTCCTGATTTTAAGGCCTGGTGAATGTCGCCATTGCAGATTCTCGCCTTTTATCCTCACTGCACACATATACATTCGCTACAAATGGACCGGTGCGTGCTACTTTTACAACTATAACTTTTTATTAGGCTGACTTGTGCCCACAAAAGCAATAAGCAAAATAGCTTCGCAAAAGCTGCTGTAGCAATCGTGATGATCAGTCTTCGAACTATAAATGTAAGTTCATTCGACAGTGCTCAATTTAAATTCGGCATAGAAACACCTAGATAAATCAGCTAAGGCATACTGGAAAAGTCATAAAAGTGGACAGACAATTGCGGCGGCAGCTACGAACCATGCGAGCAAAGGTTATTTCAGATTACGGTGGTAGCCATACAAGCACTCAGGAACTCTACTGAAGCGCTACTCATTTGGCAGCTGACAAGAGCCCGTGAGCACAGCAAAAACCACGCCATGGTGATCCCGAGGCAAGCGAACTGCACCGAGGTGCCGAAATCGGTAGCACCCCGCAGCACGGCTTTCGCGCCAGCTTTTAATGTCAATTGAAGGAGCACGCTATTGGACAAAACACGATGCCTGGGTGCGCCAATCGGGACGCTAGAACCATACAGCTGACCGGCAGACGGCAAAACGATCGTAAAACACCCCTTCCGCACCCCGTCTGCAAGCGGACAGAAAATATGCGGACCGCAGGCTTGCGTAACCGGTCGAAAAGCGACCCTACAGCGGCCTTAAGTGAGCGATTCGGACGGGTGTGCATGATGCGGTGCCGGTTGGAGAAGTAAAGAAATCCAAAACAACTGCGGATACCTTAGAAATGAATAGAAATAGAAATGCCCGCGTGCGCGCAATTACCGAGGGCGTCAGCGTTCTGTCAGAAGCACCGGAAGGCGCACGGCAGCAGGAGAATGAACTAAAACTCGCTGTAGATTAAGTAATCGAAGAGCATAAATCTGCGGCGTGTGTACAAAATGATCTTGACACATTAAGTGCAACAAATGCGATTGAAACAGCGGCACCGGGCGCGATTGTAAATAAAGAACGAGGTGCTATAGCTGATGATATAGTGACAGTAAGCGCGAGCGAAAAGATCGCCGAGATTAAAGGTGATGCGTTTAGTGGTTGTTGCCGGAAACAACAATGCCGTGCAGGGCGCGGGGGTTACAACGAGTGATCAGAAGCTCGAGAAATTCCGCGACGCACCCAGCTCCCTATTCAAAGCTGATCGCAAGGCAGACAGTTTCCAGTGGAAAACTTCACGAGCCACCTGATGCGACGCACCTGTATAGCTCTAACGATTATCGAGAAGACAATAATTCGCCACTTGAATCTAAGCAGCGTTGCTCCGGCGGGCGTGAGCTGTCCCGCTCGTCTGTGCAAAGTGTTTGTGCTTGTGCGCGGAGACTGACCAGTGAAGTGCGCCAAAGAAAATTGCCCGTATAAGACCATCATGAAGTGCAGCGCGAGCGGAGCGTCAGCAGCTGTGACCTGTCGCGAACGTTTTGCATGCAGAGCTGTGACTGCGCACGAGAAAGGGGCTAGTGAACTTTGCGTGTCACTGTAACTGTCACTGTGGCACTGTGACAGTTTGTGTGTCACAAGAACTGTAACTTGCTGCCATTGTCATGCATGCCACTAAGCGACTGTAAGCATGCAGAGATGGCGAATGTTGATTGTGTTCTAGCGTACGGAAGGTCGCGGCCTTTTGTATGTGTTCGGCTGGACTGGGCAAAAAAAGCCCAGCAATCTTCTCACGGTGAGGCGTATAAAGCCACGGTGGTCGATTTTCTAATGTTACTGCACGCACGCCCGAGAAAGAAGCGCAGATAGAAAGACCGAACGCCTTCCCGACCCCTCGCCCCATTGACATGGTCGAAAAGGCACAGTGGCTCCCGCATGCATCCAATCGCGCGGACCTGGTCCTCACTTCGTGTCATTGAGAAGGCCACGCGTGCTGACCATGGCTTCTAGCAAATTCCAAGTCTTTCTAGCTATCCGGAGAAGGGGAGCATAGCTTTGGTAGCGTTACGCTGTTTCCCCTCTTCCTCTGGATTTTTTGAATATTCGGCGCAGGTTAATACTTGAGATCGCGCCGCACAGCCATCGGCGGTTATGGTTCTTACAAAGGTACGACAGCGGTAGCAGGTAGCCGCTGCCTGAGGAGAAGACGGAAAGAGAGCTATGAGCTCATATGTTCCAGTTAACGTACCCGCTCGCGGAGCTGCACTTAGTTTGGAGTCAGCCCCTCTTGTAGCATATTCGCCTCTCTGTCTATTGCAAATAAGTATTCTGTATTTCGTCTTTTCGTTATATAAAATTAAGTGTCGTCTTGTTACTTCACGTGCGCCGCCCTTCGTCCGAGAGAATTTGAGTGCGCGCGCGCGCGTGTGTGTGTGTGTGTGTGTGTGTGTGTGTGTGTGTGTGTGTGTGTGTGTGTGTGTGTGTGTGTGTGTGTGTGTGTGTGTGTGTGTGTGTGTGTGTGTGTGTGTGTGTGTGTGTGTGTGTGTGTGTGTGTGTGTGTGTGTGTGTGTGTGTGTGTGTGTGTGTGTGTGTGTGTGTGTGTGTGTGTGTGTGTGTGTGTGTGTGTGGTGAACTACACGTTGCCTCCCAAATCGAGGAACACCTTGAAGAGATGCAGAAAACGTGAAGAGGAACACGTAGAACCTGATTTTACAATAACCGTGACCTAGCTAGTTTAGATGTCCATCATTCTCCCGAGTCCACCATAAATTATATGGCGCCTTCCTTACCCCAAAACCTAACTTAACGAAAAATTATGAAATAACCACGGATCACAAACGCACCGTTACCGAGGGTATCGCTGCAACTCTCAAAGGTTTCGCTGTATCACTAGGTTTAAGCCATTCTTCAATCCCGCTCTCCCCTGACTTCCTTTATGTTCAAAAGAGGGGCGAGACTGACACGGCATTTTAACTGCCATAGCACTCATTCACGGGTTAGGTGAACGGACTCGTCGTTTGAATAGCTCCGGTGAGAGTCCGCGGAATGGCTTCACATGCGGTCCATAGCAAAACCTAAACCTCAATAAATATTTTCTGCGCATAGATCTTCTGAATTATTTCTCAGTTTAGTCACTGCAAAGTCCGAAAGTATTAAAGAAGGCGACCGCAACGGGAGCGAAGAACGAAATCACCCTTTCCCTATACTGGGAGAACTCTGTACCATATAATATTACCCTCTTGCTTGGACTATCATGAAAGCAGATTAGAATTTTAGAATCATTTCCATGAGTATTATTGTTGATGATTTTAATTTCGTTGCCTGCTCGAGAGGAAGAAAGAAAGGCATTTGAATAAAGGAATTACGGATATATGATGATGGCAACCGCAATCTGTGCCTCTGCACATTGGGCGTTTCAAAAATGTTGTACCATCTCTGCTCAGTTGACAATCCGCCTGCTCAGTGTTGGAGGTGCGCATGGGCCGAAAGTTTGATCCCGAGCCAGGACCGACCGGAACCTGGCCTTGCCAGATTTTTAAACGGCCTGAGCGAGGCCCGGCTCGGCCCAGCCCTCTGCTCAAACGTAGGACAGGGCCCGGTCCAGCTATACCTGCTTGCACCGACGTTACAGGAAGAAGTAACCTTAGGGAGATGCGTTTTTTATTTTGAGTTCTGACGTCGAAGATGAAACATTTGTAGAATATTTATGGACCCAGCACATAAATATAATTAAAGTTCTAAAAAATTATGCCAACGCAACTCATGCACTGATGGGGGCTTTTGCGGAATTTCTGGCGCTACTGGATCATGAATCCTCAAACGCTGAATTTCTTTTCTTTTCACTAGCTTGAGGCTGCAAAGATTAATACGTCCCTGGCAAGGGAATGAAGGTTTGAGTTAACTTCTGCTTTGATTCTTTAAAAACGCGCTGGCTAGAACTCTGAGTAAGGGGATGCTTCTATGCCCCAGTACTCGTCTTGCTCACCGTGTGCCTTTAATATGTCTTGGTGCCGTTAGGGCATCGTCGCTGCATTGTATATGCCGAAAAACGAGGAAACACAAATACTACGGATGCTTTGAGAAAGTGATATGTCCGCTTCCAACGAGGCTATGTAACAGTCAGGAGAAAGCCACCACGCATTCACGCATGATAGCGGTCAGCGTGGCGGAAATCTCCACTGCGCTGTCGTAACCAAAACGGAAGTCGGGAAAGTCGAAACTCGGTAGCCCACTAGCAGCTTGATGGTTGACGCCTAGCAAAGGCCCATTCATGAGGAGGGCGCTTGGTGGAAAGAAACATCGACATCGGTAGAGATCAAAGAAGTTCCATGTGTGCATTCGAGACATCTAGCCTAGCGAATCATTAAGATATTTGCGCATTCTCTTCGGAGTCCGCACCATTCGGTGAAATTCTTTCTTAGATGTCCCTGTTTTTCCAGGGTGTTGCAAACCCACATCGCAAAAATTTCCGCTCAGATGGAAATCAGTTGAGTGCTTATTCTTCTATGGAAACATCCGAATGCGTCTCTCAGGAAAATCTTTAAGAAATTTCAGCAGCTTCTGCAAGAAACTAGCTTAGAGAATGATATCCTTATAGTACCCGTCACTTAGTGCTTAGTTTTTTTGTTTTGTAAAAAAAAAAAGAGCGTTCTTCTTTTTGATGTTTCCTTTTACGTTCACATTGTCTAAAATTGAATCTGCGAATAATCAATCTTTTTCTTTTTATCCAGCATTACAGAAACGCTGAACATCTCAGCAGTCACCGCAATACATTCTTCATGCAATCCCCAATGCGAGGGTTTGTTTTCCAAGGTTTTATTTAATTTTCAATAAACCGCACTGCTAAAGCAACGTTCCATTGATCTGGTAATGCTATGTAGCAAGAGCTGAAAGAACGCAAGGTCCATAACACAGCGGAACCTCTTATTAGTATATGCGTGCTCTATTAAAATCTTCACAGGTGAGCACACGTTCATTTCTTGTGCGCTTGACTGCCTCGTGCTTCGGGAGTCTCCGAAACTGAAGGCTATGGCATACTTATGAACTCAGCTTCCTGTTCCCAGCTCTGCACGTGCACATCCAATATCGTGTTAAACGTAATACCTGATATGTCACCGAATTGAATGTTATACAATAGAACTCAGTTATGAACGCTTCATGTCAACCGCGTAATACGTGTGTTTTTGCTGAAGAGCGCCAATATAGGAATATGCTTCCATTTTGGCTTCTTGTGCTGTACTAAATTTGGCATACGCACGACATCATTTCGGAACACGCGGAGAAATACACTCGCAGGTTTACCGAAAAGGACCCTTCAGATAGAGTGAATTTTTAAGATATAGAAACGACTGTCTTCAAGTATGCCACATATGAAAAGATCATGGGGCAGCATAATAAATGAAATAAAATCAGTCGGCCTAGCCTCTAGGGCAATTGTATATTTCATGCCTGCACAAGAGACCTGCACTGGAAGAAAAAAATTGCGGAATATTTTTGTATTACTTTCTTACTTAATGTTTCTTTATCAGAACGTTTCACTCATGAACGAAACAGTTATATGTGAAATCATTTCCTAATTTCCCAGACGGACACTGGCTCAGAAGTATACAGACACCTATATTTCAGTTGCACGAAGCTTGGTCGCATGTGCAGAGCATATCACTGCCTGTGTAAAAGTAGATCGAGCAACATGAAAATTGTGCAGGTAATGAAACAGCATTTATTAAATTACTAACAATTTTCTACATATAACAGGTGCTGTTTAGCGTTACCGTATCATACTGTCTTGCCTCCACCATACTTGGGGTAAATGTTGCAACCACTAACCGACTTTAGGACAGCATTTCAAGCGTTGTAATTTTTGGGCGTGAATCCGTTCAAAAAATCAGCATAAACCAACGTCAGGACTGCTAAGTGAACCTGATGACCTGTTCGGTAAAAAAAAATAAATACAGACATTAGAACCATTTCGACCATCGACCGCCCTATCAGAAAAAAACAACGCCAGTTGCAATCGGCATGCTAAGTCCCCCAGCATGTAGCAGGAGTTTGGAGTGTTCTCCAGGCCTTTCGGAAACAGGAGAGGTTCAACGTGAAAGCGAAAACGAAATAATGAACGCTGCTGTAAGTCCACAGGAAATCTTCCCATTCCCAGACCCAAGTCTTCGTTGTACACAAAGCAGCCTCGGGATAAAAAGGTAATGACGAAAACACGCTTGTATGATACCCGTAACAAATGGTAAAAATTGGCAATGAGCCCCCGGGAATTGTTTTGGCCTTGCACATTAAAATTTATTTACACATTCGAAGCAATAAGCGAATAATATGAATAGTGCGAAGAGATGTCTGGAGCCAAATCGAGAACTAGGGATGGCAACTTAAGAAGAGTTGCCGCGATAGCAAAGGTTTCTAAAGACATTTTAAACTCTTTTTTTTTCGTTATTCTCTACCTAACGCGTTAACTAGGCGCCTTTCAAACACGCTTCGTACCAACGATTATTCGTGATCAAGCGTTCGCTGCCTTCCTGACATACCGAGGGCATTGACTAGAACACCAGTGGCGGAATCGTTTAGTCATTAAAATAGTTTTTTTTTCTTCAATACTCCTTAGAGGAAGGTTCTAGAACAATTTGATTTTATTTTAACCCTCCACAAATTCGTTACATCTCTTTGAATGTGGGGCGTTTGAAATTACAGCTCGAGCTCATACGGTTATGATCTCATGGTCCTGTCGAACAGTCAGGAATTTCGGCGACACGTTTAGCGTCTCTTGGTGCGATGGCGGATTAGAGAGACGGCTTTCAGTACTCCAAACTAAATAGGCAATCTTCTAAAATACTCAGTTTATATGGGCTGTGCAGACCAAACTACACGCACTTTAAATATGTGGCTTCTGGGTACATTGTACCACTGTGATGGGCCACATTCAAGTGCATCAATTGTTCTTTCATGCATCAAAGCAGGTGCACTCTACACAGCCTGACTGCAAATGATGCTGCGAAGGAGGAAGATTTCAGGCAGCCAAGGTTCATATCATGTCGGACGGTTCATGTAAGTACAGAGGTGAATGCAAAGAAAGTCAAATTCTTCTTATAATTATGTTTATTTACTTCAGCTGCAGAAGAAAACACCCACGACTGCGAGAAAAGAGAGCACCGACAGCACTCAAAATTTAATTGTAACTGATATTGCCCCATACGAAAAGGTGAGGCGGCAACACTACTGCTTACGAGCACTGCCATCTCAGAGCAAGCTCTCTCAGTGGGCTGTCGTGCGAAGAGCATCTGATATAAGGTTCGCTTTCCCCAAATATGCGAAAAACACACATAAGCCAGATTATGTTCAGACAGGACAGCGATATTAATTGGGGCATGTCAAGAGACCGATGTATTGGCTGAATCGCAGACTAACTTCGGCTGTCACTACCATTGGGTTCATACGGTGCGGGGCCCAGGGTAAACCAAACTATAAAGAAAAGTAACATAATGTGCGTAATGTATAAACAAAAATTCAATAAATGGAATGATGGTATAGTTAAATGATTTAAAACAATAATTAAGGTATAGGGAAAAAACGAGCACGATAGCAACTGCTACCAACCCGTTTCAAAGGGGACGCTTCTATATTCCATCCATCCATCCAACCATCCATAAGACAATAACTTGGATCCATCGTTCACGTAGCCACCGAAATGGCATTTCAAGATATTCATATCCCTAATGCCAAACAGCAATATTTTTACACGCTTTCATGCTGCTCAGGCTTTCGCGTCGACCGATAAACGGTTCGTGCCAAGTGTAGACCGTTGTGCCCAAAGTTAAGGCTAATGTTTTCGTCCATACCCCTGCAAGATGCTATGAAAATGCCACGCACAAATTTTGTTACAATATATGGGTGGCTGCTTCAAATCATAATAAATGATCCAAAAACAACGCATAAGCTGCTGCTTTTTGCAGGGCCAGCAAAAGCGGCTTTAGTATGAAGCTAACGCGGAGTCATGAGACCAAACAGTTTAACCATGGCAGAGAGCGTTCGTTCACCACTTAAATGGCTGGGCGGAATAAAGTGCTCTGTAGGGGAAATTGCGTTTTTTTATGTAGGTTTGCATAGAACCGAATGTTTTAAGCTTGAGTCGTCGCTGTGGTTGCTGCAGTTTATTTAGCCTCTTGCCACTGTCTGCTACAGCTCTGTAACAGCAATGATTGATGTAGGCGACAAACGTTTGGGTTACCGAATATTTTCACCCGAAAACTCATCAAAGAGAAACTTGGATCATCAAGAGTGGAATGAGTGAAAAATTCTGTTGTCATTCGCATGTATGCAGCAAACATATCGGCGAAAGAAATATCTCTATCCTATTGGTGCCAGAGGGCCGGAGCGTGCGTTTATGTGTGTGTGCTTATCCCCTCTGATGCGAGCAAATGCTGAATGCCGACAGCATGAAAAAATATGCTGGCTTCAATGACCTGTACCTTCCCAGAAATATGTAGGTTCGTCCGAGAGCCAGGAATATCTATAATTTTTGCTTCGTGAGAACATTAATGCCTATCAAAAACAGTTTCAGTGAAGCGAACTAAGCGATTCGCTACCATATGGGCCAAGCTAGGCAAGATTAGTCGTCTTAGGTGGCTTCAGCCGTGCTGAAGTAGCTATTTAAAATGATAACGAAAATAAATATGAGCAAGAACAAGCCGAAGTGTGCTGCTCTAGAGGTTTGGTTTGAGTTATGGGGTTTAACATCCCAGAACGACTCGGCTGTAAGAGACGCCGTAGTGGAGGGCACCGGAAATTTCGACCACGCAGAACTTTTGACCACGTGGTGTTCTTTAACAAACACTGGCATCGTGCAGCACACGGGCGCCTCGCTTTTCGCCTCCATCGAAAAGCTGTCACCGAAGCCGGGATTCCATCCCGCACTCTTGGCACGGTAGTCGAGCGTCCTAGCCACGTGTGCTACCCTAGCGGGGTGGTGCTTATATAAAGGTCAACAAACTACTCTGCAGGGGGAATCCAGAGCTGAACTTAGGGTGCAGTGATCGCACTTAGTGCTCACTAACTCGAAGTGCAGAGTAAACCTCCACATTGTCGCAATAAAAGATGACTAATTTTCAAATCGCCTACTCTAGTACGTTTGAATAAACAGTGGAAAAAAAATTGTTGTTGTTGCGATGAACGGAAGAAGGAGATCGCACTTAGTGCTCACTAACTCGAAGTGCAGAGTAAACCTCCACATTGTCGCAATAAAAGATGACTAATTTTCAAATCGCCTACTCTAGTACGTTTGAATAAACAGTGGAAAAAAAATTGTTGTTGTTGCGATGAACGGAAGAAGGAAACAAAAATGCACAAACCTGCGACTGGCTGTGTAGCTGGGCCATCTCCGCTGCCTCGTGCGGACGGAAGAGAAAATAGAGAAGAACGGAAAAGAAGAGGGAGAGAAAGATGCGTATTGCAACAGCCGTCGTCCACCGCCGAAACGGTAGCGGGTACAATGACGGCCTACAAAAAATAAAAATATAGCGGCGGGCTAGATCCCGCCACAAGTGGCAGTGACCTACCAGTCGCAGCCATGTAGGGCCCGGAGCAACCACCCCTGGTGCAGCATCCTTTGGCGTGTGCAAAAGCGCTTCATATTTGTCAAGTATGGGACAGCTCCCCTCCTATCGTGTGACAAAACTAATTATCGAAATTCGATGACCGCTTACCTCTTACTGGTCGGTTGTGTAGCAGCATGACATCTTTACGTAACGGCAATAGTATAACGCTGACACGTGCGTGTCGTCGTCGCAAAAGTTAAAACTGTTCTGGCTAGGCTTGCACATATTGCTGATTCGATGGAGAGCTTTCTTACCGAATGAGTGGGGCTAATGCCTCATATCAAACATAAAGAACTCCAGACCAATGTGTTATTAGGGAAGCAAATAAGAAATTATATTGCTATCCCACAAGTTATCTCCATAAGAAAACATAAGGAGTAGCAGTGCAACGTGTGTTATCCAACTTTCTGCGTGACGCGAGCGCTGTCATAGAGATGGCATCATGGTACGTCTTCGCGCCACTCTGGCGGGGCTCGAATTGAAGCGAAGTACGACAAAGCCGTTTCAGTACTGCGCACTTTGGCGAAACTATGCGGTCAAAGGCATTTTGAACATTTCCGCTACGCTATCTTTCATAACCTCACAGAGACTTATCAAGCCAGGAACAGATACCCCGCCAGAAATATATTGGATGAACAGTCGATAAAAGCTGATACAATTAAATGTATTTATATGTATCTACTTCTAGGATTGCAAGGTAGATGCCTGGGCTGTTAAACGTTACAAAGCACTAAGAGTTAAATGGACGTTTGTCAAGTCGCGATTTTTTAATCTAGAAAAATTATCTTTAAAACGCACTATTACATTTCATTCATTCAAATCTGCATTTCGCCTTGTCTTGGACAGAATAACTGACAGCCCTAGAATGTAGCATGGGAGGTGCTACATTCCTTCTACAATCACATAACATTTTCTAGGGGAAACGAACTTCCAATATTTTTCGTTTCTGAGTTATCCGATCCAACTGAGCTGTCCAGAAAACGTGACAATTGAAATACGCTGAGAGGGACTTCAAATGTAAGCAAGGCATGGATAGGTTAGTCCCGCAGAACAGTGCTAGCATTTTAAAGCTCGAAAGGTTCTACTGTTAAGCAAATAACGAATGTGCGTTCCAAAACTTCTAAATTCAAACCGACCACAGGCAAATTTATGGTCACGACATTACATTTAAGACGTCATTGTCACCTGTCGATTAGAGAAGCCACTTTCAAAAGCAGGAAATGGTATCTAACCCGATAAATCCCCTCCTCTGACATGGACGACCGATGCTGCTGTCACGTGCTACGGCAGGCCGCGGCCTCTGCCGCCTCGCTGTGTCTCGCCCTCCATTTAAAGGCAAACGCTTGGTTGTCCCCACTGTATCGCTTTTTTCTGCGTCTCTGTGCAGCTCGCATGCAGAAATAGGCTTTATCAGGTATTCAGCTTGCATGCATTACACTTGCACGCATACATACGGCAATGATGAACCAACCAACTCGCCCAACAAGCCACTTTGAATATGCGACCTTTAATGCCGCGTTCGCGGTCGAAACAAGGGCACAGATACTTCGAGGTGTCTTCATACTTTTGCACCTAGTAAAACTCGGAACATTGCGTTTAATTCAACACCACACCAAAAGAGTATGCGTCTTGCTTATTTCACGGTGTGCTGTGCAACATGTTAATGCGTGCTTGTTAACTAACATGGCATAGTTACCACAGGCAATCCTTGTGATTGATGCAGCTTTAGCCGATACACTCTTTGGATGTGCTTACCCTGATTTTTAACATGAGAAAACTAAGGTTGTGATCGGCCCCAATAAAGAGTGCCGCCTTCAGGCTCGATGTGGCTTCAAGGGCTAAACGCATGGCGTCATGAAATCTCTTCAGCTGACCTAATAGTGTTCTGACAGAAAATCCTGCTGTGAGTTTCTGCACGCTACGCACTGCATGCTGATCAGCGGGATTAGAAAATAGTCCGTTAATAGGCGAAAACAAAAAAGGTGATCCCTCACGAGTGTGGGCCTTATCCAATAATTTCAATATCTAAAAGTATAATATTTCCAGACCAAAAACCCAGCAAAATTATGGACAATACACGCGCTGTCTATGCACTTCGCACGTTATGGCAGATAAAGCTTTATGTAATGATGCTTTCTGCTATGATGTCATCTGTAGTTTTCATGCTATTTGTTTATAGGTAGGAACACAAAAAAACAGAATCCCGGCTCGTGCCATCGTTGGCGCCGTTGAAGAAAGTGGGCACCCACTCCTTGAACGTATGGGACCCTTGGCAAATAACACTCAGCAATAAAATTGAAAACATCCAAAATAGAGCAGCAAGGTTTGTCCTGTGTCGGTACTCGAGAACTGATAGCTGCACCGTCATGAAAAATGAATTAGGATGGGAAACCCTCTCCTCTCGAAGAAGGAAATTACGACCTAAACCGTTGTACCAAATTTACCACAACAAAACAGGCATTCGAAAGGAAATATACTTACATAGGCCACATTATGTTTCTGCTCGCACAGATCATTGTTTTAAAATTTTGGAATACAGTGCCAGAACTAACATGAATGCCAGTTCCTTTTTTCTTCGATCCATCAGTGAATGGAATCGGCTTTCAAGTCATCAAGTGTGCTCCATAAATGAAGATGTGTTTTTTTCCACTCTGTAACCCCCTGCTGTAGCGCCCTCGGGCTAAGCGGGGTAATCATAGAATAAAGAATAAAGAAATAGATAGCAATAAAATCTCGGGTGTCGAATAGCAACAACGTATAACGTTTCCATTTCTTGGCATATCCCAAGTAGCACACAATACGAGGCCTCCCTGGAGCTGGCGCAACCAAAATAACATCCATGAGGGCCTTCTTTAGGGATCAAGGAATGTTTTTTATTTTGGCATTATATAGGCGTGGCTAGGGCGAACTGATTACATATTCCGACGTCTGGCCCTCAATTATCCGGCTTAGGGAGTTTTATGGCCGATGCAAAGCAAAATTGTGTTTTTTGTAGAAAATACTGGTGCTAATCTAAATGGGACTGCCCACTCAAAAGCCGAAAAGGTGCCGCATGGGTCACGACGGGGCTAAACACGGGCATGCCCGCACATTGCCTACTTGGGACCCTTGAGGGGCACTTGAGGATAAGTCAGACGGAAATGTGCGCTTCATGTAGACAACTCCTGGGCTACCCCAAATCGGGCTGCCGATCAAAAACCTAAATAGTTTCCGCATGGCCTCTAGTGCGACTGGAAAGTGCTCATACTCGCGTTTGTCCAAATCACCATCTTTCGGGGCATTTTAGGGCAGATGCAATGCAAATGTGGGCCTTAAGCAAACAGAAGATGGGCTAGCTGAAACTGGGCTGCCCATTCTGGTAACAACCTCGATTATGCAGTATTCGCAGACAATAAGCAGCAGTAACTGTTCCACTTTGCGAGTATGTACTGAGCTACCTCAGAAATTTCTCTGCGCCATTATTATTCGACGACGTGGTGAAGGGTGGCTGTTCCTGACTCTACGGGGCTGGTAGGTCAACGCCGCTTGCGGCTGGGGCTAGTCTGCCACCAAATTTTTATCTGTTGTATGCCGTCATTGCACCCACCACCGCTTAGGTGGTGGACGACGGCTGTTGCGGCGCGCGTCTTTCTCTCTGTTCTTTTTCCTTCTTCTCTACTTTCTCTCTTCTTTCCGCCCGAGGCAGCGGAGGTGGCTCAGCTACAAAGCCAGTAGCATGCTTGTGCATTTTCTTTTCCTTTTTCCTGCAGCCACAACAACAATAATAACAGTATTATTCGACACACACTACCGTAATAAATATTCAGACCAACATTCCGGGGACATTGCGGGCTAGCCCACATTGCAGTAGTGTTGGGAATGTTTCGTTTATGTTGCTGAGTATAGAATACAAGGTAAAGGAACAGTGTTCAATGTTTCACACTTTATGGTCAATGGTACTTGGGGAGCCCCAAAAATGCTAGATTAAACCCATGAAGGCAATACATAGGCCAGCCCATAACGGGCTGGCCTCCGTAAAGCCGTTGCCAGTACAATTGGGGTATTGAAACGACTAACCGTCATGAAAATTATACCCTCGACCAATGGGGTGGCACCCACCCGTACAAACGTATGCCACATTAATGATTTTACTATGCTGTCCGCACACGGCTATCTTTTCTGAGTGCGGGCAGCTATTTGGGCTGCCACACGGATACAAATTGGGACCGATCGCGGTAAATGTGGGCAGCTAACGCGGGGCCCCTCTGGCCACGAGTTGCAAATCCCGCATGGGGGCCGTATGGGCTGCCCTCACGGGCCGAGCGCGGGCCCCCACATCATAGCCCACTTTATGTACTTGGGAACTTGCTGCCATCATAGATCTTATGCTTTGCTTATTTGGCTAATTGATTAGGACTGTTTTGCGTTTGCACTCTTTGTCACGTTTTGTTTTTGCCTACGCTTTGTATCTTACCTTTCTTTTTTTATTCTTACTTTTGTTCTCCCTGCTAATAATTACATATTTTGTATATTCTGCGCACTCTAGAAATTCCTTCTGATTCGCCAACGCGCCGACACACGTCAACTCTACAGGCAGACCGCCCTAATAAATTCTGTTTTCAAACGCTGACTCTGAGGGCAGGTGCTGGCGTAAAGCTGCCCCAGTGCCTCCACGACTTCAGCCTGGCAGCAGTTGGACAGAGCAGTCTGTGAGACTCTCCAGACGTAGATCTTCGATGGTGACCTCGGAACAATGTGGTGTTTATTTGTGCTGACTCTCTCGTGCGAAGTGTATTGTGCGGAGCCTATGTGCTATTAGTGCCTCTTTGACTGCAAATTCCGCATTGCCCTTTGTAAACCTCGTGCTGTGCGGTTTACATGTTAGTGTGAGTTGCTCCGTATCGGCTCTTGCTGTGTATAAAATTTGTTTTGTTTGTAAACCCTGACACTGACCCTTTCTCTGGCTTGAAGCACCGAAAGGTGGGAACCAAACGGCCACCCCCTTCTGTTATTACAGGTAGCGGAGTTCCGGTTGAGCTGTCACGCAAGTTGAGGGCATCTCATTTGATACCGGAACAGCTACCACCACACACTCTAAGGGTATCTTGGAGTGTGCGCACCGATCGTCTCCATCGTAAAGTATAAGAATTATATTCCGATGACAGTATTCTGGCGTCTGCGACAGGACGTCTGGTCCACTCAAGCTAACAGAACGGAGAACGAGTCGGAATAATTTGCGAACAGGTCGTAAACACTGTAACAGCGAACCGATGGCGAGAGGATCCGCGTTGAAGCGTTTGTGTATGGTCCTACGAGTAGTTCTGTATGGTAGCAATTAAGCAGTTAAGATTCAAGATTAATGTAAGGCTCTTAAAATGTCTAAAAAGCTCAAAACTGCGAGAATGGGTGGACCAAAAAGAACAAGATATTAAGAAATAGGCAGTGAGAAGAGAGAGAGAGAGAATGGAAAAAATATAATAGAGGAATGAAGACAATTTTGAAGAGAGAGATTCGTCTTATGCTGGCTAATGTTCAGCTGTTGAGGGGTAACACCGAACTGTGGAGGTTACATTTCGCGTTATCAAGAGGTACAGCGAAAAGATTCATTCGTTGACAACCACATAAGAGGTTGAATCAGGTTCCAGTAGTCAGAGAATGATTGAGGAACCGCCTGTTACGATGACTGAAATTTCATAATGTGAAGATCCAACTGGAGCTGAACTTTCGGACGAAAGTGAGAATCGATCCTCTAAAACGACTGGTCTGCAGAAGTTCCTAATGTCGTTGCCGAGTCAGGAGGTTCATCTTTGATTCTCGCTCACGGATGAAGGAAACGTGGATGCAGCTCTGGCTGAGGACAGCACTGTCCTTGAAACTGAAGAGACTTCGCAGTGCAAGATAGACTGGAGAGGAGATTTTTCCTGCTGATGAATATGAGCAAGCTTTTTGTCAGAGGAAGGTGGCGGCGATGATCATAAATTTAACTTAAGAAAGTGACGAAAATGACCACCGAAATGCGATGGAATTGTTGAAGGAAAAAGTAAGGAAGAAATGCTGCTTAAAAGCGAGGAGAATATGTATCGAATCAGTAATGACTCCTGCTCTAAAGGTATACGCCCAAAGGGCGCAAAAGAAGGCACAAAATTAAAAGAACTAAGGGAGAATAAAGTGGTTTTCGAGATTATAAAGATGGAGAACAATGTTGTGATGCTGCGAGTGAAGTCGGAGTAAACGTGCTTCGACAAACAGTTAAAAAAAAGTGAAAGTGAAGAGAACAGCATGGTTAAACAAGCCGCCTAATAGATGACAACAAATATAAGAGGCACACGCACCCACATGGACAAGGACAATGCTTCACTAACCTCTAATCAATAATGCCCCCAGCACTGTCGAAACAGGCAAAGCCAAGCGCGAAATGTACTGAAGAAAATAAGCAAGAAGCGGCTGAAAGATTGAAAGCGCAAGCAACAGAAAGCAGCACAATCCCGAGAGGAAGCGAGAAGGCCGACACGAAGCAGTGCTAAGCAAGCTGGCGCTAGTAGCGTCCGTAAACATCATGCTGGTAGTACGGTAAACAAACGCCAAATTTCCGATCAGAATTTTGAACTGAGCCGGGGTAGAGAGAGGAGCGAGGTGAACTCGCAGATGCGAAGTGCCACTAGAACCATGAAAATCACCAGGACACACATTAGGAAGAAAAGGCAGTGTTTTGTCAGAAAGAAAACTGAAGTACCTGAAAGTTTTGTAAGAACTAGTTTTTTGTAAGAAAGAGGTGCAAGTCGATTGTGGAAATATATGCGAACGAATGCTTTCATTCTGATTTCCGTTTGCAAGAGTGTTATTCTGTTGTAGCTTTGGGATATGTTTTCAATCCTGAGGTGTGATGTGCGGGAGCATCAGGAACCGATGCATTTTGAGGTTCATTGCAGTTTGTGAAATTCGGATTACCAATCTGTGCATATGTGCTATTATCCTATGAAGTTTGTCAACGCATGCGTGTGCGCACTGTGTTCATGTGTTGAGAACATTGTAGAACAATATTCTTTATGGGAGGGCCAGTGCCACGAAACAGTCGCATAGTTTGGGTAAATCAGCGTGGCGTCTGCGTAGAACGTTCTTGAACTATGCAAACATGTTTTTTTTTCTGCGCGAAGACAGCTCGTAGCCTTGCGCGCATTGACGTCACTCTTCCTCCTCACTCGGCGTTGACGATGACTCATCCGGCGGTGAAACGGCTGGTGGCCTCCGCCGAAGCTGACTAATGATGGCGAGCATCTCGGGGGGGGGGGGGGGGGGGAGAGGACACTGATGCTACTGAAGTTAGGTGCATGAGCGCGTTCCTAGGCGCGCGCTGTAACAGGAAGACGCGGCGCCTCCTATTTATTCAAGTCGCGTCGCTTCAGCAATCCAGCGAATTTTACAGCGATTGCTGCAGTGAATAAGCCCTACTGCTCGGCTGCCAGAGTCCACCAACTGTTCGGCAAGCCCACTGATCTGTGAGGGAGTTGCGTTCGTCTACGGGACGCCACGTCGTAACTTTTTGACGTCTGCCTGCGACAGTGCCTGGTGAACAATTTAGTGTTTATTTGTTCTAACTCTCTCTTGCATTGTCTATTGTTTTTTATAGCCCCTGCTTTCGTTAATAGAGCCTCTCTCGTTGCACGCTCTGCAGTGCCCTTTTCTTAACCTCGAGCTGTGTGTTTTAAGTGTTAGTGTGAGCTCCTTTTTATCGTCTCTTGCTGTGTATAAAGTTTGTTTTGTTTGTTAGCTATGACTCCAAATGTTTCTCTGGTTGGAACCCGCGAAGGCTGGACACCGAACGCCCACTATTTCAGCTGACTTTCCCAAGCGCTTCGAGGACATCTGCCCCCACACATTCTATGGGTGTCTGAAAGTGTGCGCACCAATATTGACGCATGGGTAATAAATTATAAGTATTAACGGTTAACACTCGGATGGCATATATATGAACAAGCCCTTTTTATTATCCATGCAACTAACTACCTCTAGCATGGGTTGTATTTGTGTAGAATGTTTGCAGTGCCTTACTCAGAAATTATTGGTAGGATCTTACACCCTAGCACAAATATTGCAGGCCTCGTTCGCTAATTAATGCATCATTGCACCAATATTTAGCAGTAGGCAACTGCGGCAAACGGTCTCTGGGCTTGTGAATAACTTCGTGACGAGGATAGTGAATGCTGATCCAGATATGCGTGGCAAAGACTGAAAGTAGTGCTCTCTTTTGGGATTGAGATAGAATGTTTTTGCGGATTATGCGCATAAGCACAGGGCCTACTAATCCTGGCTGTTCAAATAATTTATGTAGACTGAATTCTTGAAACAGCCGGAACACAGTTTAAGTCAACATGTCAGTGTCCACAAATACGAGACGGGGTTGTGTATTGTGTGGTTGTGTATAATTTGTTGGCAGTCAATGCTGACAGAAAAATTAAAAACGCAGGAGCATTTTATCGTCAGAGGAGGAACACAAATGTAAGTGCCCATTTTCGGCACATTTCTTGCTGCAAATTAAAGCAGAACTCAGTAACTATTCATATCAGAATTCCAGGATACAAACATATGAAAACAATTACGGTACTGAATGTTTTTTGGCGGTTGCACTCTGTTGAGAATACGCTGCTGTTTTCGAGTGAACCAGGAGTAATTGTCCTACTTCCCGAAGCAATTGCGCTCCAGGCTATTATCAGGACCACGAGAATCGCCGCGCTTTGCTTCATCCCGCGCATGGCTTCAAACTTCTTGGAGGCCAGCGACAGCTCAGCAAACACTCTGGCACACGTGCACTATCCCAGAACTCTGCAGTCTTTCTTCGTAGTGACAGCGGCTTCAAGCAGTCAACAGCCTACATTCTGTGCATGTCGCAATACCCCCGGGTTATCCGGTGGTTGAGGAGCACATATGGTGGTGGGATGTATTTGTGTTACCGAACATTCAAAGCTATTGGCCGAGCAAAACTGGAACACTAACTGAACTCACAGTGGTACTCCTACGCAATTTTGTAGATACGATGTGCATATCCTTAAGTACAGGTATTTAGTAGCGCTTGTCATTCACAACGACCATATACTAGGTCGCACCCCGAAGTAACAGGTAATTTCTGCGAATAGACCAGAGTACCATTGCTGATACAGCTGCGTGCATCATAACTGAACACCTTCTTTACAGTGGAATACGTCCCTTGTCTCGAACAGGCGCCAGTAAAAAGGCTAGCCAGAACTTCATTATTACTCCTTTTGAAGACGTCTTCATTTCCCAGTGCTCTGCTTATCCTTTCCCTTACTTCCGACCATCTGTGACATCTACTTGATATGTGTGTAAACAGCAGCGGCGACAGAAAATGTCGTCATCTGACATCCGCAGGCGATGCGCCGCACTTGTTTCTACGATGTAGAGTGGCAGGTCACGACGTGCCGCACTTTCTGCGACTGCGCTACAGCTGAAATTTATTGTGAGCGGTGCTGCCTAACACCACGCAAAAAGAGGTCAAAGAGAAAATGTGCTAGCTAAATATGGTCAAGAATGCGAACGCAACGCCCATGGGCACTATTTATACGGGCAGAAATGTGTGCATACATCCGCGAAACCTTAGCCGCAGCTTATGAATCCTACGGTGCTGAGAAGTGGGCTGTCATTTCGGTAGAATATAATTCGAAGCTTGTTTAGGCAGTCGCTTACTTTTGTTGATGAAATAATTGTGGGAACCTTCGTCTTTTACCTGCTGGCCGATATTGCTGAACACCGTATGTCAAGCCATGCATGTAATTGGGAGTTTAGTCAAAACGTTTCTAAGCCCCCAATTACATGCGTGGCTTGACATATGGTGTTCAGGAACATGCGCTATTATGTAAGGGTGAAGTAAACCAGACTTCGTCGCTTTCATAGCAATCTGCCTTTCTCTTAGACGTTCTTTTATAGGAAGGTCGCTTTGGTAGTGGTCACTTTCTCATGCGTTAAGCGCATCTAATAAATCACGCTAGAGACAGACTTCACAAATACTGTAGAGTTCCGATATTCGTAGATCCGACCGCTTTATCCTACATGAACGAGGGTGCGATATCACACGGTCAATTTCACTTGCACGGCAAGGCGGCAAAAAGTGTGCCGTTATAATATATACTTCGTTCCTTTCAGTTTAGCGGCAACATTATCGAGATAATGTTAAAACTTCTGCGTCATGTGTTTAAGGGCTTCAGATCCTTACGCTCTAAATGCAGATTGCTGCAAGCACGAAACTCAGTGCGAGGTATTGATATAATCACTTTGATACAGCGCATCAAAGCATTGTGATCCATATGCAGGCCTGATGTCGCTCACCGATTGTAAGAAATGTATTCTATACTGCCGGAGATGTGGGTTACGAGAAGTGCATGTATAGAGAGTTATTGAAGGCTGTCAACCACAAATCGCACCGAATGTTACTTTGCTCATCAGGTCTACTGCACCTGTAGTAGCAAAGCGCTCAATTGCATTTATGCGTTATGCCATTGATGGCTAGGTTTAGGAAAGGCATGCTATCAAACTTTTATGCAGTGCACCGAAAAGCCATGCAATAAAGTCTAAAGATTGTCAAACTAACTCGTGAGCTATTTCTGAAGTTTTAACCATCGGTTTTAGGTTGAGGAGTGCCTAATATGTACTTCAAAAGCCCCCCTCCCTATATGTCCGATCAAGTGGCCATCTTGTATCTGAAAACACGAAATGGGCGTAACTGCTCCATCAGAAGGGTTATTTTGGACGGAACCGTCTGCCAATGTACGGGGAACAAGCCCTATTTGCAGGCAGCGTATTCGTTCGTTGTCAAATATGTTCGTCCCTGAAAAGGCCCTTGATTTACTCATTTTTTGTGCATGGCCTATTCAGCTGCAAGGCAGAAGACACCCGGTGAACGTTTGGAAAACTTCATTGCTGCCCCTACTAATTAGGTGATCAAACTGCGTTCACGAAAACTGCGCAGACTTAAGGAGACGTGTAGCTAATAAAGTCTGCTGCAGTAGGCATGGGACCATCAATAATGCTGTTTTTCTTCTTATCCTTGCGTACTTATTTCATTGGGTAAATTTCTTTCTCCTTTACACAATATTTTACGTCCACTTCCCTGCTCTTAACTCGGCTCAATTCCTGTTCAGCAATTTTCACCTATCTGCCGTAACTCTGCTGTAACTTTATTTCAGGCAAATCTTATTTAGCCTAAGGCATTTTTATATTCGGCTTATGCTCTAGATTTAAAATCTAGCAGACAGTTAAAAATTATTTGTCCAATAACACATCTTTCAGATATTGCCCATTATTTACGGTAGAATTTCATATGTTTACTTATCAACAGGCTACTCCGAAACAGGCATTTGAGCTGGGAACCACCCCAATTTCATCAAAGAAAAAATTACTGCCTCTACCTTAATCGAGTGTCAATGCAAGCATGAAACTGAGAGAAGGTACAAGCATGACATGGTAACGGGCAGAAATCCACGGCGACATCCTTCGGGACGGTGTGGAGGCCGTAGTCCAGGTGTGGAAGCCGTTAATGCGCACATCCCTCTCATCCTACAGACCCCTTCTACATAGAAGTGTCGCTCTGACTTTGTACATGGCTCTCTTACTCTGGATCGTCTTCTCTCAAAAGCTGCTTGTGGCCAGTGGATCTTAATGACAAACATGGTGCCATATATCTTCCATTCGCACGGCGTTATTAAAAATTACAATTTAAATTTTAGTGCGCTTTAAACTCACAGGTAAAATACTAACTATAACTAGTTCTGTTATGTGCTTGCCTGTATGGGGGTCCCATAAAATGGCGGCATATTATATTCGAGTTTTGGTCTTACGAGTGTACTGAAGGCAAACAGCTTGCACTTGCAAGGTGCACCCCTAGGTATATTTTGAAGAAAAGTAAGTGTATGTATACCTCAAGATTTAATGTGGTCAGCGTGGTGGTTCATTTTAGTTCCGCATTCACCACAATAACAAGATACTAATAATTTAGCGATTCCTTAACTGAAACGCCATTAATGCAACAGTTGAGGAAAAACGAATTTTCCTTTCTCATGACCTGCAATAGCACTGTTTTGTGGTTATTTATTACCATGCCGCATTTTTCACTCCAGAAAGCGACACTTAGCAGAGCATTGTCTAATTGTTCTTGGTCAAAAACGGAAAACACCGGTGTGTGTATCATGCAGTCATCGGCAACGGAGCAATCTTGACAGCTGGAGTAATAGTGAAAACTAAATAATTAAAAAAACATTAGACACCCAGGGGACCAAGCACCCTTCCCTGAAGGATACTAAAGGTTACTGGGAGTGGGGAAGAACAAGAATCACCAATCTGTACAAATTGCGTCCTGTGTTGTAGGTATAAGCTGCAATTTAAGTATTGAGCGGAGCTAAGATGCTTGTTATGTGTTGCCTCGTCAAAGGTTTGGCGAAATCTAGAGTAAAAATATCAATTTGTCCTGACTTCTCTAAAGTTGCACTGAAATTAATAATGGCTATTACCATTGGGTTATTGGGTATTGCGTTATCGGGCAGAAGTAGAGGTAGAGAATCCCTTCCTAAAGCCGCGCGGAGCAGGGTTTAAGGTACCAATACTATTTATTATCGCAAGTAAATTATTGGCAGTAATATATTTTATAAGCTTACAACAGGATGACGCTAGAAGTATTATATCCGAAAAGGTTACACCCAGGATTTGCGGAATAATATTATGCATTAACCAAAATTTCAAAATGAGGCCTTTTCACACAATTACGACTCTTTAAGGGTGATTTGCCTAATCAGTTGCAATGTTCTTTAAATTTCGTGCAAATCAGTATTTGATTTGCTTTCTGTTGCCTTGTAATTCTTCATCTATAACCTTAAGCGAATAGTTTCGGAATATTGTATTCTGCGTACCTCTATCATTTACGTTGCACGATGGGCTTTTCATACACTGGTACAATAGGATTAACCTATTTTATTCTTTAAATCAAGTTAAATAAAATATGATTTTTATTCTCAGTTCTTCTGTGTTGCATTTTTGATGCCACAATCATTGCTGTTATGCATTTGCTATATATTATTTCAAACCAGTTTCTTTACACAAAATTACTTAAAAGTTTTCTAACTTTGTGGCCTTGTGTTACATTGCAAACATGCATTACCTTTTATATGCCTAAATTGGAATAAATGTTGATTTATGTTTCACATTTGAGCGCTCCAGAAATTTGGCGTTGGAAATAAATTATTTCCGTTTTTTTCGTATCCTGATTTCTAAGATAGGTAGACTAAGGACCATAGATTTTCTTTTTTCTCCGGACAAAAGGCAAAGCGAGCTTCTCTTCATGACAATTCGAGTGCGTTCTACTACTGTGAAAGACATCTTGCCCCCTATTTTTGGTCCTGCCCATTTATGTTCTTTTTTCCCTCAAACCTCGATAATCAGCATCGGGTAGGCGAGCTCATGTGGCGGTAAAGCACAGAAACGATGATGACCACCCAGAATAACAGGCCGAGAAAGAGGGCTGGGGAAAACCAAATTTCTACACTTGTAGAGGATTGAGGGAAAAAGTAAACAAAAAAAAAAAAGAGCGTAAAGACTGGAGCACGGAGTTACAAGTAGGGATAAAACGTTGCTTCCATCCACACCGCGTTGTTTACGCGAGGCAGTTGAGGGTAATTGGATGATTCACATAACGACCTCATTACACGTGCAACCAACGTCAGATCAAAAAAGGATGTAAGCAAAGCCCGGTGGAGTAAGACCTGCGCCTGCAAAGGAAGTGCACTGCACCTTTCAATGCACTGCATGTTTGCGTGAAGCACACCTTCATAGAGTCCATATCTGCTCGCACTGTGACCTGGGCTGCACCAGTTTCAGTCCTCATAGCGAGGGTGCAGATCAGTCAGGATAAGTGCAAATGGAAGTGGTGCAGGAAAATAGATTTGAGGATCACTAGCAGCGACATCGGAAGGCTGCGAAGAAAAAACACAGGAAAGCAAGGCATCAAAGCCATCATTATTAGACGAACGGAGGAAGATTCAAGCAAGGAAGGGGAGGGGAGAGAGATTCCCAAAGACATCTTACCGCGTGAATGCCACTGCAGATACTTTGCGGCAAGATGAACAAAAAAGGGGATTTGGATCAGTGTGGAACGGTTGTTTGTTTACTGAGCGAGAGCCAGTGGACGAGAGGCCTTTCGTTAGCACTGATGTGCCATTAGTTCGGAAGGCGGAAGATGAGAACCATATCTAGGCTACAGCTAAAGCACGAATAACAGACTTAGCTTTGTTTATTTGTTACAATAAAGGGCTAAATAACTCAAAGCCACTTAGGCTGTTACGGATATCACAGTTGAGGGGTACGAGACTTTATACCACTTTGGTATTTTAACGTGCACTGCCACGGCGCGCAGTTTCTCGGGCGCCTTGCTTTTCACCTCCATCTAAAGCAGCCGCCGCGCGGCCGACCACGCGTCCTTTGAATATGTAGTGCAGAGTCCTAAGCACGGAATCCGAAAAAGCGGCAAGAATGTCATCAGGGCTGTCTAATAATTGGCAATAAAGGCATAACGAGCAACAAAGGAATTGTTAACAAAATGTATGCGGAATTGGCATGCAGTGATATCAAGAAGGAAAAAGGAAACCCTTTTTTAACAGGAAAGAAGACGACGCACGAATTTTAAAAGCTCACAAATACATATAATCCCGAAGGAAAAAAAAAAGAAAAGAGACGTGCTCAACATTTTATAGCGTTTCTTCCTTTCAGAAAAGCAGTGGCTCGTTTGCGCTATGCTCTATGCTGTGTTCCCCCTCATGGCATTGTGTGCGCTTGGTCATGCTCGTAGCGTTTCCAATCATGTGCTCGATTTTCGTGCACTTGCTCGGCTCGTCGCATACAAAGAGCATGCATGAAAGAAGCTTTTTGATAGGTGAAACACCTCTATACGGCAAACACAAATATAGAATAATTTACTAGCTGAGTAAGCCACATCTCTATCCTTGTATGTATATGACATGGTTCTTTTACTTGTTAAGACAACTCTACGCCATAAGGTGCGAAAAATTGTGGGATTTCCTTGGTTTATATCAAAGTGTTTACTGAGAACGTAGCTTTTTTTTGGCTGCATACTTTATGATGACGCAGTTTTCTATCGAAATTTCATTTATACAATAAAAATAAAGCCACATTTCTTAACACAACTCTTAACGTTTATCATTCTTACATATATAAACGAAGGCAATTAAAATATTCAATGTGCGAGATTGATGGTATACTGCGGAGTGAATAATTGGCTTCTGTCAAACGTGCAAATATGGAAGCTCTTTTTTATTTCCCACAGATTTTGCAAAAAAATCTTCAAGCAACGAAGAGTATCTGAATGTTAGAGCAAGCGCTACACCCTTGTCACAATACAGAAACAACCGACGCAAGCTTTCTGAAAATAGCATGGATGCTATGCAGCAAGAGTCGCGACCTCGTATTTCTATGGTGCCACATCGAGACAAGTTTTTCTGCTCCTGGTGCTTGGTCTGAGAACCAGGAAAGAAAGTGTGTGTGGGGGGGGGGGGGGGCAGGTTGAGGGTGTGCATCTCGCAGGGTATTAATTGAGGGCGAATATAATGTTTGTATTTTCAATGAAAAAAATTTACCTTCACTAAGCATGCTACTCAACTGAGATCCAACGATGTTTAGCAGCGGGCTGGGAATCAATATCCTATGTTTTGTTTTCTCTGGAGTCGATTCGCATCAGATACGAGGTCCTGAACTTGGCAGCAGTTCTCGATGCTCTTTACGGCTAACTTAAAACTAACGTTTTCTTTGTAACAATAAAAACAAAAATCTAAACTCCGAGACATATACCACTTCAAACTTCTGTCGTAATACGGCGCTTACTTGAAGTTTACCTTGCGCCATTCGTAATAGGGGTTCAAAATAATTTATTGGGCTTCAAAGAATAAAAGAACATAGAAATGCTTTCACGAGCTGTTGAAGTTTCGTAAAGAAGTGTCAGCTTCTTTTACTTCTAGGTGTAACTAACCTGCGAAAATACCGCAATATTCTTGGGCAACGCAGCCCATTGGCGTGAGAGTTGGAGAGTGTCCTTTATCACATTTTTACCTAACTAACGCTGAAAGAGTTGTACGTTTGACTTAGAATAAAACATTTTGGCTTATTTTTAAGATTCTCTTGTTTTTTCTGTAGCTTTACGTTGAATGTGTTCAGATGAACACCCGTATCTCCCACCCAGCAAGCTACTTCGCATTTGACCGCTCCACGAGTACCTTATTTTATCATTCGAAAAGGTGTTGATTTCTTCTGTGAAAAAAAGATATGTTGGTAATTTTCTGTGTGTAAACGAGCGTACAACAGTGTAGTAGAGTATCTCCTTATTATTGAAATCTACCTCGTTTGACAGAAACATGACGTCATAGCAATTGACCGTTCTTGAACGAAGAAACGTGATCCACTACGCAACACACTACATCCTTAAAATACTTTATACTCAGTGTCTTGCTACATAGTGCATTTTGATGTAAAATGTAGTGCACTGCCAAAACTTGTTCACTGAGACTTAGCCCTACAAGCTTCGTTCGCGAACGTCCATCAACGACACCATTGATGGCGTCGTTTGTCACAAAACCACACCCTCCGACTCCTTTAGGAAGTGAAATGATGTCCGCTCCTTTTGTAATTACTTTCAGTGGTACCGTGTTGATAATTACGCCGAAGTCAATAATAAAAAAGGCTCACCAGGTGATACCTGTAATGCGAGCTCTTTTTAAATGGCAAGAAAAAACGATTTGAGACATGGTTTATCAACGTGTTAGACAATCACACGTCAATATTAATTTTCATCCTGAAATCACTACTTCATTCTCGAGTCTCCACAACGGTTATAGGTGAAAGGCTTACTTTTTCGAACTCTTTTTAAATGCAAGGGCAAGGACAGGCAGCACCTGCGTCTCCAAGAAAACCGCTTTTCATAAACTAGCCATAAGTAAAACGTCTTGTTACTTTGGCAAATGTGAAAAATATCGAGGCATGTGCTATTTTTTAGTCCAACGTTTGAGCGGGCTTTTGAACACGTACAGCTGCTTTGTAAACTACGCGTTTATGGGCCCATGCCGTGTCAAAGTTTCGGTCGTCCGTCTTCATTTTCATAACACTAGGACTAGAGGGTTTCTCGCACTACTTCACCACTGGCGCAATAGAACGAAAAATTGAACAAGCCATCTATTGTAGCTATTGAGTACAGAAATATTCCTGCGTCATTCAATTCTGAAACCTACGTCCCTTTTCATCTCTAACTTCCGCTTTTTGAAGTCATAGAGAGCGACATCCTAACACTGCTCTTTCGCTACAAATATGTTATGTTGTTTAGTCGCAAGGGCTGCTGAAACACTGACAGATTTTGCAGAGGTTAAAGAAACTGTAACAGACTACCACCACATGGGATCTTTCAGTGATTACATGCCCTAAAATATTTTATAAGTAGTGTCAAAAGGAGACGGAGGGGGCATAAAATAGGAAAACGTGATTAAATGCCATTTTTGAACAAGCATGAACCATATTCGATGCGTAAAGATCAACGTCCAGAATCGGCAGCTCGACAATTGGACATATTAACGGTAATTCGCCTTTGAACCAAAAGAAACGGTCCTACGGTTTCTAATGTGGAAGAATTTCTTGGCTTATCTCTATCGTCATCAGTGCCTAACCCCAAAGTGTATCACCCAATCGCGTTACCAGAGCGTGTCTGAACCGGCTGGAACGACAAAATAGCTCCCAACCCCGCCGGGGTGGCGCAGTGGTTACGGCGCTCGACTACTGTTCCCAAGGACGCGCGATCGAATCCCGGCCTCGGCGGCAGCTTTTCGATGGAGGCGAAAAGCAAGGCGCCCGTGTGCTATGCGATGTCAGTGCACGTTAAAGAACCCCAGGTGGTCGAAATTTCCGGAGTCCTCCACTACGGCGTCTCTCATAGCCTGAGTTGCTTTGGGACGTTAAACCCCACCAACCAACCAACCAACCAACCAACCAACCAAAATAGCTCCCAAGCCAATAATTAAGACTTCCTTCGGAAACCCTGTCAGCGCGCTAAATATCACTCCACACCGACTTTTTTTTTTTCATTTTTGGGCTGTCTTCCTTTGAATGTTTTCATAATTTTCCTTGTCAAGCGATCAGATCGCTGTGCTGAGTTGACGTAACACAAACAAAAGTAAAAAGGAATAGAAATTAAAAGATTGAAGCAAAACATTATGACGCTCCTATTGTCGCAGCAACCGCAGCAACAACGTTCGAGCTTTTTCATTTCTCCAGTGTGGTCTCTCCAGTGCTCTTGATGCTTTTAGAAGCCCTTCTTATTAATTGCGCTGACTTAAGTTCCTAAATAAAGGAAAAGAGCGGTTGTGCACGCTGAATTTGTCTTCATTCTGCGTAAGCTAACATTTACCGAAACTTCGTGACCTCCATTTCCTACAATTAGCAGTGTTATCCATCACCTGAACATGCCGTCTTTATTGTCATGTATATAGCCTTTCATAGCTTGGTTGTTTTGCCATTTCTGGTCATGATTTCGCTGTCGTACTGCATACTCCAACAGAATGTATGCCAGGATAAAGGCTGTGTCTGGGGAAAGGAAGGAGTACAACGCTTTCAGAAAGTCCACTGAGTAAAGAGGAAGAAGTATATGGTAGCTGGTTATCCCTTGCCTCCGTTAAGTGAGATGAATAAAATTTGGAAAGAGTTAGAAATGCTGATGCCTCGCGCCTCACCGAAAACACACACACACACACACACACACACACACACACACACACACACACACACACACACACACACACACACACACACACACACACACACACACACACACACACACACACACACACACACACACACACACACACACACACACACACACACACACACACACACACACACACACACACACACACACACACACACACACGCGCGCGCGCACACACGCACGCACACACACACACACACACACACGCACACACACACACACACACACGCACACACACACACACACACACGCACACACACACACACACACACAACACACACACACACGCACACACATGCACACACACACACAAACACACACACACGCACGCACGCACGCACACAGAAACACACACACTAAAACGAAAGCACGCAGCTCATTCGATCAATGGAGATTGGAACGCTGTGTGCACAACGTACGCCCTTAGATTTTTCAGATACTTTACGATTTGCCCATCACTTTACCGCACCAAATGAACAAAATGGCATTATTGTTGGAGGCCCCTGCAGGGCAGTTTATTCTTATAGTAGCTGTGCCTGTCATCTACTAGGCAGAACATAAGTTTCATGTCTTTTTATTGCACCTCAAAACTGGCATCCTGTACAAGACGAAATTTCGTTAGCGTCTTATAGCCGAGGGAAAACGTCAGGTATGTTATACCTCTCCTTCGTTGTTCACACCGTAACATGGCCAGCTCCTGAATATAACTAGCCGACGGCTGGGACTCGGTCTATGCTTGGAAAATAATAGGAGGTGAAAAGTAATATGAACAGGCTATTTACTGAAACGTTTAAATCCGCTTCTACCCTTCTTTGTTTTCAACAGAAATCAGCATACAATTCTCATCCCCAGCCAGAACACAGTGTCCACAGATAACCTGTAAAAAAAGAGGCATATGTCCCCTTCTTGTATTGTTTACTATCGCTACTTCAGATTGCTCAATTGCAGATACTGAAAAGGCGCAAAAATAATACCCCCTTTTCTTACACTAACAATAATATGCAGTTTGAAATTAAATAAACTGGTCGTTTTCCTTCAAATCGCTCTTTATTCGCTCTTACAGGCAGCTGACCAACAAGTGCCATTTCTGGATACTAACATGTTTTTGCTCAATTTCAATTGTAGACAGGCCTGGCGGTAAACCTAAGTTTTTAAGCTAGCCCGTGCTTTCAGAACAAATGCTGAAATTCGGGACAGCGGCGGACCGCAAGCTCGAGGTCTGAAATGACAGCTATATAGGTACTGTTTCTCCTCCCACCCCCCTGCCCCATAAAATTGTCTCTAGAGCGAATATTATTCGTGTAACAAAGGGACATTTCGTTCTTAAGTTTTTCAGACTATTTATGAAAACCTGAGAGCTTGTATGCCAGCAAAATTACTTGACGGCGAAGGTGGGGCCAAAAACGCTTGGTGTTGTTTAGATCTACATGTTTTCATTTCGGTCAGAAGAATAAAGCCATTGCATTATTGGTATTCAGTTCTAACTGGTTCGAATCAGGCCACTGCAGCGGTATTTAAAGAGCGGAGTTTGCTATGCTGCTATGGCCCAGACAGTCTGAAGCAGAAAAAAACAAGTCAAACATCATCAGCGCTTAGTATATATTTGGCTTTAGTGCACGTATCTAAAAAATCAATAACATAAATATATGAAAAGAAAAGGTCCCAGGATCCTTCCTTCAGGAAAATATTTTGTAATAGTCTTTAAGTCGGAACAGGGATCACTTATTTCAACATACTGTTGACGGTGCCTGAGATAGGATTTAATAATATTCAGGCAATCGCCACGTACTCCGTTCATTTTAAGTTTTACTAGTAAGCTTCACGGTTAATACATTCATTAGCTTTTGTAAAGTTACGTGCAGGCCGAATACGAGCATCTTTCCTGAAAAGTATGATAAACTCTTTTTGCTCAAATAATGTTATTTCAGTAGACTTATACTTATTGTAACCAAATTGAGCAGCAGTCACAAGCTGTAGTCGCAATATGCATTCTTTCTAGAAAAAGAGAACTTCAAAAATAAGGGCTAAATATATGCATAATGTCACCAACAAACATAGAAAGCAGCAGACCAACCGAGCGGGCCCTTTTAATGAATCGAAGCTCGAGAGACGAAGACGACCTTCAGCCACATGCCAAGACATGGTTCGGCCACGTGGTAGCGCCAGAAGATGGACAGCGGTGTGGCATTGCCCCCCTTCGAAGAGGCATCGACCCGATGCCACAAGGTAGGGGAACGATAGGAATGCGGGGTAAGTTATACGGGAGAGTATCTGGCTCTGGGTTAGGTTAACGATTATAATATATGACTGCCTTCTGGCGACGTGAACTATTTCAGACTTCGGCTGTCAAGAGGAGCGTACAGTGCCTTGTGGTAGCACCTCGTAGTTCACTGCACTGAGGCGGCGGAGCACGTCGTAGGGTCCAAAGTAACGCCGCAGAAGCTTTTCAGAGCGCCCTCGCAAACGTACTGCGCTCAATACCCAGACTTGGCCACCGGGAGTGTAAGCCATCTATCAGTGTCGCTGGTTATAGCGCTGGGGGTAGTGTTATTGCTTGTGCCGATTTCGCTGTCGGGCAAGCTGGCGTGCGGCGTCAACGTCACAAATAAATTGGTCAGCCCCACAACAGTGGAGGGAGCGGAATACGGAAGAATCATGGCATCTAGCATAGTCAAGGGTTCATGTCCATAAGCCAAATGAAATGGAGTGAAGCGTGTAGTGTTGTGGAGCGCAGTGTTGTATGCGAACGTAATGTACGGCCGGATTCGGTTCCAGTTCCCATGATCGTCGTCTACATGCATAAAAATCATATCCGCAATTGTCTTGTTAAGCCGCTCAGTCAGTCCATTAGTTTGAGGATGGCAGGGTGTGTCTTGCGGTGGGTACCACCAATGCGTCGAAGGACCTCGCTCATGAGTGCCGATCTAAACGAGGTTTTCCTGTCAATTAAGACGACTGTTGGGGCACCGTGACGAACCACAAAGATTTGAATGGGGAAATTGGCAACTTCTTCTGTGGTATTACGGGGAATGGTCTTCGTCTCACAGTAGCGGTTGAGGTAGTCAGTGGCAACCGGTATATACCTGTTACCATGGAGGACTCTAGGAATGGGCCCAGGAAGTCCATACCGATCTGTTGAAATGGGAATTTCGGGGGATCGATAGGCTTTGGAAGCCCAGCTAGTTGAATGGGCGGTGTCTTCTGCTGCTAGAATTCACGGCAGGCACGGACGTAGCGGTGCACAGCGGCAGTTAGTCTGGGCCAGTAGTACTTTCGGTGTATCCGTGCCAATGTGCGAGAAAAACCGAGATTACCGGAAGAGAGGTCGTCTTGGCACGCACGAAGAACTTCGTCATGAAGCGCTGAGGGTGCTACAAGCAGATAAGCAGTTTCGCTTGGACTGTAGTTCTTTTTGTAGAGCACACCATCGCGCAAGCAGTGACGACAGTCCGCGCCTGAAGATCTGAGGAAGCGACGACACAGTTCCTATGAGGTATTCGATGAGCGGCAGAAGTTCAGAGTCGTTCCGCTGCTTTCGGGCTAAGATGAACGGCGTGATAACACTAAGGAAAGTGCAACCGTCGTCGGAGCCGTCCGTGTGGCAGGGAATAGGGGCGCGGGGGAGCGGGGGAAAGAGTCAGCATCACTGTTTCTGGCCCCACTTGTGCACGATAGTAAGGCCAAATTCTTCAACTGGAGGCTCCATCGAACAAGCCATCCCGATGGATCTTTCAGGTTTGCCAGAAAAACACAACGAGTGGTGGTCGCTCACGACACGAAACAAGCGGCCGTACCAGTACGGACGAAATTTCATGACTGGCAAGCCAAGAGCGAAGCACTCCTTTTGCTTAATTGAATAATTATCTTCGGAACGGAACAAAGTGCGACTGGCGTAAGCAATGACGCGTTCCGCACCATCCTGCTGCTCAACAAGGACCGCACCGAAGCCAATATTACTGGCATCCGTGTGCCGTTCCGAGTCGGCCTCTTTGTCTAAATCGCCAAATTTAGGCGTACATTGGAGACGGTAATTGAGCTCTGTGAAGGCTTCTTCCTGGTCGGGGCCCCAAGGCAACGGTTCAGCGTCTTTTGTCAGGCGGGTCAGAGGCTCAACTATGTTGGATAAATTGTGAACAAAGCCGGCGATTCACGCGCAGTGGCCGAGAAATTGACACAGCTTCGTTTCTCCGTTGGTTTGGGGAATAAAGCTGCAGCGGCCGTGTTTTCTGGGTATGGGCTAACACTTCGAGCGCTGACAATGTCACCGAGAAATGTCAGCTCCTTAAAAGCAAATTGGCATTTTTTGGGTTTCAGAGAGAGACCGGCAGATCGGATGGGTCTCGAAAACAGCGCGCAAACGTTTCAGGTGCTCATCGAACGTGTCCGAGAAAATCCCAACGTCGTCGAGATATACGAAGCATGACTGCCACTTCAGGCCAGAGAGTACGGTATCCATCATTCGCTGAAATGTGGCAGCGGCTGGGCACAGGCCAAACGGGAGCACTTTAAACTCATAGAAACCATCCGACGTAATAAAAGCGGTCTTCTCGTGGTCTCGTTCATCGACTTCTATTTGCCAATATCCACAGCGGAGGTCAATTGATGAAAAGTAGCATGGCGAAGGTGATCGAAGAAGTCGTCAACGTGATCGAAGAAGTCGTCAACGTGCGGCAGGAGGTACACATCTTTTTTCGTGACGTTGTTGAGGTGTCTGTAATCCACGCAGAACCTCAAGGTTCCATCCTTCTTCGCGACAAGGACAACAGGCGAAGAGCAGGGGCTCGTCGGCGGTTGGGTAACATCGTCCTGGATCATTTCTGTTACTTGACGGTGGATGGCGTCATGTTCTTTTGAAGACACCCGATAAGGACGCTGGCACAGTAGACGTTGGTCATCGGCAACTATAATTCAGTGCTTCGTTAGTGGCGTCTGTCAGACCTTGGAGGTTGATGTAAAACGATCGCCGAACGAATTGACAAGATTCTTCATGCAGCGTTTCTGACTGGGAAAGAGATTCGGGTTCAGATCGGTCTGAATGGCTGCAGACGTCGCATTGTGGAGGTCTGACGTGTTGGATAAAGCGCACTGTCCTGTAAATTCTCCAAGTTCTGCAATATAAGCCACCGTCATGTTCGCCGTCAAATGTTGGGGTTGACATGTGTAGTTTGTCACTAGCACTTCGGCTTGTCCACGGCTAAGTTCGACAAGGCCCCGAGCTAAACAATTTTGTCGAGTAAGAAGCAGTGACATTTCACCTTCAGCAATGCCACACGTGCCGGTGCTGTGATCACATTCGACTGCGACGAACTTGCTCGCACGCGGAGGGATCATTATGTGCTCGTCAAAGACGCGCAAACTTGTTTTCCAGAAGTCCATGTTGCGATCAACGGCTCGCTTGGTTGAAAATGATACCATGAGCTGCTTCCGAAAGTCTATAACAGCACGATAATCTTCAACAAAATCCATTCCGAGAATAAGATCTTTGCAGCTCTCTTGTAATACGGCAAAGGTGCCGGTGAAAGCAAACCCGCAGATCACTATGCGGCAAGTGCACATGCTAATCGTCGTCATCACATGACAACCGGCGGTGCGCGTCATTGGCCCAGACCAAGGTCTCTGAACCTTACGAAAGGCCGTGGCCAGCTGGCTGCTCGTGGCGGAAAAATCGGCTCCGGTATCCACGAGTGCAGTCACATCACAACTGTCGGTGGTTACCAAAATTCCCCCAGAAACAATGCGTTCGCAGCACGTCGGTAAGTTCATCGGATCGGGTTGTCACCACTCGGGCCGTCGGGTCAAATTGTCGGGTGCAGGCTGTTTAATCTGAGCTGTAGCGGCGGCCTCCCCCAGGAGGTCACCGTGTTTAGTTTTACCGGCGAGTGGACATCCTCTGAATTGTCAAAAGGAGGAATATCGACTGGGTGAAGCAAAACGCCTCGGGGATGACTATCGCGACGGCCGATTCGGTGACGTTGGGTGCATCTCGTTAGCAGCCAGATAATCCTCAATCTCCTGAGGTCTTCCGCCATTGCGGGGTCGGGGCGCGCTTGGTGGAAATCCTCTTAAACCTATTCTCCGGTATGGGCAGTAAGAGGAATATGGCCAGGCTCGCCGCAGTGATAACAGTGCGGCCGTTTATTGGGTGTGCGCCACAAGGGCGCCTTGCTGATAGCGCGACGCTGGTCTTGCTGCGGCTCGACAGGGCGCAGGTAGCGAGGTGGTGGTCAGGTAACTGGGCGCAATGGATGCGGCTCGGGGGAAGGTCGACGCAGGACATCACTATGGCTCCGGTAGTGGTGCTGGTGGTGGCTGCACCGCTCGCTGGATTTCATCACGGATGACGTCCCCGGTAGAATTAATTGCAGGTGGAGTATCCAAGTGGAGGTTCTGCAGCGCTTCGCGGACAATGCTCCTCATTAGCTCCGATAACGCCTCGTCGCCGGCTGCCGGCACGGTCGCGATGTAGCGTGTGGCCGCTACGCTTGCCTGACGGCCGTGTTGGGCACTCCGTTCCAGCACTGAACGTTCCATGCTGGCAGCTTCTCTCGCGAAATCTGCGACAGTTCTTCGAGGGCTGCGAATAAATCCAGCGAACAACTGTCCTTCACCCCGTGCATGAGGTGCCGTATCTTCGTCTCCTCAGGCATGGTAGGGTCGGCATGGTTAAAAGGTCGCATGAAGTCCTTCACAAACATGGCCACGCTCACATTGTACAGCTGAGACTTCGAATGAATGGCAATCCAAGCGTTTTCATTGCGCGCACTTGAGCTGAATGTTGCAAGCAACTAACGGCGAAAGGTTATCCAGTTGACAAAGGATTCCTCGTGTTCTCGAATGACGTCTTGGCCGAGTCTCGCAGCGCGAAGTACACATCCATTAGCTTCCGCTCGTCGCCCGATTGGTTGAGCGCGGCCACACCGTCAAAACTGCCAACCAGACTTCCACATCCTCGAACCGGTCACCGTGAAATGATGGCGGTGATCGAGGTGCAAGAACGAACAGTGAGGCATTGCTGAAATACTGACTTGTCTGGCTGGTCGTCGTGGTGTTCAAACTCTGGTTGAAGGCCTCGGAGGCGACGGCTCGCTTTATGTACGGGAGTGGCATCTGCGCGTCGATGAGCAGCGTCACTGACGTCTTCGGGGCAACGTACATGGGATGTTACCTCGCACAATCCACCAAATGTCACCAACAAATGTAGAAAGCAGTAGCACAACAAAGCTGACCCTTTTATTGAATCGAAGCTCGAGAGACGAAGCACAGTCACGTGCCAAGATATGGTCCAGCCACTTGGTGGCGCCAAAAGATGGAGAGCGGTGTGGCAATATAAACTAGATCAAAGCTATCAAAAACATATTAAAGGGCTCTAATCTGCAATACCTTCAACATCAGACCTCGAATAATTTTGAAGTGTTCTAAAAATTACTGGGGTTTAGCTTTTGTTAAATCCGATAGGTTGCGTAAGCAAAGGCCACATAGTTTCTCTTTCTATTCTTTCTTCTCTTTTCCTCTTTCTCTTTTTTCTAGTTCTTTTTTTGTCCTTCTTTTTTATCTTCTTTTTTTCGTTTCTTTTTTTTTCTTATCTTTCTTCTTCTTCTGTGCCAATCATGGCGACCCCAGCGCCCTACTCGGCAGCGGCGCCGCTCCATCTGCGGCGTACCATGGCTACCGGCCGCGGCCACGCAACCACTTGAGCTAGGAGCCCTAAGGTAATCGCTCCTGTTCCATGGCGACGACAGCAGAGCCTCTCCATCTAAGGCGCATCGTGGCTACCGGCAGCGGCCACCCGAAGGCTTGAGCTGGGAGCCCATTGCAACTGCTCTAAAGGTCCGACTCCATAGGTGACCCAAGCATCGCAGGGTGGCGCTGCGGGCGCCAGTGAACAGCGCCCTCTCCGGCCAACGCCATGTAATTGGTCAGGGCAGAGTAAATAGCTCGCCGGTAGACTTTCGTGTCTTTGCGGCTTCTGCACGCGGAAGCCACTCGCTTTGCGCGCGTTCGCGTTCTTTGTCGCTCGCGTTGTTGAAAGCTGTTGGCGCGTGCCTGCGCCCTGACCGCAGTCTACTCGCTTTGCACGCGCTTAGATTTCCGTGCTGAAAGAAAGCTGTCTCGCGCGCGCGCGCTCCTGCTTCTACTTTTCAAACTCGCGTTTGGACGAAGTGGTGTTTGAAGCGAGTGTGCAGCAATGTACCGTCTGTTGCAGAAGTTTGCAGCCCAACGCGCCGGGCGGAGGAGCAGTATCGCTCTCGAGAGGCGGCGCTGCGCCCGCCGGCGCTGCCTGGTGACGCAGCTATAAAGAGTGAGGAGACTTGTTCTCTTCCCCTCATCGCGCGGCTGAGAGCAAAGATATGCGATATCAACCGCGGGATGAGGGGAAGAGAACAAGCCTCCTCACTCTTTATAGCAGCGTCACCAGGTCGCGCAGGTGGGCGCAGCGCCGCCTCTCGGGAGCGATACTGCTCCTCCGCCCGGCGCGTTGGGCTGCAAACTTCTGCAACAGACGGTACACGCTTCGATGGGGTTTTAAGAAAATAGCCGACAGCGGTGGCTATTTTAGCAGCACAAATGTCAAAAAGGGAGAGCTTTTAGTCAGTCATGTGCATTCTGTTGAGCACATTATAGAAGATAAGCTGTTATCGTGTAGGCTAAGTGTGTGTCGCAGGTCAGCGACCACATCGCGTACGACGTGGGATTTGAGGCAAGTATTTAATTTTTATTATACCCATTTCATTGAGGCCCAGATTTGTAAGGCGCATGTAACAATTCGATGCGCTGTTTGCTTTAATATCTGTAGAGCTTGCAGATGTAATCTAGTTGTGCCTGTAATCTAGTTGTGCTGAAAACATGCTTGGAAGGCCCGCCAAACCCGCTCCGGAAGACAGACGCAGAGCGCCCACTGATTGGTAAATGCTTATAAATCGGAATTAGGAGGCGCGCTGCCGCAACCAGTGCGCGTGCCGAATATCTGGCACTGTCGGATCCGAGCGTCTTGAATTCGCTCGGCTGTGGGTGGCGTGTCGCGCATGCGCATACTTCCTCTGGCCGGCGCGCTCGCATCCAAGCGTGCAAGAGGCGCGCTTCAATGGCTCATGGAGTTGAGCCTTAAAGGTCACCGTGGCTACCGGCCGCGGCTACGCGAAGGGTCTGAGACAAGGAGTAGTGTTGCTTACGCAATAAAACAGAAGGAACTTCCTCAATTACCGAGGATCTCAAAGCAAGGTATAAATATATGGGTGACATAAACTTTACTCAGAGGTTACTCTGCCAAAAATAGGCATTGAATATATTCGCAAAGGATCTGTTCGGTATCTCAACGTCCCTAGTGTTAAGTTTATCAGTCTTTGGGGACAGTCTTTTACGACTCAAAACGATGTTCAGCTTTTTCTCCAGGAGATCCAATTTACGACAAAAGCCGACAAGTTGTGCATGGAATTAACTTTCTGTGCTTAATTTGGTGTTATCGTTTGGCTTGTTTCGGTACGTCGTAAACGTCTTTTTATTCTTAGAATCTTGAGTTGTGATGAGCTGATAATACATTTTATTGTTATAATAAATTGTTTATGCAGGTGTGATGTTGTGCATGGCTTACGTTTTTCCTAACCAGTTTGAGCTTCTTTAACACAAACTAAACAATACTGACATTCTAGTGGAAACTAAGAAGAAAAAATGGGCATGGGCAGGACATGTAGTGCGAAGAGAGGATAACCGATGGTCGCTTAGGGTAACAAACTGGATTCCAAGCGAAGGAAAGCGTAGCAGGGGGCGGCAGAAAGTTAGGTGGGCGGATGAGGTTAAGAAGTTCACAGAGGTCAAGTGGATGCAGGTAGCACAGATCCGGGCTAATTGGAGAAATATGAGAGAGGCCTTCGCCCTGCAGTGGGTATAGTCAGGCTGATCATGATGATAATGATGATGAAATATATATATATATATATATATATATATATATATATATATATATATATATATATATATATATATATTGTGAGCCCTCCACGGATCTTCTTTCATTTGTACATACCATCATCATCGTCCCGCAGCGCCGGCTCCGGCGCGCTTGGGTTTTCTCCATCAGAATAAACGCTGACACGGCATACCTTGCCTTGCCATCACGACCTTGTCGTCTGGACCTGGCCTTCTTTCACAAGTGGTGGAGGTGAAATTCGATCCCCTTGCTGCCTTGTGCCTTGCCTCTCGCAGGAGCTACGTTCCGGTCGCCGTTTAACAACTACCATCGTCATGTCAACCGAGAGCAGTACCGACCCGGCCGGACCCTCTACCTTCGCTACACCGCCGTCTCCGATGATGCCCACACGACAACGCGACCCGCCGCTGTTCGCTGGTCGTCGCGACGAAGACGTCGATGACTGGCTTGACACTTATGAGCCCTGCAGCGCCTACAACCGGTGGGATGATGCTTTGAAATATCTGAACGTATCTTTCTACTTTATTGAGGTCGCCAGAAATTGGTTTATTAACCGCAAGCCCCACACCACAAACTGACCCACCTTCAAGCAGCAGTTCCGACAGTACTTCGCCGACTCGGCTGTTCGGACGGAGATCGCAAGGAACAAGCTCGCTACCCGCCGTCAAGGTCCCGATGAGTCCTATGCGTCATACATAGAGGCCGTGATGGCACACTGTCGGCGTATCAGTCCCACCATTCCGGAATCTGAACGTGTACACCATGTCTTGAAGAGAATCAATTCAATGGCATATAAGACCCTAGTTGCCTAAAATCCATCAAGTGTTGATTCCATTATAACAACCTGCCAACGCCTCGACCAGCTACAGTCCTCCCGATTGCAGCCCGGCTTCACTACTGCCCCGACTTCTACTGACCTCGATCTACGAGCCATGATACGAGCGATAATCCGCGAGGAGCTCCAAGCCCTCAGCCCTTTCTGCCGGCACGGGTGCGATCATTCGTCTCCTCCTTCTAACGACGCCGGCCTCCGCCACATCATTAAAGAATAGTTGGCCACTATCAACCACTCTGTCTCACCTGATCCTCCTGCACCTCGCCCAGCACCGACGTACGCTCACGTCGCTGCATCCCCTCCTCCTTGTGTTCCCCCACCCCAAGCACCACCTTACAACCACATCAGCGCCATGACGACGGCTTAACCAACGCCACCCTATTACGCACCTTGGCGCCCCTCTCGCCCAGTGTGCTATTATTGTGGAATTCGAGGCCATATATCTCGCTTTTGTCGCCGACGCATTCAGAACGAGCGACGTGGTTATGACGCCTTCGAAAGTGACATACCTGCATATTATCAGCGACGACCAATTCCCAGCCAACCTCGTCGATTCTCTCCACCGCCGGTATCCTCGTCTGAACCAAGTGGGGCGCATGTATCCCTACGTCGGTCCCCTTTCCCATACCGCCGCTTTGTTTCGCCACTCGACCAGCAACAACTGTTCCTGTCCGTAATTCGGAAAACTAAGCGATGCAGTTTCCGGAGGTGAAACTGCACTTTGCAAACTTACAAAAAGTCCTCCTCATCGCCGGTATAATATGATTTCCGTTTTAGCTGAAGGATTACCGGTCGAAGCTTTGATTGACACAGGAGCTGCACTTTCTGTTATTCATGCTGATTTGTGCCACTGTTTGCGGAAAGTAACGACACCATATGATGGACCTGAACTTCGTGAAGCAAATGGCGTCCCTCTGCACCCTTCAGCAAAGTGTACAGATCGAGTTGTTATAGACGGCATCCGCCACCATGTGCAGTGTGCTGTGCTTTCACCGTGCGCGCATTTGATGATTTTTGGATGGGATTTTTTGTCAACCACTTCAGCGTTAATTTCTTGTGGCGACCGTGTCATCCATATGACAGAGTGTTATTTTTCATCTGACATTTCTGCACGGCATCATTCCCTCATTGCCGCAGCTGATACTGTACTGCCTCCACAGTGCGAAACACTTATTACCGTTGTTTCTGAGCACATCAGTGACGGGGATGGACTCATCGCACCATCTCATCGTCCCCTTGCACTTGGAATCGCCTTCCCATCAAGTCTTGTACGATTCCGCAGCAGCTCAGCGATAGTAGCTGCCACGAACACTTCCCGTGATTCCCTCGTGCTGACTAAAGGAACTTCCCTGCCATGCATAGTGGATGTTCACCCTATATCCATAATGGTGCTCACTGCCCCGCTACCTCCGCAACGTGATTCATCGCAAGTCTCTCTTTCCATGCTGTCGAAGACAATCAATCCGAACCTCATGCCGCACCAACGTCAAGAATTGCTGCATTTGCTTCAAGCCCACCAAGCCATTTTTCATGTCACTTCCCCACCACTGGGACGGACTAGTGTTGCACATCACTGCATCCTTACAGAAGGTAACTCGATTGTACGCCGACGACCTTATCGGGTTTCTCTCTCGGAACGAAAAGTAATTAAAGAAAATGTCAATGACATGCTCCGTTGCGATATTATTCGTCCATCAACAAGCCCATGGTCCTCCCCAGTAGTATTAGTTAAAGAAAAAAGGACGGATCGGTACGATTTTGTGTTCATTATCGCGCACTCAACAAAATTACCCGCAAAGACGTCTACACGATGCCGCGTATTGATGACGCCCTTGAATCTCTCCAAGGCGCCGAATATTTCTCGACCTTGAATCTCCACTCAGGTTATTGGCAAATACCTATGCAAGAGGACGACAAAGAAAAAAACCGCTTTCGCAACTCCCGACGGACTTCACGAGTTTAATGTTATGCCCTTCGGCCTTTGCAACGCACCCGCAACATTTGAAAGAATGATTGATACTGTACTTCGTGGCCTCAAATGGAGAACCTGTTTATGTTACTTGGATGACATTGTTATCTTTTCGTCAACTTTTACCGACCATCTCACGCGCCTGAATGAAGTTCTCACGTGTCTTGCTTCAGCGGGCCTTCAGCTCAATACTAAGAACTGCCACTTTGCATAGAAGGAAATTAAAATATTGGGACATCTGGTTAGCCATGACGGCATTCGCCCAGACCCTGAAAAAATAATCGCGATCTTGAACTTTCCTCGTCCGCAACGGACTACAGATTTGCGCAGTTTGCTCGGCCTGGCGTCCTATTTCCGGAGATTTATAAGACATTTTGCACTTCATCAACTACTTAAAGCGCGCAGCCCTTTCGTGAGGACTGAACAGTGCAACACTGCTTTTAACGACATAAAGCACGCCCTCGCATCAGATCCAGTTCTTGGCCACTTCAGCGACAGCGCTCCTACCATCCTGCACACTGATGCCAGTGGTCACGGTCTTGGCGCTGTACTTCTGCAGCGCGATGCAACTTCACGTGAGAAAGTGATTGCCTTCGACCAGTCGGACTATGACTCCAGCTGAGAAAAACTACACCATTACCGAGCAGGAATGTCTCGCCGTCGTCTGGGCTGTTCAAAAGTTTCGCCCTTACCTACATGGTCAGCATTTCACAGTTGTGACCGATCACCATGCTCTTTGCTGGTTATCTTCCCTGAAAAATTTGACAGGCAGACATGGCCGTTGGATTCTACGCCTGCAAGAATACCATTTCGATGTCGTTTATAAATCGGGTCGCCAACACCAAGACGCCGACGCTCTTCCTCGCTGCCCGGTTTCGGAATCAGCCTGCTGTTATTCTTCACAATGCATTTTCACCTCTGACCACAGCCGATCACCGCTTCCACCGACGCATATCCCTGCAGTTTCTTTTGACGGCTCTGAGAACAAGCACGCTCTCCGCTCACAGCAATTAGCTGATGCCTACTCTCTACCCATTATCGACCGCCTTATCGGCGCTTCGAGCCCACCCAATGCTAGGCTTCGCCGACAGCCACGCAATTTCAAGCTTGAAGATGGCGTACTACGCCGCTACGTGTATTATTCTGATGGAACTCGCTGGCTCCCAGTCGTACCGCGTGTGCTTCGCCCACGTATACTAGCGGCTTTCCACGATGACGCTACTGCAAGTCACCTTGGTTTTAACAAAACATACGACTGCGTGAAAAGACGATTCTTTTGGCCTGGCCTGTCTACCACCGTAGCTAAATACGTTGCTTCCTGCCACCTGTGCCAACGTCGCAAGCGGCCGACTTCTTCCCCCGCTGGCCTCCTACAGCCCCTTCCCTGTCCCGCCACACCATTCCACGTAATCGGCATCGACTTATATGGTCCCCTACCTCTCTCCAATGCGGGTAACCATCGGATTATAACAGCTGTCGACTACCTCACACGCTATGCTGAGACGGCCCCTGTACCGACTGGTTCCGCTGAAGAGGTAGCTAATTTCTTTTTGCGGTCAATTGTATGGCGTCATGGCGCTCCTCAGGTGCTTCTAAGTGACCGCGGGACGGCCTTCTTATCGACAGTCGTATCTGAAGTTCTTCGTGCGTCATCCACCCTCCATAAGACAACCTCAAGCTACCAACCCCAGACTAACGGCCTGACTAAGCGATTTTACCGCACCCTATCGGATATGATATCCATGTACATCACACCGGATCATCGAAATTGGGATACTGTTCTACCATTCGTCACATTCACCTATAATACTGCAGTACAGCGGACTACCGGTTACTCCCCATTTTTCCTCGTTTTCGGCCGTCCTTCCACTACAATCCTCGACACTTCCTTCTTCTCTACGCCCCACTACTCCTCATCATTACCAGCCCAGTTCTTATTCCGTGTGGCCAGATGCCGTCATCTTGCCCGCCTCAACACAGAAGCGTGCCAGCAAGACCGCAAGAGTCGCTACGATTCGAAGCATCGAGTTGTCTCTTTTCGTCCTGGTGACGAAGTACTGCTCTATACACCACTGCGCACCCCTGGCCTTAGTGATAAATTTCAGCGCCGCTATCTTGGTCCCTACAAGGTAATCAGCCACACTTCCCCAGTAAACTACCAAGTCACACCTGTTGATCCCCAGCTGACCGACGCCACCGTGGAACTGAAATAGTTCATGTATCTCGCTTGAAGCCGTTTGTGCGCCGCAGTACATCGGTTGGTTAGGAGCGGCCAGGCTGGCCGCTTCCGACTCCCCGGACAGATTGTGTGAGCCCTCCACGGATCTTCTTTCATTTGTACATACCATGATCTTCTTCCTCTTGTACATACCATCATCATCGTCCCGCGACGTCGGCTCCGGCGCGCGTTTGGGTTTTCTCCATCAGATTAAACGCTGACACGGCATACCTTGCCTTGCCTTCACGACCTTGCCGTCTGGACCTGGCCTTCCTTCACAATATATATATATATATATATATATATATATATATATATATATATATATATATATATATATATATATATATATATATATATATATATATATATATAGTGCCCCATGCACTGGGCTTTTAAGGTAAACTAAATAAATAACTAGATTTGTTGCACGCCTCATTAGTATTTTCAGAAGCAAGAAGATATTTCAAAATTCAGTATCTCATTTAAGCGGGCAAATTATTACGGAAGTTATCTAGACCAGAAGTGTTGATGAGTTTTAATGTAAATGCCGTTTTTATAATAACTCTTCTGCCTGTCTAGTGCTGTATATGTAGGAAGATATCTAGGCAGATCACACAATATCACACCTGTTGTGTTGCTTTCATGTATAGGATCTGTAATTGTTAATTCTAACCAAGTATCACAACATTTCGTGATCCGGGTTGCCAATTCGATTTTATTGGAGGGAGCACCGATTCGAATTATTGAGCCTATTGATAGATCTTTCTGCGCGGATTCTTTAATCAAACCAACATTGAAATCACCCGCTCTAAGAACAAAATGTCTGTTATCTGAAATAATCTGCAAAAGTATTCGTAGAATAAAAAATGACTTCAAAGTTTCTATCGGGTGGATGATAACAAACGTAGAATATTGAATTATTTCCTGGTGCAGTCAGCATCTCGTAATAAGTACAGGAAACTTAAAAGCGAAAAAGTAATTGACATTTCGTTCTTTTTTTCAAGAACCATTACACCGCCATCACTCCAGTTTGAACGACTAAAAAAGAAAGATGATAAGACGACAACTCTAAGTACTCACTATTGTTTCTTAACTTTGTTTCAGAGAGCATTATCATATCAAACAAAAATGTATAGGAAAAGAGAAGTTCATAGCAGCTTCTTTGTATGAACGATCATTTATGTGACGGTATTCAAGGCGTTCATCCCATAGCCTGATATTTATAATACTATATGAAATTAAAATTATATTATTGTTATTTTTGCTCCAATATAAAATTCTGACGTGATGGACTGCGCATCAAAAATAATTAAACAAACAAGAGAAGTCTGGCTGCTCATACATGCTTCTACCTGAAAGTCACATTATCTAAGGACTATTGAATATTATTATTTTTGCTCCAAAATAAGATTCTGACACGATGGACTGCACATCAAATATAATAAAGCAAACAAGACAAGTCTTGATTTCTCATGCATGCTTTTACCTGAAAGTCACATTCTCTGCAAAGGACTATTGAAGAATATTATTGTTATTTTTGCTCCAAAATAAAATTCTGACGTGATGGACTGCACATCAAAAATAATAAAACAAGCAAGATAAGTCTTGACTGCTCATGCATGCTTTTACTTGAAAGTCACATTCTCTGCAAAAGACTATTGAAGAATATTATTGTTATTTTTGCTCCAAAATAACATTCTGACGTGATGGACTGCACATCAAAAATAATAAAACAAGCCAGACAAGTCTTGACTGCTCATGCATGCTTTTACCTGAAAGTCACATTCTCTGCAAATGACTATTGAAGAATATTATTGTTATTTTTGCTCCAAAATAAAATTCTGATGTGATGGACTGCACATCAAAAATAATAAAACAAACAAGAAAAGTCTTGACTGCTCATGCATGCTCTTACCTGAATGTCCTTTGTCTGCAAATGACTATTGAAGAATATTATTGTTATTTTTGCTCCAAAATAAAATTCTGAGGTGATGGACTGCGCATCAAAAATAATAAAACAAACAAGAAAAGTCTTCACTGCTTATGCATGCTCTTACCTCAATGTCCTTTGTCTGCAAAGGACTATTGAAGAATATTATTTTTATTTTTGCTCCAAAATACAATTCTGACGTGATGGACTGCACATCAAAAATAATAAAACAAGCAAGACAAGTCTTGACTGCTCATGCATGCTTTTTACCTGAAAGTCACATTCTCTGCAAAAGACTATTGAAGAATATTATTGTTATTTTTGCTCCAAAATAACATTCTGACGTGATGGACTGCACATCAAAAATAATAAAACAAGCCAGACAAGTCTTGACTGCTCATGCATGCTTTTACCTGAAAGTCACATTCTCTGCAAAAGACTATGGAAGGATATTATTGTTATTTTTGATCCACAATAAAATTCTGACGTGATGGACTGCACATCAAAAATAATAAAACAAGCAAGAAAAGTCTTGCTGCTCATGCATGCTCTTACCATAATGTCCTATTGTCTGCAAAGGACTATTGAAGAATATTATTGTTATTTTTCCTCCAAAATAACATTCTAACGTGATGGACTGCACATTAAAAATAATAAAACAAGCCAGACAAGTATTGACTGATCATGCATGCTTTAACCTGAAAGTCACATTCTCTGCAAAGGACTATTATAGAATATTATTGTTATTTTTGCTCCAAAATAAAATTCTGACGTGAAGGACTGCACATCAAAAATAATAAAACAAACAAGACAAGTCTTGACTGCTCATGCATGCTTTTACCTGAAAGTCACATTCTCTGCAAGAGACTATGGAAGAATATTATTGTTATTTTTGCTCCAAAATACAATTCTGACGTGATGGACTGCACATCAAAAATAATAAAACAAACAAGAAAAGTCTTGCTGCTCATGCATGCTCTTACCTGAATGTCCTATTGTCTGCAAAGGACTATTGCATAATATTATTGGTATTTTTGCTCAAAAATAACATTCTAACCTGATGGACTGCACATTAAAAATACTAAAACAAGCCAGACAAGTATTGACTGCTCATGCATGCTTTTATCTGAAAGTCACATTCTCTGCAAAAGACTATTGAAGAATATTATTGTTATTTTTGCTCCAAAATAACATTCTGACATGATGGACTGCACATCAAAAATAATAAAACAAGCCAGACAAGTCTTGACTGCTCATGCATGCTTTTACCTGAAAGTCACATTCTCTGCAAAAGACTATTGAAGAATATTATTGTTATTTATGCTCCAAAATAACATTCTAACGTGATGGACTGCACATTAAAAATAATAAAACGAGACAGACAAGTCTTGACTGCTCATGCATGCTTTTACCTGAAAGTCACATTATCTGAGGACTACTGAGTATTATTTGTTATTTTTGCCGTTTTTTTTTGTGCCCAGACTTCGTGCTCATTTTTTATCTTGCTCTGAAATAACAAGGTTCTTCGACACTCTGTGTCTTTATTAAATAATGCATGCTGAATGACCACTTGCTCAAACAGAAGACAGTTGCACCAGTCAGAAATAACCTTTATTGATTTGTGAATGAACGCCTGTCAACCATAATTAAACGTTTCTGCACATCTTACATTCAAAGTAATTTCTGGACGACAAATTTCGCGGAAGGGATTAAATGAGATTTTATCCATCACAGGCCACAGACGAAGGGGAGCAACGCGCAAGCAATTTGAAATTTGCACCACTGGAGCCGAAACAAGAACTGTGCGCCAGTTGCTTTCACACATCTTGTGTGCGCGAAAATTCACCGAGTGCACGTAAGCTATGTGAAATTCGCACCAGTGAAACCGGAACAGGAAGCATCCGAAAGTGTGGGCCACTTGTTCTCACCCACCGCTAGGCGCGCTTGAGTCGATCAGGCCGCTGGGGTCTATGGGAGTGTTCGCTCTTATTTATTCTTTCTCTGTGCAATCTGGGTCACTGCGGGCGAGGTACCTGGGCCTATAGTGTCAGGCGTATTCATTAGACGGCAAGACAGTACCTGCAATGCTTTCGCATTTCCGCGCGTAAGACGGCTAAGCGTACCTTAACTTTTTTTGACCTCCTTCTAGACTTGAATTCATTAAGCACATTGTGAACTGATTTACAGCTCCACTTTCTATCTTCCCACTTTCATTCCCACCTTCCTTCCTTCCCTTACGGGCTCCGCGGGTGTAGTGCAGTGGGAAGACGATCGACTGCTGTGCCGGAGTACCCGGGTTCGAACCCGACCTCGGCGGCTGCGTTTCGATGGAGGCGAAACGGAGTGGCGTCCGTGTGCTGTATGTATGATGTCAGAGCACGTTAAAGAACCCCAAGTGGTCGAGATTTCCGGAGTCCTCCACTACGGCGTCTCTCATAGCCTGTCTCTTTGAGACGTTAAAACCCACAAACCAAACCATACCAAACCTTCCCTTACGGCGCGGTTCAGGTGTCCACATAGCAAGTGTGACAGATACTGCGTTTTTCTCCTTGTCTGAACCAATTCAAAAAATTTTTACCTTCAGTTTTGCTGCATGGAACACGGATTTGCGATAACAGCTGTGCGCATGCCCTGTAACGCAATATGTCCGCATAACTATCCATTCATAAGTTCATAAATTTATGTAGAGCAGAGTCGGCATTATAGGATAAAGGTTCACCGTTATGCGCGTTTAAAAAAGTGGCCCGTAGGGACCGCAGACTCCGAATGCGAATGATTTGGCAGTGCAAACACAGGCTAAATCCCTGAATGCCCAGCCGTGCTGGTCATGTGGCGCTTAGTGAGTAGGATGTTCTCCGTGCACAGTGGCCCTGGCACCAGGCTACCACGCGGATGTTTTGCGGGGCTAGTAGTCGCCTGTGTATATTTTGTGCTGTGGAGGAGGCGTTGCCTTGCTGAAATCCGTAGACAACCAGCCAGGGCCATGTACCCAGTGCTGCAGCGACTGCGTCTTCTGTTGTGGAAGCATCTCTCTGGTCAACTGGACAGCGATGGAGAGGCGCGGTTTCTGCAGCGCTGTCACACCTGTTTCTTCGTCGTTCGGTACGGCAGGCCTGTTATGCCAGCTTTGCCATACTAACCCCTCACCCCCCCCCCCCCTTTTTTTATGTACCTCGAATCATGAGGAAGTGTATTGCCAAATAAGATTTAATCATCTGTCATTAGGTTTCTCATTGTAATTCCTTTTTAGGTTGTGTTCTGTAGGTATTGATGAACACGGAATAACTATTAATATGTGATTGTTGCTAGTATCGCACCTTTCGTTGTTCTCCCATGTATGTACTAAAGTGCATGCGTGTGTATATACAAGTACCTATGTGTGTACTTAAATTCCCTCTACTCTTGTGAAGAGACTGGGCATACCGCCCTTTTTCTCTTCATGTGTCTAAGGGTTGCATGTAAATGTTGTTTACTTCGTGGCCATGAGCCTTCCTATTCAATAAAGGACGATCTACCAATTGTCTAAACTTAGCACACATGTTGTAATCGCTGTGCGGGACAGACCTGCAGCTTGTATTGCATTGTTTAATATGGTGTTCGGCAATGTGAATGGCCGTATGTATTCTCAATTTCGGAGTTATAAGCAGTGTGGTAATCATTAGTAGGTGAAAACGTTTGGTGAGTTTAAGCATATCTTCAACCTAGTGATACGAGGGAGGTCTGTACACCGTCGTTCCGATCCACCATTTTTTTTTTCAAATTTTTTTGAATCGAAACTGCGAGAGTCGGAACCGAGCTTCACATATGCGGCCAGTGAGTGACGTCTCGAGCAGCGCAGCGCAAAAACATACTGATGTCACAGAAAGTGCAGGTGCGTCGCCTTCTCGCCGTTTGATGCCACACTGGTGTTGTCCTTATATTTAAAAAAAATTGCTGGGGCTTAGCTTTTGTTAAGCCCGGTAGGTAGCGAAAGCAATAATATCATGGCTACGCTATGTAGTTCAGCTCGTACAGTAGCCAATTGTGGTTTTCAATATGTTGATCGTACAGGACAAGAATTGGAGTTTACTATTGCTTAGCTTTATTGTTTATACCTATGCAGACATTTCGGTGATCAATGAAGTAATGAGATTTAACCGTCTTTTTGAACGTTCATTTGAAGATGCCCATTCAGTTTCAAATGTACAGCTCGTTCTTGCGACGTCTCTTCTGCTCGCCGTTTCCTCCGGGTCTCGCTGTACTTTACTTGTCGAGCGTCGCGACCAACACTCTCCTTTTCAAGCCGTCGTTGCCGCTATTCGGCTTCCTGAACGCGTTGTTCCCGCCTAGTTTCATTCCTACGTTCTTGACTGCTGAGTCAACACGTCGACAGAGTCTTCACCGTTCAAAGCGTCCAATACATTCCATTCGAAGTCTTCACCGGTTGAGAATGATTCAAGAGAAGCGCGACGCGCTCGTCTAGCTGCATCTTGAGCACGCCGTATAGCGAGACGTTGTACCCGTTCATCTGTCTCTGTAGCCCGCTGTCGTTTCCTGGCTTCATCCAGACAACGTGACTTTTATTTCTGTTTATCAGGATGCATAGCGAGTTCCTCAGCTGTTGTTGTTGTGGCTGTAGGAAGAAGGAAAAGAAAATGCACGGGCCTGCTACTGGCTCTGTAGCTGAATCACCACCGCTGCCTCGTGCGGACAGAACCGGTAATAAAAAAACAAAAGAAAAGAGGGAGAGAAAGACGCGCGCCGCAACAACAGCCGTTGTCCACCACCGAAGCAGTGGCGGGTGCAATGACGGTCTACAACAGATAAAATTCAGCGGCAGGCTAGCCACCGCCGCAAGCGGTGGTGCCCTATTCTGTCCCAGCCCCTACCCTCCCTTCACCACCTCCCTCCTTCTCCCTCAGCTGTTGTTGTTGTTGCTGCTGTAGGTAGAAGGAAACGAAAATGCACGGGCCTGCTGCTGTCTCTGTAGCTGAGCCACCTCCGCTGCCTGATTGATTTATAGGAAGCGAAAGGCGCGGTAACTGTCCCATTATTAATTTAAACAGGGCGAACACGAAGACAAAGGACAAGGTAAAAGAAAGCCGCTGTACAAGCGCTGACTCACAACTATGCCTAGGCCCTTTACTCCAGGCCTTGGAGTAAAGGGCTTAGGAGTAAAGGGCTTAGGCATAGCTGTCAGCACCTGTACTGTGGCTTTCTTTTATCTTGTCCTTTGTCTTCGTGTCCGCGCTGTTTAAATTAATAATGAATAAGTACCAACTCGCCCAACAAAGTATCTTGGTAACTGTCTCACTTGTTTTCTGTGGACACCTCTACCGCGCCGTAAGGGAAGAGAGAAAGGTGGGGGTGAAAGTAGAAAGAGAGAAAGAGGAGCCGTAGTGGAGGGCTACGGAGTAATTTTGATCACCTGGGGATCTTTAACGCGTGCTGACATCGCACAGCACACGGACACCTCTTCGTTTCGCCTACATCGAAACGCAGCCGCCGAGGTGTGGTTCCAACCCGGGTAGTATCTGTAGCTAAGCCACTTCCGCTGCCTCGTGCGGACAGAAGAGAGGAAGTAGACACGAAAGAAAAAGAAGAGGGAGAAAAAGACGCGCGCTGCAACAGCCGTCGTCCACCTCCTAAGGGTAGCGGGTGTAATGACCGCCTAAAACAGATACAAATTTGGTGGCTAGCTAGCCCTAGCCGCAAGCGACGTTGACCTTCCGTCCCAGCCCCGCAGGGCCAGGAACAGCCACCCTTCAGTACCCCCTCCGCCCCGCGGCGTGGCGTTGAGATGGGCATTTTACCAGATATGACATACAAACGGGCGCTTGCATCATCAAGGGCCAATTATGTGTGAACGGCCAGCGGACTGTGTGCAATCAAAAGCTTAAGGCTGAAGAATCGCTTGATGGGGTAGGTTTCTTACAATGCTAATTGTTTTATGTTTCTGCAGCAATTGCCATGCCGAAACAACGTGCAGCCGTCAGGGACACGACCGCGCACGTCGCACGTATTTAAGTAAAGAAAATCTAGGCAAAACAAATTGTGGTCCATATTGATGGTTCGTTTTGTTCGCAGAGCTGGAAGTTCATACGATTGATGTTCACGCCTCTCATTACCCCCAAATAAAACCAATTCGCACCCGATCCTCTGAATTAAGCGGACGTGCCTTTCATGGGCTCCGCCAATATCGGTTACTGTGGGCAATTCATCGACTCGGCGTTTTTGAATTTTGTGTCGAATCGACAGAACGCATCAAGAGGACCAAAGGTATACCAGTTTTTCCGAGGTGGGATTTTGTTTTCGATTTTTTCGGACTTTTGTTCGATGGACTGCGTGCTGAAGCTAGGCCTAACGTGGCCTAGCGTCTCGCGGCACCCTGGGATTGCGGCGGCCCGGTCGGTTGGTTGGTTGGGGTCTTTGGGTTATTCTCGGGGGGGGGGGGGGGGGGGGGGGGGGGGATACCGGACACGGGTTATGCCGGCCTTAATTCGCGGTGGCACTCTTGGTGTCCGGGGGGGAAGGGAAGATGGGATGTTGGGAGGGGAGGGGCCCCCCGTCGGGGACCCACCCCTAGCCTCGTGAAGCTGACTAAAGCTAAAAAGAATGGAAATTGTCGAAGGAACGTCGGTAGATCCGGAGGAATTTCAAGTGCCTGGCCAATGGTATACCACCAAGAAGAGATATGTGTCGCTCGAGAAGACCGTGCAACAAGTTGAGAAGCAGCGAGCTGCTGAGAAGCATGCTGGAGTGAGTGAGTGAGTGAAAACTTTATTGGATATTTCAAGGGTTTCGCGGTATTGAAGTCTCCGTCGTCTTCTCTGGCGCTGGCGACTTGAGGCTTCTCGTCAGCAAGGGTGGGCCCCTATTCCAAGGCTCCACTGAGTCGTGCTGCATCAGTCGCTTGCTGCACTAAGGCCCTTTGGGTCGCGAGCTCGCCGCTGGTGAGGCGACTCTCCCATTGCTCCGCATTCGGGTCTTCGTGTTGGTGGAATGCTTTGTTGCGTTCGCATTGCCACGTGATATGATAAAGTGTAGGTGTGGCATCGCACCAAGGGCAGGTGGCTCTGTATTGTGTCGGGAACATTTTATTAAGTATGTGTTGGTTAGGAAAGGAGTTGGTCTGTAATCTGCGCCAGCCGGTCGCTTCCTCCTTTGTTAGGGCTTTGTGTGGTGGTGGATAGAAAAATGGCTGCGAAATCGGTGGAAAAGCAGCATGCTCGATAACCCGATGGCGCCGAGATCATCATTTTGAGGCCAAGTGGCGGCCTCGTGCGTCTGCTCAAGTTTGGCAACGCAATCTTGGCTGACGAAATAATCGTGGCAGCTGGTATCCACCTCGGCGAGGCCGGGGAGGACGTCATCTCGACGAATATTAAGCAGCACTCCATCCTCGTGGCAAATACAAGCGCCGAAAGGAAGAGACACTACGCGAGCCTAACCCGAATTGACTGCCTACGTGGCGACGCCGGAAGATTGCGGTAAGGGCGTGGTACATGACGTGCCACTTACTTATACCGACGAGATCATCATGGAGAGGCTGAGAATCCACGGCAACCCGCCAGTTTTGGGTGTGCGGCGACTCTGCAAAAATTCCAGAACTGTACTAATTCTCTTTGAAGACAGAAAAATACCACTATGGGTTCGCTTGACTCCGATTACGCAGCGGTGTCAACTTTACCGCAAAAAATATGAAGCATGCAATGCCTGTGGAAGAGTCGGTCACAGGGAGGATGTCTGTCCGGACCCGAGCAACCTCAAGTGCAGAAGCTGAGGAATGGAGATGCCACCGCAAGGTCACCAGTGCGAGGCAAAGTGCCAGCTATGAAGCCAGGGCCACCTGCTTGGTGACCGAAAATGTAAGGAAATATACAGGACTTCGTACCTGGTGAAGAAGCAATGGGAGCGAAAAGTCAAGGATAAGCCAGCGCACGACGACAAATGAGGGCGACCGAAAGTCAAGCAAGAAGGAGGAGGAGACTTCCGCGTTAGAGAAGACTCTTTCCCAAGGTTGGAATCTACCGCCAACGAGATGCCACCGCAGCAGCGAGAGCGTTCCAGTTCTCGCTCCATAGGACGCTCCAGGTCTGGGTCCAGGAGACGCTCGAGTTCGAGGGACGCGGCCAACCCATGGACCAAGCGGAACGCCAGAGGAGACCGGAAAATGTAAGCTTCAACAGCGAGGCCTCCCAGGCTAAACCTAGGAGATAAGAAAGACGAGGAAGTCGACATTCTTAAAAAAGAAATTGAGGAGCTTAAGGGGGTGATTAAAAAGCTAACGCAAAATCAAAATTCGAAACAGCATACGGAAAAGCAAGGGCCTCCCACTCCCGCGAAGCAGCTGCCACCTGCTCAGCCAGCCGCCCCGCCACAAGCGGCGCCACCGGCCAAAGGGGATGAGCAAATGGCGACTGAGACGTCTCGCCCGCCCCCGGTGAAGCGCAAAACTAATGAAACAGACCCGTTCCAAGCACTTGAAAGTAGGCTTGATGAAAAATTGAATTCATTCATGAGCCAAATGACTAAATTCATGACCCGAATTCAGAGCCAGGTACAGGCACTTGCAGGGGAAGTGCAAAGAGTTCGAATCGAGCTCAAAGCCGTCAACACGTGGCAGCAGAATGTCGAGCAAACCCTAACCCAGCTGCCAAATGGCCATTCGCGTAAATGAAAACCAAATTTGGCAGTGGAACTGTAGCGGCTTCCAGCGTAAGAGGGCAGTACTGCAGAAATACCTTCCACTCATTACTGAGACCCCCCTCGCAATCGCCCTTCAGGAAACAGGAAAGGGAGCCAAACTAATGGGATACCAGGTGTTCAACAGCGATAGAGGGGTGAAATCGACGGTGGCGACCTTTGTCAGGCTCAATGTAGCGGTGATAGAACACGATTTGAATACGAGAGATATCGAGAACGTAATTCTCGAGATATTAACGGGACGAAGGAAGGATCCCAGTCTATTCCTTCTTAACAGTTATAGCTCACCTGATCAAAGCAAAATTAGATTTAGGGCCCTTATGCGCAAAGCCATCAAGGCTGCCGGGAATAATCCCTTACTGATCGTTGGTGACTTTAACGCCAGACATAGAGAATGGGGCTATGCTATACAGGACACGAAAGGTAGGCAGCTATGAGAGGACACGCACAAACTAGGTCTCACCCTCCATACGGATCCCGATCATCCAACGAGGAGTGTATGCGCGGACCCATCCCCAGATCTGACATTTTCAAAAAGCTTACAGGGTTTAGACTGGCAAAATTCTGAGCAAAATTTTGGCATGGACCATTTCATTGTCGTTTCGGTCCTCAAAGAGGGCGTCAAGACGCACAGGGCGTGCCAACCGGCCGTTACGGAATGGGATCAATTTAGAGAAATCAGGGCAACCACGCAATCAGAACGGATTGAGAACATTGAGGAATGGACGGAGGCACTCAAACGCCAAGTTCGTGAGGCGACAAAGACGCTGGTAGGAGACGACGCTCCTGGTATAGCAGATAGCCGATTGCTCCACATGTGGGACGCTAAACAAAGCATCGAACGCAGGCTGAAGAAACAAAAGTGGAACAAGAATCTTACAAGACGAATCGCGAGGCATAACAAGGAAATTGAAAGCTACGCGATCAAATTGTGTGAACAAAACTGGCTCAGAAGACGCGTCGAAATGGAGGGAGGCATGAATCTCTCCAAAACGTGGGGCATGCTCCGGCATCTGCTGGACCCAACAAACTCAAAACCTCAATCGGGAATAAGATTGGCAAAAGTCAGACACGCCTTTGAAGGAGATGATGCGGCGTTTATAAATAAGTTAGTAAAAATGTATGTTGCAGACAACCAGCGTTCGCCACTCCCGAGCTACGGTGTCACGCCCAACGAGGCGCTTAACGCCCCCATCACGGAGGCAGAGGTAAGGGCGGAAATTGTAAGTCTAAAAACTAAATAAGCCCCGGGCCCCGATGGGATCATCAATAAAATGCTAAGGAATCTGGACGATGACCCTATTAGTCTTCTAACGGAATTCATTAGAAAAGGTTGGGAAACGAGCCGGTTGCCAGATCAGTGGAAAACGGCAAACATAATACTAATACCCAAACCGGGAAAACCCCCCAATTGGAAACTTTGAGACTGATTTCCCTAACCTCATGCGTAGGGATGTTGCTGGAGCAGGTAATACAGACGAGATTAACGTGCTCCATGGAGCAAAACAACCTGTGGCCGCACGAAATGATCGGTTTCCGACCACACTTGTGCACGCAGGACGTAATGATCCGACTAAAACATGATATCATACGGTCGAGAGACGCCAAAGTGATCCTGGGCCTAGACCTCACCAAGGCCTTCGACAATGTCAGGCACGAGGCTATCCTCGAAGGGCTCGAAGTGCTCGGAGTAGGGGAGAGAATATACAACTACATAAAAGACTTCTTATAGGGCAGAAAAGCCCGCATGATATTTCAAAATTTAGAATCTCCTACGGTAGAGTTAGGAAGCAAAGCACACGCAGGGCTCAGTGTTATCGCCTTTCCTATTCAACGTGGCAATAAGAGGCCTCCCGGGTAAACTTAACTAAATCAAGGGGCTAAATTGGAGCATGTATGCGGACGATATTAACCTCTGGATTAACCATGGGAGCGATGCGAGTACGGAGGAACGCCTGCAGGCAGCGACCAACATTATTGTCGATTACGCAGCTAAAAGGGGACTTTCGTGCTCCCCGCATAAATCTGAGTTGTTCGTTTAGAACCCAAAGTACCTCCGCTGCAAGAATAGAGGGGAGTTTCATATTCAGGTGGAGGGCAAACCGGTGCCAAAAGTAGATCAGATCAGGATTTTGGGGATGGTCATTCAATCCCACGGCCATAACGAAGAGGTCCTAAAAAGATTAGAAAGTTACGCGATGCAAACCCTCGGGCTCTTGAGGAGGGTCGCCAATAAAGGACGATGCCTCAAGGAGAGAAATTTACTAAAACTAACCCAGGCATACGTAATAAGCAGAATCAGTTAAGCCACGCCCTACCTGGACATCAAGGCCGGCGAAAAAGAGAAGTTAGACTGCCTGATTCGAAGGTGCGTTAAGAAGGCGCTAGGACTGCCCATGGGTACCTCGAGCGAACGACTGCTCGAAATTGGGGTGCATAACACGTAGGCAGAATTGGCGGAGGCAGTGCGAGTTTCCCAATTAGAGAGACTAAGCACGACCGAGACGGGCAGGGTAATCCTTGCAAAAGTAGGTCTGAACCCAGACAGAGGAGTTAAAAAAAAGTCACAATTAATAGTGATATCAGGAATGCCTAGGTAGTCCCCTCCTTTCCTAGAAATATGCATCCAGAATTTAATGTCGAAAGAAGGGCCAAATTAGCCGAAGCTCTAGAGCGACGGTTTAAGAACATGGGAGCAAAGGAAGTAGTCTATGTTGATGCGGCAAGTGGCAGAACGGGTGCGGCGGTAGCTTCGGTAGTCGATGGCCGAGGGGCACCAGTATCCGCGGCATCCATCAGAGGCTGCAACACAGAGACTGCAGAGGAAGTTGCGATAGCGCTAGCTTGCGTAGGAACAGAAGCCAAGTTCATAATTAGCGACCCCAAAACTGCCATTCAACATTTTGGGAAGGGGAGGATATCGCCGGAGGCGGCCAAAATCCTAACCCAATATAAAAATTCAGTTAATTTGGACACCCGCTCACGCTGCCGTCCCTGGTAACGAGGCGGCTCACGAGCTAGCCCGAGCTCCTACTTCTGGGTAGCCGTCGAGCCCTCCGAACACTGGGCATACGACGAGCGTCTGCAAAATTACGGGGAAATCATCGACCATTATAATTTGGGACATAGACTGGTACCCCCGCCAGATGTTAGATTAAATAATAGAGAAGCTGTCGCGTGGAGGCGGCTACAAACTAATAGGTTCATGAACCCGGTCTGGGCGTTTCACGCGCTACCAGACCTTAGGGACAATGATCTTTGCAAACACTGTGGCACGAGAGGGACCCTCGTCCACATAATTTGGGAGTGCCCGCAATATCCAGGGATAGGACAAAATATTACAAGTACAGAAGCCTGGGATAACCTGCTGCGAAGCGCGGATCCTGCGATCCAGCACTGCACCGTCTATCTGGCGGAAGAGGCCGCAACAAGCCAAGGGCTACCTGCCAGCCTCTAATCCGCGGGCGCACGACTCCTCGTTTCCGATGGAATTAAAAGTTGTACAATCAACCAACTGCAGCAGCCGCTCAAATGTTTGTAATAACCAACAAGCAGCCAGTATACAACCACTACGGCGCCCGAGGACCCGGTCGAGCCCATTTGTTTTTACGTCTTTTCTGGCCCTCCATAATGGTCGTTCTTTTCGCAGTTTCAGTTCGAAAAAAAAAAAACTGATTTTAATGCGTGAGCAATAAGTAGGTATTTCGGCAGTTTCATGTACCCGACACTGTAATCATGATTACGCTAGAACGATACGAATGATAAGAAAAACAATGGTACTAGTAGATAGACGACATCACCCTTGGGAAGTAATTTGGTGCATATGTGGTAAATAGGTGATTTATTAAAGCAAATAAATCTATCAGACGACGCAATAGCAGGGGAATGTAATGGCGACTTTCAAATAGGGTCACGTGGTACTCGACTTCTGGTGGCATTGCCGTGACTTCCGGTGGCGGGAATTTTGCAATGTTTGAACATGAACGAGCGAGCAAGGGCGGGATTTGCGCAAACACATGGTGGGAATGGTTAGATAAAGCGTTAAGAGAGGTAATTAATCAACTGCAGTCTGAAGAATTGCGAAAGCACTGCAGGGTCTGCAGTGTTTTGTTGTTGTTGTTGTTGTGGCTGTAGGAAGAAGGAAACGAAAATGCACGGGCGTGCTACTGCGTCATCATGTGATGTTTTTAATCCTTAATAGCCACAAAACCAGTCGTGAACACAGCCATGAGACAACAGCATGACAACGCTAACACTATTTAATTATTCTCAACGTAATAATTTCCTTCCTTTAGTGAGTGTATGTTACCTTTAGGTTGCGTTCAGACACACCTCTCGGTAACAATCGCCGCTTAACCCGCTGAGGGGCAACCAGTGACGAGAAAGAAGTTGCCGGACCCTACCGTTGAGGAGACGGAATTACGCCCTGCTACTGGCTCTGTAGCTTAGCCACTTCCGCTGCCTCGTGCGGAGAGAAGTGAAAATAGAGAAGAAAAGAAAAAGAAGAGGGCGTGAAAGACGCGCGCCGCGACAGCTGTTGTCCACCACCGAAGCAGTGGAGGGTGCAATGACGACCTAAAACAGATAAAATTCGGTGGCTGGCTAGCCCCCGCCGCAAGCGGCGTTGACCTACAGTCACAGCCCCGTAGGGCCAGGAACTGCCACCCCTCACCACCTCCACCCCTGCAGTGGAGAAACGCGAAAGGCTGAACGTTCCTGCTGCACGCGGTACATCGCGCGCCCCTTGCCGAAAAGAAGCAGCGTTTCATTGAACGCATCAAAGTTCACCGGCGTTCTTCAACTGGTTTACAGGAAATGGAAGGCGCAGTATCTGTCCCTCACGGAATCCCGCAAACACGTCTCGCGGACAAAGCAGCAGCTCTCAGGCTTATGCATTTCCCCATTGAAGACTCGACAGTGTTCTTGAAAATGTTTGTTAAATTGCTGTTTTGCCTTCCGATATAGTGTGCAGGCGTCAAAATTTGGAGAACGCTTAAGCTTCGCCTCCAAGAGTGGAACGCGATAGCGTTATTGCACCTCGTCGAGAAAACCTATAAACGCAAGGGTATTGGGGCATCCTCGCACCTGTACCCGCGCGGCCCGAAGGGGAGAAGCGGGTGAGCGAAGATAGTGATATAAAGAAAGGAAAGACGCTTGATTCTACAACCCGTGAGGGTGCACGGCGAAACGTCAGGGGCAAGTGGCGCGCCACGTGTCGGGGCAGCGCCGCGCATTGCGGGGAGGGGTTCTTCTGTGTTTGCCGCAAGATGGCTCTGCATGTGCGCAGAGCGCAGAAGTGTAGCGGAAACGTACTTCGCTAATCGTGTAACTGCGACTTCTGTAAGTAGCATGCTCATAATTACCGATATACACCGCAGTATAACGTTCTACGGCCTTTTTTAAGGCAACACCGCATTCACTAGAAGCGCTTTTGTACCGCTTTCAAGCATCGAACTCGTGGCTGAGTGGTAGCGTCTCCGTCTCACACTCCGGAGACCCTGGTTCGATTCCCACCGAGCCGATCTTGGAAGTTGCTTTTTATTTATAAAGTGCATGCCGGGATTTATCGCTCACGGCCAACGCCGCCGACGCCGACGGCACCGGCTTTTCTGCGACACGAGCTCCTTAACGCTACCGCGTTAAAACAGCGATGTACCGTTGCCACGAGTGGCTGCGAATGCGCTACGAGCGAAACTGGAGAAGAAATCCGCGCCGGACGTAGCTGCGGATTCTACTTCGCTGCGGAAGCGGGTCCAGTTGACAATGGAGCAAGTGCGCGAGGCGCGAGCTTCCTTGGCAGTGGGCGCAATGAGGATGGAGAAGTGATCAGAACTCCAGAATGATGGTGCTCGATGCCGCTGGCCGCGAACGCAAAGTCTATGCAAGAGCCGGATGTGCCGCGTCGCCGGAAAGTGGGCTCGCCGATGTTCAGCGGTGTGTGTCCCAGCTGTGTTGCCATGACGTGTAAGTCGTCTCCTCGAGCGGTGTTTCGGGCACTGCCCAACGCAAAATGATGGGCGTTGAAATCTCCGAGGTTGATTTGTTGGGAGGCACAACACGAAGAGACTGCACTGAACCACTGGGCATTCCACTGCTCAGCTAAATGCACGTAAACACTAGCCACTGGCGTGTCCACACCACAGATGCGAAATATAACCACAACACACTCATGCACATCACTCGTCGCCGCCGTCGAGTCAACGAGGACATGTTGGACCTCGCGCCGCACATACCGCACACCGAGATTTACCTGGCTTGTGCTGGGGATCACTGCACGGCACTGCAGCACTGGTCACCTCCTCACAGGTTGTGCGGGAGTGGTATCCGACGTAGCCGGGTAGCCGCATTAGAGGCTCCCCCTCTTGTGCACGAACGTACGTCTCCTGCAGCGCTAAAACCTCAGGAGACTCGTTAGACACTCGTGAGCGCAGCTCTGAATAGCGCGCGGCAAGATAACGTACGTTCCACTGCAGCATGGAAAGAATTCGGGGAGGTGTCCGGCGACTAGCCATGATGTTGGTCATCCTGTAAGGAGGCGCCTGCTGCTTCTAAGCAGACGCGCCTGTCGGGAGAGTCCTCCGGGATACACCAGGCGAGGACGCGAATTGCAGCCATCAGCACCTCGATCTTTTTGTCTCACTCATCCGGGGAGGTGGTGCGGGTGTTGCCCGCACCGAGAATTGGTTGTGCGGTGCGAGCTATGGTCTGGGAGCTCCCTGGCCCTGGTCCTGTCGAGGCTGCTGGGGCGGGCGCTGGTGCGCGCCGCGGGAGGCCATTTGCGCACAGCTGGGAGCACGCTGGTGCTGCTGGCCACCCGAAGGAATGGTTCCCTCACAGACAACCGCGCCAACGGCCCGCTGGGAGAGGGGCACGTTCCTCGCGGGACAGACTGGATTCGTGGCAGCATGGCGGCATCCACAGTTTGAGCACCGCGGCTTGGCTCTGGCGCATTCCGCACTTGGATGTGGCCCGCCGCAACGCGCACAACGCTCCATGGCGCGACAGGCTTCGGTTGCATGGGCCAGGCTAGAACACCGAGCACACTGCAGCGGGCGAGGATGACACGGTCGGACCTGCAAGACCCGGCTGTGGATGGATATATGTGGCGGCGGGGGAGCAGCGGCGAACCTTAGCCTCAGGGTGCTGCCTTCCCATGAGGCCGCTTTCACTGTCACAGCGGAGTCCACCGCTGTAAGGAGCTGTTCGGCTGTGCGGCCGGTGTCGACACCAAATACCAGATCGCTGTACCTGTTGAGCGGGGCTGGTTCCTTGGTCCGCACGGGCAGGCCAAGGATGACCGTTGTGGCCAAGAGGGCATTGAATTTCCCTCGTCGGCCACGTCCACGGCCACTACGTTGCGACGCGTGTTCATGCGCTCTGCTAGCGCGCCAGGACGTGGATGAAGCTCCTCCGCCAGGTCCCAGCCTTGTTCTCTGGTGAACCCAGTACCCCGGACTGCAGGGCGGAAAAGCATCGTCTTGTGTGGCAGAGCGGGGGGGGGGGGGGCACCACAGCAGACGCAACCCTACGAAGGGCCGCCTGACGGCGCCGCTGGACCTTGGTTATCTTGGTTGTCCAAGGCACCAGGTTGGTGGGGTCTACTGCTGGCTGGACAGACGCGCTCGGCAGCTGCCGTTTTGTGCTGGTCTCCGCCGTGGAGCAGGGGCTGGAGGCTGCCGGTCGCACCTGCCATCGCTACAGCAGGCAGGATACTGGACATGCCCATGACTGGAGCTGCTTCCACCGGGACAGCAATTCCCTCCGGTGGGCTAAATCGGGAGAAGGGGCCAGAATCAGGGGCCGGTGGGCCTCCTTCTTGCTACCTGCTGCCTCTAGACTGTCAGTGTCGCTTCGTCTGGGTTGGGTGAACACGCCTCTTGCACGACACGGAAGTTTCGATTGCGGAACCTGCGTCTTCGTCTTGGGACGCCATGTTGTGCACTGAAGTGGGAACTACAGTGTCTGGTAGTGCCTTTCCTGTTTCTAATGCGCCGCGCGAGGCTTGATCGGGGGCGCATACACTGAGCCCGTTTCGCCTGACGATAGCAGACGGGATGTTGGGCGAGCGCAAAGAGCGGAGTGCGTTCTTGGCGGCCTCCGCTGACTGGGTCGCCCGCATCTTCCGTTGTGCAGCGACAAGGAACTGCTGAAGCAGGCCTGAACATTCTTCGATCGCCGGGCGGCACGCGCTCAGGGCTCTCCTGGCTGTTGTGATCTCAGCCTTGCTTTTTCGAGCCCTGCCGGGAGACGCCCGGGGAGGCTCCATTGGCGATGCTACAGGCTGGCTTTGAGCGAACGCTTCTCAGCTTTCCGCGAACGCCACGTCGCGCATCCGCGGTCGCTACCTTGCGTCTCCACTGCTGTTAGGGGTAGCACTTGTCCCGCTTTACGAAGTGTCCAACAGGTTCAACGCCAAAAATGGTCACTCACACGCTCGCTGGAGGTTCCTGGCGATGCCGTGTGCTGAAGGGAGCCCGCTGATCATGAATATCTGATGACGCACTTCTCCAATCCACCAAAACAGAAGATTTCAACGGAGCTCATGCATCATACCACCGCTCATGACGAACGCGCGGTTCCGTCTCCCCATCACGTTATTGAACGTCGAGAACCCGGAGAATCTCGGAAACGGGTTGCACAGTATACTCATAGCCACACTTTGTCCTCTGGCTCCTTGAAGGTTTATTGTTGTTGTTACCACTGTAGGAAGAAGGAAAAGAAAATGCCCGTGCCTGCTACTGGCTCTGTAGCTGAGCCACCTCCGCTGCCTCGTGCGGACAGAAGAGAAATAGAGAACAAAAAAGGAGAGGAAGAGAAAGATGCGCGTCGCAACAGCCGTAAACCACCACTAAAATGGTGGCGGGTGCAATGACGGCCTACAACAGATAAAAATACGAATCCACTCTGACACCCGCCGGGGTTGTGCAGTGGCAAGACGCCCGTCTACTGTGCCGAAGTACCCGGGTTCGAACCCAACCTCGGCGGCTTCGTTTCGATGTAGGCAAAACGGAGTGGCGTGCGTGGGCTGTGCGATGTCAGTGCACGTCAAAGAACCCCAGGTGGTCGAAATTTCCGGAGTCCTCCACTACGGCGTCTCTCATAGCCTTAGTCGCTTTGGGACGTTAAACCGAAGAAACCAAACCACGTGACAGCTTCTTTATTATTTAGGCTAACATCGTGCGGTGGTACCAGTCTGCGTCCCAATTTGTAATGATCGATAATTTCCAATCAATTTTGCAGACGCTCGTTGTATGCCCAGAGAGCGGGGGGCTCAACGGCTACCCGGAAGTAGAGAGCTCGGGCTAGCTCGTAAACCGGCTCTTTACCAGGGACGGCAGCGTGAGCGGGTGCCCAAATTAACTGAAATTTTCTATTACACGATCTTTGGGTGAGGATTTTGGCTTCCCCTGGCGATATCCTCCCTTTACCAAAATTTTAGATGGCAGTTTTGCTGTCGGTAGTTATGAACTGGGCCTCCGTTCCTACGCAAGCTAGTGCTGTCGCAACTTCTTCCGCAGTCTCTGTGGTGCGGTCTCTGGTGGCTGCAGCGGATACCGCCGCCCCTCGGCCATCGACTACCGAGTCTATCGCCGCACCTGTTCTGCCATTTGCCGCTTCAACACAGACTACTTTCTTCGCTCCCATGTTCTTGAACCATCGCTCTAGAGCTTCGGCTCGTTTGGCCCTTCGTTCGACAATAAATTCTGGATGCATGTTTCTAGGGAACAGGGTGGGACTGCCAAGGCGTTCCTGCTTTCCCTACTAATTGTTACGTTTTTTTTTTCAACTCCTCTGTCTGGGTTGAGGCCTACTTTTGCAAGGATCACCCTTCCAGTCTCGGTCGTGCTTAGTCTCTGTAACTGGGAGACTGGCACTGCCTCCGCCAATTCTGCACGCGTGTTATGCAACCCGAGTTCCAGCAGTCGTTCGCTCGAGGTACCCATGGGCAGCCAATCTACTTCCCACATCAGTTGACCTTTGGCATTTTATCTTTACGTTGACCACGACCTTTGGCGGGAACATAGCTGCCCAAAGGGGTTGTGGCTTAAGTTCCGAATTGCCTCGAAAGTGTTTGAAGGTAATCGGAAGCACACGGTGATATTGGCTTTACCTCGCGTAAAGCAGCTATCGCTTCAAATTGCAGATACTACTAAATTGGCAAACTTATGAGCTGCTAAGGTCTACCTTAAACCGCGCATAACGTACTTATCCACATTGAAGCGGGAAATAACTTTGTAGTGGTTAAAACAATCCTACACCTCGAAGATGATCCTTAAGTAGAGTGCCGAGTAGTCAAGGCTGGGTGCTTCTTGGTAGAGATTAACTTAGGTGGAAGGTGGGATATATTGTTCCAGTGCTGAAGCATGGTAAAAAGATAACGATACTGGGCTCATATCGACCTGTGTCACTGATATCCTGTGCGGCTAAGATGATGAAGAACTTAGCAAATAAGCCTATACCACAGTGGCTCGAGAATAGCAAATGACGGCCAAAATGTGTGACCACAAAAGCCACAGTGAAACATAGAAATCACATAAACATAGCTGTGGTTTCGCTTATGGTTAAACCTGTAGTTACGGGAAAGCAATCTGTATGCTACGCTTAGGTACGGCTTCAAAGTAAGGACATGACTTTCGCGCATAGTAGTTTACTCTATGATTTGATCTTTATGCCATAAAAGAACCACTTCACCTATGAGCACCCCGTGCCTCCCGTCGTTGATAATTATCATTCGGGTGTAGAGGACTTCTGGTGTTATGACATCGTCTCCGTCGAACTCCGGGGCGCGCAACCGTCACAACGTTCGAATGAACCTTCCTTCCAAGCAACTTGTTGTTGTTCGCCTCTAACAACTATCTAGTTATCTGTCTTCCTCTTCTTCTTTTCTTCTTCCTTTTCTTGTTTTTCTTCTCCTTTTCCTTCTTCTTCCTTTCCTTCTTTTTCTCCTTCTTTTGTTCTTCTTTGTCTTCTTATCCTTTTTCTTTCGGTTCTAGTTCTTATTTCTCTTATTTTTCTTCTTTTTCGTCCACCACGATGTCACGGTAACATGGTGCCACGCTGACGACTTGAAAACCTACCGCAGTGTAGCTTTCGCTACAAAAATTTATCTGTGAGTTAGCTTGTGGTAAAGCCTAGAGTTACGGGAGAGCTATCTGCATGGCTTAGCTTAGGTTTAGCTTGAAAGTAAAGACATGGCTTTTGCACATAGTAGTAAGCTTTATTTATACCATTTTTTTTTTGGGGGGGGGGCACTTTTAAACGCTAAAGTGCGATCAGGCGAAAGTCTCTATCGCGCGGTATCTGAAGCCCTCCACTGCGGCACCTCTTTCTCTCTGTTTTCACTCCCTCCTTCGAGATGACGCGATAGCGTAAGGTAGCAGCCAACATATATAACCCCGCTTTAACCGGGCCGCATGAGCGTGTATGCGTTCCGTAGGGATAGCGTGAATGCAAGGGTGTTGGCAGGCTGATTGTGATATCACCCTCCCATATGAAATGAGGGCCCGAGTTGGCAGCCCCTGCCAAACGTTATGTCAGGAATCCCTACGTCCAGTTCGGCCATGTCGGCTGCCAGCTACCGCCTCCCAAGACTTCCTCTTCTCCTTCATCTTCATCTCCTTCTTTTTTCCCTCTTCGGACAGGCACGAACAGGCACAGGATAGGCACGGCGAAATGGTGAGAGTGTGGTCACTGTAGCTCTCGCTACATAACATTAGAAAGCCTAAAAAGCCGCTGTGAACATAACAGAGCTTTCAAATTTCCACACTAGCCATTTTCGTTGACATCGCAAATACTTATGATAGCGTCCTTCAAAGCACATTGAGAATAGTTTGCAAGGAGGTGTTGTTTCGGTGACAGCCTTTAGCCATCAAAGCAATTGGTGCACAGGGCCATCTGTTAAGATTCAGTAGCTCAGTACTCAGTGAGCTTTATTTCAAGTGCGGGTGGGGAGTACCAGAAACACCGAAAAGGCTGTATCGTAAGGGGTGCCTAAAGAGAGTGTTTTATCCCTTGCTCTTTCTAACGTCGCAATGTCTGGGCTTCCCGATTGGCTGCAAACAAATAGCAGTCAAATGCGCATGATTATTACGAACACGGAATTTGTATTTTGTTTATCGGCGACCAACACAAGCGATTAGCCTTGATAGAAGGTCGGGCGGTACATTTAGCACAAAATTGCAGTCAAGGCGCGGGACTGTTTCTTTCAGTGGCAAAAACTGACAGCGTTCTATCCCGGGTATAACAAAAACGTCTTGTGCGGTTGACGTTTGGGCCCTCTTGCATTCTCCTATTCAGTCATATGCTCTTTTTGCGTATCATTATTGAGTGTCATTCAAAATGGCGAAGAGCTGTGGACTCAATATTCTTGTCTATATCAGCGACTCTCAAATTCATTTGTAGAATCACATGTGAGCAATGGGGAGACACCTCTTGAAAGTCAGACTTGACGAAAAGCTGGTGATTAGTCGCAGTATGTATCAATTACCTGTAATTTCATCATCAGTATCATAGCCCGAACATCTCCAAACTGTTACACGGAAAGGGCTTAAGAAGAGACTAGATTTCCTTTCAGGGCAGCAATGAATGCTGCATTTTATGAGGCACTCTCTAAAACTCATGAATTTCTCGTTTCACAGAGATCAGTAATACAACTTGGCCACCTTGCAGAGACGGTAGCTGGGCCAATCCATTTCCAGCGGTTATATAAGAGATCTACGTCTGGCGCTTACTTGACCCCTAATACTCTTAGTTCCCCAGAACGTAATGTACTAGGGAAAACAAAACCGGTTTATATCACCCTGCTCATTTACGGGTTTGATCGTATGGTAACTATACCTCATGATGGAGCTAATCATAGTTCTTCTGCATTTGGAAATGAAGCATGGCTGTCAGCCTAAAATTTTCTCTAATAATTGTGTGGATAAGGTCAGAGAAGCTAGCAGAGCGGTTTTTCACATTCCTGCTTTGTACGCTATACCAAAGTCATGTTCCGTACAATGGCTGAAAGCGTTACCGCTGAGACGGTTTTCAGAAGCTACGGTCATGTCCACCTTAACCTGTTATGATGCTGGCGGATTCTACATGCACCTTACATTGCTTTCCGCCCAAGTACCCTATTGATGAATTGTCCTTTAGCTGTCTGAGCTTCATACATAATCTGCACAGCAGAGGTTTCAGTGTTTCCAATAGGTGCCCTCACAGGTAAGCGCCATGGGTAACGAGGTGGCGGGCAGCCTTGCCCATAAAGCGCTACTTCGACATCCACTAAGTTGCTTAAGATAACAAACTGCTGTTTTGAGATACAGTTCTCACGCATTTCAATTCGTTTTGGAGTTCAAACTAAGTCCATGCGTAACAAAATGACTAAAACGACCTGAAGCCATTTTATTACGTCGCATTTGCATGGGCTCTACTTTTGTACCTGCGTAGATGTATAAAACAGAACCAGCATCGCCCATATCGAGCATTGCATTATGTGCTTATCGGGTCACGGCATGGAAAGAAGTGTCTTGTACGCTTCTCTAATACAGCAAGGGAGAGTCATCACTGCCGGCGACACTTAACTGCTCCGTTTTCAACTCTGAACCTTGGCACACGTTCTCGCACGTGCCCAGACCACTGGCAACTACAATACCGGGGAGGAGTTTCTGTGAACGCAATGATGTGATACATTTTGAATTTAATAACTTCGTTTCGATCTGCTCGGCATTGCTGGCCGACGTCAGTTCCTTTCTTGTTTTGCATGGGGTTACTGCCCATTACTTTCCTTATACTCTTTTCGATGCACCAGTCACCGCATAGAGTGCCCAAATTCTTCGATTTTTCAGTTACAACTTGCGACGCTAACTTCACAAGTGTTCAGTGTTGCCGAGGTAGCAGTTTTCTCGCTAAGTTTAGAGTTTCTACACCATATAGCGAGCAAAAATGTCGCATTGTGGGTTGCTGTATTTGTACTTGTTTTTAGGAACTCTTGGGGTTTTTTTTTCTGTTGGTTTTATGCGGTCCTACGCAGTTCATATGCAACAGAAGTTTCTTAAAGTTATTTTTCCTTAAAAAGAAAATTTGTTGTCACTACATGACGCCAATGAGGTGTCGAAGTACCGAATACTGGAGCAAGCCAAATAAGACGAACTGATTTGCGCGACACTTCGTAATGCGATCATAAAGGATATTGTTGCAGATCATGCGATCCGGTGGTCTGAGACCTGTTAGATATCAGCATGAGTATAGGAAAGAGTGGCTGTTAACTTTGACAATCGAGATTGAGTACTGGAAGTTCAAAATGCAAATGAGCGCTCGGTGTAGTGTTAAGGAATTGTTGGTGCCCCTGTGGAATTCACGAGTACCACGAGAAATAATCGCTTAACTGAAAATTATCAAATGTAAACAGGGAAGCTAATGTGAACAGTTTTGCACATCTTTCAATCAAAAGTTTGAAGGGGAACTGATTCCCTGATCTAAAAATGAGGCGCAATTCGTTAAAACGCAGCATACATATATTACAATGCATAGATCACGTACAGGCGAAAGGTCAATTTGTGCACTCGGCTTGAAGTGCTCGTCCACTGTCTCCAAAGGCGTACCAGCTCATCAGCGTGTCGATCCGTGTTGTATCCGAACAATTTGCAGAAGAAACGACGTGTAGGCAGGGCCGTCCAGAGCTAAGCGCTGCCCTTCAGTGACGCATAGAAAACTTAAAGGTCCACTGAAAGGGGTCACAAAGAAGGGTAAACAACGCCATAACACTGATAGTTATTGAACCACCCATCATTCTCCCGCAAAAATTTTCGATCTAGCTTCTGCAACACCAGAGATATCGGCAATTAAAAATGACCCTTCCAATTTTCCCTCTCAACTCGTACGCCAAAGGGAGCCATAAAAAAACAAAGAATACAAGCAAGTTCAAAGCTCCGCCCAGACATACGTCACTTCGACGAACTTCCGGTTGCCGCGCGCTCGCTCGCTGGCGTACTCGCGCCAACCCGTCCTCGCTCGCACACGCCTGAGGAGTTCGCCAGTTCGCGCAGCGACGGTTAGTGTAACCGCGAACCCGTGGTTATCCTATGTTACACGGCGGACCAAACCATGGTTGCACCACTAACCGCGGTTACCGCAAACCGAGCTTGACGACCTCGGTTTGCGTCGTTAACCGAGGTTATGACGGCGTCTGTTGACGTGAGCTACTCGTCGGCGCCCGAGTGCGCGAAACGTACGAGCGGGTCTGCTTCACAAAGTTATTCATTTGCCCACTGTATCACGTTTAAAGATCGATGTATAGATTATGGTGCCGCCGGACGTCTTCGATTACGGCCGACAGCGCAGCGACTGCGTACTGAAGCCTTGTCGTGCCTACAGTATCGTTTGAACGGCTTGTTGCTGAGCAGAACGCCAAAATATATACGCGGCCTTAGCTATGAAAGTACACGAGTTTGCAACGCTTGCAGCACGGGATGCCGCGAGCAGGCTGAGGTACGTTACACAATTACCGCGGGGGTGGAACGTGCGAGCGCGGCGAACGCCGGCGCCGTGCGTGACCGTCCCTAGTCGTCGCTAGGCCTTTTGTTTCGCTTCGCAGCCGCGGCGGTCGACGCTTTGGAACATGATCAACGCTGTCGTAAATCGTCTACTTATTAAACTGCCTTATAGTGATTCCTATCCTGCCATAGTAAAATAATTATAGGATTAACTCTGCCGACGCATTAATCGCAGAGCTAGTACGAGCAGATCGGATCAGCCGAAATGCACCAGCGGCAGCTGGCTTGAGCAGAAACTAGCTTGTATCACGGCTATTGCTCTTACCAGCAATTTGCTGCTGGTCAGCGATCCTCACGAGGGCTTCATATTTGATATTCGGCTCAATATTCCAGACGCCAACAAATTTTAGCACGCTTTATTTCGGGCATCGGTGCTAACGATCCGCCGTGTCGTTCGCGAACGGTATGCGGGAGGAGGGGCCACAGCGGTGGTGTTTACGGCGGTCAAGGAGGTGCTGCCATCGTGCGGTGCTTGACCGTGCTGTTGATGCCTCGTCGGACGACACTCCGATACTCCTGACACCACGTTATATAAATAAGATATTTGTAAATGCAGCTTCGTTCTGCCGATCCCTGCGTCGCTTCGGTTGTTGCACTTAATGGGCAATGGCCACCTAACCGATAAGGGCGGCGAGCTGTAACAGCCCGCACAGAGTTCGAGCAGCGCACGAGCAGACGACTTTCGCAGCTACCGGAAGTGTGTTCATGACGTCATCGTTGCAGTGACCGCAGCGAATGGCAGCTTCTAGCAAGCCTTGCCAGTCAACCTACCCGTGACGTCACGGGATTAGGAAATAGTTCCATGCGACACCGCCAAACGACATTCCCTCTGCCCGCGAATTTCAAAAAACGCTGTTTTTAAAAATTAATAATAAATCGCTGGCTTTGTTCTAAGGAGTTATACTTCGCGTTAATGCTCAAAAGGATGTGTTCTACACACTGAACACGTTTATCAGTGGTTTCTTGGGGGCCGTTTCCGTGGACCTTTAAAAAGCGCGGGCCGACGCATGACAAGACATATTTCGAACGTCACGGGCACAAAACTAACCACTGCTGTAGCTTTCGATGCACTGACATGATGAAATTACGAACACGTGAAGTAAGATCACGACAAAGCGACCGGAGGCCAAATTCTGGGAGCTGAGGTAACTCTGGTAAATCGGCTGGTGGAGCTCCCGAAACACACGTACCGTTCAAATGACGGCGGCGACGCGCGATGAAACGGTTGTGGTGTGAAGGCGGCCCGGCTGTCGAAAATGCAAAAGGGATAGAAGATAGGGAAAAGAGATTGATACATTGAGATAAATGAAGCGGAGGCATTTCCTTTCGTCGACACCTTGGCCAGCAAAGTTGAGAAGGATCATGGAATTAGCCGGGATGGAAGTGGGCCCCGCTCTCCTCCCCATGTGTAGGAGTCGGGGCAGCTGGGAGTTACCTTTCATGTCAGCAATTTGAGAGCTCTGCAGTAATATGTTTGGCTGCTCTTCTTTTTCGCCCTTCAGGTGAAGACCTTACGCGGTGAATCTGATGCGAACCGCAGGCGCAGTGGACTAATGAACTAGGGAAAGGTGTCATTGTGTTTTGCCCGTTCAATCAATCTCTCTCTCTCCTGGCGAAACAATAATCAGAATCCTAAACATAATTTGCGTATGACGCATCAACGATTTTAAGCCATTGTTTCTCATCGTCGGCCATTTTATCCGCTACTCGTAATAGCCCTGGGCGTTGGATTGTCCGCACTGAGCGATGAGGAGGCGGTTAGATGGTGTTTTCCCCGTCGTCCTGCAGCAACACGATTCGCGAAGCCATGGTCGTTGCCTCCGCTGGCTTCCTACGGTAGCCTCGGTCATTTCCGGCGCCTGAGCCACTCACAGTTCCCATAGGAATATACCGTGCTGAGGACGCCGCAGTCGTCCAAATACATAGGCTTCTGCACCGGACTTCCTGCCATCAATTTTAAGGGCCTTTGGCTCCTAATGTTGCTTTCCTTCATAATATTTATACGCTTCTATCTGTTTATTTTTTCTCTTTTGAAGAGCCTTCCTGACATGACCTTTCTTTGTGGTTCTTTGGCATCACCTTGTGGTATCGGTAGCGCTCTCACTCTCCCTCTTTCTAAAGTTTTGGCAACGTTTTCCTGGAATTGGATTGTGCTTTGGTTCTCGATTTCTTTTATTAGTTCTTTTTGTCAGAGAACTAAAAAAAATAACATAGCGCCTGTCACACCAGTTGTGCTCGGACACATATCCTTGAAAAATAGCACTCCCTCTCTTCACCCTCCGCCCAGCACCTTCCACGATAAACCGTCTTCTGCAGCCCAGCATTACTGGCTAATCATTTTTCCGGCCCCACATCACCTCCATATACCAGCTTCAGCCTCCTCTCTGGGCCGTTCTCCTCCGAGCGAAGAACCGCAAAAGATAAAAGCTTTGACCCGACAAAGACAAGTCTACCGGCCAAAACTGGCTAGCCTGCTTAGACTTCCTCTAAACAACTGTCTATTTTTGCGTGGAGCTCCACGAAGCCGCCATTTTCATACCCTGACGAAATGGAACCTTCCTAGCTTTTCACTTCAAGCAATAGTAAATCAGGATAGAGAGATAGACTTCTTAGGCCGTTAATTTTACTTTACCTCCATGCTGAGAAAGTCCTAAGAGTTGCCCTTTGTTTCTTTGATTGCGTCATATATTTTACTTAAGATCAGACAATTACTGAGTACTGAAGATTTTTAACTAGGCCTAGCGCTCGTCCATGGCATGCACACAACCGTCATGGCCTAAACATTTATCAAACTTAAGGAAAGAAATTTTCAAGCTTTTTTTTTCACATATTGCCCAACTGAACTGCAAGAATTAATATTTCTGTATATTCTTACTGGGGAGCCTTTTAGTTTTTCGTCTCCAAAAGTAAGCCCACCAGTCTCGTATGAGAGGCACTTAATTATACGTTGTGAGCGTAGGAAAACCTTCAGAAATAAAATTCTTCATCGCACGAAGTCCTCGATATTTTCTAGCAGTATCCTCATAAAATAACACACAATTGCACAGTTGCTTTACAAGTACTTACAGATACTTCCAGGATGTTCCATGGCATTGTAAATTACTCGCTATCACACAATTAGACCTGTCCCAGAAAGCTGTACTCAGTCTGGCCATAAGGACTCTGCTGAATGGGAAGAGAAGCGTATGTCATATTCCTCTGTGATGACTGTACAATATTTCCATAAAAAATATGCGAAAAATATGTTATTTTATTACAGCGTCATAAAGCTTGCCTTTGTAGTCCTAACGATAATCCATTATTGCCAGCATCTTGCAGGACTGTTATGATCAGCTAATAGCTGTTATGGGGTCCTTGCGATCTACTTTTCTGCGATGTATTTTTGCACATGAGGCAGGCGCCCTATTAAAAAAAAAGTTTATATCATGTGCTAGAGAAAAAATATAGCTGCCTGCGCAGTGTTGCGCCCATATAAATTTTCATGTCCAACGCTTTGCATTACAATCTTGTATGTGTTACAGGTACACCACCTGATTTAATGTGTCCTAGCACATATATTTACGGACATAAATTCAGTAGCTTGAGTAGGGCATTTGTTGCAAAAACGTTTATAAAAACTGATTAGTGCAAAAGAAAGTGGACTCAGAAATTTTATGAAAACCGAGTTGTCAGTCGCAGACACCGCGGCGGATACTCCTCATCATGCGCCTCGATTCGCCGGAACATCAACTTTACGAGCACTCTTGGTGGCGCAAACAAAGCGGCAACGCCGACCATCGTTGTAATCTTTTCAAGTAAACTCGGACCTTGGTTCTGCCAAGATGACGCTAGTGCCCTCTGCTAGACGATCATCACGGGTCTCAGCCATGTTTAGACCCTTGAATAAGGCTTTTAGAAGTGAAGTTTGCACGCCGCCAACCTTGTACATAATCTTCCGCGATGCATCGCCTGTCATAAAATTTGGGGCGGTAATGCTTTCGTTCGAAAACTAGGGATCAAAGGCGCCCATCCAATAAATATCTCTGCGACACTGCCGGCAATGTGGCTTTTGTGAATTGACACAGCTGGATCACGTCATAAACGCTCAAAAATATATTCTCTAATGGCTGGCAAGCAGAAACATGCGTATCCCGGTCTGTAGTCGTTACAAGAAGTGCTTAGAACACGATTGAGATGGAGCGCATTTGGCAAGCACTCGCAGATTATGACTAGTAGCTTACCGGTATCGCTAAAGAGGAAAGTATACAACAGTTGCATCTTACCTGTACTCACCTATAGCGCTGAAACGTGGAGGCTAACCAAGAGAGTTCTACCTAAGTTGAGGACAACCCAGAGGGCTATGGAACGAAAAATGGTAGGGGTAACATTAAGAGATAGGAAACGGGCAGAGTGGGTCAGACAAATAACTCAAGTTACCGACATTCTAGTGGAAATTAAGAAGAAGAAACGGGCATGGGCAGGACATGTAGTTCGAAGAGAGGATAACCGATGGTCGCTGAGGGTAACAAACTGGCGTAGCAGGAGGCGGCAGAAAGTTAGGTGGGCGGATGAGATTAAGAAGTTCGTAGGGGTCAAGTGGATGCAGCTAGCGCAGAACCGGGCTAAGTGGAGAAATATGGGAGAGGCCTTCGCCCTGCAGTGGGTATAGTCATTCTGATGATGATGATGATGAATTCCAACCATCGAATACGCCTCTTTGATTTGGTATCCCATACTCAAGAATATATCAATCAAGTTCTGAAATTTAATGAAAAATGCAGTGCGTTTAATTTATAAGACCAATGGGTGCACCTAAATGACATCACTTTTAGCGAAGGCTAAAGTTCTTACTCTTACCGAAAGAAACAGGCATTTCACCTAGAACGTTTGTTTCAGTTATTCAGAGGAGATTATAAAGAATACGTTTCACATAGCGTTTTTTTTTTCAACGGGATATGCTACAAGACTAAGACAGATCATAACAGTAGTTACTCTGCTCACAATAGCTGCTTCAATAATCTTTATTTCATTGGACTATTGCTTAATAGAATAAGCGAGACAGTCAGACTATATTACTGCCATCTCTACACCTGTTTTACTCGCGTCTCAATCTGGGACGTTTGTATATAAGCACTACAATGTTGCTGTTTGCCATGGTTTATTTTGTTGCAGTAGTTATTTTATAGAATTTTGTATCCTTGTTACCTATATGACTGCGCATCATATTGTATACCACCCTGCTAAAATTCTGTACAGGATTGCAGTATCTATAAATAAAATAAATAAAAATAATTCAGTTCGGGTAACAAACATTCGGGAACACATGTTGTCCTCTCGCTCCTGGAATGATTTCAGCTCCTGGGGACCATGTCATTTTTTTTTCAACATTTTTCTTCGCAATCCGTGACATCATTGTAACAGTTCAGCAGAAGCAACACCAGGGTGCAGGAACCTTTCGCGAAAACCGACTTGCTAATATCTCCACTCGCCCCAGAAAAGAGACATGGAAGTGAAATAGATAGAATGCCTTCATTCTTGTTTTTACCGTGAAGAGGAGACACTTTTCATTGGTGGATGGATAGATGAGAAATGAACAACAATTAAGGGAAGCATAAGATCGCAAGTCAATCAATTTAATGCTATAAGGCCACCTTATTTCACGCGTTCTATATACTTTTCGGTGAAATGGAAAGACAATGGTGCAGTTGGTATCACAAGAAGCTATAACGGCGTTGAGTCCTATGTTTTGTGCAACTGTGATTCCCTACAGCCCATAAAAATTAGATGTTTCTCTGCTGAAGCTAGTTTCCAGCTTAAATGCTGGCTCGGCATTCTGTAACTATTCCGATCGATTTTGGAAAAACTAGACGATTATCATCAAGCGCAAGAAGTGATTGAGGCCTTTCTTTTCACAGATCCCGAACGTTGCCGCAGTGAACACTTGAAAAATACACCACACTCCCTTTGACACTCCCTGAAAATAGAGGACAGTTTCCTCACAAACTAGAAAAACAACTGCCATGCTAGTATAGCCAATAGATAGATAGATGGATTTATTGACAGGAAAAGGCAGAGAGGTTGGCCCGAATAATTCAAATCTGGCCTGCTACTCTGCACTGGGGAAGGGGAAGGAGAGAAGAAAGTAGGTCATGATGGGTGACGATGTGGGAGAAGGCATATGAAATATATATACAGACACAGCAGCTTGCTTTACAAACGTGAATCAAGTCCACTGGCGCTCAAATAACGGCAAAGAGCGCGCACTGCCTGGATGCCCTTCCCCTTGTCCTGCCAAGCGCCCAGCAGCAGTTCCTCCGACAGAGGCCTCTTGTCTAAACGCTTCAAGGAAGCAGCTAGCACATTTCTTTCGTTCGCATACTCTGGGCACACCAATAATACATGGTCCACAGTCTCTGGGATGCCACAAGTTAAACATTCCGGTGAGTCCATCTGTCCAATTAAATGTAAGTACTTGCGCGTGAAAGCCACGTTTAAACGAAGTCGATGTATCAAGCATGCCTGATGACGCGGAATATCACGCGGAACAGTAAATTTAAATGTTCGATCAAGCTTTCTTAGACGCATGTGTCGGGCGTCTGGTTGAGCCCAGTAAGTCGCTGTAGCAATATTCATACAACTCTTTAGAAGACACGTCGTATCCGCTCTTGAAAAAGGCACAGCTGTTTGGAAGCCATTGATGAGAGCGCTTTTCGCTTCAACATCGGCCTGCTCATTCCCATGGAGGCCGCAGTGGGCAGGAATCCATTGAAACATTATCATGTGGCCTTGCAGCTGGGCAGATGTGATGAGCTCCGTAATGTTTAGTGCCAGGGACTGATAGGCAGTGTGGCGTAAGAAGTTTTCCAAAATTTGTAATGCAGTCTTCGAGTCCGTGAATATACACCATTTTTGAGGTGGTTCCCCACATATATAGCGAATAGATTCCCGAATGGCTACAAGTTCGGCAGCGGTTGATGTAGAGTTATGTCCCAAAAGGAAATGCAGAGTCGTTTTCTGAGCTGGTATGACCACAGCTGCAGCGGATGCCTGTGCTGACACAGATCCATCGGTGTATACGTGAATATAACTGGGATATTCTGACCAGATGTGTGCCAGAGTAAGTTGTTTGAGTCCACTAATTGGTACCATAGATTTTTTTAGTATTCCGGGAGCACGAAGGTGCACCAAAGGTTTATCCATCGTCCATGGTGGTTGGGTGGGACGATATGGGAGGGCATATCCTGTCGGTACTTGCGACTGATGGCAGCGGAGTGCAGTTGTAAAACTGCAGTCCGGCCTCTCATCTAGAATCTTGCTGAGTGGGTGAAAACGGTGTCTTGTAAGTGCTCGTAAATATACACGAAGTGGTTCGTGTGACAAGTATATGGACATTGGGCGAGCGTGTGCCTCTTCAATTGTGCCTTTGTTAGAGGTGCATCTGGGCAGTCCAAGACATATTTTCAGTGCCTGCGCTTGCACGCTCTCTAAAGTCCGCAAGCAGGAAATGCTCATATTAGAAAGTACTGGGAGACTGTACCGGATGTAGCCAACAAACAGAGCCTCGTAAAGCCGTATTAAGGAGCGCTCAGTTGGACCCCATTTGATGCCAGCTATGTAACGAAGTACATGGCAAAAATTAATTAGCCTCTTCTTCACCATAGCAATATGTTTCGACCAAGATAGTCGGTGGTCAATAATTACTCCCAGGAATCTGTGCCTGGAGACGTATGGTATTACGACTCCATGAAGGGTAATCGGGTAGCGGCTGACACATTTTCCCGTAAACGCTATCACTGCACACTTTTCTGCCGCTAAAAATAAACCTTGCCGCCGTAAGTACATCGATGTTGATGACACAGCTCGTTGCAGTCTCGCACGTAGTTGTGGGCGCGTCGAACCAGAGGCCCAGATGCAGATGTCGTCAGCATATGCACTGATGTGGATGTTAGTTGGCACTTCACTCACCAGGCCAATTAGCGCAACGTTAAATAAAGTTGGGCTGAGAACTCCTCCCTGTGGAACTCCACGACCGACCTGAAAGTGGGTAGTATCTCCTTCAGGCGTAGTCATGTAAACAGAGCGGCCGCTGAGATAGCTTACAATCCACAAGTACAGTCGGCCACCAGCTCCCACGTCGTCAAGTCCATCAAGAATAGCTTCATGGAGGACGTTGTCGTAAGCTCCCTTTATATCTAAAAATGCAGCAGCTACTAGTCGACGGTGACGCTTTTCGTGTTCTACTGTCGCCACAAGGTCGATGACGCTGTCAATGGAAGAGCGTCCGCGGCGAAATCCAGTCATCATATTCGGATAAAGATCATTACTCTCTAGATGCCACTCAAGTCTTGCCAGCACCATGCGCTCCATAACTTTTCCAACACAGCTTGCTAGGGCAACTGGCCGGTATGAGGTAAGTTCGAGAGGAGGCTTTCCAGGCTTCAAAAGAGCAACCAGGCGGCTAATTTTCCAGTGTTCAGGAACAGTACTAGAAGCCCATATATCATTGAAGTAATTAAGTAGTGCAGTTCTACCATCCTTGCCTAGGTTCGATAAGGTTGAATATGTAATCCCGTCAGGACCAGGTGCAGATGAATGCCGACAAGAAGCAAGAGCGGCGTCTAATTCAGCTATTGTAAAGGGCACGTCGTATTGATCATTCGGCGAAGGTGGTGCAAAAACCTCTGAAATTGGTAACTGTGCTTGGTTTGTGCCCACAACCATTTTACAAAAATCTTCAGCTACGTCAACTTCATTGCGGCGTTGGTAAAGGGCCAGGGCACGAAAAGGGTGCCTTTCTTGCGGAGGTGTGCGCAAGCTTCTCGCAACATGCCAGATACGCGACAGGGGCTTACGGGGATCCAGTGATGAGCAGAACTGTCTCCAACGTTGTCGTCCTAACCTCTCCAGGTGACGCAAAACTTGTCGTCTAGCTCGGCGAGAAAGTGCGAGATCTTGCGCGGATTTCGTTCTTCTGTACTTCCTTTCAGCCCGCCGACGGATCGCGCGAAGCCGCTCGAATTCCACGTCGATGCTGGACACTGACACCGGCACACTAACATAGCGAGTGTTCTCACTGAGAGAGGAAGTAATGAGTCCTTCTATTTGAGATGGTGACTGGAGGTCCACGCTGGAAGTCTCCACCGCTGCCCTAAAGGCGGGCCAGTCTGTGTATTGCACACGAGGTGAAGTGGCAGGTGCAAACCACTTGATGCATATGTACGTTGGTATGTGATCACTGCCATGTGTTTCCACATCACTACACCAAGAAACGGAGGGATGGAGGTTTCTGGAAACAAACGCCACATCCAAGCAGCTGCTGTAGGTTGTTCCGCGTAGAAACGTCGGTGAGCCGTCGTTTATATTGACGAGATCTTGCGTATGCATAAAGTCTGCCAGGTCTCTTCCTCTATTGCTCATTATTGCACTACCCCACTGAGGGTGGTGAGCATTAAAGTCCCCCACAATAATACGAGGAGCTGCACAACACTGGATTATTGAAAATAGATATGATTTGTCCAAGCCATTTCTCGGTGGAATATAAGCGCCAATTACAGAACATACTCGTCCTTTCAGGGTTAACGTCAAACAAATGTAGTGGTTCGTGTTGTGGGGCTGCAGAGCATGGCGGACGTGCGCAATGTCTTGGCGTACACATACCAGCACTTTGCTTGTTTCGTTAGCTTCTCTAGACCATAGCAGAACATATCCAGAAAGGCGGAAAGCAGCCGGCATGTTGGGCTCACAGATCACAATCACAGGAAAGCGGTACTTCTGTACCCGCTGTCGGAAGTCACTCAGCCGACCACGCAGGCCTCGAGCATTCCATTGCATCACAACACTGCGGCGCAAGTGCATCGTCACAGAGGTGGGGTTAGTTTGTTGCGCCATTGTGAATTATTGCAATGCCGCCAAGAGCGGCTCAAATGCGTCCAAAAACTGAACAGCAAACTTTGCTGTTTGTGTGTTGATGCTGGAGAGCAGCACCCGCATTGAACGAACCAGCTGTTTCAGCATTTCTTTTACCTGCTGGCTGTCGGGGCTGTCTTTTACCTGCTGGCATCAAATAGGTATGTTTAGTACCCACCCTACAGTAAAACGTTCGCTAGGTAACTTCTGGACAATTAAAGCAAGTAGATTGAAATTTACCGGCAAGGGTTTTGGTGAAATCATTACTTTCAAAGTAGAGAAATTTCACCAGCTGCGTTTTTCTTTTTAATGGGTCAACGTCAAGACAGATTCAAAGAATGCGCAAAACAATAACGAAAGTACCAAAAGGAACACAAGACAAATCAAGATATTAAATACGTGTCTCACAAAGAAAGAGAAAATTACCATACAGTTATATAAAATGGTTACTAATAGCGGATTTAACCAAGAATGTATCCTCATTTTTAGTGTTCAGCCCAACAGAACCCTATACTGCTGCAAGGTAGACATTTTGTAGAAGTGGGGAGAATTATTAGTCTAGAAAATGTCCAAATGTCAACGAGTGCAGATGCGGAGAACAAATCTGCACGAAAGTGGTTATGGTACTTTCAGCGTGGCGTAGAGGATGATACTACGATGTTGAACGTTTTCTTGCTGCAATGAGAAGTGGTTATCAACGTATTTACATGTACAGGGGAGCTTTATTATGTTTAATATATAGCCATATATCAGGAGTACAACTGACGCAAGCTCTAGCAAGAAACAATGGCGTCCTCACAGCTTATTTAAAAGAAGTACGCGGCTCGTATGGGCACCTATAAGGGCTATCATAACTTCAAAATAATTTCTTTTTATCGAGGACCGCCTAAGGGACTGGCTTTTACCTTCTGCACAAGAACAAGCTCCGGACGTACCGCGAATACTTCGATAGCTCTTTAAATATGCACTGCGTGCAACACCTCCGAGATTTATGATCAATAGAAATTGATTCTCTGGCTGCATCTGGCTACATTGAAGTTTGTCCAATAGTAAAAGACAGATTTTTAGCCTAAATTCGTAACGGCCGATATCGAGTGGCTCGTAATTTGAATTTGGTGCACCAGCGCTTCGATCTACAGTCTGGCTCCGATTTCAGCTCACACACGAACATTGGTGCACAGTCCCAAAATACCACACTATGTTAAAGACCATGCAATATAGATATAGATGCCTGCTGTATCCAAGCTGCACAAACGCATATTCACGCTTAAAAGTAGTGTGCCTCATTCTGAATCCAGTGTGGTCACTCATGCCCGGCCGTAATTCCCAACTTTGAAGTCCTGCCTGGGGTGGCAGCTCCTGCCAACGTGTTGATGACGTGGGGTCCATGACGCCACATACCGCCTAGAACAGTCACCAGCTGTGTCAGTCTGCTAGGGACCGCTTGCTAGAGGCGTGCTAATGAGAACTGCACAAAGGAAAAGCACCGGCTAAATGAGCAGCAAGGTGCTAGTTTATGAGCCTTAAAAACTGTGGATGCAAATCTTGCTGCTAATCTATTCAAATGTGCGACGTCTTACTAGAAACACCTCCGGAGGCGTTTATTATGCTGATGCTTTAGGATTGTAATATGCCCCGAAAAAATAAGATTCATTAGGATGGTATGCTTTTCTACAATGTCTTACGGTACGGATTACAATGCTACCTTATGGCACATCACGGCATAGATCGTTATAAAACGTCATGGTATTGTTTAGTACTCTAATTTTTGATAACACATTTAAAGTTTATATTCCCGAATGTACATTAAAAGGGCAGAGTTGTCGTAATAGAAGGCCTTGAAGATACTGATTACACTCAGCCGGTCTGTTACGTTATATGCGAACTAGTCAACTAATTAAGGCTCTTGCGCCTGACCACTCTGTACATCTAAATGTACAGTAACATCGCACAGGTGTGTTTCTACATTTTCCCTTTTAGAAAGCTGCTGACACGATTTGGCCGCATAAGTTTGCCGACCCAAGAGACAGGACCAATAAGATTTCCTACTGAAAAGGAAAGGCCATTTGCTGTCATTTTCCTTAAAGTTGCATATTGCCTTTTTATTTGTCATTCTGCAGTATGCTTCGAAGGTAGCTAGCTCCTTAATTTCGGTTTGTGAGCAATGGTGCCACCCGACGAGTAAAACGTCACGGACATTGAGGATAAAGCACCGGTTTATTTTAGGACAGCAAAAACCACAAGAAAGTGCTGCAGAGGTATTGTAGTGAAAAAAATAGGAAAATAATGCCCTTAGTGGTGATTACAAGGCGGGTCCGATTGACGAGAAAAGAACCTTCAAGCTAACACTACATAACAGCGTGGCACCAGCAGCCACTCACGCCGGTTACCGCAACAGGCAACGTCTCGGGGTTTGTCACCGGTGCGCCTCGGCTGCAGGGCTCGGATGGGCTACACACCCACACTTGGACCGAGGACATTCCGAAACTTTTTCCCATTACATTTCACCCCAAAGCAAAGAGCTGAGCAGCAGGCCGGGGGAAAGCTTGTACCCATTAAAAAGCCGGTGGGTAAACGGCGGCACCAGGGATCGAAACTGGTACCTCCCGAACAGGAGGCGGATGCTCTACCACAAGGCCACGTTTCGGGGGTCTGAGGCGGGCTGTCGCTGCAATGGTGCCAGCCGGCAGCATGTTCAGTGACACCTCAGGCCTCTAGGAAACCCCCTCGCGGCGGCTGCTTGATCGGCCTTTATCAAGCTTCGCCGCCGCGATCCATCACATATCATACAACGGCCGGACATGCGCCATCGGGGCGCAGGCGCGTGCACGCGCACTCGTAAAAAAAAAAAAGAAGCGCGCCAGAGGGCGCGGTGCACAGGCTTGTGTACCACAAAATTAGCATGATAGCTACTGCTACCACCCCGTTTCAAAGGGGACGCTCCTATATTCCATCCATTCCATCCATCCATCCATGTACCTAAAGCGTCAGAGGGCAGGGTAAGAAACACCTATAAGTACGAGCGGCGATAGGACCTGCAAGCTTGTTCAAATTTTCCTTCGACAATCATATTGTAATTAAAATTATAATTAAAATTTCGAAAACCACGGCGGCATTCAAAGAAATTGTATTTTGTGATCAATGCACTGCAAGCTTCGTTATTGTTGCATACTGTTTTCTATTCGTCATTCGGCAATGTCCCTTCAACGACAAATGGCAGAGAGACCAGCGAACATTTCAGAATTTAATTGTCATAAAAATGGTGTGTATATCGTACATTAAAAATTCGAGTTTTAATATTCATGTCCATGGAATAATTATAATTGCGAACTCCGGTAGCCATCCAGAAACTTTGTCGTATTTTGTGCCGCTGCAACCTTCGTTATCGTTGAGTATTCTCTTCCGTTTTGCCATTGTGCAATTCTTTAATGTGGCAATGGCGAAGGGACCTATAAACTCTTCCAAATTACTTGCCCACTTTCAAGGCTGGTCTTAGCTCTGAATTAACGTGTTGGGATAGCGTCCTAGGATCGAGCATTAATTAGTGGTTAGCAAATCCAAACGCACCCCGTATAGTGCCTCCTACTGTGTTCGTCTCAAGGGTCGCCTTATTTTGCATTTGATCCGCTTGTTAGTAAACGAAAGCAAAAAAGGAGGAATAGATTATAACCGACAGGTGGCGCACGTGAAGTGCTGGTAGAGGATCAGGCAAAATCTCCTTAGATCAGACACATCCACATTCTATTGCAGGTATGAGCTTCCACTTGTTTCCCAGTTGGGTTGCTACGGACCTCTGCTTCTCTGCTTGTTGGCTATGAAGAAGATCGTGAGGAATGTTTCGAAATAACTGATACCATCGAGAGTGCCTACTTACACTTACATCGTAAAGCACGGGGGTTTCTTTGCACTTTACCTGCAATGATACTTCGTAGCCGTGAAAGTGCCGTGCGCTCAGTAGCACCGCCCTTTGCCGCTGTCCCAAGCAGTGCATGTAGAACTGCTGGAGATATCTTCGGGGACTATTCATTGGTCAGTTCATGCAAATGACGTGGGGTTGCGATAAACCGGAATTGAAATAAAACGCACAAATATTCTAATATTGAGGGAAATAACGTGGAGTGCTTCATGAATCTATAATTCTAATGTAAAGGAGAAACTGGGTGTCTACATTATCGAAATAATTTCTTGTAATTTTTAGTAGTATTTTCTGTGTACTATCACCAATGCAATATGCGCACTGTTTCATCGCAAGGTGCGGAAATTGATAAAATAGGGAATTTACACAGCAAAAAAAAAAAGAAAAACAATTTTATGGGGCCATCTATTGCAAGAGGTAAAAAGAAAAACTGGAACCAAACAAGCAAAGGAATGAAAATGCAGTGTTAACTCGTGCTCCTACTTCCGCATTCACTCCGTAAACTGATTAACCTTTAGATACGAATGAGCCCTCTCTTCAGAGAAAGCAGTGAGTTTTTGCGGCATATTTCTCTATGTTTCAGCCCCGTGACATAAAGTTCAGGAGCATTTTTCTTTGCCGAGATGACTTAGTGGGCCTTGCAAATGAGAGCTGGTATCAACGCTAATTGCGGCTCCGCATCTTGTCCCTTTTTCCTAAATGAAGCGCGTTCGTGACAAAAATGATTACGAATTAAGATATCACACAAAGTCGACAAGAAGTTTTAAGTCTAATTCTGCATCCTTGGACATCATTTCTTTCAGTGCATTTTACAAAATCTAAGGACTGCCTCGCATCGCCCCACTTTCGGGACTTTACGCTAGGGAAGCACGTTTCATAAGTGTTTGCTCGCTCTACCAGCAGTTCACAAAACTTCCCGTAAAATCTCTATGGGGCTTTTTCTAGCTTGTTCGAGATTATTCTAATAAGTTCTGCAATATACATTCTTGTTAACGAATTTTAATGAGTAAATACTGAGCAAAATCAAGGGGTATGCAGGAGCGAGACGGCCGTGCTTATTCCAGTTTTAATTTTAGCCTAGCTAGCGAACGGCTCCGATGTTAGCGGCGGGTGTCGTTTCCGCAGCTGGTTTCAAGGGTCATCAGCAGGCGATTAAAAGTGCATTAAGTCCTTCCGGGTGATTACTCCATAGAGTATCACGCTTAACCCGGAACATCACGCGCCTGAAGATAAGCTTTGTGGTGATGATGCAAAGTTTGGACCACTCATTGCATTTTGCCTTCAAATTATAATTGTGAACTTTCACCGCAGAGCTGCTTTCTCCAACGGCTTGTTTCTCTTTAACGCGAGCTTAATTTCTTCCTGCTACGGAAGCGTGTTCGATTTATAAAGGCCAGTGAGTCTCGTTTGCTGTCGTTTCGAGCTTGAAAGAAAGTTGATTAAAACCACTGAATTGCTTCCGTACAAAGGTGCCTAATTAGATGCGTCAGGTTTTCCTTCATCGCATGTTAAAACCCAGCTTGCTATTTTTATGCCGCTGGAGCCGGTTATATTCTTAATTACCCAGGAACATGGTCGCGGACCACTGACTCATCAAATCGATCTTAAGCTTGCAGTTTTATTGAAATGCACTAACTACTCCTTGGCATGAATGTGCACAACTCTTTGTGTGAATTGTCTAGTTTATTTCCATGGTTATTAACATTTAATGCGCAGGGCAGGTAAGACTTCCTACGTGCTTTATATGAGAGGACATTCGCATGTGTGTTCAATCTCCGCCGCAGCGACCGATTTCCGTTGAAGTCCACAAGCAAAGCGCCCGTCTCTGAAAGAACCCTTGGTGATCAAAATATCCGGAGCTCCTCAGAGCCTGAGTCGCTTTGTTGTATTAAATCACCACAGAAAATACTATATGTAATATATAACAATAAATGTTGTTGGAAGATTCAAAGCCTAACGATTACAAACATTCGGTTGTTCCCAAGACGTGCAAGCGACCACCGAGTGATTGCTCAATTCTGCGCTTGGAGCACGAGGGCGGAAGATAAGGCCTGCCGCTGTGGAAATGGCGTGGCTTTGAGTCAAAAGCTATGCTTGATTTCTCGGCTCTTCTCAGCTTATAGATTCTGGCGTTGTTACCTTTTTGGCCCAACAGAGGAAACCATTTTGTTTTTCCTCCGAACCGACACGTAGGTCTTCAGGTCGAAAAACCGAGTACCTTTGTCGAAGCTGCGATGGATATCCTGAGGTTCTCGAGTTGCTAGTTTCCTGCACTGATATCAGCACCACATCTGCGTCTGGAAAGATGAATTCACCCAAGCTCAAGCAGGAACAAGCTGACGCTACGGCTCCACGGAAATGGATCTCTATGACTTCGAGTGGTCCAGCTGGCGGTGAGTCCTCTCTCGTAACGACAACATTGTAGCGGGATACAAAATGGAGCACCATTCCATTTCTTGAATGTGTACTGCATGCACTAAGTACGTTTAGCCGACGCTTACCGCACAGGTGTTCGATGCTTTAGCGCCTCCTCATTTGGCACTTCGGAAGCAGCGGGTTTACCTGATGCCCAAGGATCACTGCTGCGTTCCATATATAAGTTCTGAAGAACTTCATGATCACACTTGCAATCTGTGAAGAGGAACGGGTGCTTGTTGTAGAGGCGCCTTTTGCGTCGATGGCCGACCACATTCATTACCAAGCACAGAAACTTGACCGTCTTCTCGCCTATGTTGAGCACATTTTTTCGTGTGCATCTCGGTGCCATTGGAGTGACACCATGAGGCCTGCGCTGGCGCACTGATGCGCGTGGACCCTTATTAATAGGGATGGGCTCTTGATCTACTCCTTAGAGTGTTGGGGGGACTGTAGCTTTTCACTACCTCCCCTATTCAATATCGATATTTTGCACCTTAATAAAATAAATGGCATAACGTAGGAACCTTCTCTTTTCTCCACTTGTCGACAAATCAATGCAGCCGTCCTCAGTTCATGTATTTGCATAACGTTATAGCGCCTTTTCATCTTATCAGCGTTCCTCGGTTTACATTTCAAGGCTTGTTTCAGCTAGGCGTTTGAAAATCTTCATTTACAATTGTAACGACGCTGTCCCTGTTGACGGACTACTGCAACGAAAATTTATTTTGTTGCAGTAGTAATTTTGCAATTTTCCAGATGCAATTTTGCTCTTATTTTCATTTCTTTTTTTGCAGGACGCGAATCAACCGATGGAAAGGTTTTCTTTCAAAGCCATTTGGTGCCCGCATGACTACGCACTGCCATTGCCGCAACGTGACAATAACAAATTCACGTAATCCTAGAACACAACATTTGGCAAGACAATGAGGGAAGCCCTTGAACGCAACAAAAACGCATTTATGGAATGCAGCGTTACCATTTCAATTTTTTTTAATTTGATAAAATAGGGCATTTATTGCCATTCATCTCTACTGAGTAGGCCAAACCTGGATTGCTTTGAAACAAATAACTATTCAGGCAATATTGACCCTATTATGATTGCAGGCAACTCTATCAACTACCATACTATTTTGTAGCAGTTATAGCCTTCATGCGAAGAACATTTTGTACACACTGGCCGGTACGAAAGACAGGTCTGTTATATTACGAATGTCTAGAAAATGTATAAACACTTGCTCTTTATACCGTCTGTAAACACGTCATCAAAATGTGTATGGCCATGAATATTTAGATTGTCGGCATCATATATATATATATATATATATATATATATATATACATATTGTAAAGAAGACAAAGACATATATATATATATATATATATATATATATATATATATATATATATATATATATATATATATATATATATAAATATATATATATATATATATATATATATATATATATATATATATATATATATATATATATATATATATATATATATATATATATATATATATATATATGTATATATATGTATATATAGGATAAGTAAATAGACGTACTTGGTTGCTAGAGGTTACATAAAAGTGAAAAATTGCTTCATACTGTTTCCAAGTTTATTTGTAGTCGACGTTTCGGCAGGAGCCCTGCCTTTCTCAAGACTGATGGTACATGATTCTTGTTTGTCTTCTTATAGGGTTGGCCAGAGGTGATACAAACAATATGGGCACACACAGGTGAGTCAGCTGGACACGCACATATATATATATATATATATATATATATATATATATATATATATATATATATATATATATATATATATATATATATATATATATATATATATATATATATATATATATATGATTCATTCCAATAATCACCATAAGACAAATTTCTGTAGATGTCAACCGTATAAACATAAAAAACCCAACGCTTGTCTTGCACTCGTACACTTCTGGTTCCTTTAAGTTCTTTAATAACGAGCCCCTCATTTCCCTTTTGTCTGCTTTATAGCTTGCGAGGGTCGCGATTCTGGCAGTCTGGCGGCCGCAAAGGTAGCGTAAGTGGGCTGTAGCCCAGCTGCCGCCCTCCCTATTGATCACGTGCAACGTGACGCTCGCGGTATGAGAGTATGTTTCACATTCGGCGCTAGGGATGAGAATGGCGCTGGTGCACCCTCACATGTTTACACCGGTTAGTGAACATATATTCCCAAGCAAGCGGAAGGGGGGCGCGGCCGTCGATGTAGCTTACTTGGGAGAGCACTGGACGCGACATTCGGTGGTCGTGGGTTTGACTTCCACCATCGGCGCGTTGTTTTTCCTTCCGTTTTGCATTTAAAGCTCTTCATTCCAATAATCACCATAAGACAAATTCCTGTAAATTTCAACAGTATAAACATAAAAAAAAACGTTTGTCTTGCACTCGTAGACTGTTCGCTCCTTTAAAATAGTGGTATATGTATACATACATTATTATATATATATATATATATATATATATATATATATATATATATATATATATATATATATATATATATATATGTATGTATACATATACATAGTCGGAATCCGCATGTCGATGCAAACGCAGTCTCTCTCCCTGAGGCTTCAAGGTTTAGAGACATAAGTTGTCGGCTGAAAGAAACTGCGCTGCTAGTTAGCAAAGAGGGCTGAAAGATTAGTCTAGGAAAAAAGAAAGGTGACATATGATTGGAACTGTAGAAATAAACAATTAGCGACTCGGGCTATAAGAGACGCCGTAGTGGAGGACTCCGGAAATTTCGACCATCTGGGGTTCTTTACGTGCGCTGACATCGCACAGCACATGGGCGCCTTTGCTTTTAGCCTCCACCGAAAACCGGCCGCCAAGGACGGGATTTGATCCCGCGTCCTTGGGAACAGTAGCCGAGCGTCCTAACCACTGCGCCACCCTGGCGGGGCAACGATTAGGAACTGGATTCAAGAAACAGTTGACGAATTTATAAAACTTATAAGAGAAAACAAAGCCAAGTATGATAGAAGCTGCCACTACCCACTTCAAAGGAACGCTCATCTACTCCATTCATCCATGCAAGGTTCAGTTACCGGCAAAAGTAATACCCAAGAAAGTATAATGTTGAACAGCCGTTGATGCAGCTCTGTTATAGCAGCACCGAACCCAATAATCGGAGGTCACGAGTTTGGCTCACTCCATCGGCATAGTGTATTTCCTTCATATTTGTATTCAATTTTATCATTAAAATAATCACAGTAAATATTCAGGTCAATAGCAAAAAAATAAAGAAAATAAAAATCCCCTACCCGTTTGCTACTGTTGGCTGCCTTTATTCGTAAATATATACAGGGTTATTTTTTTCTTTCAAGGTGTAAAATTTTAAGAGCAATGTATCTGGGGTTTAGATGTATTTTAGCTCTTTGGCTATATTCGTGTTTAAAGTGTTTATCAGTTTATCAGGCAAATTGAAAACTGCTTCGATTAGTTTGCCGATTAAATAAATACGTGAATGAACTTCGATTTTATGGAGTTTGTCATATTTGCAAAATGTAGCTGGTCTTACAAATAGTGTATCCACGAAATTAGACTTTCAATAAAAATTGTAGCGCGTGTTACAAGCCCCACAATTTTCACCTTGATAGGCAATTTTACGCAGTAACGCAGCGCCTGTGACGTAGATTGCTCCACGCTGAGATTCCGTCGTTCTGCCAGTATCACCTTAGAGCCAGACGAAAGCAGGGCGGTTCGTTATCAATTTTACTTATAACATGGCCTCTCCGAAAGCTGCCGCGTCGGTGTCGAATGCGCGCACTTGTTGTGCTGGCGGACTGACCTCCAATCGGGCATGGGCCAGGATATCCATGCCGGACGAACCTCAGTGGTGGAAAGGTAAACGGGAGCGTAACTCTCATAAAAGCCTTTGTGTAAACACTGAGCGAGACTTTAGTTTCTTGACGCTACCTTCGAACTGTCCGGTAAAGCAAACACGTGACGTTGTGACGTGATAAAAGCTTGTAACGCCGCAGGGACGTATCATTGGCGGGGAAATAGATTTTTTGTTAATTTTTAGACGAAAAACAAGGCCAGCTGCGACGAAGGCAGAACGATGCTCGGATAAGGCAGAAAAATGGACACTGTAGCTGTTCAGCCAATTTTATTTGACGTGGATTACCACTGTCAAGTTTTACGTTAACTGAAATGTCACGGCAACTCCCAGTCGAAAAAACTACCGAACATTTTCTTATGTTACGACAGAATTTCTGTGCGGTTTTTGACGGGAAACCTGTTGTGACAACAGAACATTCTGTAGTAACATCAGAAATTTCTGTAGTTACAACAGAGCACAGAAATATACTACAGAAAAACTACAGAACTACAGAAAGTAGTACAGAACTACAGAAAACTCTGATGGTTACGACAGAACTACTACAGGATACTTTGTCGCATTTTTGACACAGTTCTGCAGTTTTTTCGACTGGGCTTCAAGCACCTTATCATAGCATCATTCTGGCTCCGTCGTCGTGAGCCTAGTCTTTCGTCGCGCGTAATGTAAACGCATTCTGGGGCTTATGTCTTTAGACACGTTTCTGAACATAAATGACCTTCAAGTGAATTTGGCAAGTTCATGAATAAGAATCACATGGCTTGAGGGATTTGACTAAGGGCATAAATGAGTCAAGCTGTGATGCATCGAAAGCGAGGCTTTATTAACTAACGATTACTTACACAAATGCGTTACGACAATGCAAGTCTTCAACTTTAGGAAAGCGACAATCGTTCACTCGTTTGTAATGGTCTTGGTGAAATCCTCGTGATAATACATTGACCTTAACGTAGGTCTCCAAACGAGCGGTGAGATTATAAAAGAGAGAGATTTTGCAAATAAGTACATATCAGGGTCAAAGAACAAAGAAAAATAAACGGGATAACTGTGAGGCTACCGTTAGTACACCCAGGTGCGAGAACGTAAGTAAGAAATTCAATTGGGGATTGTTACTATTTAGAAGTGAACGCGTCTGAAAACTTCCATACAGCTTTGCTTTCTACAACTAAAATTCTGCCCTGTCCCCGATTCCATTCTTTTACTCGCGCTTCATTTATCGCTGAGAGCAGGCTACAATTTTACAAGTTAAGCATTTAACCTATACATGAGAAAGATCCGACTTACAATACGAACCTCTCTGTGATACGTTCAGCGAACTTTGCTGCGGTAATGTTACGCAGTAAGAAAACCGCGCAGGAAAGGGAGCGGAATGGAAGGCTTTGTGCAATGCGACACGCGTCTTGGTGGATAAAATCTAACCTTCACCGTTCAATTAAAACAGATGCAGCGAGACGCCGCTCGTGCAGGCGTGTATTTGTAAAACAAGCCGCCACTTTTGCGACGTGCCTGGGAGGCCGAGTTGGCCAAGCCGCCGAGCTGTGGCGCAGCATTGTCCCATCATCCGAAAATCGCAAATGCAGGGGCAATCAGTTTCTCTTCGAGCACGCACAGTATTCACCTTGCTGTAAAGCTGTACCACAACCAGCAGAAGGAAACACTGATTTTGACGCATATAAAACACTTTGCACGCAGTACGCAACGTTGAAAATTGAACCGGAGCCGATGACACAATCACGCAGCGGGGGAAGAAGGTTCAGTTTGAGCCATATCTGAGCTTTGGGCAACTACGCAGTGGACCAGCGGATACTAAATGGCCTTGAGAGGTCGATAACAAAAAGTTAAAATATTATTAGAAATACCACTCGTTTTTTCTTACGCAAGAAACAAAAACTGCGTTCATTTCTGTGCGTAAATAATATATTTGCTTTCTAGCTGTTTGTAGCAATCTTATTTTTTGTACTTTTATATTTTGCCTTACAGTTCGCAAGGGCCCCTTTGCATCGTTCATCATCATCATCGAGTTGATGCCGTTGGCAAACGGCAGATGCACGCGTTTTCTTCAAAGTGGCGCGACCTGATGCATTCATCTTTGCACCGCGGCCGCTGTGTTATAAATGGTGAATCCGCCTATCAGGGTAACATTTATAGCCTTGTAACGCCCGCAACGATTTATATTTAAAAAAATCTTAGAAGTTGTGTAATGAACACAGTTATAACCGACCCAATTTTAAGGCGAAAGCCTTTATTGCCTCATAGTGGTCGTCAGAAAAAGTGTCTCACTTTTACGGCTGATTTGATCGGTCGAGACGGGAATACGTCATGGAGGTCTTGACGAATCATAGAGCACCACCACAGTGGGCGCGAATGCGTGCTTTGTATGGCCATATTTCAATAAACTTTCAATTAAGTAATGGGTAAATAATAATTACTAACTAATAGTACTAATAATAATAATCATAATAATATTGCTGGTTACTAATTTATGAATAATGAATTATACGCTGTATATTATGCATATACTAATTCATGAATCAATACTTAAATATTACTAATTAGTGACCGTTGCATATTTAATTAATAATTATTTACTAATCAATGCCGCGCCCCTCGTAAAATCAACCACACAACAGTAAACGTGGAACAGCGAAGATACAAGGGGTGCGATCTCGTCGTTTCCAAGCCGAATTCACTGAATAAATGCACTCGCAGAATGTAAAAGAGTAGTCGCTCGCTTTACTCGTAGCAGCATTCATCGCTACATGCGCAACAGTCGCTTAGTAGAATGTAGCCCTCAGGCTTCCACCTTTCATCATTTTAGTCGCCAAAGTGCCCTCGAATTTCTTTTTTTTTTTACTAACGTACCTCCTACATGATCGTTTTCATTCGTCATTTAAATAAAGTCCGTAAAATGTGAGAAGAATTCTACTTGATTGCGGTCTTGCTCTACCCCCTTGCAGCGCTGCCAAACGCGTTTCGAGTGAACAAAGCGTGCACGCTCTCCGTTGCGAAATGAGCAGCATGACGTCACTGTCAGCATGGTCTCAAAGTTCCGCCCGCACATTCTGTCGGAGCAAACGAAGCCCGACCCACGATCAGCGGTAAATGTACATTCACACGAGGAACCGTCGGTCAGCGGGCTGCGTAATTACGTCTTTGTAGGTCACTGATATGGGAGGCACGCTGTCGGCCCGCAAGCAGATGAAGCAAAGAAAAAGACAATGGCTTTCCTCCATAGGAATTTAGCGGCGGGCCGCGAAGTTTTGCGCGCCGTGTGGCAATCAGCAATGTTTCGGCTCACGGAAATGGACGCTTTTACTGCATGCGAGCCGTTTCTGACCGGCACAGTAGGAGCACAGCATATGGAGACGGTTTTTGCAGTCGTTCCCTAAAGTTTGTTAATAGTTTGGGATAGGGATGCTCTGCGTTCTCTACTTGCTCCCGTCCTATATCGTTTTCACTGTTTTAATTTTATGGTGTCCCACCAGTTGGCCTACAGCCTCGCTCGTTTAAGAGATTGATAGGCCTCAGGGCGCGCGGAAGAAAGATTGCCTCGTTTCTCTGCCTGCTTCCCGGCTTTTACCATTAGCATTAAAGTAGTCTGGCGAAATTGGCGCGTCCAGGGCATCGTCTGATGTTTCGGTCCACTGAATCCGCTTGACGGCATAGGGCTGAAGGCAAGTGTGCAGTGACTTGTGAACATATGAAAAGCGGTCTCCAGATCCACGGTCCCCCATGTGAATCGTCTTTAAGCGATAGAAAAGCCACCGACAGCCGATTCGGATACGGCTTTTATCGCGCTATCACACCGGCAAGACAAAAAAGAAGAAAGTACTGAAGTCACCTCATTCAACATAAGATTATTTTTGTGAGTTTGCGTGTACGTGTGCCTGTGCGCCCGCCTGAACGCGCGCATGAGTGCTTTATCGCGCGCGTGTGCGCATGCGTGAGCGTGTGGGTTTGTCTTTACGTGTGTATATGTGTGTGCGTTTGTGTGTGTGTGTGTTTCAGTTTGTGTGAGTGCGTCTCTCTGTGTGTGTGTGTGTGTGTGTGTGTGTGTGTGTGTGTGTGTGTGTGTGTGTGTGTGTGTGTGTGTGTGTGTGTGTGTGTGTGTGTGTGTGTGTGTGTGTGTGTGTGTGTGTGTGTGTGTGTGTGTGTGTGTGTGTGTGTGTGTGTGTGTGTGTGTGTGTGTGTGTGTGTGTGTGTGTGTGTGTGTGTGTGTGTGTGTGTGTGTGTCTGTGTGTGTGTGTGTGTGTGTGTGTGTGTGTGTGTGTGTGTGTGTGTGTGTGTGTGTGTGTGTGTGTGTGTGTGTGTGTGTGTGTGTGTGTGTGTGTGTGCGTGCGTGTGCGTGTGCGTGTGCGTGTGCGTGTGTGTGTGTGTGTGTGTGTGTGTGTGTGTGCATGCGTGTGCGTGTGTGTCTGTCTCTCTATCTCTTGTGTGTGCACCATGGTGCAGCAGTTTGTCCAAATGTAGGGCAGCGGCTCACTTGGGCATGGTAACTGCGTATGTTTCGTTAGTTTCTTCATATTTACCGGGCATTCTTTAAATGGCGGAGAAAACGGCCCCGTCGTAGGTAAGTTGACAGAAAAAACTTAATACGTTGTTTCCGGGCGCCCTCCCCAATTTGGTCAAACGCACTTGGCCCCAAAGTTTGTAATACAGATTTTGAAGAAGTCCTCAGGAGTTAATTAACTAATTTCGGCGAGTGTAAAAACACTCCAATGTGTTCTACATGTCATCCAAACATCCCGTTCGTTTCACTAAGCTTTGCATTGACGGTTCTTTGAAGCCTAGGGACAAGTTATGTAAAACACCGTGAACAAAGAAGTAAATTCATCTATGCAGAAATGCAACTCGATGTGTGGGACCATCATTCAATATATAGCAGCCCGGCAAAGTTCCCTCAGTGCTGAGTGCACTGAAATTGTATTCCCTTGGCGCGAAATTCAGTTGTGGCTGCTCCAATCACGTTTCGATGAAGGCAAAACGGAAGGATGGCTGTACTATATGACGTCAGTGCACACTAAAGAATACCAGGGGGTCGAAGTTATCCATATCCCTTCACTTGGGCGTTCTTCATATACGGTACCGGTTTGTACGTTACACCCCACTTATCACGCCAATGTTAGGTTTTTATAATTTATTTATCGTCTAAAATATTTTATAGACGGTGTAGGAAATTTTTACAGATGTGTGCATCTGTTAGTGAATTTATAAGTCGGCACATTTTTATCAGCAAACTCTCTGAGCAGATTCCGCTGTTTCTGGGCACTGTTATTGCAAGAAAAGAAAACAAAATACAGCGGCTACACGTCACTACTACCAGCTCATTACGCCTCTCTGTCGGATAATTTGGTGTCAAGCCCGTCCCCACATTCGTTACAGCGCCGTGCGCTGCGAATCACGCTACTGGCTTTCTTTTTCTCTCTAAATTGCTTTTTTTATTTATACGGTTCAATGACTGTTGATGATTGCAGCAATCATTGACGCCCAACTTCGTCACCGATGAATGGTGCAATCAGATGTTTGGCCACCTCGTTTAGAGGCTTCGTTTTTTTATCAAACACTGTTCGGAGCTGTCGTCCATTAACCGTTCGATGCTTTACTCCATAGTGTGTAAACGGAACGGGATGTTTCGCTTTATGTCCGAAACCTTATTGCTCCACTGGTACTAGAGCACACTGTTTGCGGCAAGAGTCTAAATAAAGCACCCAACAGTTGCTCCTAACTTTGAGGTTTGCTCTGCATTAGCTGTTGTCGACTAAGCAGATGTTGGCTGCTGAAGGTCTCTGGAGCGTCGCCGGGTTTTGAGACGAGTGATAACGGGCAAATCTTCCATCTGTCAGCTTGCGAGTATAGTGGGCATGAAACAGACCCAGATTTCAGCCTGTAAATGTCGCTGACCGTTATTTTGCTAGCGTTTTATTTTGGCAATTATTTCATTGGGCTGGAAAAGAAAAGGTGGAACATTTGAGCTCTCCACTTGATAACGATTACTGAAGGACTCGAGTTCAGAGAAAGAGTGAAAGACATCCCACTTGCAGGCGACTTCCTGGATTTTCTTGGACGTTGCGCCAAGAACTCCACAATCACCTGCGCAGTCCCACTACACGCACCAGTCCCGGACCTACGTCTACTCGGACTTAGGGCTTCCAGACGAAGGGCTGAGCGAGTGGCCGAGCGCACCCACCATCCCGAACATTGGAAGGCCTTCCGCAGGATCGATGCTTGCTGCCGTCGTCAGGCCAATCGTCGTTCCCGGGAAAGCTGGGCCAGTATTTGCCGGTCCATACAGTCAGCCAGACAGTCCTCTGCTGCCTGGCGAATCCTCAAATCCCTTTTGCAGGTTGCCTCCAATCGACAATCTGTCCTGGGAGCAGCCATCGCAAGAGGCATTTCCTTTCAAGACTTGGCAGAGCAACTTGCCGACTTCCTTTCCAAGTCAGTCACGCCCCCTCCATCCGCTGGACTTCCAGTGGCGAATCCCCCTTCGCCCCTTCGGTCTACACCTTCGCCACCAGCAGCTTTGGCACAGACCATCTCTGCCCTCTGCAATGAACCCATTGCCCCTCATGAGCTTCGCCGTGCCCTCAACCGCTCGAAGAAGAAATCAGCTCCTGGCGCTGACGGACTTACACTCCAGATGCTCCGTAATCTGGATGCCCCAGAGAAGAAGCGCCTCCTCGCCGTCTTCAACGACACATGGGACAGCAGCATACTACCGGACAACTGGAGAAATGCCATCATTGTTCCCATCCTTAAGCCCCGTAAGCCGGCTAAACAACTGTCCTCCTACCGTCCTGTATCTCTCACATCTGCAGCCTGCAAGACCATGGAGTTCATTGCCCTGAAACGACTCACATGGATCGCCAGAGCTACCAACTTCCTTCCAGAGATGCAGACAGGATTTCGGAAGCACACCTGTACTGCAGACTCTATAGCGGATGTGGTCTCCACCTTTGAGGAAGCCAAATATGCGGGCGATGTTGCCTTCCTGGTTCTTGTGGATGTCCAGTCCGCTTTTGACAACCTGCCCCACACCATCATTGAGCAGGCTCTGGACGCCCTTGGAGTGACTGGGAAACAGCGTCGTTTTGTCTCGGCATTCCTCTCCAATGGCACCTTCCAAGTTCGAGTTGGGCAAACACTTAGCTCTCCTCGTCCTGTTACATCTGGGGTTCCCCAAGGATCAGTCCTCAGTCCTTGGTTGTTCAACCTCGTCCTAGCTGGCCTACCGAACTTCATTCAGCAGATCAGAATCCACAAAGTTTCCTGCTCCATCTATGCAGATGACATAGCCCTCTGGATCCGAGCTCCAAAGAGACGTATTGTCTCCGCTAGGAAGGCTATGCAACAGGCACTGGACGGCGTCCAGTACTTCCTATCATCTAAGGGATTGACCCTCTCGGCTACTAAGTCTGAGGCCCTCGTCTACCATCCCAGAGGAGCACGGAGTTCCCGCCGTCTTGCAACTTTGCATATCGAAGGAACCCCTCTTCCATGGAAACGCCAGGTGAGATACCTAGGTCTCACAATTGACGACCGTCTCACCTGGATCCCAGCTGACAAAGCCCTCATTCCCCATCTTGATCGTGTGGGAAGAGCAGTCCAGCGTCTCCTTGCAAATGGCAATGGTTGCTCTTCCACTTGGGCAACCAAGCTCTTCGAGGCAGCGGCGACATCAGTCATCCTATATGCCCTACCCTTCGTCTCCCTTCTGTCGACTCGAGTCATTCGTCTGGACACGATTCGAAGGCGTTGGATTAGAAGATTCCTCGGAGTCCCTCAATCCTCACAGATTCCCGCTACCCTTGCGGAAGCTGGTATCTACCCTCTGGATCTTCTCCTCGCCCAGATGGGACTGACCCACATTGATCGTCTCAGCCATGCTCCAGATGGTGCCTCACTCCTAGCACGGCTGCACAGCAAATCCCATTCTCGTATGGGTAAGCAGTATACAGTGTACAGAGAAATCATCGGTCCTGTCCCAGGTTTCTCAGTCCTACCCCCTCCACCCAATCGACCCCCAATTCCTGTCTTTTTGGATACGGATGGTCACACCAAACGTCACACCCCTGCAGCTGCCTTCCAGCAGACAACTGCAGCCCTCCTTGAGGAGTGTAGAGGATCTACACTCCTCTTTACGGAATTCCCTGCCAGTTCAACAGCTGGTGAGCTGGCCGGTCTACACCTAGCCGCACAGTTCATCGCTTCCAGTGTCCCTCCTGGACCTGTGAATGGTCTGTGCGAATCCAGATCTGCTCTGCAGCTCCTGACTATCTACCACGGCACCAACCTCTCGGTGAACATTCTCCGAGCCCGTCTCCTAGCCCTTCAGGACTCGGGGTATCAACTGGCCCTACATTGGGTTCCAGGACATACTGGAGTCCAGGGCAATGAAGAGGCGCATATGCTTTGGCCAAAGCGGCGCACGACAACGACGCCCCAGTCACTGAGGCTGTCACACCTTTTGACTTTTCAAGACCCCTCTTGAGAAGGTCGATAAGTTCTTTCCATCCTGACCGTCGTATTACCGCTGGTGAACACCTCCAACGGCTCTCTGACAAACTTTCACGGAAGGACAAATCCCTCCTCCTACGACTTCGAATAGGCTGCACGTGGACTCCATCCCGCATGTATGCCTGTGGCCGAGCTCCCAGCCCAGCCTGTCCCTCTTGCGGCAATACTGGCACACTGGGACACTTGCTCCTCGTGTGTCCAGCCTCCGCTGGCCATCGCCAGAAACTTCTGAATGGCTATCGGAATCTTGGTCTCCCTGCTGATACGGAAGGGCGATTGCTCTTCCCAGCTCGGAACCAACTTTCTGCTCACCGGCTCCTCCTGATTTATCTGGAGGAGTCTGGCCTCAGCTCTGTTCTGTAGGCCTGCATGGGACTATAGTGCTTCGTGCGGAAATGGCGGCGACATATGCGGCGTCAGCAACCTTCCCCTCCCCAACCTTCCCCTAATCCCAAATTCCTCTTCCCCCTGGTCACCAAGAGTGATGCCACAAAGATGGCTAACATAAGACGTGAGCAGTACCCCCTCCCCAAAAATAAACCATAGTCACCCCCCCCCCCCCATGAAGGACTCGCCGCTTCTGTCCTTACAGCAGGTCTACAAACGTCTATAACCTTTGCGATGTTTGCCGTTTTTTATACTTTTACAAGTAATCCTTGCTTTTTCCAACTTCGGTATATGTAATTTTCACCAACTTTAGCTGCCGTCGCACCAATGCAAGCTGAAACTGTTATATGGACTCCGCCTGTGCACGATGCACGTTGACGTGTCTCCGTAATAACATCAAGGTAATTCAATTATTGATATTTTGCCTAGTCTCAGCCAAACTGATTTAATGTAAGGTGTGAAATTAGGAGCCGATAAAAATCTGGCGGTGATCAGCCTCAATCTGCAAATGTTAGCAGTTCAAGTGAAAGCGCACAGGATGGTCGCTCGCATTCATGGCGTTTTACCAATATCAGAAAAACTAGCGCTCAGTGATCTTTCAGGTCTATAGAGCGAACAGATTTTACCAGACATCTAAACTTCGCCTTTGAGGGCATTAGGTGTATATCGCAACAGACTGTTTAACGTGACAATTTTAAAGACGCCTTTTCTCCAGAAAACCCGAGGTCGACGTCAGAGTTTTGAGCAAAATATCACGAGAATGACTCTGTCTTATAGCAGCTCGCAGCTGATACGGCTGAGCTGTGATCGGTCGCAAGGTTGTGTCACGTCAGGCTACCACGTGACAAAGACGATTATGCAGGTGGGGCAAACTCGATCGGGATTCTCACTTTAGATGCGAGGGTGAGAGAAGCTTAACTTGTTGGGCGCTTGCATTCTGAGTCGCGCGTGCTATATAAACTTGGGACGCAGAGACAGATACGAAAAGCATGACTAAGTGAGGATTTGTATCTACGTCGAGTGGTCATTCACATTCGCAAGGAAAGCTCCGGACGGGAGATTATATCTCTGTACCCTCAAACGAGAAAATGTACTGTGAGAAACTGCACCTAGCCCCCCCCCTTTCCTAACCTTTTTTACTCATGTCTGCGTCTCCCATTGCGAGAGTTCTCACACAGCTCCCAAATCTTCCCTTAGACAGTGCTTTACGTTGCATTTGCATTAAAGCCCGATGTTTACATCCACCGCTACAAAGAGCATAGCACTTGAGAACACTCTGGTGTAGTGAACGTTACGCACAACAAAAATACGCACTGAATTAGGAGATTGAATTGCCGCTTCTATAGGTGAACTTGCAGGACAGCGTGGGACTAATTTGAGATCGTGCTCTCACATCACATCACAGGCGTGTGGATGTTTTTTTTCTTCATCATCGATTATGCTTCAACTAAAAATACTTACACTATTGTTTGATATTCATCACCACCACAAAAAAAGCATTACTCAATGATTTTTTTTTACTTTCGGTCGCAGCTAGCTTGGCTTCCTTCGTACGAATGCTGTATAGCATGACGAGCCCATTCTGATTTAATTAACATTGTGATCATTTGGGCTAGTTTGTGCGAATCTTACATACTTGACCAGCAAAAGACACAGAAGCGCAAGAATGAAAGAAGTACATGGAACAGTGTACCGTGTCCCGTGTACTTCTTTTCTTGTATCTCTGTCTCTTTCGCTGGTTCAGTATGTTAGACTCATTAATTTACCTTTGCATGCTTAGGAGCTAATTGAGGGTTTCTATTCTATCAGTCTTAGTTGATTCCATAGGTTCAATATTAAGAGTACTTTTATAACTTCCAATCGCCTCATAATATCACATTCCACGTTACGCCAGCGACAAAGCAGCAGCAACGTCATGAGTAGCAGCAGTCAGAGGTGCGTTGGACGTATATGCCATTGTAGCTCAGTTGTAGCTGAGGCACCGTTGCAGCTCAGTTGCCACCGCAGTGTACGCGAGATTCGAAGCTTATGTTGTTTTTACCCCACTTTTGGTACGTTTGCTTTTTATTCTATCTTGTTAATATTATCAACCACAGAATGATTTATCAATATTTAGCGTGATAAAAGAACAAATATAAATGCATTCCCCTATACTTTGACTGTTTTCCATTGCTTCAGCTTCTTTCGTGCCTATGTCTTCTTTTTACTTGATAAGAAAAAGTTACTACTTGGGGTGACCTGTTTATTTCTTAAGCTAGTGACAGCCGTCAAAACTTCCCACTTCACATACAAGTATTCACAAAAGCTTTTAAAGGCCAGAGCGATCGATTTCTCTCCCCTCCCATGCACACCTGCCTATAGCTATGCAAAAAAGTGAATGATATACATAAAGGTGAAGATAACGTTTGCATTCTGGCAAGTTAGAATCTAGATCAAATGGGCGCATGTCACAGCATAAGTAGTTAGCTAGGTCCGCTTCTAACCTGAGGTTACTTTCCTCTTGTCAACGGTGTTAGAAGCTGACAAAAAATTATTCGGGGCCGCTTAGGTATCTTTACCTGCCATAATGCGAAAGCATTTGTGCCCACATCTCTTGGAAGTAGGCAGCAGAGCAGGTAACAACACGAAGCATAAGAAGAACACTGGCACTAATCTCGCTGTGCATTGCAAAGACTGCGTTGGTTGTAGAGACCAAAAATGTCCGGCTGATCTTTACAATGTTAAGGTTATGAAAAGGATGAAGGACAAGTTAGCAGGGGAAATGTATGAAGCATATGCAATATTTGACTTGGGAGACCAATGTGTCAGTATACCATCAGTGGTTTTCTGGAAGAAGGAAATAGAATTTTTACGCAAACTGGCAGGATGTTAAAGACAAGGAAGAAGTTGGCTCCAGACGTGAAGTGAAGGGAGAAGATGTGCGGTTTCTTCTCAATATAGCTGTCAGTGCAGCGTCGCCCTTGTGTTTGTGTGTTCTTCTTATGCTTTGTGTTGTTACCTGCTCTGCTGCCTTCTTCCAAGAGATGTGTGACCAACTAGCTCAGCGTTCGACTCTATTATTTGTGCCCACGTTTGGTTCTTTGGTGGCTTTTTGCTGCTTCTGTGGGTGCCTACAATTGTGCGTGGAGCTTCGCCACAACTCTTATTCAACCGCGCCTTTAGTTTCCAACCACCACCTGCGTTTTTAAGACAATGGGGACTCGGTAGGTGCGCCTTAATTTACTCAGCTTCAAACTTCGGAGCGTCGTGGCGCGAAGCTCTGCAGCATCAAAGACAGATTATACAGTCTTTATTGTCTCTTCATGTTCTCATTGGGGTTTATTTTGTGACATATTATGCTTTAAAGGCCGGCAAGAACGAAAAACATATGTGTCCTAGCGGCGTAGCAGCGTGTCCGTCTCGCTCGTTGGTTGCCTCGATTCCCACATGAAATACAATTTTCCTTCCTTGTTTTCTTTTATTGTCATTTCGGTGCATAACTTCTGGTCACAGATCCTGGTCACGACACTCATTAGGCAAGATAAGCTTTCGCCTGAAAATGCCCAATATACTTCACTTCCAATCTTAAGATGCACAAATAAAGTCATACTGCGAGCACTGAAGTGTCCAATAGACAGTCTGTCTGAATTGCTCAGCCTAAAGATTAAGCAGTGGAAGCCATTCAGAAAATACACATATACTCTTTATGAACATATAGCTTGTTGTAAGATAGAGATATAGAGAAAGCCACTGAATGTACTATAATTGCCATTCTAACTGGAACTTGATAAACATTTTTCGAAATAATGATGAAGAGTATAAAATTGACTGTGTGTGTTTATACAGTAACACTAGTACGGAGTTCCTGTGGGTACGGAGATTAATTACGGAACGTTTGTTTACTGTTGTAAGGCAACGAATTACAGAAACCGAAGCCAAGCGTACAATGAACTCGCTGCAAACCATTACGAAGCTATTTTTCTTTTTTATTTGTCGATGTTCAGCACAGGATTTTATAACGTAAGATACACTTCAGCATTCCAAAAGTCATGATCAAAAGGCCATATAGTTATTACGAATTGTTGCTATACGCAGCAACTTAAGTAGTGGAGATTTAGAAGTCAAAATTAGCGATAGTGTTTTATAGTAGGCTAATCTGTAATTTGGCGCAGCTACGCAAATTAGTCGAGGAGACTAGTAATGGTTATCAGGCAAGAATTTGAAGGGTACTAATAATAGACCTAATTAAGTGTGCCTGCTGCCTATTTACAGTAAGATGCGAGGGTTTTGCAGGATGCCTCAAAATTATCTAGGTGAATAAACGCTTTTCAGTGGATAAGAGACATCGCCTCGGCTCGGGATCCAAAATGCTGCGTTTCGAAACCGCAAAGCATTTTTACACACACGCACGCACGCACACACACGAACGCACACACACACACATGAACGTACGCACGCACGCGCACACATATCTTTTATCAATAGAGCTCAGTCATGTCATCGGTTCAACAGCTGTATGATATCTGCCAGTGCACCTGCGAACTCAGCTCAAAGCTTACCAGATTTGTCAAGATGCTCATAATCTGAAGAGGTGACGTGACCGCCACAAGGCATTATCACTGAGTCACCTGTCAGAGTAGCTGCCATCTAGGCTACAGAGCGCCCTTATTAGGTGAGAGGTTAACAAGATCACAGTCACGTAGCCTTATCAGCGCCGTTTTAACATATCAGTGTGTGACTTCACAAGCCTCTTTGCACTGATCAAGAATTTCCATTACAAGTCGAAGACACCATCGGGCTTTTTCAGAATGTGGTGTTAATTCCTTCATAATAAAATTGTGAAGCTACATACTTTTGAATCGATTTCTATAAATATTTTGGAGGATTAGCGAGAACGCCAGCAACCAATAATAAAGCAAAATTTAAGTTTTCGAAACCTTTTAAGTGGCATGGCATAATTGAAAATGTCTTCGCCGGCCGTTGGTCGCATCTATCTTAATAGTTGAAATATTATAGATATCAAGTACGAGCGTACTGTACTCTAAATAGTAACAAATGAAAAGAAATGAGCCTTCCTACGAAACAATATATTTGAAGTTTTTTTCCCATTATTTCTGATTCCAACGCAGAGAGATGAGCGTTTTAATTTTACTTGCTGTAGCAAAGGAGAAAAATAAAATGCGTGGCATTCACCAATCTGATCTCTTACTGTAGTTCTTGGTTCTTGCCCCGGCCCGGTTGTGCAGCGTTAACGGCATTTGACTGCTTTGCCCAAGGAGGGGGGATTTAATCCCGGCCGCGAAGGCCGCGTTTCCGATGGAGGCCAAAAGCAAGGCTCCCGTGGGCTCTGCGATGTCGTGCAAGTTAAAGAACACCAGGTTGTTGACATTTCCGGAACCCTCCACTATGGCGTCTCTGATAGCCTGAGTCTCTTTTGGACGTTAAACCACAGAAATCATAAATCATCTTAGCATTTCTACTTTTTATTCCATCTTCAAAGCCTGAGAGCTGATGTCTTTAGGAGAGCAGTAGCGCTTTCACAAAATAATACTTTCACTTCTAGAGTGGTTTTGTTATCTGAATGCAATGTGTTTTAAGGCGAAAATCTTTGATGGCTCATGACTCGCCAGCGTGTCCGTGCGTTAGCTGCGAGCGTCCACGAGGAATGTCCCACTTCTTCGCAAGATTCCGTGGGATACCGCGGGATTTAATTTGTCATTCCCTCTGACGACGTCATCAAGAAAATAAATATCCTTTCTTCACCGGGAATCGAACGCTCATCCCTTGGATCGCCAGCGGTAGCTTTAAACAACTGCGCACTTTTTTTTCTTTGTTAACATCTTTAAAACCTCATTTTACTCACACAAAACATTGCGTGACAAAGATCATGAGTTAAAAACCACGCCAGCTTTGCCTGCTTGATTCATTCAAATTCGCGAGTGCAGAACAGCGCTTCCATTCTCGGAAGCCACTCAGGTCCTTGTTCTTGTGTCTTGAAAACATCAATAACACTAGCAACAGTTTTTTCGAAAGTACAGCCTTATTTTCTGGCATCAACATCTGCGTGCCTGAAAGCCATTCTGGATCGCCAGATACTGTGCAGGCCCAATAACATGATCATGTCCAGCGGTAGCCCATAATCCTCTTCAATTGGCAAACATTTAATTCAGAATGCATGCACGGTAGGCGTCTTTTAGTCATTCATTGTAGAATATCGTAGACGGAATGGCTTCCCAACAGTCTAAGAAAACATGTTCAATAGTGTCCGGCTTGCGGCATACGAAGCAGTGATTTCTGAAAAGGCAACCCCCCCCCCCCCCCTCTTTTTAAGGATGTCCTAATTTCTAGTGTATTACTATGGAGCTTGAAAAAGAAAGTTGTTGCTGCCCCAGGTACAGCCATATTTTTCACTCGTTTAGGGACTGAATTACATGGACCCCCACATTACAACGATCAGTACAGTGGGATCGAGAGGCAGACATCACACAAGGCCTTATAAAATTTCTTTCGTGATACAGCTGGGAAATATTAAAACGAAAACCGGGCTTTCAAGACACGACATGCCATTCACAATACTATAAAGAATAAAAACATTCTCCCTTCTATGCTCGCCTAACTTACAACTAAATTTGGCAAACCTTGGCTCAGCCTAATCTGAAACATAGTTATAGTTCGTAAAAATCATTTCGTATCACGAAAGAACATAAAACGGTTAACCACCTGGCGGAAATACAAATGCACCAAACCAACCTTTCCTGAGCGTACGCGATGAAACAAGCTGCTTCGGCAGGTGCGCTACGAAGTTCTTCCCAGCACCAAAATGGCGAACACAAGGTGCAATCTCTGAAAATTCACACAAAAACAATGAAGTACTTGTAACACGTAGCATATCTTAGTAACAAGAAACAAATTACAAATTGTATCACGTACAAAAGTAGACCAATCGAATCTTTTTGCCTCTCGGCCTTCTCATGTACTTTAAAAACTTGCTGGTTCCAACATGGCTCACTGTCTAGGTAGTTTTCTAGCTGCACTCCTAAACATTTCACTGGGGTTGTTACCTAAGCCATATTCACGAAATTCATTGTGATTGTGGGCCACTCTTCATGCCTGCACCCCAGACACGTATCCCAGTTCACAGCTTTGCCACACTCACAGAACAAACGTCCTTCGCCAATTGGACAACACTGTCAATGCTTTCGCAGTCGGCACAGAAGACGGCATTGTTATTGGCATACGCGAGTATGCGGACTCTGCTGCATGCAAACGAAAAGCTCGGACACTGCTGTTCCCGCTAATACTCAGACAGAATGGTTCAGTATACAAGCATAAAAGCCATGGCATAGGGTGCAGCCCTTACGCACAGAGCGTTGCGCTTAGTTTCGCTCACCCAACCTCTTATTTACTATCCGGTGCGCCGTGCACACTTTGTACGCCATTACGACTCCCTAGCAAACAACTGAGCTCACATTCGCATGCTCTAAAACTGAAAACAAGACATCATGCGGCACCTGGTCAAATTCTTTCTCTAAAGTCAACCAGGAGCATAGCAACGCTATTATACAAGGCATCGCAACACTCCAGTATCGATCGTGCCTTCGAGATATTAGTACGTACATATAGTGCGGCCTTTATTGCCGTAGGTCTGATGTGGTCCTACTAATTCTTACGTTACGATTTGAAGCCTTTCACCTAGAATTTCAAGACGACTTTATATTCTGTGTTCCTCAGGGATATTGGTCTGTAAGCGGTAACATGTTTTTTGGGTTCATCAACGCGTTTTGGTAATTAAAATGTAGTCAAAATTAACACGAAGTCATCTTTCGGTGCCTTATAAAAAGCGACTGCAAGCTCGTCTGGCCCTGGAGACTTTCCAGTTTTGAGCGTTTCTATGGATTCCGATTTTAGTCCTCTTTCGAAAGTGGGGAGTTTTAAATGTTTTTTTTTTTTCCTTTTTTATCATTCAGCCGTGGCATAAAGAGAGGAAACTGCACTTAAAGTGGCTGGGTTTCACTTTTGTGCACCTATAAAGTCCGCTGTAGTATTCATAAGAGGCTCTCTCTATACTCGATTTACCTAAGTAGATACACCATTACATTCTATTTTTACATGTCATTCTTGTGGGCGCGCTTTTTTTGTTTTGCAAGCCAAGAGTACGTCTTGTGGGCATTTCTGTATTTCTTTCGAAATTCTTTATGAACGACTCTTTGAAATATATCTTTATTTTTGTTACAGCGCATTTTTCTGTAAAATTCGATTCATAATTTTGAATTGTGCCTTGTTGCACGCAGAGTGTAAACCCTGAAGGTAATGCGTGGCATTTTTTCCTGAAAGATAAATACGATTTTATATCCAGCGACGAATCATCCAATTGGGGTAGAAGTAACGCTTGCACAAGAACGCAACGTGAGAATGCTGCCAGCTATGCAAGAGCATCCTAATACTTGAAATAATGAAGGTATCACGCGCGAGCATGATATAACATGCTATAGTGCTGAAAAGTCAAATAAATCTTTTTTTCCTTCCCCTAACTGCAACTTTGCTTCCGCAAGTCTGCATGCAGTTAAAAGAATATTTTCAACGTAAGAGAAGTTACCAAAGATAACTGCTAAAATGACATAAACTGATTTATTTTATTTATAGGAAGGGAAAGGCGCGGTAACTCTCTCGCTTGTTTTCACCGCAACCGCGCCGTAAGGGAAGGGATGAAGGTGGGAGTGAAAGTGGAAAGAGAGAAAGAGGAGCCGTAGTGAAAGGCTACGGACTAATTTTGACCACCTGGGGCTCTTTAACGTGCGCTGACATCGCACAGCACACGGACACCTCTTCGTTACGCCTCCATCGAAACGCAGCCGCCGAGGTCGGGTTCGAGCCCGGGTACTCCGGCACAGTAGTCGGGCCTTTCACCACTGCACCACCCCGGCGGGGCGCTAAATTGACATACATTACAGCTACAGCAAGAAATGACATCGGTACATGCAGCGTATTTGCCTTTCTTGGCTGCTACTGCAAGTTAAAAGACAGCGCTCATACCTCTGCGTTAAAGTGTAAAAAAATAAAATGCCCACGATTATGTTACTTCCTAATGCGAAATTTGAGCGCAGCTCATCAGCTGTTTCATCTTTTCGATAAATTGAGGCAAAACGAAGAGGCGTCCGTGTGCTGTGCGATGTCAGGGCACGTTAAAGATCCCCAGGAGGTCGAAATTACTCCGTAGCCCTCCACTACGGCTCCCCTTTCTGTCTTTCCACTTTCACTGCCACCTTCCTCCCTTCCCTTACGGCGCGGTTCAGGTGTCCACAGAGCAAATGTGACAAATACTGCGCCTTTCCTTTCCCGTGAACCAGTAGACAAAAAAAAGAGGCAAGGATTTCGAGCAAGGCACATAAGCACAATTACATACTTCTTTTTTTTTAATTTTTCACACGTATTCCTTCAAGAAACAATCCACCAACAGTTCTTGGCTGTCATGCAAGAAGCTTTGTGGTCCGAGAAATGAAGAGAGCAATTGAGTTATCGGGAGGTTGCGGGAGGCAGCGCGTGGGTCCATAGGAACGTTGCGCAACGAACAGATAGCAGCGACTCGCTGACGCCGCTAGCGAGTGAAGCGAGCCTGGAAGCGAGTGAGAACGGGATGCACGCACCGTGATCCGCCGCTGTACGGTTGCTTTCTGCGGATGAAGGATGCGAGCGCTATTGTATCCCCCTCCGGACCGGTCGTCTCGGTGCGCCCGCATACTTGCGGAGCGGGTCGGCATTTCCGCAACCGGAGGGCACCCTCGCCTCCACTCAGGAAGAGGGGGGGAGTCTCCTCTTTCTGCATGGCGGCGACGGTGTTCTACGCAGCACGTCGTGTTGACTAGCTAGCGGCGTCAGTCAGTCGCTGCTAGCGCTGCCTCCGGCGACCCCCTTTCTTTTTTCCTCGTGTGCTCCGGTAGCTGCGCGCGCTTCTGCCCCCATCATTCGCCGCTGAGTGTACCCCCCCCCCTCCTCCTGCGAGGCTCCGGTGGCCAAAGCGCCGGCTCGAACGGGGTGGCTGAAAAGTGGGCGGAACTGGTTACGAGGCCGACGCCGACGCGAAACCCAGGAACGGCCGCCAAAGAGCTACGCTCTAAAAAAGCCTAAAATATATTAATCCATAAGTACAGTATGGCTATGCAGGCCGATTTTGCATGGGCGTGACCTCCTCAAAGCTGTAAAAGAGGAAGTGTTTAGTATATCGGAGAAAGATTAGTACCATTGGATATAGCGTCAAGGAAAAGTGTGCAAGTGACAAAATGTTTATGTCAATTATTAGAAAATTAATTACAGCAAATTAGGTCTACAATCGGGAGCTATAATAACCACTAGTTAACTTCCGGTTTTGGTTCTCAGCCACCGTTCGCGTCTCTCAGTGCAGAAATGCGATAGCCTGCTTGTTGCTGCTGCAGACGACGCCTCGTGCTCCCCTGTCGAATACAACCAGCTTTCCATTGAAGGCATCAACTTTCACCGCCGTTGTATATTTGGTTTACAGGAAAGAAAAGGCGTAATATTTGTCACTCGCGGAATCCCGCTGACACATCTCGTGGACAACACAGCAACGCTTAGGCTTGTGCATTTCTCCTGTGCAGATTCTGAAGTGATCTGAGAAAATTTTTGTTTTGTGAGAACGTGCGGCTTACTGGATCTGTTTGTTTTTGCAGTAGACTATGCTGTAAGTAACATCTTTGTTATTTACTCTATTAGAATGGCCATTGGTACCTGGCAGAACTCTTACGTTGCATTCGTGTACCCAATGATACTTATACCTTAATCTGATAATGCGTGGCAGAACCCAAAATCGTATTTATCTGTCAGGAAAAAGGTGCTTACATTAAGGGTTTGTGAGGCAGCCAGTTTCTTTGCACAATTCAACATCACGAATCAGATAATACAAAAATATGCGTTATAAGAGAAATTAAAAACGTAATTCGACGCCTCATTAAAAACACGTTGCATTCATTCAACATGGCCGCTCGTGAAGCGAAAAGTGTTGGGAAGGAAAGCGCTACTGCTCTTCTAAAGAAATAATATTTCAGGCGTAGTAAATACTTTGAAAAATGTAAACTCCTGTCACAGACATAAAAATAAAGCAGCTGCTCATTTATGTTATAAACCAGTAGTGGCAACAGCTATGCACACGAATGAACTATGAAGGATTCTGAACTTCGAAGGCCGAGGATATCACGACACTCCCGCGCTGGAAAGAAGCGGAACTTAGCAATAATTATGATGATAAGGTGGACTCTTTCAGCGCGTAAATGAAATTCGTTTTGAGAAGAACTTCGAGCCACGAATTCCCAAGCGAATGTGCCCCTGCGAACGAAAGTAATCGGAGCACGCTTTTTTCTTCTATTATTTTTTACACGTTGCAGAATTGAAATGGGCAGTCGTGGTATGTGCAATCCGGTGCTAGAGGCCAGTCCCTTTTCACTGGGACAAATTTTGTTTTCTTATCTCCAGTGTACAAGGCGTGATTTTAATTTGAACGGAAAAACGTGCTCCGTTTACTAATGTCCGCACCTGTGCATGTTCCACTACTGAGTTCATAGGTGGAATTTACCTGTAGTGCTCGTTCAGTTTTTGTTTAACAACAGCGAAGTGTGCTAAGGTAATAGCCAACATTCTCTAAACGAAACAGCAGTTTAACAGAGATGGAAGAATTTGGAGTGTTACACGAAAATGCCTACTTAGGACAGGTGACGATCGCAGATCCGGACCACTAAATGGAAATAACTAGAAGAATAAGTTTCGGATAGAGCGGACTAGCAGGTACTCGCAGATTACCCAGTAAGTAGCAGTAGGCAGCTTTCAGCTATCTGAAGAAGAAAGTGTGTAACACTTGCATCTTACCTGTAATCCCTTAAGGGGCTGAAACACAAAGGCTATGAGAAGGGTTCTACTTAAGTTGAGAACAACGCAGCGAGCCATGGAACGGGAAATGGTATGTCTAACGCTAAAGGTGCATTAAAGTGTTTTTTGAAAAACAACATTCTCGCTTTTATTTTGTTATTGGGTTGTCACAAAATGCATTACTGACAACCAACACAATTGCAAATGAAGCCCATGGCACTAGAAATAGGCTCGTACACTTTGGTTTTGTGAGGCTAAACCTCATCACTCTGCGGGACCAATGACAATGCTTCAACAGCTGAGTGTAGTCAGGCGAACGACTCGCACGCTTTCGAAGATCGCTCTGAGTGACGTCGACGACTAGCCACGTGCGGCAAACGCATCGGCCTATGGTAACAGCCAATGCGAGAGCAAATAGCACGAGAGTTACGGTGACGTAATACGGCTCTTTGCCATGAGATGCTGCTCCCCCGGCCGCGCTCTCCTGCCTGCGCTGCGAACCAAGATGACCTCGAATAATGACTCCAATAATGGCATTGGTCGAAATCAAGAATAACAAATGGACATGGGCAGGACATTGGGTGCGGACAGAGGATAACCGATGGTCCTTTAGGGTAACAAACTTGATTCCAACGAAAGGAAAAGATAGCATGAGGTGGCAGAATATTAAGTGGCAGGATGAGGTTAGAACGTTTGCAGGGAACTAGTGGATGAAGCCAGCAAAAAAAGACCGTGTCAATAGGAGGAATATGGAAGAGACCTTTGACCTGCAGAGAGTATATTCCAGATTGTGATGATGATGATGATGATGATGATGATGATGATGATGATGATGATGATGATGATGATTGCTCGCCAGTAGGACTGATGGCGCTCCTTTTAATTGTAATGTTATTCCGTAATTATTTAATTGCTTTATTTACCCAATGCTGTTTGAGGTGTACGTTACGGTTAAGGAACGTACATTATACTGATGTTTCACCTATAAATACGATTGTCTTTTAAAAATTAAAGACCAACCAGTTATTGAGGAGTAAATGCGAAATTAATCACCTTTTCATTACTGTTTTGTGTCAGTTATGACTGATGTAAATAGACTTCACAACTAAGTTTCACAAGATTAGTAAAGTTCTTTATTTACTTCTTTTATTTCTTTCCCGCACTGTCTTTATTTCTAGTTTGCTGACTATTTTTTACTTTACTCTTTGTTACTGAATGTTTAGTACAGTTTCTTGGAACTCCGGGGTTCAATGAGCATGAAAGGGCTGAGGTGTGTGTACGTGTGTTAGTAGAGACAACCTTCTGACGGTCAGTTCAAAACCCTCAGATCCAATCAGTAATATCCTGTTGAAGGTTCGTAAAGCATAGCTTTTGTAATAAACGGCCATGCAGAACTTCCTCGAACACCCTTTCAAAATCATCAAACCAAGCACCAGATGAGATATCACGGTATAATTACTTGTGTAAGTCGTGCACGAAAAAAAGGTCGAGTATAATTTTACATGACTGATACCTATAGAACATCCCCTGCTGGTTCGGATGGTGGACATTTACATAGACTAGAAAGGTTTATAACATGAGGCTACAAATATGGTCTATGATTTTACTTCCAATATGTAAACGAAACTGGTCGATAATGGGATCTAGATTAGTAACCGCGTTCCTTTCACAATGGTGTTATCTTCCCGAACTTCAAGTCACGCTGTAACAATAGTGATGAACGCGACTGCTGAAAATGAGTGAAAAGCATGAAGCTGCAGACAAGTTCAGCGTTTTTACAACCCTGTAAAGTTTTAACACGTTTTAATTTAATTTCATTGCGTTTAAATACATTCAATGTTGCCTGTAAGGAAGAAAGTGACGTGTGTTCAATATCTGTTTCTGTTTGATTACAGTATTATGCCTTCTCTGAACCGCGGGAGCCCGTAACACGGTCTCCTGTTATCTCCTGTGCATATTAATGTTGCAATGCAAGATGTGATGTGTAAAATACTGTATGCGGATCTTTTTCCGTCTGAAAAGTATAAGTAATTGTTCAGGCTCTCTTTTGAACAGAAAAACTTATGTAGCACGCAGAACTGATGTCTTGAGTACAAAATGCTCCCAAAAGCAATAAAATGTCCGTTGACGTCGTGCACTTCTGATACAGTTGTCCCTGGGTAGAATAGGTCTTGAATAAATTATATGAACTTTTAATTTTTGCCTTTAGCTTCGAAATATTTCAGTACCAAAATGCGTATTTGGTATTTCAGAAGATATTTTTATACAATGTCCTCTTCTCCCGCAAGAAGTATATTGCGGTGCAGCTTTTTCATTATTTTGCTTCTATGTGCTTTTAGGTGAAGCCCATTGTGTCAGTTGCTTTCAAATGTAATATCTTGGATCCATTTTTATGTTACAAATGAGGGGATACATGTATTACTGCATTACGTAATTGGCAGAGGGCAAGCTGTCGAAATAAAGCTGTCGGTAAGTTTTTAATTTTTTATGAGTCACAGATTGAGAGATCGAAGATCCAAAAAGTAAATGGTCGAAAAAGACATTCTTCACATGATCCGAGAAGGAACTCTCGAGTCTCTGTTGTCAACGTTTCCGAAAAAGCTGACATGGTTTCAAGCTATACATTTGCTCCATAGACTATAAAGCATCACACGACATGTGGTGAGCTAACTGACAAGAGATCACCTGGAAACCTGCACATCTGTAAAAAGAATTGGGTTTTCAAAATAATACTGGTAGATCACTGCTTGGTGTGTAGCAGTGAGCAAAAAAAAAACTACTAAATATATCAGTTAGCATCTTTGCCGTGCGGAAAATACGGTGTTTCTTTTATACACTGCCACGAGAGCTCTTTAAATAGGTCTTGTTATCAGCTTTCCACCTTAACCTATAAGGACGCGCACATGCAACGTCGGCTGAAATTACGCTTCTGGAGTCCACCTCCTTCATCGAATTCAAGGTAATATAAGTGAAAGCGGTTATTTTCGAAGAGTTGCGAAGACTGATGCGAACAGCATGACGATTCGGAGGGTTGTATGCGTGTTTGAACACAAGACAATCCAAAACACACTTCAATTGTTGTGTTAAACACGAACTGTATGCCCTGTGGAGTGGCCAAGCTGATCTGCTGGAATTATTGGTATTCGAACTGTTTGGGCAAATCAAGCTCCGTTGGTGGGAAGAAAATACAGCAGCGCCCCAAAAACCCGACCAGCATCTCCGACCAAAAGTGTGGAAATGCCAGCGAGACGCTCAATAAATCAATCAATTTTATAATAATTAATTATTGAATATTTTCACCTGAATGAATGAATCAATCAGTGCAAGTTTATTTACGAGAACAATCAGTAATGTCAACCTGGCATAAAAGCTGCGCGCACAGCTTGGCAAAAGCCGAGGGTACATACCATGGCAATAGGAGACATTAGATGCGTCGCTATGCTGACAAAAATCCAATGTCAAAGGTGTTCACTCCCTTCTGGACGGTAATAAAAAATACAGCACCATTTTCCCTCAGCTTTTTGTTTTTAGGAAATGAATTTAAACATGTGGTATAGACTACAATTGCAGTGAAAGCAAGAGAAACAGAAATGCAAATAAAATCTATGGATATAGAGTAATATTAAAATAGAATAAGTGCATAAATATTAGTCAGAACAATGAAGTGTTTAGAATTCAACATTATCAACAATGACGGGGTTTTACAAGCGCACAACCAAGACATGAAATAAATGCGTCACTAGAGTACATATACATATAGGTGATACAGTGACATAATCTACAGCACAGGTTATGTTTGCAAGAATTGAGGCATCAGCTGCTTCGAATGAAGTCACCTGTGTACCTTTCATTATTAGGCATACATGAAATTTGGTTAATATTGTTTATTGTCCCAATGTGAATCAAGCTATGAGAGACGCCGCAACAGAGGACTTCTTCGCAATGAAGGAGATTAAACATTAAAGGTAGAAAGCTCATAATTGGTGTATGTTATTTAGCACCAACGAGTGATCCAGATTTTATAAAAACATCTACATGACGTAATTAATCTTATTTCTGTACGGTTTCCTGGCTGTCTTATTTTCTAATAAGTGGTTTTAATTATCCAAATATTTTTGGAAGGTGAACGGTCCCAGCAATAGACCTACCGACTCAGAATCAATCCTTTGTTGATCTGTGCCCAATATTTCATTTCTCTCAACTGATCACACAGCCTACAAGATGCACCAGCCATTGTGAAAACATACTTGCCCTTATCTTATCGACGTGTTCTCAATCAGTTTCAAATAAAGGTATTTTCCTGGCTTTAGCGGCCATTCTCTACTTGAATTTACGCTGGGTTTTTCATCCCCAAGTGTTCGCAAAAAAAGTAAAGATCCTCAAAAATTATGGCTGGCGAAATTAAAAGGCAGAAAGTATGAACTTTCTTTATTTTGTGAAGTGTTTCTGCGCAATTTTGAGAATTTCAGTCTACAGGCAAACTGAAATTCTTTCAAAAACAAAGCAGCCGACCTTGTTAAAAAGAAATTCCCATACGGGTAATCAGAACCACTAAATCACGGTGGCTTAAAAAAGCTCTCGCAAGACTTTCCAATAAAAAGAAGCGTTTGTACCACATAGCCAAACCTCAAGCTTGTCAGAACGTTGGCAGGCCTATCGCCTCGAGAACGTTGGTTGTACTCGTGCCTCACGTGAATCAATGCGCTTATTCTTCAAAAACACACCCTCCCCAATCTACTGTACTCTACTCCTAGACAGTTCAGGCCAACTGTGAAAGGCCCTAAGAGCGATGATGTGATTATAACGTCTAGCGATGGTGAACTGTTGACTGATGAACAGTCTGCCTTTGCAATCAGTGATTTTTTCGCATCATTCTCCAGTCATGCAAATGTTCCATAGCCTTATTTTAACGCTTATCTGTATTCACCGATGCTTCGAGTTCCTCTCAATCCATCTAATGTAGACTTTGTATAACCTGAAACTCTCTTCTGCCTCTGGTCCTGATGACGTCAGCTCAAAATTTCTTAAAAACACTAAATGTTACTCTTCCATTATTTTAACAGAACTTTTCCACCTGTTCTTATCCGCGGAATTAGTACCTGACGACTTGAGACTGGGAGGGTGGTTCGCATACATAAAAAAGGTGAAAAACATGCTGTTAATAACTATCGCCCCACATCATTAGCCAGCATTCCTTGCAAAATTCTTGAACATATTATATCGTCCAAAATTGCTGCCCACCTTAATTATCAACTTTTCTTCGACAGTTCGCAACATGGCTTTAGAAAGCACTACGCGTGTGAAACGCAGCTGGCATCATTCATCCATTTTCTTCAGTGTCCTCATCCAAGGTGGTATAATGTTTATAGTTATTTTTCTAGGTTTTTTTAAAAACTTTTGACAAGGTATTTCACAGTCTACTCCATTACACATTTAATAAACTAAGCCTAGATCCTAATATAATTGCATGATTGAAAAGTTTTCTTACTAATCGTTACCAACACGTAATGGTTGACGAAAGCTGATGTGTCCCAGTTCATTCTGGTGTGCCACAGGCTCCGTTCTCACTCCTTTACTCTTTTTAATCTGTTTAAATGCCTTATCCAACAAACTTCAATCACGCATTAGCCTTTTCGCAGACGACTGTGTAAGTTGTCGTAAAATAATCAATTCTAAAAATAAACAAATCCTCCAATTCGACCTTTAACGTAATAACTGCAGGGTGTCAATATTGGTTAATGAATCTTGACTCTAAAAAATGTAAGGTAATGCGTGCGTCGCGTACTAATTCTCAGTTTTTATCTCATCATATACAGAATTTCCCACTGACTCAGGTAAGAGCGTACAAATATTGGGGTATCTTTATCTTCTCTAACCTATCATTTGAACTGCACGTCACTTACATAACTAACAATGTTATCGCTTGTTAGGCTATTTGAAACGTAATTTTGCAAACATTCCTTCATCCCTTAAACTTTAGCTTTACAAAACATTTATCTGTGCAAAACTTGAATATGCAGCCTCCTATGTACCCCGGCCTTGATTTTCTAATAACTTCAGTCGAAGGTATTCAGAATCGACTTGTTCGTTACATACTCAGTAATTACCATCGTACTACAAACACAACTAACATGAAAAAGACCTTACGCCTTCCTGCTCTTTCATTGAGACGTAAGATACACCGGTTATGTCTGCTACATAAAATATACTACCATAGTAGACTTCACCATCATTTATTCAGCGTTCCTCCTACATATCACCTCGTGTGGACCATTGTCATGAAATTGGATGCTAAACAAGTCGAACAAACTTCATTCCTTTCGCGTTCAATCAACTGCAACCACCTTACTGCGGCGCTAGTATCTGTACGCGATATAAAACTGTTCAAAAATGTTTTTACTCCACATTATGGTGTTCCCCCTTGATTCATTTTGCACTATTTATTATTTTTCGATTTGTGCCCTCATATATTTTCCTGTGCTTTACTCTTATTCATCAAATTTTTGCCTTGTATACAATTCCCCTCTGTAATTCATGACCCATACTTTGAGGGTATCTCAAATAAATAAATAAAAAAAATAAATAAATAAAAAAATATCAAACAGTGCACGGGCGCCTAGATTTTTGCATCCATCGAAAAGCGGCAGCCGTGGACGGGATTCGATAACCGCTAAACCATTACGGAGGGTCGGAAGGTTATGAGTGAATGAATGTTGCTTAAAGTTTTGCTCCAAAGGGTGTTACTTACTGGACTCCTTTCCTCCACAGTGCAGATAACATGTATGCATGGCTTCAGTGATCACATGACGATCCACAATAACTATTTGTGACAAAGGCGACTATGGAAGTGTAAACCGCGGGCTATCAAACTTCGGGAAGTTAGCGTCAAGTTTCTCGCTTTGCTCCATTGAATTAAACTGAACCCTTTTCAAATCAGAACTTCAGCGCCTCACAATGGTACACATGATAACCATAGCTATACATAGCCTGCACTAATTTTATGGCTAGGAGCGCGCTATGAACCCTGGGATACTGTTCTGCCATGTTGGTGCAGCCAAAGGAAAGCGTCGAAGCAGTCTCACTGTGGAACGTCTCAAGCTTCGCAGTGGTTATTTGCGCTGTTGTTGGATGCTTCAACCGCACCTGTTTGGCGAAATCAACAAACTCTGACTTCTTTCATCTCCATAAGAACATTGAGCCCCAAGATGAGCGCACGAACGAGTTATCCGCAAAGCGATGGGGTCTGTGGCTGGCTCTGATAAAACGGGCAGATCTCAACACGCAAAGGACGGGCATACTAGTTTGGGGCGCTCACTTCCTTAAAAGTAAGCCCGTGGCATGTGAACAACGTGTATTTGGCTGCGTGACATACGAGCACAGCAGAACATCGCGTTGTAAACTAATATTTCTCTTCGTGCGTAGGCAGGCCATCAAAACTTTGGGAGGAGGCGGACCCGGACTGGGCCCCTACGGTTTCGCTCGGCTAAACACGGAGATCCCGGACGTCACTCTCGCGCGTTAGGACGACGGACAAAGAAACGTGTAGATCAAGCGGAGCATGAGACCTAGGCCACCGAGGCATCGGAAACAACGGAAGCGATGAATCCAGACGTTGGTGTCGCTTCTCCGTCGTCCTCGATGACAGCGCAACACGATGCTGGCGTAGAAGACGGCAGAACAGGTAGGGGCCTTTTCTTCGTTTCGTGTAGTGGCAGATGCGGCGAAAGAAAAAAATAAAGGGGGTGGGGGGGCAAGGGGCCAATTTATTAATTTTTTTTCATTCAATGGGCCACCCCAGACGTCACCCTACTGCTTTTTTTGCAGCTCCCTAGTGCACTGCTACGACGCCTCATGTTCCAAGTTTTTTTTTGTGCACATAATGCACACAACAAAATTTATTTTGTTGCAGGGATTTAAGCCCAGAAAGACGTCACAGTGACCGATATTGAAGCCTTGGAGGGGCATTGTGTGTCACTCAATAAACGACTTTATGCGGCAGGGAATGAGAACAAGCTGCTGGATTTGACAGAAGATTTCTTCAAGTGCAACGACAAAAAGGTTGTCTTCTATACTGGGTTGGCCAACTTCACCATTCTTTATGCACTGTTCAGTATCATAGAGAGGCTTGTCTCTTACAGTGCAAACAGCTTTGCAAAATTTCAAGTGTTCATTATTTTCATGATGAAGCTGAAGCTAAACTTGCACATCAGTGACCTTGCTTTCAGGTTTAATATTTCAGATGCTACAGTTTCGCGCATCTTTGACAAATGGCTGCACGCTACCTACAGGCGTCTATAGTTGTGTGGCCACAACGAAGCAGTTTGAAGAGCACAAAGCCTCAATCATTTTAGGAATCTTTTGGTGAAATTGTTCCCGCAATAATTGACTTCTTCGAGATAAAGATAGACAGACCCTCTTCGTTCTTACCCAGTAGTGAGACATGGTCTCAATATAAAGGAAGTATTACAGCAAAGTGTTTATTTCGCATTGCACCACAGGGTATTGTCACTTCATATCTGAAGGATGGGGAGGGCGTTGTAGTGACCAGCACATAACTGAGCACTGTGGTCTTTTAGACAGCCTACTTCCAGGAGACATAGTGCTTGCGAACCGAAGGTTCAATGTGTTTGAAAGCGTCGGCTTCTACTGTGCTAAACTTCACGTTCCAGCTTTTACAAAAGGAAAAAGCAACTATCAGCAGCAGATGTTCTGACCAATAGGAAACTAGCACATATCAGAATCCATGTTGAAAGAGTTATCGGGCTTATTGAAATAAGTATGTGATCCTGAAAGCCACACTGCCCATTGATTATGTTGCTTGTAGACCTGGAGACAATCTCACACCACTCGACAACGTAGTCCCTATCCGCTGCGCCATTTCTAACCTATGCCCTTCAATGGTGGCATCGCTAAAAGAGACAAACCCGGTTCCGCCTTCGGCTGGGTAATGACAATGGAAGTTTTTTCTCTGAGCAACGTTTCTTCCTTTTTACCAATTGTTTCACCTTACAGGGTGAATTCAAATACTAAGTGTATTGCACCAACTTTTGAAATGGAGGCAATGCTGGTGGAATATTTAGGGGAACCCCAGGGTTGAGTAGATTTGTAACAAAGGAGTAATTGGATTGGTTTGTGGAGTGTAATCTCCCAAAGCTACTTAGGCTATGAGAGACCGAAGTAGAGGACTCCGGAAATATTGACCACCGGGGGTCTTTAACGTGAACTGAGATCGCACAGCACACGGTCGTCTAGCTTTTTGCCACTAGTAAGGGAGTAATTACTCATCGACATCCAGGTAGTGCAGACAATCCACAAAAGCCTACAATTTATTAAACCACTTTATGATAGCATATTTGTACGTCCAAAAAGAGAGGCAAGAGCAGCTAGTGCTAAACACTTCAATTTACCTGTGTGTCGCAAAAGTTATGGGCAACGTCTAATCGAGTTCAGTGGAGGTTTGATTTGGAATGGCATTCCTAATGACATTAAAATGGGAACAAAGTTTTTGCAAACTGAAAACGTTCCTGATGAACATGTGAAGTTATGGTGTGAATTATGTATTTTTTAATATAAGTGTATTGTGTTCTCTTTCGTTGTTTTCTCTTGATGTGTTGCGAATTTCTGACGTTTATGTCATGAATAAAATGGATTCATCTTCCTGTGCTGCAGTAAAATTGCATTGTATTGTATTTTGTATGAACCCGACACTAGCCCTTGGCTATGGGTCCAACATCTTAGTACATATTCTATTGTAAAATTATTTTTTGAAATAGAAAAAAAAAACCGGGACCACCGTCTTTCTGGGGCAGTCACGCTACCGACTGAGCTGACGAGGACGATCAGCAGGTCAGCTTTCTTTTGTAGCCGTGTGGCTGCGCTTGGGTGGATGCCAATTAGTAATTATTCCTTTATTAGATTCAATGCTATCGCAGAAGTGTATGGCATCTGTGTGGTTGCCCCTCAATTTTTTGTCAGTGTTGTGTCGTTTCTGCTTCTATTTTCATGCTCTAAATGTGTACAATCTCATCATTTCAAAGGTGAATTATATCTGTTAAAGCGGCAGTAAAACAAAGTGACAAAATTGACATTACCCCTTATTTTTGATCTTTTTCGGGTGTGCCATACTGTGTGGCCTGCAGTGATTGGGAAAATCATGCAAATATGAATTTGTCTTACTTGTATTTTATGGTCAATAAGCGAGTATGGTTATAATACACCAGACACTAGGTTACTTGTTTTGTATTTATGAACTGTAGTTGTTAAAATTTATGTATTGCATATGACATCTGCTTGTTTTAGAAACCTCAAAATAAATGACATATCAGAAAGGTCATTTTCACGTAAAAGTAATGATAGGTAAAACGAAATGTGTTTACTATAAAATAGCGTAAAATGTTTTTTTCTTAGTCCTTCAAGTTGTGATCTTAAAATGTGATTTGTGATTAGCTCATCTCCACATGCATCATGAGAAGCTTGTCCTGTTCTGCAAGTTTATTTAGTGTTAGATGTGTACGTCCTATACAGAGATGGCATCAAGTCGCTTCCTTGAATAATACATACATCTGTTATCTCGTTACCTGTAATTCTGACGTGGCTAGGGGCCCTGCGGAATTTTATGTTCCATCCGTGAGCTGCTACTATTATATTAACGCGATAGCGTTAGGAGCTCGTGTCGCAGAAAAGCCGGTGTCGTTGGCGTCGGCGGCGTTGGCCGTGAGCGACAAATCCCGGCATGCACTTCATAAATAAAAAGTAACTTCCAAGATGGGCGGGGTGGGAATCGAACCAGGGTCTCCGGAGTGTGAGACGGAGACGCTACCACTCAGCCACGAGTTCTTTCTTTTTCTGACATGGTATTTACCCTGTCAGCACATTATGTTGGCCCAATATTGGCATGGCGTTGCCATTGTACGGCCCAACACAGGACCTGTGCATTGCCAACATAACACCAATGTTGGGCCCATGATTGCGCCGCCTCGGTATTATACAGAAAGGGCTATATACACAGACTATTTACAATTTCTTCAGCCATTGCTGAGATGCACAACAGAAGACACAACTTTTTAAAAGGCAGGCAAAAATAAGCACCGTGTCACAAGCGGAAACCAATCAGGTTGAAAGTCATTTTCATCATAAGTGTCCTTCAGTTGCAGCATCATTCTGCTAAAATGGAGTCTAGGCGGAACAACAGGTTCAGCGTTGCGATCCGACATGCATGTCTTCCACAAGCTATGAAGTCCAATAAGGAAAAACATGTCATATGGTTCGTAATCAGATTGTGTAACAGCAAGATACCGCACACTGTACGAATTTAGAACAAAGTCTTTCTTTAGAGTTCTTTGCAGCACATCCCAAAAAAGAATTGCGTCTTTGCAATTATTGAAACAGTGCTCAATTGTTTCGGGCACATCACACAGACGGCATTTTACAGAAGATACAAAAATATTTTTTTCTATGGAGCCATGTGTTAACAGGTAGAGCTTCGGTGTGTCATTTAAAGAAAAATGTTTTCGTGCAAGGAGAAATCTGAATTTTGCGCACCCTTTTTAACACATCATGACCCTTAAAGCCAAAGTATAAAGAACGATACAGTGGTGGCGGAAAAAGCATTGCTACCAAATCCTTGTATAGTATCTTGCGCGAAACAGAATATAAGTACTCATTCGAGAATCGTACTGTCAAAAAACTCACCGAAGCATAAACTTCCTGCATAAATCCTAGTAACTGCGGGCCATCAGTAAGATCTGAAGAAACCACTAAGTCGGGAAGCAGATTCATGAAATAAACTTGTAGGAATGCTCTAATAATCGGATGTGAACAATCACGAAAAAAGAAGAAACGGGCAACTAACTGCCTTACATACAGATGCACTAAGCCGAGCCCCCCTGCACAAACAGGTCTGAATAGGTTATCACGCCGAATCGGTTCAAAATTGTATGACCAAATAAACGTCGCAAATATTCGGTGAAAACGCTGGATGTAATGCCTAGCGCAGTGGAGGACCTGAAGCACATAATAAAGTTTTGTCGCCAAAAAGATGTTGCAGGCCTGAGCCCGACCGAATATTGAAAGCAGATAGAGGACAAATGTATTAGCATAACGCTGGACTACTGGAACATGCTCTTTCCAGTAATTTGAACTTGACTTAAATGCATGCAGTGGAACGCCTAGATATTTAGGGGGCACACATGACCATTTAATTCCTGCATATAGGGGTGGTGTTGAGCCCCACGAACCAAACCAAAGGCCGGAACTCTTGGAGTGATTCATCTGAGCACCAGAAACAACGCCAGATTCTTCTATGCTGGATATAACTTTTTCTATGCTTGGTTTGTCAGTGGAGAAAAACGCAAGATCATCCGCATATGCAAGCACTTTAACCTAATTTCCAAGGAGAGGGAAGCCATGGATACTACTGTTATGTAAACCACTCTGACAAAGTGGTTCCAAGTAAAGAGCAAAAAGCAGTGGAGACATCGGAGCCTTGCTTCACAGAAGAGTTGATTGGTATGGGGCTTGATAGGTGGCCATTTACAATTAGGCGAGTCGAACAATTTCTATAGCAAAGTTGCACCCCCATCAGTACTACAGAACCAACGTTCGCTCGTTCCAGAAGAGAAAACAGGAAAGAATGACGAACTCGATCAAATGCTTTTGCGAGGTCGACCTGAAGTAACGCAACCTGATCATGAGAGCAGGAGCACGATTCGAGAACTGTGCGCGCAATATGTACATTACTTTGTATGGCTCGGCCCCTCAAGCCGCACGTCTGGTGAGGGCCAGTGAGAACCGACATTGCGAACTGTAGGCGATTTGATAAAATTTTGGCGAAAATCTTGTAGTCCACATTTGCCAGTGTGATTGGTCTATAGCCTTCCACTGAGCATAATTTTTCTTCATCAGTACTCTTTGGAATTAGGACTGTGTGCATTTTGTAAAAGTCTCGGGAAGGGCTTCTAGATCAAAACTTATCGCGAAGACATCTAGCAGGATAGGAGCAAGAACAGTTTTAAAAGCTTTGTAAAATTCAGAGAAAATGCCATCAGGACTAGGCGTTTTTGAAAGAGGTAACTGATCAATTGCCACTTCTTCCTCTTGCTGCGTGAAAGAGCTACTAATTACAGAACAATCATCTTCTGATAAAGGGGTCACCAGCGATGCGAAACGCGAGATGTTAGAATTTCTTACAGGAGGAGTGGCACTAAACAACATCGAGTAATAATCTACGAATGCGGACGTAATCTCATTCGTACTCGTAACCAATGTACCATTACGCATAATTCCCGGAATGAGCTTTGCAGTCGCATGATGACGTTCATCAAGCAAAGCTTGCCGCGTCGGCCGTTCGCAGTGCAAAGCACGCTTGACACGAGATCGAATTAAGGCACCCCTGTATCGTTCCGCATCACGCCTTTGTAACTCACTTTTGACACTAGCAATTTCGTCCGTATATGATCCAGGGGATTCACATTCTAGCTCATACAGGTTACACAAGTTTTTGTTAAGTGTCTCCTCCCGATGTTTCCTGTAGAAAGATTTAATTGAGCCAAGTTCAATTGCTATCGCACGTACTTCCTGCTTGAACATTTCCCAAGCGGCGAACAATGGTAGATTTCTGGAACAACATGATTGGAGCTGTGAGCGCACACGAGTGATAAATTCTTGATCATTTACCAGCGATGAGTTTAACTTCCAAAGATCCCACTGCGGCCTAAACTTTGAATGGTGATTGCCACCGAGCCGGGCTACTACCATGCTATGATCAGAAAACGAAACCGGTATAGTTTCATAAACAAGCCAGCGGGAAACTAATGTACAAGATGCATAGATCCGGTCTAGACGAGAGTGAGAATGCCCCTGAATGGGAGTGAATGATCTAAATGCACGGCCGGACGCCCCTGTATCAACCAGTCCCGCATCTTCTGTAACACGGAACAAAAGTTCCCCACTCCTGTCACTGCGTGCGTCTGGACTAGAACGACCTATGGGGTTGCAAACACAGTTGAAGTCACCCATTAGCACAAGATATCGGTCACAGTCGAGTAAGCTGGCTATGTGTTCAAAAAACCTTATGCGCTGTGTCACAGTAATAAAAGCATAAACATTAATTATCCGCCATGGCTTCCTAAAGAGTAGAAGGTCGCAACATATCAGCCGACCCTCGGCGTCGATATTATAAGTTAGGCCAGTACAAGGCAGCGTCTTTCGCAGAAACAGAAAACAACCTGCCGACAAGCCCACAGCATGCGCAACAATGACATTAAAATCTGCCAAAAAGGGCTGTAGCGGCCTCTCGGTTTCCTCCTCTCTCTATATATTCGTCTCTTGGACTGCCACAATATCTAGACGCCTGCTGTGCAAAAGTCGGCGAAGTTCCCAGGCAGCACAAAGTGGGCTATGAAGTGTGTGCCCCGGTGGGCCCGATGTAGGCAATGCAGGACAGCCCCGGTGGGCTCAATGTGGGTGCTGCAAGAGGGGCCGATGTAGGCCCGAAGGGGGATGTCGACAAAGCCCCAATGGGCCCCACTAGAGGCCCATGCAGGCAGCCCTTGCGGGGCTGCCCACATTTTTCCGGCATTGTTAAAAGGGCACATCCCGCCAACTCCCCGCGATGGTCCTACTTTGGACCAATTTGGGCAGCCGCTTTGGAGGAACCTTGTTTTTTTTTTATTTCAGTTAGCCCCTCAGATAATGACATAGGACCAATGCGGGTTCTATAGCGCTAGCCGCACTTGGGCTTGCCCACATTATTCTCATAGGGGTCCGACGCAGGAACTTGATGGAAAGCACTAGCCCACGTTTTTCCAATCAATATTTATGCACATAATTAAGTAATTATTTTATACATGTCTGCAGTTTATAAACAGCCACAATATTAAATTTTACAATAATTCACAACATTCATCTAGCCGAAATGACTTCATGTACATCTTGTTCAGGCTATGGAGATGTGTGTTCACAACAGTAATATTGTGCTGGGAGTTGCTGGCTGTCCAAAGCAACCACATAAGAGGCAACCGTTAGCAATCAGTTTGTTTTAGTATTTGTAGCGCAATTTGCATGAGCGCGAGACCTAAAGGCATGTAAATTCCTAATCGACTAAACATGGCAACAACTGTAATACAAATCATCTATAATAGTAATTTAGGGCAACATATAATGCAAATAAAGGTTGGAAACAATGATTACGCAATTGCACGCACGCCTTCTAGCCCCATTACGGCTGATGTGGGACCTACAGTGGTTTTGTGTGGGCAGCCCCAATTGGACTGGGTGTTGGTTTTGAACCTGAAGCCCACTTGCTGTTGCACGTGCCTTCAAATTCCCCACAAGGGACCAATTTTGGTATCATGCGGGCCCTCCCGCCTTCTAGCCCCATTACGGCCCATGTAGGATATAAAGCAGTTTTATGTGGGCAGCCCCACTTGGGCTGGACGTTGTTTTTGAACCTAGAGCCCACCTGCTGTTGCACGGGCCTTCAAAGTCCCCACAAAGGACCGATTTTGATACCATGCGGGTACGCCCGCCTTCTAGCCCCATTACACCCTATGTGGGAACTAAAGCGGTTTAACTAAGGCTGCCTCATTTGGGCTTCACGAGGGCTTGCCCAAATCGAGTCCTTATTCATATTTCACCTGCCCTCAAGTAACCTACAAGGGGCCGATTGGAGCAGCATGTGGGTATGTCCGTTTTCTTGCCCCGCTACAGCCGATGTTGGTCCCACAAAGATTTAATGGGGGCGGCCTCATTTCGGATCTATGAGGGCTTTCCCATAAAAAGCCCACATTTAGGTTGGATTGCCCTCAAATATCCGGCAAGGGACCCTTGTGGTCTGGATGCAGGAATGTGCTCTGCATTAGCCCAAGAAACGCCGCTATGGGACCCATGCAGGAGGATCAGGGGCAAGCCCAAATGGGGCTTGCCCACGTTTGCCCTATCGAGGACCGAAGCAGGTTTTATGATGGTTGCCCCAGCCCCACTTGCCTACATCGGACCTACTGGGGCCCCACATTCTGTGCTACCTGGGTGGCAAGGTCACTTTGTGCTTCACATATGTTATGACTGTGATGGAGGGAACAGAATCTCGGTCGGGGCGGACAATTTAACCCTGGTGCGGGGCAGACCATTGCTGTCAAAGGGCCCTCAGATTTTTTTAAGTAGTGCCTTATTTTGCAATGAAAGGTGACATGATGACCAATATTTCACGATTTCGCAATTCATATTGTCAATAAATTTCCGACTTGAATACCCAAATATGGATTAAATACCGGAAGCGTATATAAAAAAAAAACAGACGTTTTGGATGCCGTCCTGATGCGCAAGTATTACTATTATAGGAAAAAGAGCTGGTGATAAAAATACGAATATAACGTTTTTATTCCTTTCTACCTATGAGAATATATATTACTGCCAAGAGAACATACGCGTAAATGTCGCGGCATTCCTTGCTACCAGTCTCACGCAGAATGGCATGTCGACCATGTGTCTTGATGATTTTGTCGACTGTGAAATTTTACAAAATACATATTTTGACAGTAATGCTCCATATAGGAAGCTTGTATGATTCCTTTTGCATCCTGCTAATTTCAGAATGTACGCTTGCTTTACGACACCTGAAACAATTCAGATTTGTCTGACCTATTAGAATTGGCAGAAAGTAGCACTACAGTGTTGGATTCTCTGGACTGTAATCTCATGAGTATTGGATATATAAATACATCAAAGCTAAGATTAAGCCAGGTAAGTACGCTATGAGGACACTTTCGTTTAGACACAGTGTGAAAATATAATTAAAAGAATTACCTATATAAGTCGTTAGTTTTAGTGAAAAATATTCGCATTTGCGTTGGCTTGATAGGCATGAAAAATTAGAAAATTGAAATAAGTGACTAACAATCAACAACGCGCATTTTGGTCACAGTGAAAGTCAGAATTCGACTGCTGTCTTTCGCAAGTGTGAAAGACGATCTGAACCCCTGTTTCAGACTTCATTTTCGGATGTATAAATGTTTTTAGTTTTTCGGCATTTCTGTTCGCAAAATCTGGCATTCTAGTTCCTGTTTTTTCTTTCTTCCGATGCTATTTTGTTGGTTAGTTGATTGAACCTGGGGCATCCTTGACGAGAGGGGATGCCTGGTCGCGGCCTATGTTAGCCAATGTGTGGCATCACTTCTGCCGACGCTTTGGCTCAGCGAAAGGGTGCGGCAGAGCTAACCCCTAAGGCTATATGCAATAGCAAGACAATCCGTGGGACTCGAAAATCGATGTATTAATTGTGTAGGCGCCTACGGAGGCGAGCACGGGTATGTTTGCTCGAAGAACTTCTTATGCACTTCTCAGCCGTGACAAAGTATTTGAACGGTCATATATTTTATTAAATGAGTGACATCCTTTCACGGTGGCACCTCACAAGGCTCTAGTTTCTCTCACGGCTATACTTACACGGTTTCCTCGGGTAATAATTAACAACGTCACAAATTTCACTGATCGCCATTAGGCAACCACCCATGCTGATAAAATAAAGAAGGCCCAACTTGAACACGTATGCGACAGAGGCTGCGAATTTAGACACAACTTTTACTATTTGCAAGTTAATTCATGGAGGCTTTTCATCCTTATTCTTGAACTGCAGTTACACCTACAAGGCGGTTTGTGTAAAATTAAAAATGTGACACTCCAGCAATATGACGTGTTTCTTTTCTAGATCATCCCCTAGCAAAGCGCGAGCGCACACAGTTGTTTTCTTGTGTTCTTATGAGTTCAACTAAGCCAACTACAAGAAGGTCAGTCCCCTTCTACGCATATACCATCGTAATACTTTGGATTAGCTTAAATAAAATTCGTTCTTTACTTCAGAACTATGCAGAAATAGGCTTCTTCAAGCGTCCAATGTAGTAAAACAACAAATCTCGTCCGATAAAAAGGTATACGTACAAAAATAAGAGACGGGCGTAGAGACAGTGAGCCCGGCGTCGAAAAGGATAGAGGAGTCGGAACTAGCGCTGAAATGGCGGAAATGCAGTGGCCGTTTAGCAGCTGCAACTTTCAGCGCGCTTGAGTAAGCATGAAGCACTCTTGTATGACAATGTTCGTCCCCGGTTTTGTTATTATTTGAGCAAACTCTTTTTTTTTCCTGAAAGAGGGCGAAAATCAAAACTGCGCTCCTAGATAACCTACTCGAGTTGAGGTTGTGGAGAACGATTGGGCATAATTAAGCAGGTTAAGCGCAATAGGTTTTGAAGTGCTTATCCAAGGCTAACTGACGAGCAAAGTGTCGACGACATCACTCGTAATTGCATGGCTGACAATGTGCTCAATGCCAAAACACTTTAATTCACTTTTCGCTTGAATGGGCAAGCCAGTGAAGCTACATGGCTTCGCGCCAAAGCGGGTAAAAAGAACGAATGTGCGACCCAGTCTAAGAGAGTGACCATTTATGGATGCAGAAAGAATCATAGCTTCAGTCTCCTTGATATTCCCACAAATGACGCTTTGCTGGTGATAGGTTTAGGGATTCTAAATCTTGCTCGGAGCCGCCTTTTAAACACTGAAATATTAGTGATCCCACCAAGCTACCCTCCTGAATCATCTATAGCGTAATTATTTTGAAAAAAAAAAACAGCAGCACATTACTACACGACTAAGAAATGTACGGACAGCATTGATTCCCGGCATTAGTTTTTTATCTCTCTAATCGATTGTCATTACCATTCTGCTATGGTGTCAGCATTTCACAACGGGAAAGCACATTGGAGCCAAGAATAGATTTCAGAAGTTTTGAGTCTGCTTTCGTAACTCCACACGTTAATTCATTTCCCTTGTCGCCACTAGAACGGAAACACACATGCACACACACACGCACACAGAAAAATAAGAAAATAAAGAAATGTCATCAAGATGTTCTTTTACATGACGCTCTGAGAGAGCATTGCGAAATTCTGGCCCGCCTCTAAAGAGAGACGACAGCTGGGCTTTCACTTCCTACCATCAGTCGCTGTATAGTTGCTCCGGGGTCATTTCTTTATTTTTTTCGCAGTAAGAAAATGTAACAGCTAGTTCGCAAAGCGATGGCCGCAAGATTTTCTCCTTAAATTCTTTTTCAGACGTACTCATCTGTCCTTATCATTCTGGAAAGAGCTTAAAAGTGAAAGCAAAAGAACCAAAAGATGGACTCGATCTCTCTAGAGCGTAAGCTTTTTCTTTTCTTCGCCGCAACTAGCAAGATTGTTGGGCATACGTACCGGTCAACAGTTCTCTCCTTCTGCTTATTTTACAACGGTAGCTAACTTAATTGACATCAAATGTTTCCCTCAAAAACGACGTGACCACATCAGGATTTCACCGCTCAGACTTTTGTGACTTCCATCGATTACTGGTATTGATGCAACTGCTAGAAAAGCGTATCCGTCTCGAAAAACCTGTCGCCATGAAACTAAAGGCTAAACAGCGTAACAAAACGTCAAGTATGCAGAACTACGGCGTCTCTCATAGCCTGAGTCGCTTTGGGATGTTAAACCCCACAAACCAACCAAGTATGCAGAACTTGGAATTGTTAGAAAATACAGAGAATGCATTCAAATGCCGCATTTCGCAGTATTTATTTATTCTTCTTTTAATTGTTATTCCGGCACCGCTCCCTGCACCTACCTAAAAAGGCGGACGTCATAATTCTTTTGAAAAGATAACGTCAACGATGTCACTTGTGAAAGCACGCCTACAATTCATGACATGCATGGCGTACTGATGGGCACGCGGCAATTCCGGCGGATAAAAATTTTAGGCGAAACCTTTCGCACGATACTGATACGTTATGAAAACCCTATGGCATGGGTGTGTGCATAAAAAATAAATAAATGGCGGAGCATGGTGCCTGCCAGATGTCCAGACAGGACACGTCTGCGCTTCTAGGGATAATCCTAAGCTGAACAGCTTAACGGACAATAACATTTTATGGCACTTGGCGAGTCTTCGAAAAAGAAAAAAGGAACGAGCCAGTTTATTATAACCATTTGCTTCCACGTCGCCTTTTGCTTCGTCACGAGTGACATCAAAGTTAAGGCAATGAAATCAAAAAGAAGGGCTTCAAAATAAACCTGCCTCATGCCTTTGTCTATGTTTTTAAGCTCTATAAAATAATGACGGAGGGGGAACAAAGAAGGTTACATCAGTATCCGACGTATGTTGTGCATGCAGATGTGACAGTGGCGTTATTCTTGTGTGTAGTTATTCGAAGCTAGCCTAGGTCGCGTTCACCGTCGACTAGTGAAAAGCACTACAATATGAATAATGCATTACTTGTTACTTTGAACCAGACACCGGACGTCGCACCAAATTCAGAAATGTAGGAGGTTGAAAGTTGATTTCAGACGCAAGAAGGCTTCCAGGGCACACATGCAAGTGTTGGCGCCCCGTTCAGTGCGCATCTTTGATAGCCTCACCGATTCATCGCCACCGGCTTGAGCACATTTACTGCCACCGCAAGTTTTGTAATCCCGCGCACGCGATTTTAAAGTTTGAAATTCTCGTCTTAAAATTCAGGTAAAGACTTTAAACTCGGGCTTTAAGCAACAATCTTTGAAATTGGTTTTTGGGCGTCCTAATAATAGAACAATTTACTATTTTTGGACCACATTTAACCCGGCTTTAGGAAGGCAATTCAATAGCTGCGTCCTCCAGATTCGCTCTGCGAGTATAGAAATTTCTGAATACGAATACATGCCACATGCAATGCAGAGCGTTACAGAGTGGTAGTTAAGCATAAGGAATGATCGGTTACTTAATTATGATCAGAAATCGCTGTAATATCGTAGTGCTAAAGTGTAGTGTGCTTCGAAGCTTACTCTTAGTCGCTGACGCGGCGCAACTCTGTCGTGATGTTATCCTAGCAATATTTATTTCTTCCAAAATTAGAAACACTGCCCTGGTAACTCAAAATGGCTTTCCGATGGAACTGAAGCACTAAAGGTAGTGTTCAAAAATGCTTATTTCAAGTTTTGTACGGAAGCGGAGGCAGTATATTCTCTGATTTCACATAATTGCCATATATAGTGCACAGCGTGAATTATTGCACGTCAAGGCATTTAAATCTTTATGCGGTTGCTATAAGATTAACTTAGTAGACAAACGACACAGAGTAACTCAGACTGTGGGGCCCCCACGATGCCTGTCTGATATGTCTAATCGTTCGTTAATACTTTGTCGTTAGGAAGAAAAGCAAACGATTGAACAAACAACAACTGCATTTACTGGTAATAGAAAAGGGAGCACATTCAAACGCGTCCGTTTCGCACCAAGTTCGTTTAGCGACTCCTCGCCACTGTGTCCCACTCTCGTCTTCTCCATTGTCCCCGCTCTCCCCGTCCTCACCCCGAAGACCCCTCTTTTCTCCCCACTCGAGGCTCCGGCGTTGAGCGGGGCCTTCCAGGAACAGCGAGCGCCTGGCGCGACCCAGGGGGTCGAGCAGCGTCCTCCTCGAAGGGGCCAGGAGGTCATAAATTAGACCGCCCGAGTGTCCGAAAGAGCGTGGGTGGTAGGTCGAGTGTTCCCCGCGCGGACGAACCGTTCTTTTGCGAACAACGTTCACGACACATTCCCGCCCGAAATGGCACAGGCATTTCACAGACACGCACTCACTGCACAAGCTCCACTGGGTGCAGCACTTGTAGTGGACGACGCAGGGTGGTTCCTCCAGGAAGCCTTACGGTGCAGGATCGAATTCGCCCGTCGCGTCCGGGGAAGGTCGTATCGACTATCGCCATCTTCCAGAGCTGTCTGGGCTGTAGAGTCTTCTTGAGCAGCACAATGTCGCCTGCCTGTAGACTCCGGGTTGGGTTCTTTTGGTGCAGCTGCGTGGTTTGCAATTCTTTCAAATACTCGTTCATCCATTGTCGCCAGAATCCGCGCAGGAGTCGTGCTCTGTTCGTGAACATTTGCCGTAGGGTCGCTCCAGTAATGGCATTCAGTTCGACAAGCGGAACATCTGGCAGTGCGGTGAGCCTCCTGCCGATAAGAAACGAGGCCGGGCAAAGAGGATGAGGCTCGTTCGCTTCGGTGTGCACGTGCGTTAGTGGACGCGAATTGAGGATGGCCTCCACTTCCGCTAGCGTCGTAGTTAGCTGTTCAAAAGTGAGACAGCTTCTTCCGAGCACTTTTTTCAAGGTTTGCTTGGTTAAGCCGACAAGTCGTTCGTAAAAGCCACCCCACCACGGTGCGCGTTCCACTATGAATTTCCACTCCACTCGGGTGTTTGAGAAGTAGTTTTTGACTTCATCGCTTCTGATAATGCTCCAAAGGGTAGCCAGGTCCTTGCTGGTCTTTTTGAAAGTGAGTGCATTATCGCTGTATATGGTATGAGGTATACCTCGACGGGCGATAAATCGCCGGAAAGCCAAAAGAAAAGACGGTGTTGACATGTCACTCACCAATTCAAGGTGGAGCGCTCGGGTGACGCCACAAGTGAACAGAGCGATGTAACACTTGCAACCCTTTGACACACCATTCTCTTTGACAAGCAAAGGACCGGCGAAGTCAACCCCGGTAAATTGGAACGGATTGGCCTCGGTTATTCTTTCTCGTGGAAGTGGCGCGCACACCTCGTTAGCTGGTTGCGCGTGGTAGCGCTGACATATGACGCACTCCTTGACTACCTTCTTCACCAGCTGTCTTGCACCAATCACCCAGAATTTCTCTCTGAGTTGAGTCAGAGTATCGCGGATGCCTCCATGCAGCACTTGTCGGTGGCACTGTTTGGCAATGAGCTTGGACAAATCGCTGTGCTTGGGCAGAATGATGGGGTGCTTGCCGTCGTAATTCAGTTGGCTCTGCTGAAGCCTACCGTGCACCCTAAGAATACCGTGGCTGTCGAGCTGCAAGGACTCATTCTTTAGCGGCGAGTGTGATGCGATTCTCCGGCTGTTTCGTACGCACTCCACTTCGTTGGCAAATCTAGCGCCCTGCTCATGCAGAATCCAGTATTCCTCTGCTCTGTTCAATTCTTCTGATGTTAAAGGAGCGGATTCGCCTTTCTGGCGTCTTGCTTTAGCGACAAATCGTAGAACCCAGGCGGTCACTCTATTCAAGCGTGAGAAGGAACTGAAACGTTTTATTTCTGTCAAGGCATCCGTAGTCGGTGCGGCTGCGGCTGCAGCAAGTGCCTTCGCTTCCCTTTTTTGTTCAAGCTCCGCCTCGGTGAATGTCGGCGCGATTCCGCTCTGAGGCCAGTGGCGTTCATCCATGCAAATCCATCGTGGACCTGTCCACCAAAGTCCGTTCTTCGATAACTTCTGTGCAGGTAGACCGCGGGTGGGGAGATCTGCCGGATTTTCTTTTCCGGGGCAATGCCTCCAAGTAAATCCTCCGGTCAGTGTCTGAATTTCGACAACGCGGTTGCGTACGAATTGCTGCCAGCGATCCGCGTTTCCATGGATCCAGTGCAATGCAATAGTTGAATCTGTCCACAAATAGACGTTTTGGGGAGTGTCCTCTAACTGGTCGAGAATGTAGCGGCCCAGCCGTGCAGCCAGCAGGCATGCCATCAGCTCCAGTCTGGCAAGGGTAAGCTTCTTAATTGGGGCAACTCTCGATTTGCTAATTACTACTGTCGCGGTACCATCCTCGCCATCTGTCGTCAGGTAGGCAACTGCCCCGTAAGCCACTGGACTCGCATCCGCAAAAATGTGCAACCTGGCTGTCGCGTCTGTGCCTGCCCTGGCCCTGTAGTATCGCGGCACCTTGACCTCGGGCAGGTAAGAGAGTTCCTCCGTCCAATTTACCCACTTTGCTGTGATTCCTTCAGGCAGGGCATCATCCCATCCTATGTTCAGGCGCCAAAGTTGCTGAAATAGCACCTTCGCTCGCACGATGAAAGGGGATAGCCACCCTAGGGGATCGTAAATCCGCGCGGTGGTCTGCAGGACGGATCGTTTGCTGGGTGGCTCGGTCGTGGCGATTCTGTCGGTGCAAGGGCAGAATGTCAACATGTCCGTACTTGGTTCCCAAGTGAGTCCCAACAACTTAAACACACCTGACAGGTAGCCAAGAGGTTTTGCCCCCTTTGAGTCCCGCTCAAAAATTCGACAAAGCTGCTCGCTGTTAGATGCCCATTTGTGCAACTTCATCGAGGCTGCTCCGAAAATTGCGTTTGATTCGTTGTACAAATTCAGTGCGGCCTGTTCGTTTTCGGCTCCCATCAGTATGTCGTCGACATAAAGGCTGCGTTGCAGTCGGCTTGCAGTGATCGGGAACTGCTCCTCTGCGCTCTTTAGGTGATGTTGGAGAGTGGCAGAGAGCAAGAACGGACTGGCAGTCGTTTCGAATGGGACTCTCTTCATACGCCATGTCAAGATTGGTGGAAGAGGGCCACCTGGCTCAGGCTTCTTTTCGGACCACAAGAAACGCAAAGCGTCTCTGTCGTCTGGTCTCACTGCAATTTGCAAAAAGGCCTGTTCGATGTCCGCTACTAGAGCTACTTTGTGCCTGTGGAAGTTTAGCAGCATGCCCACGAGGTCATTCGTTAAATTTGGTCCACTTTCAAGATTGTCGTTCAGATTTTGCTGATCTATTGTGGGATGAGGCGTCGAAAACCACGCGCAGCTTGTGAGCCTCGCGGATGACAGCCTGATGCGGCATGTGGTATGCAGGGCTTGCGCCACTGTCATTTGTTTCAACCAACTCCGCCATATCAGGTGCGCTGTACTGCCTTATAGCCACGTCATACTCATCTAGTAGCTCTGGGGATCTTTGAAGACGTCTTGTGAGCTGATGTAGGCGCTTTAGGGCAACCTCCCTGTTATCTTCCAAAGCTGTCACAGGTTTCCATGGAAGGGCCACCTCATAACGACCCTCCTTCATCTGCACGGTGTCCTCAAAAAACTCCACGACAGCATTGGTTACAGTTTTTGATTCATTTTCATTTATCCCAATCGATTCCAAGGTCCAGAATTTCGTTAATATGTCCGTTGCGCTTCTTTCTGTGACCGATGTTCGCAGGGCAACCGTTTGCATGCAATAGGGTCCTTCGTCCATGCCCTGAACTGGTCCCTGAAGGGTCCAACCTACAGCTGTCTCAACTGCTCTCAGTCTATTGCCGATCTTGGTGGATCGGCCGGTCGTTAGATCCCAAATGTGGTCGGAGCCTATGAGGAGCCCAATATCTCCAGGCCCTCCGTCGTTGCAGGAATCGACGGGCTCATAACCGAGCGTTCTCAGCCTGTCCATCAATGCCACGGGTGGTTTTGGGATATGCTGATCGCAAATGACGTCTCTCCAGAACCTCCAGTTTGCATGTTTTTCCTTTTTTAGTTTTAATTTCGACCAATACTCTCCTGAACACTCGTTCTTCTTGGTGACCGCCAAAGACACCGACGGTTAGCATTTCTTCACCAAGAAATTTGCATCCCAGTCTTTTTGATGCTTCAGATGTCAGGTACGAGCGTTGGCTTCCGCCGTCGAAAAGTACTCGCAGTTGCGCCCAGGCCTTTAGGCCACCGCAGTTAGCTGACGCCGTTTGAAGCAGGACAGTTTTCGCGGGAGCGGATTCTGTTCTTGCTGCAACTTCAAGGCTAACTTGCGCGTTGGTGACTCCGCTAGTGGCTTCCCTCTGGCGCGCTACCGCATAGGACGGATCACAAATTGCAGTCGCGTGCTTCTTCCCGCACTTCATGCACTTCATGCATTTTTGGTGCACATTACAATTCCTTTATCGATGCCCTTTTCGCGTGCATTTGAAGCATCTCCCTGCCGCTTGCAGAAGCCGTTTCCTTTCCTCCACGCTTTGTTTGGCATCGCATTCCTGTGTCAGATGCTCCTCGGCGTTACAAAAGAAGCAACTTTCCTTGGTTGCGTTTTGATGCAAGGTTGCTGCGGTTGGTAAGGGCTTATGAGATTTCCAAGGTGGCTTCGGCTGATCTTTTCTGATTTCCTTAGAGTTTTTGACCAAATCCATGCTTTTTAAGGCAGCCAAATTTTCTCGACTCTCGACTTCGATTTTGAGGAAAGAAATGAGACGTGAAAAGGCCGTCACCGTACCTTTGACACTGGCGTTTGAGCTTTCCGAAGTGCCGTTGGTCAATTCCTTGTTCCCGCCCATGGAACTAGTCTCGATGACACATTTGCGGCTGTAGTCGAGTAGGATGTCCGTTGGCAGTGCTCGTTGTACAATCGGCATGAGAAGCGTGGTGTAGGAGTTCTGCTTTTGGCCCAGTGTCTCCAAACCCTTGATGTGTGCAGCCAGGGTGTCGTAGAGGCGGCGAAGACCGCGTACATTGTCTGAGGAGCGAACTGGCTGGACGTCAATAAGCTTCTTCATGTGCTCTTGAATTAGGAGCTCTTCGTTCCCAAAGCGTTTTTTGAGGAGCTCCACGGCGTCGCTGTAGAATCGTGCCGTCGATGGAAGTCCGGCGAGCGCAGCGGCGGCGTCCCTGGTGACAGATGCCTTGAGGTAGTGAAACTTGTCGACAGATGAAAGTTCTTCGTTTTTGTCGACAACTTGTTCGAACACCTCCCAGAAGGCCTGCCAGTCATGACGCCGTCCGGTGAATTTTGTGAGCTCCAGCTTTGGCAGCTTGACCCTAATCTTCGAGGTGGTCGTTGTCTGGGCGGCGTTATTCTCCCGCTGAGTCGATGATCTTCCAGTCAAGTTTGAGATGCACTGTTGCAGCTTGGCCAAGACAGTTACGATTCGATCGTTGTACTCAAAAACTTGTTCGTACTCTGTCTCGGTCTGCTCATCTTCCAGTAACTCCTCGAGCTGACTGTTCACAGCGTTTAGCTTAGCATGAAGAGACGTTAGTCGAGCGTGCACGACATTAGCATCGCTCTGTGTTAGCTCATCGAGTCGCTCAATGCATTCCTTGATAACTTTGGTGACTTGAGTGCGCAGTACCTTTCTTTTCTTGAGGAGGCGCTCCATCGTTGAACCAGCGTTGCTGAGGATCCTAGAAATTCAGTTAACCAGGGGATGAGACGACTTCATGCGGCCGCGTTGGGTAGACTTCTTGTCCGTTGCGATGAAAGACCGCAATGAGGCGAATATCCAGGGTTCGTTGATCTAAATTTCTTCTCTTCGCTTTCTTCCCGGGTTTCGGCACCAACTTTTGTCTGATATGTCTAATCGTTCGTTAATACTTTGTCGTTAGGAAGAAAAGCAAATGATTGAACAAACAACAACTGAATTTACTGGTAATAGAAAAGGGAGCACATTCAAACGCGTCCGTTTCGCACCAAGTTCGTTTAGCGACTCCTCGCCACTGTGTCCCACTCCCGTCTTCTCCATTGTCCCCGCTCTCCCCGTCCTCGCCCCGAAGACCCCTCTTTTCTCCCCACTCGAGGCTTCGGCGTTGAGCGGGGCCTTCCAGGAACAGCGAGCGCCTGGCGCGACCCAGGGGGATCGAGCAGGGTCCTCCTCGAAGGTGCCAGGAGGTCATAAATTAGACCGCCCGAGTGTCCGAAAGAGCGTGGGTGGTAGGTCGAGTGTTCCCCGCGCGGACGAACCGTTCTTTTGCGAACAACGTTCACGACAATGCCTCCTAGTGTTTCAAATGAGGTGCCCTAACCGAGCGCGGTGCGTACTCTACGATGCAGCTAGGGTAAAGAAGGGCTTCGTAAGCAAAGCCCGTGATTACAGAGGGAGCCTGCTGGGGGCAGTTGCGCGGTCGGCAATCGGCCCGAGCCAGCCAAATGTATGCCCTCTTATTTTTTTTACCAGGGTGCGCTCGAAAAGCCCAAGCCTCACGGCCTACCACAGACGGGACACAATGAGGTAATGCAGAGTAGAGCATAACCCCAAGTCGACGATTGGCCAGCATCACGATGCATTACACCGTCGTTTGCCGGCATCTTATTAAAGTTATACATACATACATACATACATACATACATACATACATACATACATACATACATACATACATACATACATACATACATACATACATACATACATACATACATACATACATACATACATACATACATACATACATACATACATACATACATACATACATACATACATACATACATACATACATACATACATACATACATACATACATACATACATACATACATACATACATACATACATACATACATACATACATACATACATACATACATACATACATACATACATACATACATAAACGCACGGGTGTCGACCACCTTGGCGCTAAGCACGATATAACAGAGCAAAGCGGCGAAAGTGCAATGGACAGCACTGTGCAGCTTTCGTCAACCAGGCTGTTACGGCAACTGGACCCAACCCCACCTATTTTTTCTTCGTTATCACTTTTAAGGCGCAAGCTTTTCTTGGCTCATAGAACGAAATCCCGATCTGGCATATTCCGTTAGATTCCGCGATATGTGTTCTTGTCTAGTGTTCCCGCCATCTGCAATCACCCTCATGAACGTGTGCCGAGGAATGCCACGCCACAAGCGAGCCAACAAAACCATACACTCAAACACTAGACTAAATCTAAATGCTCCAAAAATTTAAAAAAATGCTTGATTATGCTTATAACAAAACAAATATTCAGAGGAAGCATTTGATAAATTAGTATTTGAAGTAATTAATAAATAAAAAATGAAAAAGGTGATTCAAAAGTGTCAAAAACTCACAATGAAAAGGCAATGCTCCAAGAAGCTAAATAAGAAATTTTTTGTGTATAATTGACCAAATAATTAGCTCTAATATTTCTAATATGAACAACCAGAAAAATGGTTTAAATGTTAAATATGCTTAGATTGAAAACGCAATGCATGATGGTGCGAAATAAAAAATTGAAAGAGTTGATATATTGAATCAGATAAATAAAATATAAACAATAAATATTGCGTTCAAAGGTGTCGAACTGCTGAGAATGGACAGGAAATGTTTGTTGAAGCTCAGAATCGATGTATAAATAATAAAAGAAGAAGAAAGTACAAAAACTACGGCATACAAAATTAAGAAAAGTTTAAAACATTGCCTGTGTGTTTTAAACGGTGTTGAGTCGCATCCTTAAAGACGGAGATCAAGTGTCCCCCAAGTGTTTATTTTGATTTCAAAAAAAAAAAAGGAATACCTTACTTCGAGTAACAAATGCCAGCTTTTTTCATATTATTCAAACATCCAAACATTGCCTCGGCCGACGGTATTTCACGTCGGAGGTTTCCAAACAGGAGGACTTGCAGTGGCAGACTTTTTTAGAGAGGCACGCAGTTGTTGCGTGAAAGACAAAAAAGAAAAGAAAATTTTATAAGCACGCCGTGCAATCTACGGGGGTATATCCCATTCAGTCCAGCTTAACTGCTATCATTCGTACATTTATTTAAACTTTTGTAACAACATTAAAAAACGAAGATGATGTAGACGAGAATGGTGCTCAAAAGAAGCGGGAGTGGGTAGCGGTTTCCGGAAACAGCCTGGGATTGAACAGCAAAACTGGAATGCGCGAGTACATTCTCGCCAGTGTTGTAGGCCTTATCAAAAAAAGTACCAAAGTGTGTTACTCACTCCGCTAAATAAAAATAAACGCGTTACCGCCCTACGTTACCTACAAATTAAGGTAATGCGTTACCGTTACCAAAAAAGTACCGCAGGTTACTTGGTCGTTACATCGTAGCCACAAATTTTAATCAATGCCTCTTCGCTGCAATGACTTACGGTAAAAATTTTATAAAGCGATATTGCATATAAACTTCTCGCCCTAACAAACATTTTACCAAAAATTCTGTTTAAGAAAATACTTTGAACAAATGCACAGGAGGATAACAATGATACAGTGGACGCATTTTTCCTCCGGAGCTACGTTTGATGGCTTCTAACTCTTTGACACATGGTGAATCCATTTTAAGGCGAAAGCCTTTGTTGCCCCATCGTTGTCAACAAACATGTCGCGCTTTTGAGGCGGCTCTGATTGGTTGAGACGGGATGACGTCATGGAGGTCGCGACCAATCACAGAGCACCACCACAGTATGCGCAAATACTTTCTTCATATGGTCATATGCAAATAAATGATCAATTACTAATTATTGTCCAAATATTATTTAGTAATAACTAAATGCTATAATTAGTGATCAGTGAAACTTGTGTTATGAATTATTTACTACTTAATGCCGTGCACCCAGTAAAATCAACCACGCAAGAGTAAACTTACACAACTGCGAAGATACTAGGAGCGCGATCTCATCGCTGCCAAGCAAAACTCACTGAATAAATGCACTCGCAGAATTTGAGAGCAGTCGCTCGCTTTACTCGTAGCAGCATCCATCGCTACATGCACAACAGTCACGTAGCAGAATGCAGCACTCAGGCTTTCGCGTTTGATTACTTTAGTCGCCAAATTGTGCTCGAACCTTTCTGAATGTGACATTAAACACAAAATGGCACTTCATCATAAATTACACCTTCAAAAACAAAATACTGCTTAACTCCCCAAATATTGCAGTAATTCTCAAAATAGGGTGTCCCAAAGTGCTCGGTGTGCTTCTGCAAACCAAATAGAAACGAAAATTGCGTAGCAATAAAGAAACACTGTGATTACACATTTCCAAAAAAAAATATTTGCATACATAAAGATTTTTTACATAAATCCTAAAACATACCGTAAAAATTGGGAATGTTGAGATCTTCAATGTTAGCCTCTCTTGCTCAGGAATTCAGTAACTGCAAACGTAGCCACAGTTGCAGTGATTTGGGAAGGGGAGGTAGGTGAAGGCAACTGCGTGAACGCGTGTTAGTAAGTAGGTTTCGTGTTTTATGAATATCTGCCTTTCTTAAGTTAGGTGCATCAAGGGCTGGTGTCGTCTGGCAGACATGCGGGACGCAACAAGGGTCGTTGAGAGCAACTGCATATTTTGTTTACTTGGAATACGTCTTTTGATCATTATCATCATCAGCAGCAGCAACGGGATTATACCCACTGCATGGCGATGGTCTCCCACTTATTACTCCAACTAACTCCGTCCTTTGCTAGCTACATCCACTTGACCCCTGAGAACGTTTTAACCCCATCCACCCAGCTAATATTCGGCCGTCCCCGTTAGGCTTCCCTTCTCTTCGAATCCAATTTGTTATCCTTAGCGACCATCGGTTTCGCCCTGGGCGCACTACACACCCTGCCCATGACCATCTTCTTGACTTCTACCAGAGTCTCATTCATAGAGTCTCAAGTGAGAAATGCTCTCTTGTGGCTTTCACACGAAAACCAATGTCACACTATACCATATCTATAAACGGGAAAGCCATTCCCTATGGTAAAAGCCATCGCTTAATGGGAGTTGCCATCGACAGAAATCTCTCGTGGAGCCCACATCTGAATGATATGAAAAAGAAACTACTTGTCATTGTCCATGTTCTCTCCTTCCTCGGGGGAAAGTCATGGGGCGCATCAGTGCACTCATTGCTACAACTTTATCGATCATTATTTATGGGGTACACGCGGTACTGCTTTCCGATATTCAACAACATCACAAAGACAACAAACATTTGGAATCTCCAAAGTGTTCAAGCGCAAGCTCTCCGCAACTGCCTCGGTTTTTTCTAAATGCAACTCAACGGCAGCAACTGTTCTTCTAGCCGGGGAACATCCTGTCACTGCCTACGTTACTGTCGAGGCCCTGAGAACCCACATTAGACACCTAGAACGAGCTCCCAATCATCACCTGGCAAATCGCCCAGCAACTTGACCACGTACTGCCTTTTCCAAAACCATTGAAGTTCACCGCACTTATCTTCCTTCGCAGTTCACTCCTGCTTCAAGACCACGCGCACCCATATGGAGCCAACATGAACCTGAGATTCACCTATCAATTCCTGCCATAAATAAGAGAGCTGGGCAATACAAACGCTTCCCTTGCAACAAATGACGCTGCATCACCTTCACTCTAAACACAATTGTCAAATACATATGTACACGGATGGCTCAGTTACGTCAGCCAGCTCCGAGGGGTCAGTGGTAGTACCGGCAAGGTCCGTCTTGAAAACGCTAAAGACTGCACATCTCACCTCTTAAACTGAAACGCAACTAGCTGCCCTACGGGCTGCAGTTGAATGGATCAGCCAGGAACTCCCCCAAGAATGGTCAGTTTTCCCTGACCCCAAAGCAGCGCTTCAAGGCATGCAAGCGGCACTATGCCACGGCTGAAATTAAAAACTAATTGCACTCTGCACCACGCCGCAATATCCAAAGGCCACGACATCATCTACCAGTGGTTGCTTGGACACTGTGGCATTGCAAGAAATAACCAGGTGAGCGACGCTGCCCGTTCTGCCCACAACGATGGACTTCCAGTACAAATTCTGTTAACGAGAGCCGACGCAGCGATCGGGCTTCGCCGTTTGGCTGTGGAGATGACACATTCAGCGTGGAACACCGGAGAGTTATCCAACCATCGCCTCAAGGCATTGGGCCCCGGACTACTCCTGCTTATGTTGTGAAACAACGTTACTGTGCCGCCTATGGCTTGTCGTTGCTTTCGCAAACAAATACGCCTTCCTGATCGGGATGGCTGACAGCCCTGTTTGTGAACGATGTGGTGTTGATGAAACAATTGAGCACCTCTTTTGTGCTTGCCTTGTTTTTGCAACTGAACGACATATGCTGGGTACTGCATTGGATCATCTGGACGCTCACCCCTTAACGGAAAGGAAGATCTTGGGACCATGCCCAAGTAGCACAAAGTGGGCTATGACATGGGGGCCCGCGTTGGGCCCGTGAGGGCTGCCCATACGGGCCCCATGCGGGATTTGCAACACGTACCCAGAGGGGCCCCGCGTGGGCTGCCCAATTTTGCCATGATCGGGCCCAATCTGTATCCGTGTGGGCAGCCCAAATAGGGCTGCCCGCATTCAGCCCAGGTAGACGAATGTGGGCAGCACACCAGAATCGTTAATGGGTCCCACGTTTGTGCAGGCAGTGCCATTCCATTGATCAAAGTTTTAATTGTTAAGTCGATCAATCCCTCCAATACCTGCGTTGTACATGCGCGAGATTTGCGAAAGCTAGTCCGTTTCGGGCTGACCCACGTGCTGCCATCATGGGTCGAATCTGGCATTTTCTGGGCTGCCCAAGTTCCCATAATCACGAAGTGTGAAATATTAAGCACAATTTTTTTGCTTCTATGCGACACTCAGTAACATGAGAGAAATTTATTCCCAGCACTACAATAATGTGGGCTGGCCCACATCACACCCAACATGTTGGTCTGAATATTTATTTCGGTGTTGCGTGTAGAATAGTAATGCCGCAGGAAACATTTGGAGGTCGTTCAGTACATACACGTAAAGCGGAACAGTTACTGTTGCATATTTTCTTTCGATATTGCATAATAACCGTAGTTTTTAGAGTAAAAATAGATAGTCTTTATTCATGGCATAGATATGCTTAGGCCAGTTATGTGAAACCTCCAGAAGAGGCAATTAGTGGCCCCGGTATAACATGATTTATATAAATAAATTGGTGCCTTAAAGATAGCGTGGAGACGTTTCAGAGCAGTAAGCCCGCCTACGGCCAATTTGAGGCTATTCATGGGCCGCTCCAATTGGGCTGATATTATTTTTACCGCATGGACTATGAATATATGTTGCATTTTCCCGCAAGTACTCCAAGAAATACCCGTGTGGGTTGCGTGGGGGTGTTCTCGCTTTTCAGCCCGGCCGCAAACCATGTGGGACCTATTCAGCTTTTGCGTGGGCGGCCCCAATCGGACTAGCCCGTCTTCAATTTGGTTTAGGCCCACGTTTCCATCGCATCTGCCCTAAATTGCCCCGCAAGAGACCAATGCGGGCAGCAGCGGAAGGCGCACTTGCCTGCCCCGCTAACAGCCATGCAGATATTATCTAGGTCTTTTGTGGGCTGCCCCAAATAGTGCAGCCCAGGAATTTTCTTCATGAATTCCACATTTTTGTCTGACCTTCCCTCAAGTACCCCTCAAGGGTGCCATGTAGGCAATGTGCGGGCATACCCGTATTTAGCCCCGCCGTGGCCCATGCGGGACCTATTCGGCTTTTGAGTGGGCAGCCCCAATTAGATTAGCCAAGGCGTTCCCTACACAAAGCCCAAATTTTATTTGCATCGGCGCTAAAATTTCCCAAGCGGGACCCTTGAGGGCCAGATGTGAGAATGTGTACTCAGTTAGCCCTTCCCACGTCTATATGATGCCCAGATGGATAAAGCAGGGGCAAGCCCAATTTGAACTTGCCCGCTTGATCCCTAAAGGGGGCCATCATGGGTGTTATTGTGATTTCCCAAGCCCAACTTGCCCTTACGGGCCCCAGGTGGGCCTCGTAATGTGTGCTACTTGGGTGGCCACAAAAGTCATCTGCGCTCAAAGCCTACGAGGCACTTTGTTTTTTAGAGGGAATAGCCTGATAGACAGACTGCGACTTTTTCACCTTCTCTCCTCTTCTACCCTCCCCAATATCTCCCCCTTCCCCTTCTCCAGTGTAGGGTAGCTAACTGGAATTCATTCTTTCTGGTTAGCATCCCTGCCTTCCGTCCTCCTTTTCTCTTCCCTCCTTCTCCCCTTCCTCCTCATCATTAACTCTGGTAATTTCACTAACCCACTCGGCGCGCTTCCAATCTCATAACGTTACACCTACTAATTTCCATTGCATAGCTCTCTATGCCTTCCTGAACTTAACAACCCTTTCCTTAGCCTCCGCATTTCCGTCCCATAGATTAGCAGAGATAAGTAGGAACTGTTTTATACTTTCCTCTTAAGCGCTGCTGGTCCGCTGATAGTCAAGATAGGCGAGTGCTTTCCAAATGCGTTCCATCGTAATCTTATTATCCTGGTTAATTCCCTTTCATGACCAGGATCTGCAGTTTCTGTCTGCCCCAAGTATACATATTCGCCTAACACTTCCAGTGTTTCGTTGTTAAACATTACCTTAGTATTCTTCATATTAATTTTAGGCCTACGTTTCTGCTTTTACTGTCTAGGTAATTAATCATTCTTTGCAGTTCATGCCCTGAGTTAATCAGCAGGACAATGGCATCAGCGAATCGCAGATTACTGAGGTACTCTCCAACAGCCCTTATTCCATAATGCTCCCATTCCAAGTCACTGAATACTTCCTCTAAACAAGCTTTGATCAATACCGTGGAAATGTGGTGTCTCCTTGCCTAACACAATTCGTTATGGGAATTTTATTACTTTATTTATGTAGGGCTGCGGATTCTGTGTAGCCACTCTTGATATCTTCCAGTACCTCCCCGTACGGTTCACCTACACACTGATTTCGCTATGCCTGCATGACTGCAGAGGTCCCGACTGAGTCAAAGCTTTTTCGTAATCAATAAATGCTATGTTTAGGGGGTTGCTTATATAGAGATAATTTTTCTCTAACCTGCTTGATAGTGTGGATGTGATCGACAGTAGTGCATACTTTCCGAAAACCTGTTCGGTATTTTCGTTGATTGGAGTTTAATGTTGCCTAATTGTCAGATAAAACCTTAGCAAATACCTTGCACTTAACGGATAGTAAGCTGATTGGTCAATACTTTTTCCAGTTATTTGCGTTCCCATTATATAAGAGTGATGAGGTTGCACTCCAAACCTGTTTATGCAATTCCATCAAAACAAGGATACTTATTTTAATCCGATGTAGAATTGCCCAGCACCGGGGTGTTTCGATCCTCCTGCAGGCGAGGCGGATTTACTACTTCTACGCCACCGCTGTAGAGCGGCACCTATAGGCAGCGCCTTTTTTTTCGAGGGCGAGGATAATTGGAATATAAAGTAACTCGGACGAGGATGATGGTGAAACGTCGTTTCTCTAGACTGTTGGAAACATGTCTGGCTGCCGCCACCACAGACAGTGCTGGCGTCATGTCAACACAACCACCTGCAGACAATATGAAGACACCCAGGGAGCCCTCTTTACAAAGGTGTATAAAATTCGCCGTCGCGTCCAGGTAAAAACAAATGTCGAGTTTACACGACTGCAGAGGGAGACTTGCCTGGAGGAAGACTGAAACGGTGCCTGCTAAGATGGGATAGGCGTTTTTCGGGAGTTTCTGCCGCACGAGAAGTAATGTTTCTTGTACTACCGGAAACGCTGCGGACGTGACTCGTCGCCTATTCGCGCCACGGTGCGTTTTATCTTCCCGCTTTGAAGCGCTGACCTCCGCTCTTTCTTAATCTTCGTACTGCGATATCGGGAGTCTCTACCGTATGCTTTGCTACGCAGTGGCGTCCGATGTTGTGTCTTTGATGAGTGCTTTTTATGTAAATCCGGAATCAACTGGTGTTTTTAGGTACACTGAATTTATTACTCATCGGGCGAGACTATGGCTCGCGTACCCGTTCTCTGGAAGGCATGGAAGACAGGTCGCATCAAGCACGCGTCGATAGGTGTTGTAGCTAGCTGGACCGCTGTAGCCTGAGAGGACATCCTAGAAGGCGTTGAAAAACCGCAGCATATTCAATGCACTTTATAGCACAAAAGAGTTTGCACTGTACAAGGAGTACAGGTGCAAGGATGTTAGGGATGGCGATAACGAGGGGGGGGGCAGGCTCGTGCTAATAAATTACCTTTGCGTGCTCTTCCTGCTGCCATACTCCATTGTTATTTAGGTCGGCGTACATTCGAGGAAAGGTTTTTTTTTTTTTCTTTCACAAGGGCCTTGAAATTTAAGGTGTCGGCTTCAAATCGTAGTTGGCCAGATTCGAGAAAATGCTCTATATAAGTGGCCCCGAAATACTCGATACCACGGTGCAGTCCACTTCAACAGAACGAGCGTAGAGTATATGCCATATACCACCACTTCCACAGCCGAACGAGCTAGCAATAAGGGTGTGCCTGCAGAGCTCGCCCCATGGTCCTCTCGCAGTTCCTCTGCCTTCGACGAAGGCCTCCGCTGCTAAATAATTAATTGGTTGGTGTCGAGCCTATGCAGCTAATGTATGAACTATTAGTGTCTCCGTCTGTGTGTTACTTGTCATGTGAGCTAGGTCAAATTGCTCACTGAGAGAGCGAGCGATCCTTCAATAACTTTAATCAAAATGCTGCTAAAGGGTGTCGTACTGGAGATCTTATCATGCTGGCCGTAATAGAACGCCATAACAGTAAACCTATTGATCTGTGAGATGAGCGTGTTACATTCGCCTGGAGCGCTCTTGCAATGTTTCTCCCCCGATCTACAAGCAAAATCGTTTTCAAGGAAAACGTGCATTGGATACCTGTATGGCTCTGTAGGCAGAAGGGCGTTTAATGTAATTGCTAGGTACTTATCGATTGTAGCGATTCATTAAAGCGACATTTGCTCATTTGAAACCTCAGCTAACCCTTATCATTATTGCCACAACATCAACGCTTGCCCTACGTTTGGGTACCTGGTTGTAACTGAACCACAGAGGATAAATGCAAATTGTGAAATGTATTTTTTTTAGGGGTAGCGTCTAAATATTTGAGCATTGATACCAGCCCGTCTGTAGGTCAATAAATCCCGCGCAAAAAGTGAGCTCATATGGAAGTACAGTAAGATCAGTAGGGGGACTAAGGATTGTTTACGTATGTAAAGGCTAATCCAGTTCTTCTTGTCGGCCGCGTTTTCATTTAAAGGAAAAACCAGTTCCGCCGTGCGTGACAGTTCGACCTTGAACTAAAGGAGGGATACCATGTGACTCGTCGTAGCCACAGCTGTGCGACGCCGCCACCTGTCAGACCGTTTCCACATGGCTCACCGATAGCTTGAAAGAGAGAAGGCCCGCTATTTCTGTTGCCTCCCAGTCCCAAAGCATCGCTGAGCGGCGTTGCATGGATTGATGCACGGAAGTGTGCTCCTTTTAAAATTGGGTGGCGAAGTGAAAGACGTCACCATGCTCAATCTTTGATTCTGGCTCTTATATCAAGCTACCCTTCAATTTTAAGGATTTTTTTTTTGACTTCCGGTGTCTTAATACCCTTTTTTTTATATCTGATTTGGCACCCTTGCATTTTCGGCCTGCCATTTAGCCACTAGTGTTTCAGAAGCCTCTTGCGAACTAGCAAGTAAAAGCGAGGCATTCACATTTTCTGTGTTATCCATTTAATTTCATAGCTCGGCTGAGTGACTGGGTCCGCATCGATATCTGGAGGCATACTGTCACACTCTGGTATAAGGTGCTCAATAATTTCTGCGCATCTAGCACACGTAGCACAAGTTTCATCTTCTTGGTTAGACTTATTTTTTCCTCTTAACTTTCTAAGACATCCTTATCGATTAGTTTTAAAAAAAAAAGGCCGCTCCCTCTTTAGTTGTCACAGAATGTCTGCTTCTTTTTTTTTTGTAATTTTCTATATTGTTCTAGGGTCGGCTTCATTTCCATCGAATTATTCAAGTTTCTTGTCTTGTTTACCTGTAGTTCACGTTCTTTATATCTTCCACCTGTCTCCCTAAATATTTTGCTGGTTACATTTCTGGTCGATTTCCGCCACTCTCAGTCAGTGCATCTTCGGCATACGCATTTAAACACTTCAGCCGCAAACCTATCATCGTCCCTTACATATTTTGCTCTGAGCCTCCTGTGCTTCAAGAGCTGACCCCCCCCCCCCCCCTCCTCCTTTTTTCTCTCTGTACAATTCTTAGTTCATAGATTTGCTGGGGACGCCAAGTCTAATCCTGACAGAGAACTCTAATTTATGCAGCTTTAATGTACACCGACATCAGTGAACGAAAAGCACAAACTGGGACGGTGTCGGCTTCGCTCGTAGCTTTGTGCGGCGTACGTTTTCTTTTGCACAAGTACGAGCTCGCGCAGGAGCGTCGCCACGTACCGTTTGCATTCCGAATTAAATATTGGCCAGACATAGGACGATTTCCATGAAGAAAACTTGATCAAGGGGCAGAAACTCCTTATTTACGTCTGCAGTGTACAGTAGATGACTAACGGCGATGTTTCACTGTTTCGCGGGAAATGCGTTTCCCACGCTCGCGATAATACTGCATAGAAGTTCGTCTCAACATAAGTTAGTTATGTAATTATATTAAAAAGACCGCCTTTAATGGCTGTGATTGCCAGCGCTCATTCGTTCGGTCAATTTATAGCTGTCAATCAAATGACGCCATGATGACGTGATCACAAAAATAAAAATTCGGTCTTCACCGGGAATGGAACCTCCATCTTTCAGATCCTCAGCCAACCACTTTATTCAGAAAGTTTGTTTGTGCTTTTCTTTCCGGATGTGGAGATGATTAGGCAATAAAAAAAAAACTACGCCATACCCGGGAACCTGAAAAGCGTACCCTAATTCTGTTTGTCTACCGTGAGGATTATATTAGCGACGACAATAACGCGGCAATTCGGCAATTAGTGATAATGATAAAGAGAACAATCATGATGCACCCTGTGCAGCAGCAACGCTCAGGTTTTCGCATTTTACTGTGTAATTTAAACAGTGCTCTCATAATTGCTCGCAAATAATCTGTTTAAAATATAAAAAGTTACTTATTATCGGCGCTCTTGCCCCGCCGGGGTGGTGCAGTGGTAAGACGCCCGACTACTGTGCCGGAGTTCCCGAGTTCGAACCCGACCGCGGCGGCTGCGTTTCGATGGAGGCGAAACGAAGAGGCGTCGTGTGCTGTGCGATGTCAGCGCACGTTAAAGATCCCCAGGTGGTCGAAATTACCCCGTAGCCCTCCACTACGGCCCCTCTTTCTCTCTTTCCACTTTCATTCCCACCTTCCTCCCTTCCCTTACGGCGCGGTTCGGGTGTCCACAGAGCAAGTGTGACAGTTACTGCGCCTTTCCCTTCCTGTGAACCAATTTAACTTAACTTAACTTTAGCGCTCTGAAATGAATCAGCAATTTCGCTGAGCATTGGTTTCGGCTGTAGCATGTGCAATGTGCACATGATTTTATTTTATGTTATGACGTCACTAAAGCAAATCTTGTCATCAAAGAATCAGTATATCGATGTTAGAGGTGTTTCTTCACGAGCACGAATGCTAATGGAATGAAAAGTATGAAAATGTATGACGCTTGCCTGTTCGCTACGCCGCAGGAACTATAACAGGCTGTATATCTGGCTCGGGAGGCTGGTGAAATCCCAGCTCAGTGAAATCCAGAGTATGTTCGTCTCATTTTTATGGCGACAGTCTTTATAGACTCATAAGTGTGGACAATATCTGCGCGTCCACGGAAGATTTTACACCAGCATTGAAGATAAATGCATTGATTAATGAGTAAAATAATGGTTGTATATGGTAGAACATAAAGAAATGTGTGTGCAAAATTCTTTTGATGTGAGTTATAGAAGTTAATGAATTAAACCTCAATATTCATTTGCCCTTTTTACACTCGTTTGTTTCTTTTTCTCTCCCGTTTTTCTTTTCTTCTCTTTTTTTTTTCCTTTTTACTTTTTCTATTTTTTTCTTCCTTTTGCCAGTGTTTCTCTTTTTTTACTTTATAATATTGCACTTTTTTTACTTTTTTCTTCTCTTTTACTCTTGATTGACTCCTTTCGATGCTGGAACCCGATGGCGATGGCCGAAATTGAATATTTGCAACGTTTTGCACGTTTTTATCGTACAATTTTAGCGTATTTTACAATTTCGACTTCTGTGGCTGTTTTGACGTCTGAACAATTTATATTGACGACTTTAGCGACTCCAACGTCGAATGAATTTTCAAGTTTAATTCATTCGACATCAAAGTCGCTTAAGTCGTCGATATATAATCCAGACGTCAAAACAGCCACGGAAGTCGAAATTGTAAAATACGCTAAAATTGTGCAAAAAAACGTGAAAACCGTTGCAAATATTTAATTTCGGGCATCGCCATTTGGTTCCAGCATCGAAAACAGTCAATTAAGAAAAAAAGAGTAAAAAAATAATATTTGAATATTTAAACAGTAACCGCCAAAAGGGAAAAAAAGTAGAAAGAGTAAAAAGAAAACGGCAAGAAAAGAAAACCGTGAGAGAGAAATAAGCAAACGAGTGTAAAGGGGGCAAATGAATTTAGAGTCGCGGGAAAAGCTTTCGACTTACCCCGCTTAAGATAGAACTAAGTGCTTTCAAGGATTTTTTTCGGCTTTTAAGAAATGGTACCGCTTCATCAATGACCAAATTAGACTCGCACTATGACCAAATGAGAGGTTCTGTGCGAGTGTTGCAGAGTCATAGATCAGCCTTTCCATTGCGCTTGCGGCATTTTTTCGTTATTGTCCAATTTTCAGAAGTCTCTTGATCTGCTTGTCATAAGAGATGCTTACCAACAAAAAGGCCTCGTGCCTTGATTTTGTCTCGGTCGTTGGTGAATTCGAAAGGCAGGTGTCGTTTAGGGAAAATTTAAATGGATTATGCGCAGATGTCACATGCTGGATATTTGTTGATTTATTTCATTTGAGACTGCAGAAAAAGCAGTAAGAGAGCATAGAGAATCGGCAAAACAAGTCACACGCGAGGAGCGAGACGCAGGAGAAACCTCTGTTCCTTTCATTTTTAGGCGTTACATTAAGCCATGGTGCTCTTTCGGTAACTCTCCAAGCTATCTTGGTCAGCTGTTGATATTTACGAGTTTACGAGAGAAGGGGACTTGGCCTTTTACGTTTCCACAAAGAATACGAGACGTCCCAGAACGAGAACCTTTATTTGAGTAACATGTTTTCTTTGGAAGCTGGCAAAGGAATGAACAGTTTTGCACGTGGGTCTCGTCGGTTAGCATTTTATGCGCTTTTGTCGCTGCCCACGACGTAACACTAGTCCGTACTTCCATTTTGGTTCCGCAGAAGCGTTTCTGTATTTCGAAAACGCCGACTGCTTCAACTCGTTCGCCGCGTGTGCACAGGAAGATAGGGAAGCGTCTCCTCCGGTGACGTCCCGACGTTTCACATTTCGCCACCACGCAAGAAATGCGGCGCTGCCATCACTGCGAAACATGAGCTTGGGTTCTCTGTAGCCGGGCCAGTGCTTCGGTTGAGCGGTTGTGTGATGGAACGAGGGAGTGAAGATGTTTGTCCATCTGCGCTGTCTCCATGCCGAAGGGGACAAGCTCCACCGGACTATCCTGCAGATGCCGCTCGGCTTTGCTAATGAGGTACAGTGAAAATGTGAGGACGAGCGCGAAAAGTGGCAGACGAGTGAAGAACGATAATTTCGGCATTTTAAGCTTCAGAACGATGCAGAACGACGACAGTGACGAGCTTTAGAAACAGCAATGGACGCCCAGCCGTTCATTTCACCGATGGCAGGAACTATACAGATGTCTTCGAGAGAGATTCTTTTGATTCTACTTAATGTTTGTCTATTATTTGAACGATGGAATACTACTTCACCGACCGTCGAAAAGTATTTGCTTGCATTGTCGAGGTCAAATTTTTTTGCGGCCTGTGCTAAATCTTCCTAATTGCTGTGACCAAATGTGGAGGTCACCATTGTGCTGGGCACGGTCATTTATGGTTGTTGATCACTCTTGTCGCAAATTTTCCAAATTGAACATTCGGGGGTGAGCGGGCCGAATTTGGTGCTGACCAGGGCCAGATGGGGGTCATCATTAGATTGGACGTTTTTTGGTCCAAATCGGCAGCAGTCAGTTTTTGCTCTATAGCGGATTGAGTTTGAATTATGCCACGCGGTTGTAACCTAACAGAACAGCTTATCAAAACAGCGCCACAATTAAACGTTCGCACAAGATTCCTTGTCGGTCGAAGTCAAAATACGCAGTCGCACATATAGTGGCGATGTATGATATCTATATAATGACTCGAAATTGTAAATTCGTATGTGTTGTTAGAGAACGACAAAACAAGACTGCTAATGTGGGTGTCGCAGTAGTCTCCTTTTTCGAAATGTCAATTTTGACACCAAACCTATACCGACGCAAACGCGCTTCAGCTTTCCGTTGTGTGCACCTTCATACAATGTTAAGTTGTGCCGTGAATTGAAATTAACGAATAAATCGGAATTACAAGAGATGAGGGAGGAAGCATACGTTAGTCTTAATTACAACTCGCATGAGCTGTGACCGTAAATGAGTGATTAGATGTGTGATGAATCTAAATGAGGGAGCTCAGATGAGTCATGAGCTGAAATGAGTGAGTCCAGATTAGTCTAAGTTGAGATGAGTCAAAATGAGTGATTCAAAAAAGACGTGAGCTGAAATGAGTGAGTTCGGGTTAGTCGTGAGTCAAAATGATTGAGTTCAGATGAGTCGTGAGTTGAACGCGTAGTGAGCACAGATGATTACAATGATCAAATGAGCGGGCCCTGGTGAATTCGTTAGACTGGGATGAGTCGTGAGCTGAAATGGGTGAGCGCGCCCAGACGATTCATGATTCTGAGTGAGTCGCCAGCCTTCAGAGATCTGATTTCAAGAGCGTGCGTAAACTCGATTGAGTCGCCAGTCTGCGCGAGTTTCAGTTCATGAGCGTGAGTGATCGCGGGCCTTGTCAGTCTTTAGGTTCAACAAATGTTTGTGAATGAGACTGTTTGAGCACTCGTGATTTTGCCGACTTGTGCAGGGCAACGCTGCTAAACGATATTTAACGGAAAATAGCTCTGTTTGATTAGATCACACTTTAGCTGACGTAATTTGCGCCCATAACCTGTTCCTTGACCGTCATGGGAATAAATCGACAATGAAAGTCGAATTTTATGGTTCAAGGTCAAGTTGTCATTTGTGTGCTCACGCACGAGCTCACCATAGCATAGCGCAAGGGGCGCGGCTTTTGACTAGGCAAGTTAAATATCATTATGACCTTGGCTTTGATTCAACGTCCTTCCGATGGAACCAAGCGGTATGCGGGTTTCTACATGAAAGAATAGAGAAGTTACTTGCAATCGGTAACCAGGACTCAGCAGCGCTTCGAAAGAAGTGCTACAAAGCTGTAGCCTCGGAGTTTATTGTAGAGCCAGTGCCGTTACGGGGGCCGATAGCCCAACCGAATTACTCTGATTACCAGCCGATGGTTTCTTTTCACTAATATTTCTTATTTGGTCACAATGATCTCAGACAATGTTAATAGTTATGGGCAGTTCTGAGTACATCGCGAGAGAAGACATGAAGACACCTAAGTAAATATTCCTGCCAAAACAGTTGAAAATTGTCGGGATAAAGAACGTTAAATGCAAAGGGGAAAGAAAAACAACGCGCCGACGGTGGGAGTCGAATCCACTACCTTAGCATTTCGCGTTCAGTGCTCTGCTAACTGAGCTACATCGACGGCTGCCCAACTTTCCGCTTGCTTGGCTATTTATATTGACTAACCGAAACCTGTGAGCATTCACCAGCGCCACCCTCGTCCCTAGCGGCGACTGCGGTATATCATGACGCAACACGTGGTCGTTATGAAGTGTGGAGTCTGTGCGAGAGCCCACTTACGCTACTTTTACGACCTCCAGACCACCAGAACCGAAACCCTCGCAAGCTAATATGCAGACAATTGGAAATGAAATGAGGGGCTTATTATTGTAGAGCTTAAAGGAGCTGATAGTCTACGAGTCCAAGGCAAACGTTGGGGATTTTGTTTCATGTTTTTGTGTTGGTATTTGACAAGAATTAATCTTATGGTGATTATCGGGATGAAGAGCATTAAATGCAAAGCGGAAGGAAAAACAACGCGCCGATGGTGGGAGTTGAACCCACGCTCGCGATATGACAGGATGTACCGCATCCGCCGCTAGAGACGAGGATGGCTGTGGTGAACGCTCACAGGTTTCGGTTAGTCAACATAAATACCCAAGCAAGCGGAAGGTTGGAGAGCAGTCTATGTAGCTCAGTTGAAAATTGAGCGCCGTTTACTTTTTCATTTTCCATATGTTTTTCCTTTTCACCAATATCCATAAAGCGATCAGTGTAAAGAATACTGTGATGACAGTAATGGTCAGGTGGCCTTTTTCCAGATTGACTTAGCAAAGGCATTTAACTGTGTCGCTCACGAACTGTTGTTTGCCATTTTAAACCATGTTACTCACGGTTCTGTTGCCCGTGAGGGCGTGGCTTCGGAGTACCGGAGCTGCACGATGAAATTGATTGTTAACAAATGTTTAGGGGCCCCCATCAGTGTACAGCGTTCCGTACGCCAGGGCTGTCCCCTCATCCCTCTTTTTTTCTTGTACCAATATAGAGACCCTTTGTTTGAAAATACTTAAGAATAATAGCATTCAGGGAATCTATATGCAAGCAGCCGAAGTAAAGCTTTTAGCATATGCAGAAGACATCGCGGTTTTTACCGATGATGAAGGGAGCATATGCCAAGCTGTGAAGTGGGTGCGCGAATTCAGTCGCTTCACCGATATGGGAGTTAACTGGTCAAAATACAGTGCAGTTAACTTATCAAAATACCTCGGCATTTAGCACGGAAGGTGGCCATCTACGCCTGAACGGTTTGCCAGTGTTCCTTGGACGACGACACCAGATCGGTACTTGGGAGTTCCGCTTATGCCTTACTATGACAGTGAAGAGTATTGGAGAGGGCAAGCTAAAGAGATTAAGGACGAAGCTGAAAAGTGGAGAGGGACCCACCTATCTATTTTTGCCAGGGCCACAGTTTGCAACTTGTTCTTTATCAGTTGGCTGCTTTATGCTATTTCCCACCGGGGTGGCGCAGGTGGTCACGGCGCTCGACTACTGTTCCCAAAGACGCAGGATCGAATCCTGGCCTCAGCGGCCGCTTTTAGATGGAGGCGTCAAGCAAGGTGCTTGTGTGCTGTGTGATGTCAGTGCACGTTAAGGAGCCCCAGGTGGTCGATATTTTCGGAGTCCTCTCCTACGGCGTCTCTCATAACCTGAGTCGCTTTGGGAAGTTAAACCCCACATACCAAACGATCAATTGTTGCACTGTTCGTGGTTAAATATTCAGAAGTTGTACACGAATTTTGCCGTATTTGTCTGGGCGTCTGAATGGGAGCGCTGCAGCCACACCAACATGTTTAGACAAGTAAAAGATGGCGGGCTAGGTTTGGGTCACCTGTTCTTGCGACAGCTGGTCAGTTGTTGTTTCTTTTTTTTTTTTTTTCAGAGACACGACTGACCCTTTCTTACGCACCATATGCCAAGTCAGACTGAGGCGGCTGCTACCGGAGTACGTAGTTGAAATTGAAGATTTTTCCACAGGGATTAAGGGCTTTTATAGAGAAGTCATAGCAAATGTGAGGTTCCTTTCAGCGCGGTATTTAAGTTAGTATTTGACAACAGTAAAACGAAAGAAATTGTACCGTCCATTGTGTGAAATTATGTTCCCTGTGCCTTTGTACAGGGCCCAGGTGCAGTTGTGTTAAAAAGGGTAAAAAAGAATTCAGGTGACGCCAGGAGCAAAAACCTTCTTTTTATTTGCCCAACAAAGCCTTGCCGGTAAAATCATATTTGGAGGAAAAGGGATTATTTATAAACTGGGGATCCCACTGTTTATTATGCAGGAAGCCAGAAACAATAGGCCATGTTTTTTTACACTGTTGGGAAGGAGTATATTTTGGGATGTATTCCAAAGAACACTAATGAAAGATTTTCCGCTAGACCCGCATGGCATTCGGTAGTTATGCGTAGAAAATGAGGATGGGGTACCATTTGATTTAATTATACTCATGGGCCTCCACTGTATATGGCGCTCAAGAATGGATTACCATTGCGATAAAGATGTATGGCCTGCCAGAATTTATTTTTGAAAAAGCATGGACAAGCTCTTGGCAACCCACAGAGCTGCAGCAGAACCTCCCGAGTGGCTCTCAAGGCTAGAGCCCTTGTTGTGTCTGCGTGAATTATAGAGTTTCATGTGTAAATAGCGTATTTAAATAGCATTTGTGTGATTTTTGTTGTTTTTGTCTTCGTGAAATGCAATTTGTTAAGACGAGGCAATAAAGAAAAAAAGCAATGTAGCTCAGTTGGAAAGCACTGGACGCAATATTCGAAAGTCGTGGGTTCGACTCCCACCAGCGGCGCTAGTTGTTTTTCCTTCCGCTTCGCGTTTAATATTATTATTTCTCCCGATAATCACCATAAGGCTAATTATTGTCAAATACCAACACCAAAACGTGAAAATACATCCCCAACGTTTGCCTTGACTCGCAGACTGTCAGCTCCTTCAAACTCTACAATAACGAGCCCTTCATTTCCCTTTCTAAATATACATATATATCAGTTTGGAGAACAATGTAGTTGCCTGTGTCACCCGTTATTAATAATAATTTATTAACGATGCGCCACTGGTTGGTGAACACGCTCCCAGCCACCCGTAGAGCGTGTGTGGGGGAACAGCTGTTGGGTTCTGAAGGGAGATGTCCTCGACTTCAGTGATAAGCTTAGCAGAAACTCAGATACTTGCAGCGAAAGAAAGCCGTGGCCGTTTGATGCTGAGCTTTTGCCGGTTCAAGCCAGATTAAGGGCCAGTGTCAGAGTTAACAAACAGAATGATATTTGTATACCAAGAGGCGATACAGAGGTCTCGACTTGGAACACACATACAAGGTTCGCAAAAGTGCAATACAAAGGATACAAGTTGAAGAGGCTTAGTACAGAGGCTTTGCAACATTAAACAATGCGCGAGAGACTCAATGCAAGTAAACACCAGAATGTTCACCGGGCACTTGTAGAAAACCGAGATCACATAATTTCATTCTTAAACGTGCTGTAGAATCACGCTGTGATCGTCCCGTAGACTGACGTCACTCCCTGCAGATCAGTGGAGTTGTCCAATAGCTGGTTGACGCCGGGAGCCGAGAAATAGTATTGATGACTCGCTACAACACTCGCTAGCTAGCCGAAAAGACGCGACCTCAATTCATAAGGCGCGCCGCATCTGTCTGCTACGCCGCGCCAAGGCAGCGCGCACATACAGGTAATTTTAGCAGCGCAAGTTTCCTATCTCCCTCCCGTCGAGACGAACCGCGTCATTGGTCAAGCACGGCAGAATTTTCTACTAGTTTCTTCTATGTCGGGAATTAGCTGCCTCGGGTGATGTGGATAGGGGGACACGCAAAGCGCTCAAGGCTACGCGCACTCAACGCGTGAAACGCACATTTCACCGATCTTCCCTAAAGATCCACGCGACACCGCGCACGCCGACTTAAAAATAAATGTGTGCCGATTTGCGTCACTGCTTCTATAACGAATTCAGAGGTCGTTAAAAATTGAGCGGGCTGTCTTTCGCCACTCCTGGTGACGCTACTCTAATCGGTTCCTAAACTAATAAACATGAGTGCATTTTTCGGGGCTTCCAAAGCGCGACCTTTTAAGGCAAAAGTTCGCGTTTTTCTGTCAATTACAAAAACAAAAGTCCATACCACGCACCAAACAGAGCACAGTGCATTGAAGAGATTATAGTGCGGAAACAGTAAAAGGTGACATTGGTAAGAGGGAGGGATGAAAAGCGATTGAACAGAAAGATGACGAGGTGCATCTAGCTACAATATAAGCGGAGGCTATTGCTTTGCGGAAGATCGCTCCAAGGATGATACGGTTAAGCAGATTTCCAGCTGATACGCATCGGGAGACAGCGTAAGCAAGGACGTAGGGCTTCCATTAGTGTAATCATACAAAGTGCTGGCAACTAGGCACAATAATGTCATTGCGGCAGCACCTTTTTATGCGAAACCTTCATTGCGAACCACGTAATCTGCAGGCTTCGCTTTGCTTACTTTTTATGGCTATTTCTATTTTTGACGAAAATATAATTTTTTCAACGCTTTTAAGTTATTTAGAGACTCCATTTCTCTTGTGCAGAGGCGACGCACGACGACAATGTGCGGCATGCAGCTCCATCCAAGGCCCGCTCTCGACTATCGTTCTACACTCCAGAACCAGATATAGCCTGGCGAATTCTGCTGCCCGGTGTACTCTTGGCGTGGTACAATACGTTCTTAGGGGCGTAAGATCGATTTGGTTATGTGTACTCTTTTTGGTCGAATACGGGAATCGTATTAGATTGGGCAAAATTGACGATACTACACTTTGATCTTAGCTAAAAGCTGAGAAGAGAGAGAAAGAGACGAGGCGCCTCTTTCGCCCTTTGTTGGACCGATCGGTCCTACGGGGTACTTTAGGAGAACCCTGGGCAGCGGTGGAGATTTTGGAATAGGGTTTTATCGTATTAGCCTAATTTCTCTCTTCACATCCACCTTGGCTTCTTTCAACAGCCTTGTAGTCATTCCATCCATTATGCATTTCATGAAAGGTTATTGCTTTTTTATTTAGGTATGCTTATTCCTTCCTTCACCAGAGGTATTTGATGTTCGCGTGCTTCTAGACACTCCTCAAAGCCAATAGATTCTAAGTTTCACATCATAGTCTAGCTTTTACGTGCACAAGATCTCCACATAAACTATTTCACGTTTTCTTCGTACCATGTACTTATCGCTTCGGGAGTTTGTTCTTTATTTCGACTCTAGGTAGAAGGAAAAGGAAATGCACGGGGCTGCAGCCTGCTGTGTAGCTGAGCCACTTTCGCTGCATCGTGCGGACAGGAGCAGAAAAATAGAAGAAAGGAAAAGAAGGATAGGGCAGAAAGACGCAAGTGGCAACAGGCGTCATCTGTCAACGAAGCGGTGGCGGGTGAGATGACGGCGTACAAAGGATGCAACCACAGGTGGCAGGATAGCTCCCGCCGCAATTCTTCCCAGCCCCGTAGGGCCAGGAGCAGCCAACCTTGCTCGTCTGTCATTTTGTATGAACCCATTAATAATGTACTTTAATGTGGCACCAGATTTGTCCTCATTTGCATCTAAATGTTCACACAACATTCCTTCACGCAGCGTTCAGAGAGGTGTCCCACCATTTCACTGCCTAATTGGCGTGTATCTACTAGTCTGGTTAAGCAATATGGACTCAAACCGACCTATATGCCTCCAATGTTATCACGTAATTACTTCACTACACCGAGAGAGCTAGTGCAGCACACGTATTCGAATCTGGTGTTGCTCCTGGAGCAAGTTTCCGTCTCCCTACCCCTAGGTCACCCTTCTTTAGACTATTACCAACAGACGCTCTGGCGATGACTACAGACGCACACCCCCCTACCCCATATAGTGCGTCTCGCTACCACCACATCCTCACCGATTCCTTCCGCACTCTGCAACAACCCCACCGCCACCCTCGCCCACATCCGGTTCCAATGCCCGGCGGATCCTCCCCGGTGGGGTCTAGAGCACCATACCATCTGGGAGGACTGGGAGACCCTGCTGCGCTCTGAGGACCCGGTTTGGCAGACGATCGTCACAGATTGGGCTGCCGACGTCATGAACCATAGGAACATGAACATTTGAGTATAGTGGGACCATGCGGGGGCGCAGCTGTATGCATGCTCCAAACTCCTCTGTTTTAATAAAGTTATTACCACCGCCACCTATACTAGCTGTCTCAAAATTTTGCAGTTTGAGCACTTGTGTAATGCAATACTAGTCAATAATATAACGAAGTAAATAACTAATGTAATAGTAAAGAATTACTGTTCTGTAATTACTTAATAACTTTCTGCAGCAGCAGTTTACCATGTAATCAGTTACATTTCAGATGGAGCAATTGGAATTGCAATCGGTTACTGGCTTTTTCAAATGTAAAAAAACTGTAATCGGCAGATGATAGAGCTGATCATTGATTATTCAGAGAATTTTTTGTACAATGATAACGCACGCTTTCATGTAACTGAGAGGAGCTACAAGCTCACTTTTTATTATTTGAAACAATAATTTTACAACAATAAAATATACAATAATATTTTGGACCCACAGCCAAGGGCTAGTGTGGGGTCCATACACAATACAATACAATGCAACATAATTGCAGCACGTGAAGACGAACGCATTCTATTCGTACAATAAAAGTCAGAAATTGGCACCACATCCATAGAAAACAAAGGAAGCGAAGACAATACATTAAAAAAAAACATAATTCACACCATCACTTCACATGTTCATCATGAATATTTTCAGAGTTTGCAAAAACTTTGTTCTCAAAAAGAACTCAAACTGAACTCAAAAAGACGTTGCCCGTAACTATTGCGACACACAGGTAAATTAAAGTGTTTGGAACTAGCTGCACTTGTGCTATGAGGAAGTGGTTCATTAAATTGTAGGATTTTTGTGGATCGTCTGCGCTACATTTTAAGTGTATATGGAGTGAAAAGGAAGAATGCAGGTAGACTTAAAGAGAGGTTTGCTGGAGTCAGACAATTTTGAGTAAGTAATAAGTTTTCCATTAGAATATGCTGTGGAAGTGAGGAATCGATTTCAAGAATTAGATCTAGAAGACAAAGAGCCCGAAGAGATGTGGACTGATGTTCGTGATATAATACAAGAAGTTGCTACTAAGGTAGTTCCAAAGCAAAAGAAATGCAAGAAAGCGAACTGGTTATCTGAAGAGGCTTTGCAAATAGCTGAGGAAAGGAGGATGGCAAAAGTTATGGGGGAAAGAGAAAGATACAAGGTTCTCAATGCAGATTTTCAGAAAATAGCAAGGAGAGATAAGAATGCCTTCCTGAACATGCAGTGCCAAGCAGTTGAGGACAACAGCCAATTAAGGAACACAAGAGCTCTGTATAAGACAATCAAAGATATCAAAGGAAGCTTCTGTGCTAAGCTGGGCGTGATAAAGGACAAACGAGGCAAGGACCTCACTGAAGCCGCAGAGATAAAGAAGAGATGGCAAGAATACACAGAAGAACTGTACAAGAAGGACCCGAATGTGCAAACCCAACATAAGACGGTTGTGATCACTGATCTCGAGCCGGGCATCCTGAAGAGTGAAGTTGAATGGGCCTTAGCCAGCCTTGCTAAGAACAAAGCTAGCGGAATTGATGGCATCCCAGCTGAGTTGCTTCAAAACCTCAACCATGACGCTGTTAACATTCTGCATACAATATGTCAGAAGATTTGGACAACCCTGCAGTGGCCACAGGATTGGAGGAGGTCAGTTTACATCCCCATTCCAAAGAAAGGCAGTGCCAAAGATTGTTCCAACTACCGCACAATCGCGCTTATTTCGCATGCTAGCAAGGTGATGTTGAAAATCCTCCAAGGTAGGCTGCAGCAGTATGTGGATCGGGAGCTTCCGGACGTGCAAGCTGGGTTTCGCAAGGGCACAGGAACTAGAGACCAAGTTGCCAACCTTCGTTGGATCATGGAAAAAGCAAGAGAGTTCCAGAAACCCATCTACTTCTGCTTTATTGATTATGCGAAAGCGTTTGACTGCGTAGATCACAGCAGATTGTGGCAAGCTCTCCAAGAGATGGGAGTTCCAATTCACCTCATCTGTCTCCTCAGGAACCTGTATGAAGGGCAACAGGCCACAGTCAGAACTGGGCATGGTCTTACTGATTGGTTTCCGATTGAGAGAGGAGTGAGGCAAGGCTGCATACTGTCGCCCTGCCTATTTAACCTATATGCAGAGTGCATCATGAGGAAGGCCGGTCTGGACGAGTCTTCAGCTGGAGTGAAGATTGCTGGAAAACGTATCAACAACCTTAGATATGCGGATGATACCACTTTAATGGCAGAAAGTGAAGCGGAATTCAAGAGACTTCTGATGCGCGTACAAGAAGAGAGTGAGAAGTTTGGGCTTAAACTGAACATTAAAAAGACAAAGATCATGGTGTCTTGCCCTATCAAGTCCTGGAGCATCAAGGGACAAGAAGTGGAAGCTCTGACAGATTTTCTCTTCTTGGGCTCCAAGGTTACCTCGGAAGGAGACTGCAGCCATGAAATTAGGAGACGCCTGCTTCTGGGAAAGAGAGCAATGGTTAGCCTTGACCGCCTAGTAAAGAGCAGAGACATTAGTCTGCCAACCAAGATCCGTATAACTCGTGCTATGGTCTTTCCAGTTGTGATGTATGGATGCGAGAGTTGGACTGTGAAAAAAGCTGACCGCCGAAGAATTGACGCGTTTGAATTGTGGTGCTGGCGAAGACTCTTGAGAGTTCCTTGGACTGCCAGAAGATCAAATCAGTCATAATTGGCGACCATAAACCCTGACTGCTCATTGGAGGGTCAAATTCTAAAGTTAAAGCTCAGCTACTTTGGTTATCTGATGAGAAGAGAGAAGTCGCTGGAGAAAGATTTGATGTTGGGAAAGGTTGAGGGTTGCCGGAGAAGGGGTAGGCAACGAATGCGATGGTTAGATGGCATCCTCGAGGCACTGCAGATGAAGTTATGTGATGTTAGGAAGATAGTGAGAGACCGGGGAGCGTGGCATGACATGGTCCATAGGGTCACGAAGAGTCGGACACGACTGAACGACTGAACTGAACTGAACTGAATGAGTTTTACCGCTCTCTTCTGCTGACGATTAACCGGGCCAAGATATGTTCGGTACGTGTTACACTATGATTGTGTGCAATACATTAATTGCCTCTGTGTAAACGCAAAGTAAAGCCTATGGAGGAAAAATAAATAGAAGCATTCTCGCGCTTGCAATAAAATATTGCAGCCATACGCTAACATTGTGCAAACTTGTTTTAGTTGATTTTTCCAGTGCACGTCAGAATCAAAGTGCACACCAAGATATTCGAAATTGCCTACTGTTTGTTTTGGCTCATTATTTAAATGCAACGCAACTTGTTCGTAGTTTAATTTTTTGCACTGAGGCTGAACACAGTGTATTTAGTTTTCCTAATGTTAACAGAGAGATTGTTGTCAGTAGACCAGTTAAGTATAATAATAATTTTCGTTTATTTTATTTTGAAGCTTGTTTTGTGTCGCCCCTATAAATATTTGAGCTGTGCCGTCGGCATGCATTAGCGATTGAGAGTATTTTAATATGAATGGAAAGTCGTTTGCTTATAACGAGAACAAAACTGGTCTATAACTGATCCCTGCGGGACACTGGTGAGCACGACCTGCGCATCAGAGGTCACATTATTCATAACGACATGCTGTATGCGGTTTGAAAGGCTATTTAAATACTCTAAAATTTTACCTCGAAACCAGTACTTAGAAAGTTTATCTACAAGGAATTTATGGTTAGCCGTATAGAATGTCTTTTTAATATCTAGGTACACACTTGAGGCGAAATGGTTGGATAACAATCAACCTTCCAGGTCTTCTGGATAGGATTAAGGCACGTTGCTGCTAGGCAATGCCGGTTCGTTCGCACGGCTCGATTAAAGCGGTGAATAATGTCAATATCGGGAGGCCGCTTAGGGCGGGCAGCCCGATAGCATGCTGCGTGATGATTTTATGCTAACGTCACAAGTTATTGTGGTTACTTTGTGTAAATTCTAGACTGCCTGCCGAGTCTCTTTCTTGTGAGTCATGAATCAGGAACAGAGCACGCGGTATTGTGAAGCTCATAATGCTGCTAAACATCAGCGTCGCACACTTAATGGCAGGAACACATCACTTAGCCGACAGTGCAATAGGCGAAACAATAGGCGACATAGAGAACCAATAGGCGAAACAATTAAAATAAAAATAAAAACAAATAAAGGGCCACTGCTGAACGAAGACAAGAACAACTGGCATCGCAGCAACATACGAAGGCGGGCGAAGCGTGCGGCAGCCAGCGCGCAAGAATATCATGCCACTAATAGAGAAACGTACAACATAAAAAAGAACCGCTGACACTCCACCTCTCTTTAACAATGCTCACGCATCGCTTATTGTGTTTTTTTGTTTTTGAGTCCTGTTCAATTTTGATAGGCGGAAGAAATTTGTGACCAAACTTTAGCTGCCATCCCTCCAGTGAGTTAATCTTGACACAGCCTCTTAGCGGTAAGATTACCGACGGAAAAATTAAGATTTCGCCCTTGATGATATTTCAAGCTGAAAAGGTCTGTCTTGTCATCTGGAACATGAGTATCGGATACGGGCCAATTGGAGGACTTTTGTGGTAGAGGCATCTAGCTACGCCGACGCCGCGAACCACTCCGAGAAGGATAGGTGCACGGAGAATCGTGTTGTTGATTCCGCGCCGTTTTACAGACCAGTTCGCTGGCAAAATCAAGCCGAGTTTTGCTGTGGGAAATATTTATCGTGGGTGGTGCGCTACATAAACATTTTTTTTGCGATAACGCAGAAAGACCGCTGAGAGCAGTTTTATTAATTTTAAGGGGCCAGCGTAGCATAGTAAAGAGAGAAGTTAAAATTTTCGTATAGTGTTGAACATTTGCGGTATCATGACTGAGTCAGTGGCGTGAAGTATAGATCCCATTATAAATTTTGTCTTCTATCTTTGAGTTCTCATGTCAACATGGGCGTCGCTTTTTAAAAGGCATTGAGAAACCCACCTGACAAACTGGTAGTTTTGTAGCGCGAATAAATCTGCACAGTTGTGTCTGTAATGACAGACGTTATTACGGCATGCGCATGGGGATGTTGTACTTTACAATGAACACAGTGCGATTCGTGATAGCATGATTCCATTTCGATTCTAATTTATTCCAACTGTTTTTCTTTTTCAAGATCTGTTTCTTTGTCTTGACGTGCTCGCGAGTTTATGCTCCAAGAAATGAGCCATACAAGCGTGTGGCAATAATCGAAAATGATCCGGTGAAATAGAATTTTACTACAGTGGGATTGCCTTTTCTGCGTCCCTTCAGTCGATTGTTAGCCACCAGCATAAAGAGCGCGTGCTGAAAAAAAGCTGGATAGTCTTGCTTTCCACTTGCGACCAGAATTGCCATATAAAGTAGCTTGGTGTAAAACTAAGCACAAAAAAGTGCAAGAGGGCGCGTCTTTAAAAGCCACCATTTAAGCGACATTGACTGAAATAATATCCTAGTTTGAATTCGCAAGGGGCGTGACAGAATGCACTTCCCCTCTGCTATTCCCCTCTGCAATGCACTCTGCAACATGAGAGGAAAAAAAAATTATTAAATAACATTTCGATCAGACTGCCTTGTAATTTTTCCAGAAAACCGCCTCTTCAAGCACCTTTTTGACTCCGGCTTCACCTGATATCAGTGGGAAACAAAAGTTTAAGCGAAGCCCGCTTTCCATTGTGCACTCAGCCTTTGCATCGGATAAATTGAAAAGCTAGGCGGAGATTCCTTCCCAGTCTGATCGCTTATTCGTTGTCGCAGTCTACAGCCAACAGTGTTTTGATCAAACCAGGCTGCTAGTTTCGATGAAGCAAGAGTTGAATTGTAAATTTTGAAAACAATCGCACTTATACCTGTGTTCAATTTAGGCGCTGCTCTATTACGCTGCCATGTTTAACTATTCAAGGCGCGCCCACCTGCTTAGAGAAAATTGTCCATTAATTACACTAATGTGAAATTTTCACAGTTCCTAACGTCATCCGGTATCACTTCGAAGTGAGCTACACAGCATGTTAATTCAAAAATCGATGGGAGTCCAAATACTGTGAAGGTCATTTTTTTCAGTGAGCACTTCTTTCTGAGAATTTATGAAATGCCTAAATACTAAAGTCGCATATCTGCAGGACGCCCCGCCGGGGTGGTGCAGTGGTAAGACGCCCGACTACTGTGCCGGAGTTCCTGGGTTCGAACCCGACCACGGCGGCTGCGTTTCGATGGAGGCGAAACGAAGAGGCGTCGTGTGCTGTGCGATCCCAAGTAGCACAAAGTGGGCTTTGACGTGGGGGCCCGCGTTGGGCCCGTGAGGGCAGCCCATACGGGCCCTATGCGGGATTTGCAACACGTACCCAGAGCGGCCCCGCATGGGCTGCCCAATTCTGCCGCTATCGGTCCCAATCTGTATCCGTGTGGGCAGCCCAAATAGGGCTGCCCGCATTCAGCCCAGGTAGACGAATGTGGGCAGCACACCAGAATCATTAATGGGTCCCACATTTGTGCAGGCAATGCCATCCCATTGATCAAGGTTTTAATTTTTAAGTCGATTAATCCCTCCAACACCTGAATTATACAGGCGCAAGATTTGCGAAAGCCAGTTCGTTTCGGGCTGGCCCACGTGCTGCCCTGATGGGTTGAATCTGGCATTTTCGGGGCTGCCCAAATTCCAATAATCATCAATTGCGAAACATTATGCGCTATTTTTTTGCTTGTATGCGACACTCAGTAACATGAGAGAAATTTATTCCGTACATTACAATAATGTGGGCTGGCCCACATCAACCCCAACATGTTGGTCTGAATATTTATTTCGGTGGTGCGTGTAGAATAGTAATGCCGCAGGAAACATTTGGAGGTCGTTCAGTGCATACTCGTAAAGCGGAACAGTTACTGTTGCATATTTTCTGTCGACACTGCATAATTAACGTAGTTGTTAGAGTAAAAATAAATATTCTTTATTCATAGCAGATATATGCTTAGGACAGTTATGTGAAACCTCCAGAAGAGGCAATTAGTAGCCGGCATAACATGATTTACATAAATAAAGTGGTGCCTTAAAGATAGGGGGGAGACGTTTCAGAGCGGTAAGCCCGCCTACGGCCAATTTGGGGCCCACTGCGGCATTTCATGGGCCGCCCCAATTGGGCTGACCTTGATTTTACCGCATGGACTACGAATATATATTGCATTTTCCCGCAAGTACCCCAAGAAATACCCGTGTGGGCAGCGTGGCGGTGCGGTCGCTTTTCAGCCCGGCCGCAAACCATGCGGGACCTATTCGGTTTTTGCGTGGGCAGCCCCAATCGGACTAGCCCGTCTTCTATTTGCTTTAGGCCCACATTTGCATCGCATGTGCCCTAAATGGCCCCGCCAGAGACCGATGCAGGCAGAAGTGGGAAGGAGCAATTGCCTGCCCTGCTACCGCCCACGCGGAAATTATCTAGGTTTTTGGTGGGCAACCCTATTTGGGGCAGCCCAGGAATTTTCTGCATGAATTCCAGATTTTCGTCTGACCTTCCCTCAAGTACCCCTCAAGGGTCCCATGTAGGCAATGTGTGGGCATACCCGTATTTAGCCCCGCCGCGGCCTATGCGGGACCTATTCGGCTTTTGAGTGGGCAGCCCCAATTAGATCAGCCCATGCGTTTCCTACACACAGCCCAAATTTCATTTGCATCGGCCCTAAAATTTCCCAAGCGGGACCCTTGAGGGCCTGATGTGGGAATATGTACTCAGTTAGCCCTTCCCACGCCTATATAATGCCCAAATGGAAAAAACAGGGGCAAGCCCAATTTGGGCTTGCCCGCTTGATTCCTAAAGCGGGCCCTCGTGGGTGTTATTGTGGTTGCCCAAGCCCAACTTGCCCATACTGGTTCCCGGTGGGCCATGCAATGTGTGCTACTTGGGATGTCAGCGCACGTTAAAGATCCCCAGGTGGTCGAAATTACTCCGTAGCCCTCCACTACGGCTCCTCTTTCTCTCTTTCCACTTTCATTCCCACCTTCCTCCCTTCCCTTACGGCGCGGTTCGGGTGTCCACAGAGCAAGTGTGACAGTTACTGCGCCTTTCCCTTCCTGTGAACCAATTTATATCTGCAGGACCTGTATATTTATTTTCTTTGCAATCTGACTCAATTTGTCTTCTTTTTACCGCCGCAAAGCGGCGTTGAATAAGCAAGATTTTTTTTCTTTCTTTACGGCGCAACACTTTGCACAGCAAACTGTAAACAAATGAGGCCACGTCTATTAGAGCTATATTGTACTTCCTAATCCTTCTAGCACTCCTGGCTTAGCATCATCAGCCTTTTCTGTTCGCACCTCAAAAATTCGTCTCAGGACGATAAGAAAGTATTTTGCGCTTTGAGGACTGGGCTGCATTAGAAAGGTAAAAAGTTATAATGTTAAATAGTTAGTCGATTGTTTGGTTGGTTATTTAGTTAGTTAACTAACAATTTAGTTTGTTATATTGTTAGTTAGTTATTTAGTTAGTTAGTTAGTTAGTTAGTTAGTTAGTTAGTTAGTTAGTTAGTTAGTTAGTTAGTTAGTTAGTTAGTTAGTTAGTTAGTTAGTTAGTTAGTTAGTTAGTTAGTTAGTTAGTTAGTTAGTCTGGCTGTCAGCGTAAAACGCTATATTAGTGGGTACAATGTACACCTCTGGCGCAAATCTTTAGCAATTTACAAATATATTTAAGAAGTACAGGGCCAGAATATTGCCCAGTATATTCTTTGCGAGTGTCACAAATTTTGATTTTGTGCTGTTTGAGGGGGGAAAATGAGAGTAACATTTTGAACACCCTTCGTAAATAACATCCTAGAAGAAGGTAAATGCTTCCTGTTGTGCCCGTGCCCATCTGCGATTCATTCTGGTTAACACTGTACACAGACATGACGGTTAGGAACACGACAGTAATAGAATATAAAGAAGTTCTGTTTCTACTATCCAGATTCCTTATTGGCCGCCTGTAGCTGTATGTATCTCTTTGTTATATTTATTTTCACTTTTTTTATGTTTTTTACTCTTGACGGATTTTGAAACAAAGGGGGCGACAACCTTCATGTTATCTTGCACATTCACTGCTACTTAAAAGTTGGGCTCATAGTAAAGAAATTTGCAAGTGCGACCGATTCACATGTCGTCCAGAAGGAAAAGAAAGCCATCGAGGAGACCGATGTAACCTAATGAGAGGTAGTGAGTGATAAAGAGACGAGCAGAAAAAGATCAAGAAATGCAGCCGAAATGTGCCGTTTTTTTAACGCTCCAGCACTGCCCCTTTGCATTCTGGTGATCTTCCAGTATTATGCGTATTTCGGTGTTCGTGGCATTAGCATGTCTTTAGTGTGTGTTATTACTAAGCGGGTAACAAGAAGCACTCATTTTCGAACATTGTAATTGAATTCATTTCCTCCGCATTTGTAGTGCGGGAATGTACAATACCGGCCTTTGCAGCATGCTCTCAGTTTGTTTCTCTCTCTCAAAGCGGTACAACTAATAATCCTCGCGCACAGACTGCAGACGCCGCGGCGTGTATCAGACCCCGTAGTTTTCTTTCACCACTGCATGACGGTGCCAATGTGTCACTTTAGGCCACAATAATTATAAATAGAGGCATTCTCTTTGCCTCTAGTCTAATTTCTACCTCATGAATCGACACGACGTGTGTAGGTATTGTCGACTGTTCCCAACCTTTACAAACAGGCCTTGCGATGCCTGCCTAGTAGTTAATGCATCTACATCGCAAGCTAAAGGTCACGGACGGGGTTCTAGCCTGAACGCGATGCCTTTTTGTTAAACGATATTATTTTTTGTAAAATTATTTATTTGAGAAAAATTTCTTTTTTCATTGTCATTGTATCTCATATTTAAATTCCTTTCGTTCCATCCTTTAGGTCATGTTTTACCTATGTTTTTGGTGGTGCTTTAAATCCAGTTTCTCATTTGTCTTATATGGGAGGAATTAAGTTTTTTCCAATTTCAAGGGAGTGGCGGGCCTGGCATGGTTCTTTTATTACGCCGGTCATTTCTGATATTTACATGGCAAAAGGGAATCGGACTTTAAAATCTAGTTTAGCACAATTTCGCTTACTGCAGGAGTTTAGATTTGTAGATGATTTCTCGCTCTGCTTCCCTGTTGTGAAAGCAAAGTGCCTAACCGTGGATCAGGTTTTAGACGCCTTTCGTGGTATTTTCGCCGGGCTGGATTTCACTTTTGAGCTTCCACGACATTCGGTGCTTAGATTCTTAGACATAGAGATTAAGAAAACTGAGAAGCACACGGGTTGGACGTACCTGACGAAATCGGAGAAAAACTTTTTAAGCTATCATTACGCGCATTCCAAAATAGTGAAAAGAAGTTTAGCATTTATTAGTTTTTCGCAATGCATTAAGAAATCATGTTTTCATCACGTAGGCTCACGAGACAAGTTTATAGATTACGGACGAGTGGATACCTTGACGCACTTTTAACATCTGTTGCAGAAAAGCACCTACAAATTTTAAGTGACAACAAAAGGATGCGGAAAAATAATTTAATGCAACCTAGTAATGTGGTCGCCATTCCGTGCGTACATAATGTATCCCATGCTTTAAAGAAAGTAGCTAGTACGTACGATGGTCCACCTCGTGTTCACCGCTCCGAAAAAGTTAATAAGCCTGTGCCATAAAAGGGCTAAAGATCAGAAAGACAGAGTCAACACATGGAAAATTGCGCGCAAAGAAAGATTTGTTGAGTGTAATACTGGCATTGTGTATAACATTCCCTTATCAGGCGCAATGAGATACATAGGTCAGACAGGCCGGTGTTTGAACAGGAGGTTAAAGGAACACTGTAATGATATAAGTAAAATTAATAACCATAGAAACCTCGCACTCCATTGCGCAATATACAAATGCAAGCCAGAATTTTCAAGGAACCGCAATCTTAGGCCGTTCAGAAGAAAGAGAAATAATAGAAGCGTTTCAGATATGGGAAGCTGGAGAAGAGAAGGGCGTAAGCACGTCATCAGTCATGCTAACTAATCATGAGATAAAGATAATAAATGAGCGTAGGTACATAGGGATGTGACACTGCCTGTTCAGTGAGTTTGCGAGATTTCTTGTATCAGAGAGTGTGTTTGGACTGTTTTAAATGTAACCCTGTTATCAATAAACCTCAGTTGTCAGTGCGCGCTTTTCCTGTGTACGTGGTTCCTGCTTTCTTGTGTATCTGTGTATATCGTAGCGCGAAAATTTTTGAAATGGTAAACCAACTATCCCCCATTGCTGTTTTCCAGGCACTTTTTCTTATGTGCACTGGAGCAGTGAGCAGCGGAAACGACTACAGTACAGAATGGAAAGTGCACGCCACGTGAAGGTAACCGCCGAAGTGACGTATCATGAATGACGTCATTTTGTGGAGTGCGCGTTTCAAACATAGTGCAACGGACGAAATGTTTTTGGTGTCACAGCTTCGAGGGAAAAAGATTTGTCAGATTAAAAAAGAAAAAAAAAAGATATATGGCTGCTGCTCCGGGCTAGCTACAAACCGGTATTTATAATCCAGCCCCTATGTTTAAGATTTAAAAACAGACTGCTAGACGAAAATGAGCTTAGCTGCTAGTATGATTCACCTTTTGTCTGACATCAGTGTTTCCGGGCACTGTTGTGACGGTGAAGGTATGACTATATCTTTAAAGTGCCTCTAAAAATCGTTCATCTTCACAGAGAATCCAGTATAGCCTATACCATAGGCCACAACAGCGGTGTTTCGACATATGGCCCTTTAGTCCGATGTTGCCCTGACCCGCTTCAGTAACAAGTGCAAAAGCAGTATCGGGAACTCTTGTTCATTTTCCGCACTGTTGCGACGCTGCCGCACCTTTTGTTTGCATTACTTGCGTAAATTTTGTCGTGCTTGGCGGGCGGTTCGATTTCAGTCTGTGTCACTTTCGGCTCCACTCGCTAGCCGAGGAGAGAAGTTGCAAAGTGAGAGGATGGGTTGCAATGTCGCTGGCTGGAGAGGGAATATCACACGTCTGCGTTTTGCATCGCAGTTCTATATATAGGCCTGGCTAGTGACAACGAGCACAAATAGGTAGCTAGGGTGGGGCAGGGCACATCCTCAGCTAGGCCGAGGATCGTCCTGGCCGAGGAGCGTCCTAGGTAGGAGAGGAGTGTACCTTGTTGACGAAGGTCGGCGATGCTCGAAAGGGGAAGAAAGGGTTTATTTAAGACTTTTGGAAAAACCAGCGAACGACGATCTTGGTCGCTTTCGCAGCGGACCTTTATAGGGATGATGTTCCTTAAAATCCTTGGATGTTAGGCGCACCAGCCGAGGGAGGAGTGACTTGTAATTTCACTCTTGCGTACTTTCACACACACGCACAAACACTCCCACGACCGGATCTTGACTGAGGGTGATGAGGTCGTAGTCTAGGCGGCATAGATGGCGGCCTTCGTCGGCGATGTCTGCAGGTGGTCGCCGTGCGTGGCCAGCACATGTACGCATCATATCCGACACATGCTGTCACCACTTAAGGAGAAAACATACTCGGAAAGTATTCTTTCGTTCCCCACAGTGGTTTGCAATAGGTTACCATGAGAGGAAAGAAGGTTTCGCGATACTCGGCACGTGTACAGAGATGGGAAATGGACCGTCTTCTGTCGATTGTTAGCTTAAAGAATTGATTTGATCACACGGTAATTATAGGCGGAGGTCAAAAGCTCCTCACAGATTGGTTTGTGCTACCTGCGTTCTCGTCCGGCAGACGCCGTGCGCTGGACCACTACGATGGTCATGCTTAAGTCTATCAAATGCTAAGCCGCACCGTCCTGAATTGTTTATCTTGTTACGTCCATCCAAAAGAGGCTGGCGCCGATCTTAACAATATGCAGCCCTAAAAGTTCAAGTCCAGGCAGTTTAGTAGGGTTTTGTTTTCATTAAGATGTTTCTGTAGACAGATAATGGATGTATACGAAGTAGATAGAACTTTCGATAGCAGAGATGTTTTGCTTAATGCTTAATAATAGAGCGATGACAGAACGTATTCGTAGAAACATCATGCGCGATGAGGTTTTTGCTACTAGAGAATCACCGCAGACTCCTACGGCAGTTCTCGTCCTAATGCATATCATGCATCGGCTTTGTAGGAACTTTATTCTCTGCCTCCCCCTGCTTACTTGATGGCAGAAACAACGTAATAATCTGTTTGGCGGATTAAATGAAGCCGATAATCATCTTTTTGCAGCAACCCCAAAGTTTTAGCTCTGGTTATAATACGTGAACAGCTACGATTCTTCGCTTAAAGGCTAACTGGGTGACTATTAAAAATGGAGCGGAAAAGAGCCCCCTAGCGGCTGGCATACCAGTAAACTATGGTACGGTTCGGCGCGACAGGCAGTTTTTAGTTTTCTGAAGAAACAACTTCCATGTGATCGTCTCAGGACTTGCTTAACATTACGGTGAGAGCCTTGCCTGAGTACACACAAAAACGACGTCAAAGTGCTGTTCTTGGTAGATGATATTGAGGAAACGGAAGCACATCGTTAAAGGTATGGTCTATAGCGTTAACAGGTTTCTCATAACCACACAGTTAACGGTCACTGTTTCCAAGCAATCGCCCCACATGTTCTAGGCTCCACATTCGTCGTCCTCGCATACAAACATGCAATCGCTTGCGTGCTCTTACCCCCCAAAGATGTGCATTTTTTGCTGTTTGGTTATTGGCTAGTCCTTTAGAATGCCTCAGTAAATACACTCCTAATTATCAACATACCGTCATATTCAATACAATTATGTGATACAACTCTGCTATTACCAAGCCGTATACGACGTGTATGCGTGGCCTAAGGACAGCGCGCTTGTTATGCAAATCAAGGGCCACAGGGCTCCTATTCTCGACTGGTACCTCAATGTTTTGTTCAGCGCTGTTCACTTTTTTTTCTACACTTATACGTTATCCTGACCTTTCTGTCGTATTCCGACATGATAATGAGCATGTTTATAACTATAATTATTATTATAACGGTTGCTAGTCAGCGCTCTATTCTCTTGTGTCTTCTCGTCCCTTCTTTCTAGCTGCGCTGTTATTGAAGTCATAATTAACCAACTAGTCCAACGAGCATCAATCTTGGATCAATGTTTATAAAATTTAATCGTTCTCCATATCGCAGCTCCACGTGTGACCTCCCCACCCTTTGTGGCAACCGTAAGTTTGTGTACCACCCGAGTGAAAAGCCGGTTTCGCCGATGATGGGGGCCTGCACCACCACACGCTGAACACGAGTGTGATATGAGCCAACATGTGATACAAGTTGAACTGAAAAAAATGCATTCTTTTTTTAATAAATCATCGCAGAAGTCAACGAACATCAAAATAAATACGCAATAAATTCTTTTTATCTTAAAGATCTTCAATGTTTTTGTTTCACGCAGGCAAACGTGACACTGTTTGCGTTCGTTAAAAAGGTTTTTCAGCTGTAATATTTCACATCGTAGTGTCTGGCCTTGGGTAAAAGGAACGGTGGGACAAATTTATTAATGCAAGGCATTTGTAAGAACAAGATACACAGTATCATTTATCGTGAAGTCGAGGTGTCTTTAATGAGCTTTACTAGGTGAGGTGTGGAATTTTCATTTTACTTCTTGGTACAGAATTGGACGACACAAGAAATCAAAAACAATCATTTTTTTTATTTCATGCGAACTTAGCTGGAATGCCCCAGCTATTAATAGCGTCGCTTCTTGGTAAACGCAGCGCTGATCTCTGTGGGGAGCTCATTGCAGGCGGGACAAACGATATTTATTTTCTGCTTGCTATCCTGAGCCATAGCGCAGAAACGCCTTAGGTGTCTTGTAGGAGGAGGTCCTGAAGTCTGTCGCCCATGCACCTGTGCTGTAAAAGGTTAGGGGACAACACTGCCAAAACACTACTCCTACACCGAAACCAATTCTTTCGTCACTTTGAAGCGAACAGGATATGCTGTTCCCTAGAACCAGTCACAGAGGCCATTTTTGCACTCTAAGATATGTCCGAATGCTTTAAGCAGATACTATACACACACCATTCATTCAACCCGAACAACATAGCTGACACATTTATTCACATACATTAACACAGATATCGCAAATATACAGTAGCGCTAACAAGAAAAGGTGCACAGGACATCATACTTCATCAAAGCACAGCGAAGTGCAGTGTGCAAATCTGACTAGATATGGTCTTCGTAAGGCAAATGCTTTGTACGCTAGATGCGATATATTTTTTGACTAGTACAACCACGCAACAGACTTAAATATTTTTTGGTGTGCTGCTTTAGTAGTGATTTGGCGAAGTGGGCTGGCAATTTTTCTATTGGCAATGCAGAGCATTAGATGACGACGTAAGTGAAATAGTGCTGTTTTAAGTGAAAGCGGCCTGGTCAGCTATTTGACGTTAGGATATTTTAAGCAAAATAAAATCCAAGAACACGCCCGTGCTCTATATGTTTCACAGACTGCCCACCTTTACTTCAGTGAAAATTTCGTTCCTCTTTTGCCCTGTTCATATTTCTTTCCCTAAAACGCCATCCACGAGAAGTGCTCAGTGGTTGCTGATTGTTCATGCCTAATGACCGCCTTTTATATAGGCGAAGTGGTGCCATTGGTAACTGCCACTTTTTCTAGTCATCTGTATCGAAATAAATAAGCAGCTGTAAAGGCATTTTAATCCTTCTCACGTTCTAGAACCAACTGGGAATGAATACGCTGACGTTTTAAAACATAAGCAACCATCATGCCGTGCCCGAATCCTCTCTTGAAATGCACAGACGAGAGTACGGCGCATAACCTATAGTCGGCACTTTGTACATGGAAAGCTCCACAGTGAAGCGTAAACACTAAATCTCCGGCTTCTAGTCGCGCACTGCTGCCTGTTCAGTCTTTGCAGTCTTTTTAATTGCAGTCCTGCACGACAGAACACCACTCAAATACAAAAGAACTACAGTCACAAAGGTAGCATTCACTTAACCACCAAGCCAGGAACCAGTCCAAACATTCCTATCTTTGGCCAAAGCAGAACAGTGCGCAGGTCATTTTCCGGCAGCAGAGTTGGCACTAAAACGTTTGAAGCATGTTTCTTGTCCAAAGGATTCGTATACGAAAACAATCCGTTCAGAGCACGTGCAGCTAACAGCTTTCTTCACTTACGAAAGGCTGCGCATGCTGAAACGGAGACGCTCAAGAAAGCTCAGTGAGTGTAGAAAGCTGGCAGAAAGTGAATTTGTAGCTATTGGTGAGGTGAGATGAGAGAATAGATACCAATTATAATATTCACAATATGTGTATCAGCTTTTTAGACACTAGTGTTTACTTTTTTTTTTTCATGTGAAACAGTGCCCACTGCACTGTTCAGTGTTTTCATTACTATTGTCTCCGTAAACCTTGTTTTTGCCAGCAAAACCATACATAGTGTTCCTGAACTGAACCTTATTGAAAGAAACCATACTCTTGTTATATTAATGTTATTTTAATTTTTGGCTTTCGATTGCTTAGATTTCGTCGTCTAAGTTTTCTGGCTTGCGTCCACTACACAAGAGAAGAGGGCGGAGGCAGCTGCAATGTAAGCATTTTTAAAAACATTCATGATGTCCTCAAATGAAACCCTCTTTGAAGGTTCTTAATTGTTCTAATCCACAGAAACATGACCTTCCGCAGGTAAAGGTGGGGGTAATATGGCCGCAAGTAAAAGATCACCGAGGTGAAGTTTGCTGTCTTCAAGGCACCCCGGAACATCAGCCCTCAACAGGCGTCGGGAGAAGGTGTGGCGCTTAGCACGTTCACACTAGTTCGTCTTTTAGCGCCACTGGTCCATACGACGTGTTGCTGAAGCGCTTTCCAGTGGCCGAATAGAGGCGTGTGTTCCCCAGTGAAGTGGTTGTGGTGGCGAAGCTACCGCAGCTTCCTCGCTTGGAGGTGGTCACTCTGACGTCGCCGAGGCGAGACGTGCTAGAATGTCGTCGTCCTCCGCGTTTCAGAGCCCGAGCTGTCTTCCAACGCTCCAGGTGATGGCGCACGGACTTGCGTACCTGCGCAAAGCAAGCAGAATATGGTCTATCGAATTGCCACGCTGGCTGCTTGAGCTTCAGGAGTACAACGGAACGTAATACATAGCTGGAGGGCCTACCTGAAACAGAGATTTTATATCATATTAGCGAGAGCTGAAGCTGGTATTGCCATAGACAACTATTTCCTTAGCCCCAATATAATGGGGCGCATTGAATAGATTTAATTATTACTGCTGCTTCAAAGTAGGTGCATTCGTTTCCTGTCCTGACTCATTTGAGAGATCATCTTCAGGAAGAAGACTGTACGTCTCTGTTAGCTCCCCTGAGTGTTCCACTACGCGCTTTGACGTGGGAAAGTCATCCGGAGCAACAAGTACACAAAACCTAGATGTACAAAAAAAATGAACGACACTGTATCCTTTATAACCCGCAGTTCCTACCACTAAATGCCCATTCGAATAATATTTTCTGCACATACCTCTCCATTCATGAAGCAGTACAGCACCGCCACGTTGAAGCCCTGGAAAAACAGAAGATTCCATGACTGAATTATGGAATTGAACGGCGGAGCAACACGGAAACAGACACAGACAAGAAGGGGACACCACATGCGCACACTACCAACTATTTATTAAACGGAAAGGTGGCATATTTATACGTCCATCTCAAGCATCACACTCATCGCCACAGTCCGCTCCAAACCCAACACGTGAACTCCGAGCAGCACCAACAGGAAATCAGACAAGATATTTCTAACCTCAGTAGATAAACTATCAAAAAAAAAAATTAATAAATAAAGGAAGGCAGGCCATATCTCATAGCAAATGCAGTCTGGACCGAAAACAGCAGAGTAAGACATTAGAAGCGACCAGCCCGAACCCTAACAAATAAAAAGTAAAACGATAAAACAATCGTAGCAAAAGCAGAGTCAAAACAGTTAAGCAAAAGCAGTCAGAACCCTAAGCCAACAACAAAAGATGATCGTAGCACAAGCAGAGTCAAAAAAAAAAAAAATGAAGCAACAGCAGTAAAAGAAACTAGGCCAACAACAACAAAAGACGATCATAGCAAAGGCCGAGTCAAACAAAGGAAGCAAAAGCAGTCAAAAACCTAAACCAACACCAACATTTGTAGCTCAAGGAGAGTTAAAGAAATGAAGCAAAAGCAGTCAAACACAATCGTATACCAAAGGCATAGTCAAAAAAGGGGGGGCAAAAACAGTTTATTTATTAATTTTTTTTTTTTGATAGTTTATCTACTGAGGTTAGAAATATCTTGTCTGATTTCCTGTTGGTGCTGCTCGGAGTTCACGTGTTGGGTTTGGAGCGGACTGTGGCGATGAGTGTGATGCTTGAGATGGACGTATAAATATGCCACCTTTCCGTTTAATAAATAGTTGGTAGTGTGCGCATGTGGTGTCCCCTTCTTGTCTGTGTCTGTTTCCGTGTTGCGCCGCCGTTCAATTCCATCATGCACCAACTCGCCCCCCAGGCAGTTATTCTGAAGATTCCATGACTACAGCGCCATGAAGATTGTCATCAGGTTGACCGCGGCCACAGCATAAAAGAGCCCTCACCTATCCAAATAACTGCATTCTGATCAATCGGTGTCCTTACCCATCTAAACTTCCTAATTATATTCTTCCAGCTCACATTCTGGTCTTTCCTACTACTTGCGTCACATTCTCAAATTTGTTTTGTTTGAATTCTCTTAAACGTTCATCAACTTGCGTTCGTCCTTTCACGCACAGCGCCCTCTTCTATCCTTAGTGCTACAAGTAAGGTTTTCAATTCCATAATTTGCCGCTTCGCTGTCAAGCAAAGTTTAGCGATTGTTTTAGCCACGTGCTCCCACTTGGTAGTTGAGTACTGGTAAATGCAGCTGCGTTTTTTTACCCTCTATGATGCACCTAAGCTCCCATTCTCGATTTGAGAATACATGGGAAATGCCCTCTGGTCTCATGGTCTGGATGTGTGGTCACTAACTGGGTTAAGTAGTTGAACCTTGCTAGATGCAGATGTGTTCAATTCATATTTGCCCTAGTTGTGAACCTACATCATAGAGAAAATAAATTCATGTATATGCTTTCTTGACTACTACTACTTGCCATGCCTGCGTCTGGTAATGCAGAAGTAAATCGCAGTGTCTTGAACGCGAACATCTTCGCCGGAACTGCCCCTGGTTGGGTACTTGAAACAAAAGTTTGAGAAACACAATAACCAACCAAAAATATTGATTACAGCCTGACGTTTCGAGACCAACTCAGTCCCTTACTCAGGGGCGACTAAAGTTCGAGGCCCGCAGTAGCAAGCAGCGGCCTTTGCTTCCCCTTTCCCAACATGTGGCGCAGTCCAATTGTCTACGCGGAGGGCAGCGTCGCCGGCTTCCTATTCACTGTTGCAGCTATCAGCCATGGTTCATCCGGCTGACAACTGAAGCAACCGGCGACACTGCCCTCCGCCTACACAATTGGACTGCGCCACACGTTGGGAAAGCGGAAGCAAAGGCCGCTGCTTGCTACTGCGGGCCGCGAACTTCAGTCGCCCCTAAGAAAGAGACTGAGGTGGCCTCGAAACGGTGCGTTGTAATAAATATTTTTGGTTGGTTATAGTGTTTCTCAAAGTTCTGATTAAAGCTCAGTATGTCCTAATGAGATGCCACAATATCGGCTGATACAACGCCTAACATACACGTGTTGGACGCTATGCTTTCCAGATCGATGAGACAAATGATTATCTTGCGAGAAGCCCGTGAAAGGTCATCTTTTTAAGGACCTTAGGGGAAGGTTTTATAAGCGGGAGGTATTCAAGTCTCGAGCCGGAAGTGTCGCTTCTTTCTCCTCCTAAGCAGCCGCAGAACAACATTGTGGTCAAGTCGAAAGCGAAGAACGTTCCGCACAAAAGGCAAATGCTAAAACATACCTGCGTTGATAACAGGGTGATCTGAAGGTAGGTGAATATAACCCTGGCCGTCTTGTGCGTTGGTGTCCAGATCAGCAGGATATAAGTCACGCCCAGGAGAGGCAGCAAAACCAGCAGAGCTTTGGCCGCTTTTCTACACAGTCAGGGAAGAAGAAAGAAAAGCAAGATCAACATTGTTCTATCAAAGTGCAAAGATCCATACTAAGAGTGTAGGCGGTAATATTTGCATTTGCGCTCAAACTGAGTTGTTTCATTATAGAAGAGCCGGCTTTTGAAGCACTTTGATAACGAAATATGTATTTCTATAGGAATAAGCAAGTTTACCGGACCTAATCGACATACAAGGTGAATGAGTAACACAGTATATCAAAGCTAACTACAACATTAAAGACTTTCACTCAAAGAAAAATTGTATTCCCAGTAGCCTGAACCCTTTCAGTTTATACTCTTGCGTGTTGTCGCCCTAGAGGCGACAACACGAGGTCATTCTGGTGCCAGTATTCTGCTTTTTAGGAGGAGAGGCCCTCTCTGAATGCTAGCTTGGAAAGCCTAAAAACTGCAATGAAACAAACCTTCACTATCTTTTGGCCGATTTAGAAAAGATGGACTAAGGGAGTAATTACTCATTGCATCCACCCAAGCGCAGCCATACGGCTACAAAGGAAAGCTATACAGCCTTCTCAGAAACTTCGTAGTTAAAGAAAAATTCGTCCTGATCCGGGAATCGAACCCGGCACCACCGCCTTTCCAGGGCAGTCGCTCTACCGACTGCCCTGGAAAGGCGGTGGTGCCGGGTTCGATTCCCGGATCAGGACGAATTTTTCTTTAACTACGAAGTTTCTGAGAAGGCTGTATAGCTTTCCTTTGTAGCCGTATGGCTGCGCTTGGGTGGATGCAATTAGTAATTACTCCCTTATTACAAACCTACTCCACCTTGGGGGATTCCCCTAAATATTTGACCAGAAAAGATGGACCTTCACAGTCACCTCTGGGGTGCCTTGTACTCCAAGACAGCGAAGTACACATAAAGCAGTTGTGTGCCTCATGCGAAGGCCCCAGCTTTTGCTCCTCCGTCTTTAAATCCCCTTTCTCTAGAAAATATGTCGTTGGCGTCAATGTTTGCAACGACGTTTTAAGCGAAAGGTTTGGACATGATACTGGAAGGTGGTAGTTATTAGATTAAATGGCAGACCGCTGATGATGGTAAGCGAACCTCACTGAACTTTGTATTCCGAGTAAGATAAGGTACTTCATCCAGGTCCACACAAGCACCTGTGTGCAGCTTGATTAAATCTGGGTTTTATATCTGGTTTTGCTTCTGGCAGAAGTATTTGATAATTAGCCCTGCACAACCAGTATACATATTTATGATTAAATAATATATTGTCATCATCTCGCATTCAAATTATTATCAAGAAAACATAGTTTGTGCTGGAATGACATTAATTGCGCTGATAGTAGAAAGGGAAGAGTTGCAAGTTCTCTGGAATATCTTACGTACTGTTTGCTTCATTGTTATTTTCTTAGATGGAGGAAGGTAACTACGACAATGCGTCAGGCCGTGATAGTTGCAGGACAGCACATGAGATTAAAATATTTTTGTCAATGAGAAGCAAAGCCAGTTAAAGTAATAAATCCGAAAACCATCTTTGAAAACTGGACAGATAAAACTAAATATAAAACTTCCATTCTGCCACATGGTCCAAGTATAGGCTATATAGATACCTCGAAATCAAGCTGCATTGATTTGGTGATCTGGCTTCAAAGAAGTGAAGTATTTGCCGACGACATTCCCTGCAAGCCTGTGAACAGTCCACGATTAACGTGACACAGCCCCAAAATGGTAAAATTAATTTGCTTGTTATCGTTGGCCAACTCAGCTATAGCTCAGCTATAACTCAGCTCAGTTTACTATACCAATAAGCCTGGCGCTGATAACTGAAAGAAACCTTACATCAATTCCTCGGAAACACCATGGATTATCAAAGCACGTGAGCTTAGAACATGAGAACGCTAGGGGCCAACTAAAGGTTTGTTTACAGACGCCTAGACTTCAAACACTGCAATAGAAACGATAAAAAAACTGGAAATTAGAGTTCTGAAAATAGTAGGAATGATGCAGCGCCTATGGTTATGCACACTTGTATAAACCACTTGACCGACCACAGCTTTCCTCTGACTTGTAGCTAATGATTGATTTATAGGAAAGGAAAGACGCGGTAACTGTCTCACTTGTTTTATGTGGACACCTCAACTGCGCCGAAAGGGATGGGAGGAAGGTGGGGAGTGAAAGTGGAAAGAGAGAAAGAGGAGCCGTAGTGGAGGGCTAAGGAGTAATTTCGACCACCAGGGGATCTTTAACGTGCGCTGATATCGCACAGCACACGGACGCCTCTTCGTTTCGCCTCCATCAAAACGCAACCGCCGACATCGGGTTCGAACCCGGGTACTCCGGCGCAGAAGTCGGGCGCCTTACCTTATAGCTAATTACAAACGAGTTCTATTGTTATCAAGTACACTTACGCCGCCAAAAGCATGTATTAGGTTCCACTGAAGAATACAAGCACCCCAAATGTATTGTTACAGCGCTTCAGGAAGCACAAGTATATAGTGATTTTAGTGCGTAGAATGCTTAACAATCACAGATTGATAGATTTATAGGAAGGAAAAGGCGCGGTAACTTTCTCACCTTTTTTTCTGTGGACACCTCAACCGCGCCGTAAGGGAAGGGAGGAAGGTGGGAGTGAAAGTGGAAAGAAATAAAGAGGAGCCGTAGTGGAGGGCTACGGAGTAATTTCGACCACGTGGGGATCTTTAACCTGCGCTGACATCGCACAGCGCACGACGACTCTTCATTTCGCCTCCATCAAAACGCAACCGCCGACATCGGGTTCGAACCCGGGTACAGATTCCGACGATGTAGTGGACGAAGAGAACGATGGTACGAGCGTCGCGCGGCTCAACAAACCCTCCGCGGGCGGCTGCCTTTCAATGGAGGAAAAACGGAGAGGCGTCCACATGCTGTGCAATGTCAGTGCACGTAAACGGTCTCCACGCGGTCGAAAGTAATCCGAAGACCTCCACTACAGCACCTTTCTCTCGTTTCGCTTTCCCTTCTGCCTTCCTCCCTTCATTACGACATGGTTAATGTATCCAGGAAGAACGGCGGATATTATCACGAAAGCCTTTCTAAGCTCATGAAGCGAAATCCTGTGCACGAAAGTTGTGCGACATATCTGTCCTGTTCCGCGAGTTTGGCGAGATATACTCTTCTCTAGCGTTCCTGCCATCTACAATCGCACAATCGAACGTGTGCTAAGGGACGCCACGAGACACGAGTGACGGTGTATCGTCCAAATTATTACTTGCCTGAGAACGTGTAACAGATACCGAGTCTTTCCTTTGATCTAAACCAATTATATTTATATGTAGCACTGCAATTAAAAAAACACTGATTGAATTATAGGAAGGGAAAGGCGCAGTAACGGTCTAACTTGTTTTTTGTGGACACATCAACCGCGCCGTAAGGGAAGAGAGCGAGTGAAAACGGAAAGAGAAAAAGAGGAGCCATAGTGGCGGGCTACGAAATAATTTCGACCACCTGGGGATTGTTAACGTGCGTACAGCACACGGACGCCACTTCGTTTCGCCTCCATCAAACGCAGCCGTCGAGGTCGGGTGCGAACCTTGGTACTCCGGCACAGTAGTCGGGCGTCTTACCCCGGCGGGGCGCACTGCAACTAACATCGATGGGGCCAATGGTAGGCGAGGAAGGGTAGGCTTTCGCCATGCGCCTCATAAGAGACACCTGACGCTTCAATTTATTGCGCCTTTCCTTTCCTAACAACAAATTTACAAGCTTACGCACGCATCCCGCGTTTTAGCTACGCACGATGCGGAGCGGCCACTGATGCTGTTAGCGGAAGAGAGGGAGCGTGTTCAAGTTGCGAAAGCGGCGGCCCAAATCGCAAAACTATCTTCTTTCATCTGTCCCGAAATATAAAAATTAGCTGTGTCTTAGCTCTGGTTAAGCCCGAGTGATTGCGAAAGCAATACCTCCCTGGCTGCGCTTGGCTCTGTTGGTGGTTTGGTATGGCTTCGCCTTTTGTGCAACTAAAGGATTTGCTCTGGGCACAACATGGTTTCTACTGTTTGTTTATTCCAATGAACACGCTTTGGTGGTCCGTAAAGTTGTCTCTTGGTAGGGATGGCCGCTAAAATTCGAAGTCGATACGGGCGCCTCAGTTATTTAATCAGCGAGGCTACTTATCGCCAAACATGGCCAGCTAACGCCCCAAAGCTAAAAACGGATTGTTCGTGAAGCGTTTCTTAAACTCACGCGTAGCAGACTCAAACTCGTCGACTCTCATCTCTTGTTCTGCCAGTCGTTGAGCCACAATGTCGCCGCCTCGGTTCACCACACGTTCTGCTTCTTCTCTGCATACGTCTTTCTTTTTTTAGCAAGCCGTTCTTCCTCCGGTTCGGTGGCTCTTCTACACGGCGCTTTCTTCTGTGGTAATTATACCGCTCTGCACTACTCATACACGATTCTTCGGCATTCAGAGAGTCCATGAAACTACTCTCGCTCACTGAACTTGTAGAACGCAGCCGGGCTCACCATTCTGCGGCATAGGCGCGTTGCTTAGCCGAACGCTCTTGCCGTTGTCAGATAGGAAGGGGACTTGGCACCCGAGGGTGCCGCGTCCCAGGATCGCACATAATCCATCAGCCCATCATCATTCATCCGACGCCCCCGGCAAGGCCCCCTCCCCCTCCAAGAATGAGGGGGAGAGTTTTTTGTTTTGGGGCGAAGGTCCTACCCGGACAAGGGCCGCAACGCGCCAGGAAGGCGGTTACGGTCACGGGGCATCTGCCCCCTCCTCTGACGAGGAGCTCAGTTCCACGCAGTCGCATTGGCCTGGAAAGGCCCCACCACATAACACACATGGCGCAACAATCACGCCTTCGGTCGCGTACAGCGGCGACGGAGATCGTTCATTGCGCCGCTTCGCCTGAGTGGCGCTCTTGCCTTTCTCCATCTGTCTCCTCGGCACGGCGCCGGCGTTTGCGCTCAGCACGCCACTCCAGTTAAGCCTTGTACAACTCCTCTGACATCAGTAAGCGGAGCGCGCCTGCGGCCCCCTATTTATCCTCTCCTAGCGAGCGCCCTCAAGCGGCGGACCGAGGATGCCGTCACGTGGTAGCCGCCGCGCCGAGCGAAGGAACGACTACGGCCGAAGAAACGAGTTGGGCCCCTGCTCTGTTGTTGTTGTTGTTGTTACGAACTTTATTTTTCCACCGATGTAGGAGGCCCCCTACTCCCCGCCCCCGGCACGCAGGCCTATGGGACGGAGGCCGGGGCCTCCGCGACTAAAGACAGGCGAAGTGACAGTGTTTCTTCGCGGCTTCAGCCGCCAGGCGGACAGCTTGCTGCTGGTTGGCGGGGGACTCGCTCCGCAGTAGCAGTTCCCAGGCTTCTCTACTGTTTATGTTTTCCTTGGCGCCAGGGGAATCAAGGCATTGCCAGATTATGTGATCAAGAGTACCCCTTTCTCCGCAGGTTTCGCATCTATCGTCCGCCTTTTCCTCCACTTGCGTGTGGAAAAGCCAGACGGGACTTGGGAAATTCCCAGCTTGCAGGCGCCGCCAAGCGACGGCCTCCTTGTTAGTTAGCGTTCGGTCCGGTGGTGGCAGGGACCTTCTGCTAAGTCTGTAGTGTTCTAAAATTTCCTTATAAGTTTGCAGCCTCTCGTCCATCCCATCGCAATCAGGCGGCTCTACGGCTGCCCGGAAGTAGAGAGCTCGGGCTAGCTCGTGCGCCGCCTCGTTGCCGGGGACGGACTCGTGCGCGGGGGTCCAAATAATTCGAATCTTTCTTTCAAGTTTTCTTTTCTCTAAAATTTTGGCTGCCTCCGTCGAGACCCTCCCTTTTCCAAAGTTCCAGACAGCTGTTTTGCTGTCACTAATAACTATGCTGGCTTCCGTTCCAACGCAAGCGAGCGCTATTGCAACTTCTTCAGCCGTGTCTACATTTCGGCTTCTAACGGACGCGGCGGCGGCGGGCACGCCGCGGCCGTTGACGACCACAGCCACCGCCGCCCCCGACTTCCCGCTAGCCGCGTCCACGTAGGCGACCTCCCCCGGCTTCATTTTCCCCGCTTTCTTTGCGAGCGTCTCGGCCCTCTTTTGTCTCCTCTCCTTGTTGTACGTAGGGTGCATGTTTTTAGGTAGGGGGGGCACTATTATATATTCGCGACACTCTCGTGGAATGTCTACTTTGTGGCTTGTTCCTCTATCTGACTGCAGTCCCACCCAGCCGAGGATGGTTCTGCCCGTGGTGGTTCTGCTTAATCTTTCTAGTTGCGCCATACGCACAGCCTCCGCTAGTTCCGTCCAATTGTTGTGCACCCCCATTTCGAGGAGGCGTTCAGTCGAGGTCGAGATGGGTAGTCCCAGAGCCCTCTTCGCGCATCGTCTGATGAGTGCGTCTATTCTCTGCTTTTCGTCTGATCTAATGTTTAGGAATGGTGTGGCGTAACATATGCGGCTAGTGATGTAAGCCTGCATTAGTTTCAGGAGGCTTCGTTCCTTAAGGCCCCGACCCTTTAGTGCGATTCTCCTGAACAGACCCGTGACTTGCGTGGCGTACGCGTTCAGTTTCTTTACCGTTGTATCGTTGTACCCATCTGCTTGTAGAAACAGCCCCAAGATCCTAATTTGTTCGACTTTTGGCACTATTTGGCCGTCTACTGTTACGCTGATGTTTATCTGGCGTTTACACCTGAGCGCCTTCGGGTTGTATATAAACAGTTCCGATTTTTGTGGAGAGCACGAGAGGCCCCTTTCGGCCGCGTAGGACACGACGGTGTCCGCCGCCGCTTGCAAGCGCTCCTCGATGCTCGCGTCACTCCCCTGGGTAGCCCACAGGTTGACGTCGTCCGCGTACATACTGAATTTCAAGTTTTCCACTTTCCTCAGTTCTGCCGGGAGGTTTCGCATGGCAACATTAAAGAGGAACGGGGACAGCACCGAACCCTGTGGCGTACCCCTGCTTCCTAGTTTGACGGTGGAGGATTCAATGTCCTGAAACTTTATCTTTATCGTTCTACCCGACAGGAAGTCTTTTACGTAGTCGTACGTTTTCTTTCCGACCCCCAATTCTTGGAGACCAGAAAGAATTGCCGCGTGTTTTACGTTATCGAACGCCTTTGTCAGGTCTAGACCTAGTAGTACCCTCGCGTCCCTGGTTTCGCTTTCTATGATATCGTGTCTCAAGCGGAGCATTACGTCCTGCTCTCCTCTGGTCGTGACGTCACGCTATCACGTGGTAGCGAAGGAGAGACCTTCACCGACGGCAGAAAAGTGCTAGCAGTATTGCTTTCGCAATAAAAAGAAGTAGAAATAGACGCTGGCCCCGCAGTGATGGCGAATGGTTAAGGCGGCCGACAGCTGAAAGTACTCCATTACCTGACCTCTGGAGGCGGCTGCGTTTCGATGGAGACGAAACGAGATGCGACATGTGCACTGCGATGTCAAAGCATGTTATAGATCCCCAGCTGGTCAGGGTTACTTTGAAGCCACGCACTTCAGCACCTCTTTTATCATTTTCTGTTTTCCCTCACGCCTTCCTCCTTTCCCCCACGGCGCGATTGAGGTGTTTACGAAAAAAGTGCAACAGACACTGCGCAAAGCAGCTAAAAGCGTTTTTAGGTGCGTTCCATCCTGAGCATTCGCTTTGCTTTACACAAAATAGTATTTCACTTCTGCGAGAATACCTACGAGTAAACAAGAGCTGGTGTTGTTGCAACTGAAGAAGGAAAAAAATTATCGTCGATAACGTTACTTCCTAATGCGAAATTTGAGCGCAGCTCATCAGCTGTTTCACCTTTTTAGATAGATTGAGGCAGAGATTTCGAGCAAGACGTTTGTACAATTACAAACTACTGTTTTATATTTGACACATATTCCTTCAAGAAACACTCCGCTGACAGTTCTTGACTGTCGTGAGGGAAGATTTGCGGACGGAGAAATGGAGTGCAATTAAGGTATATGGAGGTTGCGGGAGGTAGCGCGTGGGCCCATTGGAACGTTGTGCGGCGAAGACTAATGCCACAAGCTGCAGACAAGAAGAAAGAACCTTCGCAAATATCTTAAATCCACGTTTCAAAAGCATATCGGATGGTACCTTTATACACTTTTCAACCGTCATGCGTCCGTGCTTTTCGGGATTAGTATTTTGCGACTAGAAGAGAAAGCAGCGACTGACTGATGCCGCTGACGCCGTTAGTAAGTCAAGACAACGTGACTGCGTTTTGGCTTGGGATGCACGCATCGTGATCTGCTGATAGTGAGCCGGCGCTGATTGATTGAATTATAGGAAGAGAAGGGCGCGGTAACTGTCTCACTTGTTTTCTGTGGACACCTCAACCGCGCCGTAAGGGAAGGGAGGAAGGTGGGAGTGAAAGTGGAAAGAGAGAAAGAGGAGCCGTAGTGGAGGGCTATGGAGTAATTTCGACCACCTGGGGATCTTTAACGTGCGCTGACATCGCACAGCACACGACGCCTCTTCGTTTCGCCTCCATCGAAACGCAGCCGCCGAGGTCGGGTTCGAACCCGGGTACTCCGGCACAGCAGTCGGGCGTCTTACCACTGCACCACCCCGGCGGGGCAGGCGCTTTATTTACACCGTCACCGCCACACAGGAAGAGGGGTGGGAGCGTACACGCGCGGCAAAAGGTGTGGTAGGATTGCGTGCTGCAATCGGGGAACCCGCGCGGTCGCCGCCACGGAGGAAGAGGGGGTGGGGGGAGAGTGTGAATGAGCGTGTGCTGTACCAACTGCGGAACTGGTTACGAGGGACAACGGCGATGGCGACGACGACGCGAAACCCTTTAATCGGCGCCAAAGAGCATAATTCCGAAACGATGCCATTCGGGACATATTTTGAAAAGCGAAGTTTTTTTTTTTTTTTAACGTGGTGAACTAGCTGTATAGCAAACTACATCAAAATATGATGCTCTTCTCAGTGAGCGTGTGAGTTCTCGGTTACTACGCATGTTACCCTGCAGTTCGATGTGGGCGCGCACATTATTCATGAATTATTTTTTTCAGTGTGTACGATGTGTGGCCACGACTTCCACTTGAGCTCTGAAGCGCGTCTTTCCTAATTGGTTCACAGGAATGGAAAGGCGCAGCATCTGTCGCACTTGTTTCTGTGGGCGCTTGAATCGAGCCGTAAGGGAAGAAGATGGGAGTAAAAATGGGGCTGGTCACAAGAACAACGGCGGCATCGACGCCGACGGCGACGACGACGCGAAATCCAGGAACGGCGCCAAAGAGCAGCGCATTAAGAGAAAATGCACGGGCCTGCTACTGGCTGTGTAGCTGAGCCACCTCCGCTGCCTCGTGCAGACAGAAGAGGAAATAGCGAAGGAAGAAAACAGTAAGAGAAAGACGCGCTCCGCAACAGCCGTCGTCCACCACCGAAGCAGTGGCGGGTGCAATGCCGGCCTCCAACAAATACGATGATAGGCTAGCCCCCGCCTCAAGCGGCGGTGACCTACCTGTCCCAGCCCTATCAGGGCCAGGATCAGCCACCCTTCACCACCTTCCCTCCCCCTCCGCTGCCTCATGCGGACAGAAGAAACACGGGCGTCGGCCCCGCCGGGGTGGTGCAGTGGTAAGACGCCCGACTGCTGTGCCGGAGTACCCGGGTTCGAACCCGACCTCGGCGGCTGCGTTTCGATGGAGGCGAAAGGAAGAGGCGTCCGTGTGCTGTGCGATGTCAGCGCACGTTAAAGATCCCCAGATGGTCGAAATTACTCCGTAGCCCTCCACTATGGTTCCTCTTTCTCTCTTTCCACTTTCATTCCCACCTTCCTCCCTTCCCTTACGGCGCGGTTGCGGTGTCCACAGTAAACAAGTTTATTTATTTATTTATTTATTTCAGTACCCTCAGGGCCCGAGGGCATTACAGAGGGGAGTGGGGTACAAAAAAAGAAAAAAAAAAAGGAAAAGCACAGCAATTGGTATTAAAACAAATTTGAACAGTAGTATGGTTGAAACACATAAGCAAGTTACAGCAAAATAAGAATACAAATTATTAGCTATTGACATAGACGTATGAGCGAATTGTATAAGCACACAAAATATACCAGGTGAGCAAAACAAACAATTTTACTAGCAGGCAGGAAACAAAGTTGCTGAAATATACCATCATACATGTAATCAGCAGCACGATTCGGGGGGGAAAAGAGGAAAAAAATGTTTATAAAAACAGCAGATGAACTGAAAACAATAAACAAATGGCAGTGTGGGAGAATTCAATGCTCTATGTTAACATCAGATTAGCTAAAGCAGATTTAAACGCAGAATGGTCACTCACTTCAACAACCGATGGGGGAAGGCGATTCCAATGTGCCGATGTGCTGGGGATGAATGAGTTGTAGAAGTGATTTGTTTGGCACGAAGGAATACCAACCTTATGACGGTGATCGATCCGAGCAGACATGTAGCAAGGAGGCGTAACGAATTTTCTCTTAAGGATGGGGTTATTATAGTAGATGTTATGAAATAGACAAAGACGGAATATATTTCTACGTTGAGACAGTAGTGGCAGTGATAAGCTTGATTTCATAGCAGTGACACTAGAATTACTATGATAGTCAGATAGAATGAAACGGGCCGCAGGGTTCAGAATAGATTCGAGTTCATAGATTAGTGTCTCTTGATAAGGGTCCCAGATGGATGAAGCATACTCCAGTTTACTACGAACCAACGATTTGTAAAGGAGCAATTTTACGGAACTGGAGGAAAGACTAAAGTTACGACGTATGTAGCCTAGCATGCGAATAGCGTTGTGATCTATATGAGCCTTCCAGTTAAGATTATGGGAAATAAATACACCTAAATATTTATAACAAGGCACAGACTCAAGGCTACTACTATTAAGAAGGTATGAGGGTAATAAAGTGTTATGACGAGAGACACGCATATACTTGCATTTGTTAATATTTATTTAGTTCCATGTTCCACCTGTTAGTCCATTCAAGGGCATGATTAATATCGGATTGAAGGAGAGCAACGTCAGAATCACAGTTAATTTCACGGTATATGACACAGTCATCCGCGAAAAGATTTATTGTTGAGCACAAGTTATCAGGTAAGTCATTGATATATATAGTGAGACAGTTACCTCGCCTTTCCCTTCCTATAAATAAAATAATAAAATAATAAATAAATAAAGACGGGTTTCGTATCACCGCCGGGGTGGTGCAGTGGTAAGACGCCCGACTACTGTGCCGGAGTACCCGGGTTCGAACCCGACCTCGGCGGCTGCGTTTCGATGGAGGCGAAACGAAGAGGCGTCCGAGTGCTGTGCGATGTCAGCGCACGTTAAACATCCCCAGGTGGTCGAAATTACTCCGTAGGCCTCCACTAAGGCTCCTCTTCCACTTTCAATCGCAATTTCCTTCCTTCCCTTACGATGCGGTTGAGGTGTCCACAGAAAAATAAGTGAGACAGTTACCGCGTCTTTCCCTTCTTCTAAATCAATCGAAAAAAAAAACAGGGGCGTCGCAACAGCCGTCGTCCACCCCCGAAACGGCAGTGGGTGCAATGACGGCCTATAACATATAAAAATATGGTGTCAAGCTAGCCCCCGCCGCTAGCGTCAGTTACATACCATTCCCAGCCCTGTAGGGCCAGGAGCAGCCCCTGGTAATAGAATCGTGCCCATTTAGGCAGAATCATAACTGCTGTTAGAACATGGCCTCCGAGATCACCTCCACGCGTACGCATGCGCGCGGGAGTGATCCTCGAGGCCATGGCTATTTGAATCTGTTATGATTCTGGCTAAATGACACGAGATGCTAGCATTCGCAAACTCTGAATTCCGTTTAAGCCTCTAAATAGCACCTTTCCATGCGGGAAATTTATTACTTTTATATGAAGAATTATTGTTGCTGTGCTGCCATTATAAGGTCTTTTTTAATAATTTAATGTCCATCTCATCTATACTCTAATTTCCTAATGACTGCCGAGTTTTCGACAGAACCAAGTCAATGATTTCTATGTATAGGGCTCCTTATATTCTGAGCATTTTTCTATCGTCTGGTTTCGGGTATGGATTTGATCGATAGCAGACTACGCTTTCTGAAAACCTACTTGATTATTTGGTTGATTGAAGTCTAAGGCTGGCCTCATTGTATGAGAGAATACCAAATTATCTGGTTCGTAACGTATAGTAAGCCGACTGTTAAGTTTCAAGCTTGCCTATTTTTCAAGGAACTTATGTCTATTCAGGATAAAAAACGGTGCTTGTAGAGCAGCGTGACATAGAAACATCGGTAGATCGGCAGATTTGAACGAACAATTACTGTGTACATAGCAAGACTGAAAACCTATTTTGTGCCTCTTTGCATGTTTTTTACCGTAACATAAAGGCACTCGGTCGCTGCTGGGTCAACGTGATCGCGCTCCTTCTGCTTGCGCTCGCCGGCAGGACCATGACTTAGTTGATAAATAAAAAGCAAATGCTGCAATTATTTGGAGTCATGAAGCTTGCAGTTCTCTCTATGAGCGTTCTGACGCCATTTAACGTCCGTTTTTAGGCCGCAGTTCTTTGGCGCCGATTCATGGGATTCGAGGCGTCGGTGTTTTCCCTCGTCACGAGCTACACTTTTAACTCCCAACTTCCTTCCTTTACGGCGAGATTCAGGTGTCCACCGAATCAGGTGTGACGGACACTGCGCCTTTCCATTATACCCATCTCCACTTTTCCTTCCTTCCTTCCTTCCTTCCTTCCTTCCTTCCTTCCTTCCTTCCTTCCTTCCTTCCTTCCTTCCTTCCTTCCTTCCTTCCTTTCTTCCTTCCTTCCTTCCTTCCTTCCTCCCTCCCTCCCTCCCTCTTTCCCTCCCTCCCTTAGTGCATAATTCAAGTGCCCACAGAAGCAATGCGACAGATACTGAGCCTTTCCATTCCTGTGAACCAATTCTGAAAGGCACACTTGGTTGGTTCAGCGGAAGGGAAAGGCGCAGTATCTGTCACACTTGCTATGCGGACACCTGAACCACGCCGTAAGGGAAGGGATGAAGGTTGGAGTGAAAGTGGAAAGAGAGAAAGGGGAGCCGTAGTGGAGGGCTACGGAGTAATCTCGACCACCTGGGGATCTTTAACGTGCGCTGACATCGCACAGCACACGGACGCCACTTCGTTTCGCCTCCATCAAAACGAAAAAGCACGCTTCAGAGCTCATATACGGCTTCCAAAGGCACGCTTCAGAGCTCATATGGAAGACGTATCCCCACATGGTACCCACTGCTAAGGTAATTCATGAATAATTCGAGCGCCCACACCGAAGTGCAGAGTAACATGTGCAGTATCCGAGAATTCACACACTCAGAGAAAAGCATCCTATTCTGATGTGTTTTCAGTACGGACCAACACCATGTTTACAAGGAAAGGGGGCGCTCGTGACGTCGCAGCCGACTGGGGTATAGTGCTATAGATTTTTCTAGAGCACTATAACTGGGATTTAGCGCCCATAGGAATACATTGAACCGAAATATTTGTAAGCAGTTTTTTATTCTCACGAGACACCTATGATGTCCTTATTCTGTGCAGAGTAACCGTGAACATCGTAGAGCAGATCGTGAAAGTATGAAATCACATGACCGAGGCGAAGTATTTTTAAAACACCGCGAAACGTATGAGAATTCGAGTTGGGAGGGCGACCCATAAAAACACAGGTAAACGCATCTTACCGCAACATTTTTCTTGTTTCGCAGAGCACCAGAAGTGGTGGCCGGTCATTAAACATTGGCCAGCGCTTTGAAAGAGTATGCTGACCTTTGCGGAGGCGGTCTACTTTTAAAACTCCCCGAATAATCTATGTTGTGAATCCAGACATCATCAAAATGCTCATGCCCCGCCGGGGTGGCGCAGTGGTTTCGGTATATATGTATATATGTTTCGGAGGTATATGGAGCTCCAGGATGGCGGGTTATTACTGCGACCCAGACGTGCGACCGGCCCGCATGTACTTTAAGGAGAATGTGCACAGATTCGTGCAAGTGGTGAGATCACAATCATGTAACCCCGATTTGCTACCCAGGATGGAAAATTTGAGCCTGCTCAAAGAATTTTAAACAAGACAAGGCCTGTCAAGCAGCTCTGGCAGGTTGCTGGTGTCAAGATGGAATGAAGTTTTTTTTTGTGTGTGTGTGCAGTGTTTGTCAAAGCATGGCAATAAAGAAAAAGGTTTCGGCGCTCGACTACTGTGCCCAAGGATGCGGTATCGAATCCCGGCCTCGGCGACAGCTTTTCGATGGAGGCGAAAAGCAAGGCGCCCGTGTGCTGTGCGATGTCAGTGCATGTTAAAGAACCCCAGGTGGTCGAAATTTCCGGAGTTCTCCACTACGGAATCCCTAATAGCCTGCGTCGCTTTGGGACGTTAGACCCCACAAACCAAACCAAACCAAAATGCTCTTGTAGCGAATCGCGTAGGTTTGTTTACAGTCTGATATGCTGCCGCATTGAGTAAATTAGCTTGATAATACTGTCCCTCAAGTGATATATCCTAGACAGAATTACATTTAAAAGCCAGTTGTGAAACGCCGTACGACAATATGGACCGAACGAGAGTCGCGCATTGCAGCAGACGACAGCGCAGCTGGCGATGCCCACCGCGGCCGCCTCCAGCTCTAGAGCGTTTGCTGACAGCGCCGGTGGGGCATGGCCGTCTGCAACTGTGCACGATCAGTTTATCGTGCTGTGAACGGTCCCGCAAGTCGCCAGACTTGCAGTATCTGCAAGTAAATGTAGTGTGCCATGCAACATGACGTCGGGGTGTGATACAAGACGTTCACCAAAAAATGAGAAAGGTTCAACACCGCTGAACCGAGTAAAGTGTTGCGGTAAGTTGTGTTTATATGTGTTTCTATGGGTTGCCCTCCCAACTCGCACACGCATATTCGCGGTTTTTTAAAAATACTTCGCCACCCTAATGGGATTTCATACTTTCGTGATCTGTTCTAGGATGTTCATGGTTGCTCTGTACCGAATAACGAGATCATAGGTGCGCCGTGAAATTTGAAAATTGTTTTGAAATTTTTCAGGTGCATGTATTCCTACTGGCGCTAAGCCTAGTTTTAGCACCAACCGGTCCATCCTGGCGACAGAAGCGCAAACGCATCGCGTTACGTCACAGATCGGTGTTGGTCCATATACAGCTGGCTAGATAGTCCGGATCTCTAGCCGATCGTCCCTTGGGTTTCAAAGAAGGCCTTGCCCGGTTCAAGCCCACCCTCATTCTCCTTTAAAACATATATTGCTAGAAAATTGATGAGACACTTTATAACTTTTGCTACCACGTTTCAAAGTCAATTTAAGATATTTGCGAAGGGTTTTTCCTCTCGTCTGCAGCTCGTGGCATTAGTTTCTTAGCAGCGCCACGTTTCTTGGGGTCCATGCGCTGCCTCCGGCAACCTCCCTGTATAATTTAATTGCTCTCTTCATTTCTCTGACCACAAAGCTTCCTTCATGACAGTCAAAAAATGTTAGTGGTATGTTTCTTGAAGAAATATGTTTGAAAAATAAAAGTTTTCTGTATTAGTACATACCTGCCTTGCTCGAGATCTTTCCCCACAATCTATCGAAAAAGGTAAAACAGCTGACAAGCTGCGCTGAAATTTCGCATCAGGAATTAACGTAATCGTCGGCAAATTTTATTTTTCTATTTCTTTGAATAACTGTTTATGGTAGTTTTATTAAGGCGAAAGCCTTTAATGCCTCATAGTTGTCAACAGAAGGCTGTCAGTAGAGTTGTCACGCTTTCGAGAGCGAGAGATGGGAATAAATTATTATACCTCGTCTCAGCCGGGAAACGAACATCCATCTATTTAACCCACAGCCCAGCGCTTTGCCAACTGCTCCGTGCCCCGGATTGTGCAACACCCTTCATAATATCCCTTACCTACTGTGAGAATGATAGTGGGATTCCGCGTGACAGAAACTGTGCCTTTCCTTTCCTCTAAACAAATTGAAGAACGCCGCTAAACTTTGATGCGTTAAAAGGCTGATTGTGTTCAACAAGGGGGCGAGCGAAGTACCGTCGCGACAAATCATGACGTCACCAGGCGATTCATAGATATACGAAGCTGACCCGGCCGGGCGTCCGATCCAAGCGTCCGTGCGGCGCCTTGCATTTGCCGCTTCCTGGTATGCGCACCACACAGCAAACAGGAGAAGACCCAGATGTCTAGGAGGCTTTAGTGCAGTGGACTTCAGTGGCGTTTGAAATTGATTTATTGGACAGAAAAAGCGCAGTATCTGTTACAATACTGCGCGGACTGATTGATTGATTGATTTATAGAAAGCAAAAGGCGCGGTAACTGTCTCGCTTCTTTTCTGTGGACACCTTAACCACGTCACAAGGGAAGGGAGGAAAGTGGGAGATAAAGTGGAAAGAGAGAAAGAGAGCCGTAGTGGAGGGCTACGGAGTAATTTCGACCATCTAGGGATCTTTAACATGCGCTGACACTGCACAGCACACGGACGTTTCTTCGTTTCGCCTCCATCGAAACGCAGCCGCCGAGGTCGGGTTCGAACCCGGGAACTCCAGCACAGTAGTCGGACGTCTTACCACTGCACCACCCCACACTCCGCGGACACATGTACCACGCCGTAAAGGAAGGGAGGAAGGTGGGAGTGATAAAAGAGAGGGAGATAGAGGAGCAGTAGTGGAGGGCTACGATCCACAGCACTACAATGACTTTCACCTCATCGCACTTTTGTGGTCTAAAGTGCCTTCTAAAATTATTAAGCAACGAGCAACAGCTTCAAGAACCGTGAAGACGAAGCTGTTATTGTGGCTGTAGAAAGAAGGAAACGAAAATGCACGGGCCTACTACTGGCTCTGTGGCTGACCCACCTCCTCTGCCTCGTGCGACAGAAGAGAAGATAGAGAAGAAAGGAAAAGAAGAGGGAGAGAAGGACGCGCGCCGCAACAACAGCCATCGTCCCCCACCAAAGCAGTGGCGGGTGCAATGACGGCCTACAACAGATACAATTCAGTGGCTGGCTAGGCACCGCCGCAAGCGGCGTTGACCTACCGTCCCAGTCCCGTAGAGCTAGGAACTGCGACCCTTCACCACCTGCGTTAAAGATCTACATGTGGTCAAAATTACTCCGGAGCCCTCAACTCCGCACCCCTTTATCTCTTTCCACTTTTCCTGCCACCTTCCTCCCTTCTGTTACGGCTTGGGTCAGGCGTCCACAGAACAGCCCCGCAGGGGTAGTGCAGTGTTAAGACGCCCGACTACTGCGCCGGAGTAGTCGGGCGTCTTATACAGAACTTATACAGACCGAACTTATACAGACCGACAAACACCGCATAACACACTGCAAACACAAACGACTGGTCAATGCAAATGAAGCAGTTATGGTTTGCCTGGCTATATATTCCTCAACTCTTCGTGCAGCAGTGTTTTATGATGTTCCGCACCATTCTCAACCTAGAGAAAGTTCACCAATCAGCACCGCTGCCAGTACATGCAGTTAGTCCCGAAAGCAAACATATGCGGTAGCATTGGCAAATGCAGTGTAGCAAGCGTGTCAGCAATGCAAGGCAAGCTACTTTTAATTTTATAGAAGGCCTTGTTCCCTGCACGGTCCTGTCCGTGGAACGCGGGAAACCCGTGCAGTTCCCACTGATTAGTGCAGCCATGTTATTTTACATTTCATCAGTAACGAAATCCAGCCACTTGCCTTGCCGTTTTACGGTTAGCGGCACGGGCCACGGCCCATGACGGAGGGGACTGCCTGGACGTTTTGGAAACAAATAAGAGCACAAAGTTGAAAAAAGGGCACTGACCCCTACGGAAAACAGTTTCGTGTTTTACATTCCTCAGCAGAAAGCTTGATCCAGACCCGTTTTAAAGGTTCCACGAAATACGACGAGATCGTTACTCCATCGCTTGTGTGAGCCTTCGATTATGTTGTGATCAATTCTATCCAAGCTTCCTTGATTGGGGTTCCGGTTCTCAGACTACCTAAAACCTTCCCGCGATGCAAAGTAAATGTAAAGTAAAAAGGTTTGGAAGAACCCCGCCATCGTGCGATCGAGAAATGTCATCGAAGTGTACTTAGTGTGTAACGACTGCGAGATTCCACGCAGACAAAGGCTGTATTCTGCTATGCAAAATGCGGGAAACGGTGTGCCCTGCCACGAAAATGTTACCAGTGCTCATCAGCGCCGTCAGTATGCGAGAAATAATTTCGATGCGAAATTCACGCCTGGTTTCAAAAAGAACTGAGCACATTCTAGAGGACCAGTGTCTTGCAGCAGTGTTACGACGGTATGTTTCACGCAGATGCTCCTTATCTGTCTAAGGTTTACGGAAAACAGCTGATGCGAAATATTGTAGTTTCCATACGAAGTTCAGTAGGCAAGGTACTGGGTTTGGTTGGGTTCTTGTTGGGTTGGAAGAAAACGTGCCGGAATTCAGTGAGATAACAGTGTTTTTATGCCTCTAGAGTGCGCAATCACATGAAACTCACAAGCAACAGCGTCAGTGTTACTTCAACACAACAGACACCTGGTCACTAACCTGTACTGACGAGACTCGACGGTGTTCGCTGCTCGCAGTTTCGTAATGAGCACCCACATGATCTCGGCCAAGAAGAACATGTTCGTCTGGAAGAAAATACGCCATGGAATTGTGATGAAATGTACGTATCTGCTCAACTGCATCATCGTTCTTAGAGAACTCGAGGAGAGCATTCCCTTTCAAATTATGCCACCCCTAGTAAGCTACTCCAATGCGCTGCGTAAATCGCTTACATGAAATTAAAGCTGGAGACACCATCTATACCAAGATGCGAACAAGCAGTTACTCAAAGGTGGTCACTGTTCCCCGGATTTAAACTTTTATTGATTATTGACGACTAATCTACAATCTTTCACGAGGGCCGGAACCGTTTTCCTCTTGCACTTTGGACTACAAATTCTAAAAGGAAGCATAAGCAAAAGAATTTGGCTTTCCTGCGATTGCTATCAATAATACAGCGACACCAGAGGGGAACTGAACTGCAGGGCATGAAGTGGGGAATGAATAAGCGGCGGCACACTCACTGCCTGGTAAAATTTAATAAACTACCTTCTTTTTCAATAGCCTGCATAGCTCAAAGTGATGCACTGTACACTGCAAACAACAAATAGAATAGGGAACAGAGAACTCCCCACATATATTGGACAACTTTGGTTAAAAGGCTATTCAAGTAATCATTGCAACTAAATTGATTTATGAAAAAAGGACATTTGCTGCAGTGATCATTACGTTTTCGCGTCCTCTAGCCTATCTCCTCTCTTATCATTTTAGTTCGGTTTCAACCGTATGAAAAGGGGCATGTCTTCAATTCCTTTCAGTCAACGAATCCGATTATTTGTGTGCTGAAATGTACTACACTTGTCCGCGACTTCCTTCTCCGTTCATACACCGACGTTGTATTAGATATCCAGCGCCTACCTCGTCTTGTACTGTTTGTCCTGGCCATTCTGGTTTTATTAGCCTAAAGGACTATGATCTTCAAATGATTAGCAGAATTTATCACAGCATCACTGTCTGGAGGAAAAACCACAAGCTTAGATTGAAGGGACAGAGACTTAGATAGCGATAGTGAAGCTTATATAAAAAGCAGCAAACAAACCGCATGCTGAAAAAAGTCTACTTGTTTGCATATTTTTATATCAAAATTCAGGAAAAATATTTTTCTAGTGTACTTGAATTTCCCTGATGAACTTACAAATTTTGTTGGAAACCAGCGCTAAGCGCCGTAAGAAAAAGGGTAATATACTGTATGTTCCGTGTTATTTCATTTGCTTCAGTTGTAGTCAAACATTTATAATATTAGGACGCAGTACACAGTAAGAATGCTGCAGGTGTAAGTTACACAGTTGCCGATGACACAAGGAGCTCTTAGTAGTAAGTTCATAAAGCAAAAGCATAATTATACATTTCGCAGTGGTGTAAAATATTCCTTCAAGGCATGACTACAACATTAAAGAGCATTAAAGGTATTTACGAAAACAATCATAAGGTAAAAAATAAACAGAGTATGCAGATAAAGGCAGCAAGAGAAGTTACTAAATAAAATATGCACCGGAGCTCAATACTATGGGTGGCTCTAAATATAGATAAAAATAATGTGAACAGTGTTGTTATTTCGTTTTAATATACGGTTCCCTAAAATTCACGTGATGTCCGAATATATAACACAACTGGCGGAAATGTGCAGTATTTTAGCCCAAAGCATGCATGCTTTTCCTTAGTGGAGCGCAGAGCGATGATACTGTGGGACATTATGATGGAGTTGAATTCTGTTTTTTTTTTTTTTTTTTTTCTAGAGGATAACGTCGCGCAGAATAGCTCGGGATATTGATATATTTAATTCACAAAAATCTTTCATTCATAGTGCGGACTAAAGTAAGTCCCAAATAATGTGTTTTCGTCTTGGCTTAGTGTAGAAGGCACATATCCTTTTATAGGGCATTTGAATCGTGCTCAGCAGCCACTCAAAGCTGTTTTCTTTCGAGAAGCATGTTTTGAATTTTATTTTAAAATATTTTTTTTGCGGAGGGGCCTTAACTACAAGGTTAAATTAGCAGAGCTAACGCAATTAAAAACATCGGACAATTTAAGTTTTGCGATTTCCTATTGACAAATGCCACGTTGAAAACAGTGTTGTCGGGCAAAGACACCATGGTCGCCTTACCTTCTGTAGCATTTCATTCTACACGGAGTGTCTAGCAAACTCATTGATATTATCTCGGACTGAAAGGATTTGAGTGTGCTTTCCCGACATACTGGGCAGGAACACATTGTTGATAATAATATAAATCATGATTCAGTAAGCATTATGAGCTTAAAAAACTGTAGTGTTGTTTAAATCTTACTAGCTCCCCAAAATTCCTTTTATACCGTCTTGCGCATTCATGATTTCGCCTTCGTTTTCTCCTCTCGTCTGTTTTTGTATTTTGAGGAAATAGAAAAAGCCCCCAAACATTACTAGTTATATTTGGGTGCATACAAAATATGTATACGCTGAGAATTCAAAGGTATTTAGGTTGTTATAGTACAAGCTGTGAAAGAGACATCGATGAACTCTACACAGATGAGCTATATAATATACAGCAAGGAGGACTTATTGCCGAGAAAATAGGACAGCCCCCAGCACACGCGTGTAAGCGTAGCGATTCATATCCCTTCAAAGGGAGACGGCGGTTACTTTAGAGCAACTAACTGTCAATTCAACCGAATGGATCTTCAGATAAGCAATATTGCTATCTCATCTTGCAGAGCATTTCAATGAATGCAGCGACGTCCTTTTCTCCGGTAAACATGCTGTTCTCATACCATCCAAAGTTTCAACATTACAAAGCCTATGGATGTGGCCTAATTGCATGGTGCTTTGGGAGGATAAATCAAGATTAATAAAATATATACTGTTCTCAATCGCGTTTTTTCGCAGCTGAAATAAAACAGCAGGAACTAAAGTTTCTATTCTTAAAACATTTATTCTTAGCAACAACGAAGTAACGAATCGAAAAAGGGTCCCGCACAGTAGGGTTATAAGCCAATTTTTGTATACTTGGCCTTCGGTATTTTGTAATCGAACAGTTTAACGGTGATATTTGCGGACCGCAGGAAAGTGCCATAAAATCGTAGCTTTTTCCTTCATTGGTTTTACAGGAGACTAGAATGCTCTATTTCTTAAGCAGCCGAAAAAAACTAAAAAGGTCCTAATTTTTTTAAATAGTGTTGCTCTTACAGACCTTAATAATCAAACGATCAATTTACTTCAAAATATTATCATCTTTTTAAGTTTGGTTGCTCAAAGCGTAAAGCGTAAGCTTTGAGCAAAAAATATAATAACGAGGCTTGTGTACGAAACTGATGACTTTTGTACTGAAAGTAGAACTGTGCGCAGGTGGTTGTAGTTCGCAACGTTTATAAATTATTGTCAATAGCAAATTTCTCATTAATAATCTCGATAACTTTCGTAATGCCTACCTTTCTGCGAATTCCACTTGCCAGAGAGCAACAGCACATTACAGATACTTTCAAAAATAAAAGATTTAGTGTTCAAATAGTATTCGGTATAATAAGAGTCAGCGCAGCGAAAAACGTCTATATTAAGCCTTCTTGATAGCAATCTAGGGTCAGGTGTATCCGACAGCATACGACACGTGCATTGTAATTACGTTCGCTTCAACTGAATTCTATTTCTCCTCTTGTTCTTACTCAACAGCGAATGGAGAAAGAAACGCTTGAGCGTGAGGACAAACCGCATGAGATTAAAGACCTCCCTCGCTACTTTCTTATTATGTCTCGCTCAACAACCGACAACAAATCCAAAGAGGCAAGACGTTGAATACGTTATGTGCTTCTGCTTGAGCGCTCCTGCCTGTCACAATCAGAGACTTCCGAGTTTGAGCAAAGGGCGAAAGGCGCTTTCTTCTTAACGTGGCCTAACAGAAAACGGCGTTTCTGCAATGCCGAATCCTGGAAGCTGCACCACATTGGTACAGTGCAGATGAAGGGTTGTATTCCCACATTTGTATAATATGCGTTGTTTTAAATGAAGGAATAATAACTTGATAACTTTCACACAGCTCTGGTATACGCCCATAACGAAAATTATACATCACTCAATCAGATTTCGTAGCTCAAAGAAACTAACATTTTCAAAGTGCAATGTTCCAATCAAAACCAACTCCTGCCCGGGCTAGTCTCTCCACCTTGGATAAGGCGGCCGAAGCTTTTTGAACAGAACGAGCTGTCTCGATTATTTTAAATGAATAGAACGTCAAAATACTGGGCTGGGGTATTAATAGCCTGGCAAATTCATCAATAACATATATTGGAAACGGTGCTAGTAGAGTGTATGAGAATGAGGCAGTAATCACGCATTTGAATCCGCACTGTTAGCGCCATTTCTACAGGTGCTTTCTACGAGTTATATATTTGAAAAGCAATTATTATCGGCGTGATGTATCCTGGAGAACAAGATAATAAATAAAAGGGCATGGCGTTGAAAAACTTAATCAAGCGCCACCAAACACTCACAAAAAGCTCTTTGTGCTGCTTTCGTACAAATTTTCAAACTGTTTAAGGAAGTTTGTGGCCACTACATATGGTAAATAGCATGGACACCAATGCAACACGTATCAAAGGAAGAAATTGCGGAAGGCTGCAAAATGGTAAATGGGCAGCGTAGGTTGAGAGTACGGAATTAGTCCCCGGTAGAATTTGCCGATGTGCTGAGCCGCTGATTTTCTGTGTACTTCTTGAGTGGTGAGAGTAAAACGACGGACGAGAAGAAAAAACGTAGAGTGCGCGAAGCGGTGACTGAGCCCTGAATCCATTCCTACGTTAGGTAGCCACTTCATTTTAGGCAGTCATGTGAGGCACTCGTCCTTCACATCATGCTCGGGAAGCGTTCAGGAAAATAACATGCACCGACACCATGTCATCTTTTTCAGAAGCTCTAATGGAAACCCCTTCGGCAAAGGGGAGGGAAAAGCTTACGCAGTGCTGTCCACAAAGTAGCACAGCTGAGAATTCAACGGAAGCGATCCTTGGGTTCCAAGAACAAGCCCATCTTCAAAAATCTTGAAAAGATGTCGGCAGATTTGGCAGGACTTATCAGAGCAATGCCACACAATCTGCAATACAACTGAAAGCGCACGCTGGTAGTGCATAAAGCAGCACTGGTATCAGAGAAAGCAATTCGCGTCTTAATGCCCCTAGCACAAGAGGCGAATACGTGCCGACTGTTTCGATTTGCTTCGTCTGCATTTTCTTCCACAAAATAATAGCAGCTGTGTCTATCTCTCCCGAAGAAATCTTTAGAATTAGGAAAGCAACGGCGCTCAAGTTTTTGAGGTGGGTAATAAATCATTTTCTTTCAAGGTATGCGAATTCATGGGGATTATGAGGTAACTATTGCTTTAGGTCTTAAACTAATCAAAAGCACAATACTAGGTGTTTGGTTTTGTTGCTTAACATCCTAAGCCTAACGATGGTCTATGTAACTGCAGTATGCTTAAGGGGACGCACATCTTGGGGGTCGTTGTGGCTTCTCCCTGCCATGACAGGATGCTGGAATTAGGCGCCTTTTGCAAGATATTTTGCTGTTTTCTGGAAGCCGAAATAAGACTTGGCAGCGAAGACGCCCCCCAGAGCAGGAGTGATAGCAAAAACATATTTATCTGAGTCAAACAGTTCCTTCTGCAAACCAAACTTAAAAGCCGGTGCTTCATCAATCGAATTCAAAACGAAGGTTGTGAAATGCTCGCACGGCATATGATAATGACTTGTGCCTGTGATAATGGAGCTCAGCGGAGCGTTCATTTCCCGAACGCCCATGAGTAACGTGAGACGTCCTATTTTAGCCACACGCGCTATAGGGAATAAATCAGTGATTACATCACTTGAAAACTATGCCCGAGGCTCCGGTTTCACCTCCTGATGCGACGGCCCTGTTTCGTTGGAGACCGAAGACAAAAAAGAACAAACGGCCTTGTCGATATCAATGGACAAAAACTAGCAAAGCTGTAATAAATTATCCCCAACTTCTCCATACGTAACCACCTCTTACATTCAGTGTACTTTGCCCCAACGCCAGAAGTAGTAATTTCACTCATTTGTTAATATTGCTTGTCTGTATATATATATATATATATATATATATATATATATTTGCGTTTTGAATCATGGAGAAGCTGCTACATAACAATCTCACTATAGCATATGTATTTTATCCAGTTCCTAACGACGCCAAAAAAACAGCTCGAAAGCCTGTGAATTTTGTGTCGGTTATTCTTATTTACCGTCCCTACTGTCTCGAAATAGCATCCTGCGAATCCAAACATGAACTCTGGCCCTTAAGGCTGCAGTCCACTGCAGTCCAATGTTTTGGTGCCCCCTTTTTCAGGTATTGTGTAAGCTCATGAAAGCCGGAATTGCGCTAAGCGTTATAGGTATGTTCGAAAGCTTATTCTTAGGTAGCTTAACCAGAATGGTCACCTATTTTAGTCATACGTAATCGATATATTTGTTTCATCACTGTGCCAGTTGTGGTACGAAAGCACACCAGCCGACTCTAACTGATCATTGCTGACGTCCCAACATAGCACTCACGCCCCCATTAAAGCCTGTCGCTTTCGCCTCCTTCCTTTTTGTCTTTCTCAAGCGTGAAGTGCCAATATCCATTACCCCCCCCCCCCCCCCGCCCCTTCTTAAAAACGTAACTGCTAGCCAGCAGGATCATTAATTTCATCAATGCTACAGGTCATTCATTCAGACCATTACAATCTGATCTTAACGACTTAAGCTTCACGGACTTCAGCAGGGGTAAACACTGTTCCCCATGAAACAATCGCCCTAACTTCCATTTGGGAAATATGTTATGGCAAATCCGAGGGAACGACTACGGCTATTATTTAATTTAAGTAATATTCAACTTACACTGACTGCAGTTTGATTGGCGGTGCATGGGTAACTAATAAAAATGTTAAGTCCTAATATCATTGATCATGGCAATATATTTAAGGACCTGTGGATCCAGAAAGAGAAATGATATATTAAAGAAATCATTCAAAAACAGCTATGCAAAATAATGAAGGCGTCCGTCTTTCCAACAAGGAAACTGTTAGAAAACAGGTCTGCTTTCGAGCGCCTGAAACATAATAGGTAGAAGAACGGAAAGCAGCAAGGACAGCGGACGTGTCCACAATAAGTGGCGTGAATATTTCATTAAGAATTGTCTACAGACAATGCTGAATAGCTCGCAGGTGCAAAAATTAGTTTCAGCCAGTCCTCAGATACAGACAACACCTGCGCATCAGTGAGCTCTGCGCTGCAGAATGCTTCAGATACGTCACACCTCTCCGCAGTAGAATATATGTGACAACATAAATTTACCAGCAGCACCCCGATGACCGGAACGATGAAGATGCAGTCGTACAGGTCCTTCATCTGCCAAACGCATCTGAAAATTTAATGAAGAAGAAACAAGGACAGTCATCTCTTAAGCATAAAGCGCCTGTGAGTACCGTAACCCTTTTATTCTTTCACGCATTCTACATCGACTTTCTTTCTACTTGCGCAGATGTAGGCAGCCTCTAACAGAGCTTTGTGTTCTGCATGCAGCGCTCCAGCTAGCTGTCTAACGAGAGGATAGACACCCTTCGCATAGCGCATAGACTGCTTCCACAGTGCCACATTCAGGAGCAAAGCCCGATGTAAAAGCGTCCGCTCCGAGAAGATGTCTACATATGAGACTGAGCCAAACAGAACGACTCAAAATCGGTATTGTAAAAGCCACAAGCACGTCTCGTATTATTCAGAATGTGAAATGCTCCTTGTCCCGTCATACACAGCAGTCTTTTGTTTCTCCGAATCACTGCGCAGCAATATCTGCGTCACATGGACGCTGCAGAGTACTCATATGCTTTTGGAAGTTGGCAGCTCTTGTACATTTTCTTTGCCTCAGTTTGATGCAAGAATTATCCTACTCATTTGGCCTTCTCACAAAAAATTAAAAATGCTCGCGCATGTATTTGCGCAATTTGCACTCCCGGGGCGTTTCCGTGCCATAACAACAACTCAATTTAGAGCACCATCCTCCTTCAATAGGAATGAGTGCGTTTCGGCATCAAAAATGATGAAGGGCCCATCGCACGTAGGGTCCCTTTGCAGGCACGACTTGGCAATACCGATGCGGTAAGCCCAGCCGCGTTTTCAGCAACACCGGCGAATAGGTAGGCGCAGAGATAGCATTTTGCACACCTTCACGCAGCCAGCAATTTTTGCCCTAACTGGGACCAGCATTTCTCAGAGTTCCATGCGAGGGCGATTTCATCAAACTTGCTTTATTTAAATGTAATTCGTTGCGAATTCCCCAAACATACAGGGTACGTATTGCTAATATTCCAGCAAAGATGGGAAATGCAGATGAAGTACCCTTTTTCTTAATCCTAATATTTCTGTTCTTTGAGATTGAAACAATTAAAAATGTGTGATGTGACAAATAATTTAAAAACACTTGTGAATGTAGAGTGTCATGGTGTGGTGCTAAAAAAAGGGCACCACAGTTTAGACCGGAATTCATGTAGCGTTTTCGGCAGCGAAGGCACAATTAAAAGCACCTTATATGTTCACTGCTTTGCTTGGATCAAAAATAGCTCCGAAAAAAAATAATAAACGCCTCAATGCGGATATCAGCAGATAAGAAATACGCTCAGCACATTTCCAAGAGTCTAATGCCAGCACTCTACATTAGGGAACAATAAAAAACGTACACAAAAATGCTTAACCACCCGAACAACGCCGCTTGTTAATATACACTAACGCTGCATTCAAAGCCTCGGCAGACTATAGACGAAAGTGACTTTTCATACATGCTGTCCGAGATGTTCAAATCGTTGTGTCTGGTGCTTAGGTAGGACTTCGTGGTTGCCCAGACGGCAGTGATGATAGCAGGTAGTCCTGAAATTGAGACACCAGGCGCAAGCTTTGTGTTAGTAGCGAAATAAAAAAAACGTTCTGCTAATGCAAGAAATATAGGCGGTGAGGTCACGTAGAACATAAACTTAGAACAAGCTTATCGCGACAAATAGCTGAATGCGCAGTTGACATGAGCTTATCGATATCTGATGTTATCGATGTAAGGAACGTTAGGAAGCCACTTCGTTAGGAAGCCGCGTAAGTGGAAGTAAAATAATCAATAATTTACTATTCGACGTAATTTAGATGTCGGTTCTGCTTAAGAAAAGTTTGCTTTCAGCTCCGTGAGATTCGTTAATGTGTGGATTCCCATATTGCATGAAAGTGCGTTGCCGCATTTTATTGCCAAGCAATTAAAATTGGGACCAACAAATAATTGCAGCACTGAGTACAGTTTTCTTGAAACCCGTTTAACTAAGAAGGCGTCATAAAATTTGTCGAGAATTATGTCTCTAAAGACAATTCACCTGCTCTACTCCACACAACCATCCTGCTTTGGCCCGCCATTATTATTTGTGTAAAAATACCAGCAACTGATACCGCGTCGAGCGTGGCTCATAGACACCTCCCAAATTTACTCACCCCATCCTATGAATGCGTAGACATGTATTCGCACCACTTCCACAGAGAACGTCTTCACAACTAGTATGTATAGGTAGAGGCCTTCGACGAACATCCAGAAGAAATTGGTCCCCATCAGATAAGTGAGCACGATGTAAAGTCCGCAGGCCGCCTGTAAACACGGCCGCTCGTTAAAAAAATAAAACTATCAAACGCATTTGACGAAATGGATTGCCATCATTCATGCAATAAATATTTATATTTTTGAGGCGTTTATTGCGCATTGTTTGCATTCACATTTACATGTAATGAATGACAGAGTATTGAGCGCAGCAGCAGTAAAATTAGACAAACTGAGGGACAAGCCAAATCGTTGAATGTCACTACATTCTTACCTCTTAAAGAAAAAGTATCGAGTTCTTACCCGCTGGAAATTAGGTAAAGGCACCGACTGTAGCGTCGCCGTGATGATCCACGTTATTGAGATGAGAAAGTATGTAATCATTAGATTAACGTGTATTGTATTTCTCAAGCAGCTAAGGTCCCTGTAAGAGAAAGAAACATTACACTTTATATATGGAATTTTCTGCATATGAAATTATTCATAGCACGACATTGCATATATGCCTCGCAAGCTCTTTGTAATACGTTGCCGGTGGAATGCATTTTGGTTTTCTTGAATAAAACTGCAATCCTAGTGTAGCCTTAAAAAAAGAAAAACACTCTGACAATTCACTCTTTACCGCGTACCGGGGCTGCGGTGCTTCAAGCCATCAAATAGTGCATGCGCAACAATAGTGCACTCTACTGCCGATCAACGATGTCTTTTGCATCATTCTTCGGTCAGAGGTTTTAATTTTTTTATACATGGTTACCTTAGCTTCCCAGTTTATATACGCAGCTGTAAAAACAGAAAGGCATAGTACCACTGGCGCAGGAGAACTTCTACGCTTAAAGCGGTGCCATAACGAACCTGTTTCAGCCTCTTTGAGGAGCCCTTTCCCCTTAATACACATTACAGCAGGTTTGGGCTAGTGCAGAAGGAACCGCAGATTTGTCAATGAAGAGCAAGGTGTGCACGCTAGAGCGACTCCGCCTAAGCTTAAGTACAGACTTGTGCTGATCTCAAAAGCAAGTCAGTAGGCCAGCGAGTATTAAACGAGGAAAAAAACACCCTCTCTCAAAGCAACCTCAAAGACCAAGACTGTATGCGAGACCCACGGTAAACATGAACACTGTGCAAGCTAAATACATTGTGCTCGCAGCAACACAGTTATTACGACGCCACATAGAGAGTTCGGCTACCTCTATATAATAGCAATATCCCCTGTTGAAATGAATATTTTACTGAAGACAGGTGGTGCAAACGCAACTGCTTCTGTCTGCTGGAGGGAAAAAATATATCGTTTCGAAAGAGCAGTTAACAGGGATGAAAAGGCATCTTCTAAGAGGCACTCAGAAATAAACTCGTAATCGAAAAAAAAAAACCGAATCATTTTGGCTGACAGCGTTCATTCATTGTGAAAATAAAAGGTGTGCCATTTTTGCTGTTCCCTGGCTGATGCTATATCTCTGCAGGTGCAGTAAAAAATAAACTAAACGGGATTCTGCCTAAAACATTGATTTCAACTCAAACCGGCATTGATTACTAGTGACTGGTGCTTTATGTTCCTCGTTCACTGTCAATTTGTCATTTAGTCAGCATATGTTTACGAAATTGCGCAGAATGTTATGCGATCAATTTAAAGTTCCGTGTATGCCGTATATATGAACACCGCGTTTTCAAATAGAAGAGTTGCTCGCGGACACCTTAGTATACTGAGGATGAAAGACAGTCGCAGCACTTAGAGTAATACGCGAGACAACGTTTTCAAAGGAGGGTTTGATTTCTATGGACATCCTAAGATGTTGACCTTTCGTGCAGAGCAGACATGAACATCCCTGAACAAAATGTGAAAGTGTAGTACGTCTTTGAAAAATTGGGAATATTTAGAAAAAAAGCGAAATGTATGAGGCTATGAGTTAGGAGCATGGCTCTTAAACGTGCATGTGAGCTACACTTACTTGTATATTTTCTCGTTTCGTCGAGCACCATCTAGGCGGCCGTTCATCATCATCATCAGTCTAACTATACCCACTGCACGGCGAAGACCTCTCCCATATTTCTCCAGTTAATCCGGTTTGTGCTAGCTGCATCCATTTGACCCCTGCGAACTTCTTAACCTCATCCGCCCACCCAACTTTCTGCCACCCCCTGCTACGCTTTCCTTCCCTTGGAATCCAAATTGTTACCCTAAGTGGCCATCGGTTATTCTCTCTTCGCACTACATGTCCTGCCCATGCCCATTTCTTCTTCTTGATTTCCACTAGGATGTCAGTAACTTGAGTTATTTCTCTGACCCACTCTGCACGCTTCCTATATCTCTTAATGTTACCCCTGCTATTCTTTAAAAGTTAACTAACGTGACAAACTATGCTATTTCACTTGTGTTTAACCTGTTCGTAACAAGAAACATAAATGTGATTTGTGAAGAGGAGTGTACAGCTAGCCAGCTAACTATCCAGTGGGCGTTTCTGGAATCGCGCAATCTCTTCATGTATCTTGCCATGCTGCCGCTTGCACTAAATTTGCTTCATAATGATGTCGTTCAAACTGTACGGCGCAGATAAAACTACATTAAAGGAGCGCATCTAAAATCTAGGAGGACTCTCCGGCTTTGCTTTAAGAGTAGATACCAAGCGGCTCAAACACCATCATTTCAATCCTCAATTTCTTTGGCGTCCAGATACTGGCCCACAGTTTCGCAAGTCCTTAAACATTTTTAGTTAGTTTTTCTTTTACAGAAAGGAAGTCGCAGTGTCTTTACTTTAATTTGATATCTACACTTCAATGAACGCATAAAATTAGAGACACAAGTGTCGGTTCGGATATGCATCGAAACCTTACCTCCAGCTTCATCATCAGATGGATTCTGAATGGAACACAAAATGGCGTGACACCAACTCGAACACCGCACAAATAGCGGTTGCTTCAAAGCTTCTCATATGAACTCACAGGCGTATTCTTGGGACGCGTTTCTGACTCGTTTTTGAAAGCTTCCTATTAAACTAAGACACGCCGGCGGCTTTTCGGGCGAACGAGCCCAATTCTCTAAGGCGCAAAACTTCATTGCTAGCGAAGGAGTGTGAACAGCGCACTGTAGCAAGCGGTGGCGCAGACTACGTTCGTCTCGAGCATAGACAACTCCAGCTCCCGCCATCGAGGCCTTAGTATGTAACGCGGCTTTGATCGTCTGCGGCTGCGCACGGTCATTTATCGTGATGTTTTATGACTGCTTTCAGCGGAAATTGTTGTGGCGTTTAACGGAAGTATTTGCAAAGAGATGCGACCTGCACAGCCGCATGCTCGACATTATCACAAGCATGCGCGATTGGCAGAAGCATCCAGTGGATGATGAGCCCTTCAAGCGTATGTCGGCCTTCACCACGCACATTTCTTGGGGTGTTTTAAAGATAGAGTGGATTAAACTGAAATAAGATGCTAAATCAAATTTTTTTTTCAGACCGCTCGCTAACATTTAGCGACCGGCCACATTTACTTGTGCTTTTCGAAACCAGTAACGTATTTCTGCAAATATTGCTTACATGTGCTTCAGCGGGTTACGTTTCCGACTAGAGCACCGATACATTTTCATCATCATCATCATCATCAGCCTGACTATACCCACTGCAGGTAGAAGGCCTCTCCCATATTTCTCCAATTAACCCGGGTTTGTGCTAGCTGCATCCAGTTGCCCCTGCGAACTTCTTAACCTTATCCGCCCGCCTAACTTTCTGCCGCCCCCTGCTACACTTTCCTTAACTTGGAATCCAGTTTGTTACCCTCAGCGACCATCGGTTAACCTCTCTTAGCATTACATGTCCTGCCCATGTCCATTTCTTCTTTTTAATTTCCACTAGAATGTCGGTAACTTGAGTTATTTCTCTGACCCACTCTGCTGGCTTTCTATCTCTTAATGTTTCCCCTACCATTTTTCGTTCCATAGCCCTCTAGGTTGTCCTCAACTTAAGTAGAACTCTCTTGGTTAGCCTCCACGTTTCAGCCCCATAGGTGAGTACAGGTAAGATGCAACATTTTGCGGTGGTTTGAAAACAGTCCGACTTTTTAATGCGATTTTACAGATCTGCGATCTGCGCCAAGATGCTCATGGTTACTCAGCTGCGAAAGACGACATCAAACACACACTGCAAAATTTTACAACTACTTGAAAATTATTCGCTTCCAAGTATTTTTATGGCGTCTAGGCCATACTTTGCCTTCATACCGGTTAGAATGGTCGCAGCAGTGTCACTGGGTTATATGGTAAATGGTGACACATAGATTCTGTACAAATTACACGTTAACAGAGATCGATGAAAATCTTTTCGTGATACAGCGCCTGATATTATCTACCTAATAATATGGCACACATATCAGTGCTATGATACGTCAAGGAAACTGTAGAAAACTATTCGTACTTTCACAAAAACGAATGCGTGCATATTTGAGATAGCACGATCGAACCTACAGCAACAATAGCTTACATTCATTACCCATAATTAAAATTTCGAATATGCAGATTCACGAGATTCATACCTAATAAAATCAAATTCGAACCATGCACACTTCCTTATTTGGGTGGGCGCTGCGTTGGCATTTGGAAAAACTTCAGTGATAGCACTACAGTTTTTTCTCCACCAATTTGTATCAGACCTCAGGGGACTACGGTGCAGTCATTGGTTTGAACGCGCTTTTGTTGTGGCAAACGGTTTTCAGTTTCATGTCAGCTCCAAAGAAACATTTAGGCGCCTCCGTTATCTAAGCTAAAACACCTCAGTGTGGGCATTATGGTCCAACTGTGAAGAGTAAAATAAATATATAAATCGCCTCTTCAATAATAGCACGTATTAAGCACGTATCGCATTTCATTTTCAAGGGGCGCGTTTTAATCACGGAAGGTTTGCGAACGGAACTCTTTCAAAAACGGTTTGAATTAAATTTATGGAAGTTCAATATTTACACCGCTTTACATTGTGGGCAAAATTCTCTGTTTGGTTTCGTACTGTTCGAGACGTAAATGGGCACAACAAAACTCCTAAAATTGGGATTTTCTGGTTATAATATGCATCCGACTCCACTGAGATGGCTGCGATGCTTTACACTCTATCCCTGCAAAATAATCGCTCGTGGAAATTCACCCTCGAAGTTTAGAATCTGACATAACAAAATGTGCAACATTCACTACAACATCCGAATGGTAATAAAATACGAGTAGAAGACACATTACTCACTTGAAGTAAAAGAATATCCACAGAGCGAGGGTGAGAGCACATAGCGACAGTCCATAGCCGATGTAGTACAGCAAAGTCTCGTCTACCTAAAAAGGTTAAAACGGTTCTTCATAGAACTCGTTTGGTTCGCATGCCACAAAAAAAAACAAAATGACTGACGGTACAAAGAGTGCTTCATTTCTGTACCAGCATGAGTTTTGATACAGAAGGAATACAAACTGCTTTCTTGTATTTCACCGAGGCAGTTGTGAAGCGCCCTTTGACTGAACACTCTAAGATTTTTTTTTTTTTTTTTTACTATTTAAGGTACAAAGCTTTATTCTCATTTATAGACGGCATATGCAAAGTCATATGTGCGTTAGTTTATACCCACTGCGGTCAATAATGGGACATTATTCTATATTCTCTGAGTGTTTTGGAGTTGAATCCCCCCATGTCATGCTGCCACTCAATTGGCAGAGTATCTCTGCCTTAAGTAAAACTCAAAATACACAAGTAACAATAGTCGAAGTAAAGTCGGGGGCAGCAAGACAACAAGAAAACCACGCGTGGCATCAAGAAGTTCACCCCGTAAAATAGCTCCTCACGAGTACAAGCCATATAAATATTATCGTAAAACAATCTAAAATGAAGCATATAATATAATTCCTAGTGGTCCACATTCTCTGCCGTGTTTTGAGTGCCTACTGTTCACGGGAAAAGTTTTCTTATGGTTACTGATGCTTGAACAAAATGAAATGAAATAACGTCTCTAGATCATTTAAAGCCTTCCTATCCGATACCAAATCATACGGCTTTCTCCCATTTGGGTCTTCACACGTTTTAAAACAATGCTTCGTCCTTTATCTATGAAAAAGAAATGTATTGCTATTGAGGAAAATGGTTTTGCCGCTTTTGATATTTGTGTTTCTATGACCTACAAGAGGTTTGAATATACATTTTGAATTATTGCGCTCTTGCGTGCTTCTGTCAAAATAAACCGCAATTCGGCGCTTTTTCAAATGGACACAAAATAGAAACTTACAAGTTTTAGCAGTCGGAACGTCTCACATTAAGATATGATTGCCTTTAAAACGAGTTTCATAATTCTGCGTGCTGGTAAATGAAATACGTACCACCTCTCTTTGTTCGGAGTGCATCGTTTATGATGTAAGTGGCACAGCGGTCAAAGAAAAAGCTTCACCTCACGCTCAGAATAAGCGCTTCCAGTTTTGTGTGATCAAAATCTTCAAGCGCACAATAATTAAGTCACGATTACAAGAAAGTGACAAAACTGACTAAGTACGCAACTACATCACTATGGCATAATCCTAGTTTTTTTGTTTATTTTACTACGGACCATGCAAATGGAATTGCTCGGCCTAACGAAGATTGTGAACAATTCAGACGGTTTTCTGGCATCCTTGACAAATATATGCGGCTTGCAGTGCACGTTAAACGGACATAAAAAATGAAGAGATCACAGATTTACCTGTGTGTCTGCCGTGGCACCCTCTAGAATTGGCCGGCAGTTGGAGTAGTCGGACCTTATGGCCCAGCTTCCGTTTTGCCAGCACTGCCGTGTCACATTTTCTGAAAAAAAAAAAAAAAAAGAAGCAGAGTTCATGGTGTTAACTGACACAAAAAGGTGCGCAGGTACTTCCCATAAGTAATTAGTCCAATAGAAGAACGAAATAATTGGTCACGTTTGAAATGGATGACACATGTGGTGTGCGTCACTAATTTTGAGCTATACTGAGCACTCAAAGCCGCGCGTGCAATTTAATGTCTGGTTGCGCAGTCAGTCAGCCAGTGAGTCAGTGAGTCCTTCACTCGGTCGTTCGGTCGGTCGCGAATAATTCAGCGATCTGCGTTTCCGCTGAGATGAGGCGTCTACTGGGCATGGTAAAGGTAAAGCGACTAGCACTGAAAAAAGTAATGTGTCACGGATGCTGCATTACCAATGCATCCCACCTCGGTTCCTATACCGCATCACGCGCCCAGGCGTGACACCAGAACTAAGTGCACAGTTTTCTACTTAAGCCAGCATTTTTGCGTGCAGTGGATTTTTTTTTTGGCACACAAGATTTTTAATAATGCAAGGATCTGTTGTGAAAATATCGATGGGAGTTACAATGTTCCGAGGGGTAGCCCTACCGCTGCCGCGCCCTTAGCGATGGGTTTTCGGCAACGCTGTTACACACTGGCACAATGACGCATCCTCACAATGTTTAACTAGGCTATGACCACGGATGCGGCAGGTGTTTGCATGACACAGTCGCAGAAACAGCAGCTGAACGTTTTAACACGTGTAGTTTGCCTCAGGAGTGTGACTACGAGTGGCACGGCTGCTATAATGGTCACAACTACGGCATAAAATTGGTTTATTTGTTCCGGCCTTCTGAGAATTCCCGTTTACAAAAAAGCATTATGTCGTAATTGACAGCATTAGTGTGGTCGAAGTTCGAGACCAAGATAAAGGGGTGGTTTTCGCTTGGAATGCGAGAGGGAAGGGCGATGTTGTGACAAACAATGTTAACACAAGGGCCATTTGCTTGATCATATTGTGGACTTATGCGTTACTTGCTAAACTAGGGGATGGATGAAGGACAGCACATGACATAAAAGCAAACTTAAGTGATTTATTCTTATCGACAAAATCAGCCTCCCGGGAAACCTTGCGCTGCATTTTTGCTGGCGCAAATCAGGGTGCAAACCATTACTTCACAGGACTGCAAGTATAAATTAAAAAAAAAAATGAAAGAATTGAAAGTGAAATGCTAGAAGCCTTTTTCATTGAGTCAGCCGAAAAGGAACGTGCTATTAGAACATCTGTGGCTCTCACAATTTATGAGCTAGGTATGATAGCTGTGCAGATGCGTAATTGCGGTTGTCACCATAACGCACGTGATCACGCGAATGAATGATGCTGGATTTGCGATTTCACAAGAGTGCTATATGTATATATATATATATACATATTTGTCGATAAGAATAAATCAGTTGTAATTTTGCGCTTGTGTCGTGTGTTGTCTTTCATCCCCGTCCCTTAGTCCAGCAAGTAGCGCTTAAGTCCCCAACAGGATGCTGAGACTTCTGGCTCAGATTTATTGGCCTCACGCCGACTTTCTCGAAGCCGAAATTGATACATCGACCATTCACACACAAAGAGCACTGTCTAGCGTCCTCACCTTGTTGCTACACAGCTGAGAGTTATGCCTCTCCCGCATTTGAAAATTTTTAACACACTTAGTATAGTCGACGGCTGGAGCTTATTAAAAAAATAACACCCACACGCTTTGTTAATTATAAGCTGACTTTTGTGGAAAAAAAAGCGTGTGACACTTTACATCTACCTGTCCGAGCTCTTCATTTGGTTGTTGCGAGTTTAGAGGTTGCTAAAAAAAAACAATATACGGGCGCGGTATATCGAATGAGCGAGGTAATAACAGATGTGTTGTTGATCAGCGAGTGCGTCTTAATCAAATGGAATGTTTTTCTCTCAATAACAGTACCCTAAAGCAGTCTGTCCAAAATGAAACCAAGAAGTTATTACTTTAATAGCGTGGGAAGGAGCATGCGTAGTCTTTATGGTAAGGATTACTACGTTGTTTATAAAATGTTGCTGCGGCTCTGTCGGCGCTGTGAGCGAAAAATTACCAATATATGCCTGTGGCAGGTCATCCAGCAGCTGACATGACTAAGAGCTGGTCTTCGCCGGGTTGTGTGATGTCATGTGACGTTATGACTTCGTGATGTCAAGAGCTGGAATAGAACAACTACTTTGAGATGTGAGCGTAATATGGGAGTCAAGCTGGTGACCATTGGAACCCGAGAGAGACACACTAACGTAGGCTAAGCGGGCACTTTCATGCAGCTGAACTTTTTAAAGCCAGGATGAAATCTATATATTGTAGCCTTTTACGTAATTTGATGTCTTATTACAGCAAATCAATGACATAATTGAAGACTTAAATTAGCGATTAGCTACTAAGAGAGTTTCAAAGTGCATGCGCGAAAGCAGTCATTGGTAAAGGGAGATGAAGGTGAGCGTCATCAATGCCGCCATGCCATATCCTTTAAAAGCGCAGATTGAAGTTTTCTGTTAACTTGCGCTCTTTTTAGAAGACGGTGTGGATGGAGCTATAAAGGAGTTATTGGCAGCAGGCGCAACCATGCTTGTTTCTTTTACAACTTTCCAGTCATTTGTACATACGGCAGAAAATGTTGTGATGTCAAAATAATATTTGGGAGGTTTTTGACCATGAAGGTTTTGTTAAAACAAGTATTGTTTTAGTAATATCAAATATTTCTGCTGTTACAGTGGAAAAGTAATGTAGGACTACAGACTAGCGAAACGCACTAGACATAACTAGAAAACATACGAGTGAATTACAGAATTATCTGAGTTACGACAGAATTTGAGAATATTTTTTCGTTTCTTGAGACACTTCGGTAATTTCTTTAACCGGGAATAATTTACTTTAAAATATAAAATTCCAATTAGGAATACTTATAGGTCTATATTATTTAACTATTTTTTCCCAAATCTGCCCCTAGTGCCATTGTTGCAATCCTAGAGGGCTGCGTTAGTTCTGGTCTTGTAGTGCAGAGCACTGAATTTGAGCTTAAAAATGTTATAGGGCTCTTGCAGTGACTCAGCCACGTGCACTCGAACCTATTACCTCTAAACAGGTGTATAGAAATTAAGCCGCTGTCATTCCGACTGCCTCTCAACTAAGCTAGGCGTCTGCGCTCCTGACGTGTCAGTAATCTCCATTTTCAGGCTGGATTTAGTTTCCACGAAACCTTTACGTCAATCGCTTAAATGCTGCGCCATTTTCCTGTATATGTGGGTCAGATGATTCATTCCTTCTTCACATTACGGCATGGAGGCAAAAAATCTTTGCACACAATTTCACTGCCATTCTTAACACCGACTCAACAGCCTCAGATCGAACTATGGTCTTTGTGTTGATTTCAATATATTACACGAGCAGGCAATATTCATACTAATACTCCGCTATAAGCGAGCAAGGAAGGATCATCTCAAGTCATCACAGCATAGCGCGCCTGTCAAATTGTTGGCACCCAGCTTTTTCCCCAAAAATCTTCTGCTGAAAGGGTGCGATAAAAGATTTGTCCTGCACACGTGGCACCAACACGTACGCGCCAAACCTGTAAGAAATACTTTCGAATTCATGGAAGCCCATTTTAAAGCAGATAATTGGGCTGTATACCCACATCATTCCGGCGCTAATTTGCCTCCTGAGCCCCTATCGACAGTTTTTCTCACTGTATGAAACTTCCTCGCAAGGTACAGGACCAGGAAAAGGAATGGAAGGACTCTGGTAATGCTCTGCTTACGGATGCGTTGCGATAGTATATTGCGCAGTTTTGATTTGAGAATATGGGCCAGAAATGTGGAAAGTACCATGAACTACATAGCACGGGCATAAATAAAGGTATCTGCGTCTAATTTACCGACCATCAATTGATGAATTTCACGTGTGACGAATTTCAGAAACGACTTTCTAGAATCGATTCCTGCGGTGATATATAGTGAGGCTATTTGCAGTAGTGATTGTTCGGATTCCAAACAAAAGATGAACTTGGCTGCATGTAACCTAAGGAATAAACGCTATCAAAAATTTGTTACATCATGTGTTCCAACAGGTCTTGTACTCGCTGGAGCTTGAAAGGGGCCGAATAAATTAAGGAATTAATGTGTAATTGAATTACCTAGTCAAATAATAAATTATTCGTAAAACTCGCGCAAGATGTCGAAGGTCTCTTCAGGAGTCTGATGTCGAAGGTAAAATATAGAAGACTTCATTTTCTTACAAGCAAACACTATGGTACGCACTCAGACTATCCTGTTTCCGTCTAGATGCATTCACAGAATAAAATTGCATGAAAACGGGCGCTAGTTTTCCATAGTTGGCTTCGTTTCCTATTCCTCCATAGAGCCGAAGCCGGATAACTACTGTGGCCACAATTTCGCGCTCAACAATTTCCTGCGCTACGTCTCGCCATGATAGCTCCCTATCTACGTATGGCTTCTGGGGGCAAAGGCGTAATTGACCAGTTCGGTTGCGCTCCCAGCGGTTGAACTTCGACTAAAGCAACACTTAGAGAATACGTTACATTCAGTATCGAATTACATGTTAATCTATCCCGGGCTGTTGAAATTGATTCATATCTTTGTGCCGCGGCTTCCCCGTGTTTCACGATTTACCTGCCTCAAGTGAAAATGCATTAATAAAGTAGCAATTCGCACTCGCTTTTTTTCTGAGGCCTGTGTGATGGAAGATCACAATAAATTAAACGTGAAAAATATTGAATTCGCATATTCTCTAGGTGAAATTTGTTGATTTCCAGTGAACGAATGACCTGATTGTGCTATATAAATTAATCAAATTGTCACGCTAGATAACCGGGCTTCAGTATAGAAAGGCCCGCCAATCGTGCTCGAAAAGAAGTATCTTGTTTCTTTTGCCTCTAGAGACGCCCGTAATATTCAGTGGAACCCATGAGATCTCACTTCACACACTTTCAACTGCTAACCGCTACTATTACCTTCAGGTCGGAGGTCTAAACGAGAAGCCGGCGGACAGCATGCGGCTCGCTAGCTGCAGAACTTTCAGCTTCAGCTTTCATCTCATGCAAGCTTCTTGAGTCAGCTTCACCACTAGACTAGTTTTTAAATTAAAGTCAACCAAATGGGGTCATCTTCAAATGATGCATGTTTCGTTGTGGAAATGAAGAGGGTTTATTCGTCCAATAATCTGCGCGAATTTTAAAATGACATCATCAGGGTTTGACAGGAAGGCACCCGGCAACAGGCTCTCTCTCTCATCTCGAAGTCAACGTACTGTTTTATTATAAGCATAAGCGGCTGTCACCATTGTTAACCCTTGCACCCTTTCAGTACCCATCTCCGAACCGCCCTGAAGAGTACCCATTCGGCTTTTAGGCAGAATCAGGTGCGCTCCACTTTTCGGTCAGGAAACAAGATGATACGGTGCATCCTTACAATTTAATATTTCACATATATATATATATATATATATATATATATATATATATATATATATATATATATATATATATATATATATATATATATATATATATATATATATATATATATATATATATATATTTATATATATATATATATATATATATATATATATATATATATATATATATATATATATATATATATTCTAATAGGTCTTCTTTATTGTGGTTTCGTTTTCGGGATCCTGCATAGCGACTGATGAAATTTTATTAGCGCAGTCCGCATATATTAGGTGCTCGAAACCTCTGCTCTGGGGCACATAACTTATTGCTACGCATATCCAGCTGGTAAAACAGGCGCAGTACACCATAGGAAACCCCCATCTTTCGCATTCTGGCTTCCGTTCCTCGCGATGCAATTAAACCTGCCAGGTAAGCTGCAAAATATGCATGCGACGCTGATTCAGGCTTGCAAAGAGGGATTCATTCATGCTTGAAACAATAATATTTTCCGTCATGTAATGCCCGTATTTGGGGCATTTGAGGTGCGTAATAAATAAATAAATAAATAATCTTGGAGATTGCTCTAAAGTACACCGTGTGTTTATTTTTACGGCTTAAATATCTCCAAACGGAATAAGAGGTACATTGACGCAGTTTTTATAAGTGGATCGTACTGCAAGGCGGATATTATAGAGGATATTATATTATTACACAATATAGAGCCCAATAAGTATTCAATTATATAATTAGAATTAACTAGTAAACTTTTTATTCGATAGATATACTTGATTGCGAGGATTAAGGTCGTGGTTTTCAAAGCTAAACATTATCAATAGGTAAATGTGGATAAGAATATCGAACTTCAAAAGCGCGCGCATTTGAACACTTTTTGAGGTGACTTTCACGCATAAGCATTGCGTCGCTCAGATTTTTGACTGATAAAAAAAAAGTCGCTGTTTCTATGTTCAGTAGTGCGCCTAGATGGCGGTAACAAGGTTTTCGCCACAATGCCATTTGCAGCAACGTAATTTTATCAGTCTTGGAAGTATGAGTGCTGAAATAAACGATCAGTATTTCTGGAAATAAATATTGTGAGCCACACTTAAGATCAAGAAAATAAAATGCTGGGCTATTTTGTGATGTTAATCGCCTTTAATTCATATTATAACATTTTTTTTTTCGTGGAAAATAGGAATAAATTACAGGTATTTACGTATTTCAGCTTAGTACTCTTGTAATCACCAATTTCCATAATGTAATAACCGGTACATTTTCTGTAAAATACATGGGCAAAAAACCGCAGCTTGGTCTCTAATAGTTTCGAAAACCCGTCTGCAGGCAGTAAACTCCTCGGCTCATGAGTAGTTGAGAGAGCAAATTTAACGCCGTAGTTTAACCCTGTGATATTCGCATTACGCGAATGTCTTATATTTTATCTTGTTTTATTTTTTTTAGACTTTAAACGTATCCCTACTTCAACATGAGCACACATCTAAACACACGTTATTAAGTGAATCCCACCACAACGTGTTCATTAGGTGCACCTCTGACATGCTTGGTGTACCAAAGATACTTTCAGGCCTTTGCGTTGCGCGCCAGCCAATTATGCAGAGTTATGTTTGTGCTTTGGCGCGAAGAGGGTGTTTCACAAACTTTAGCCACGCAGGCTCAACTTGTGCAGGCGGCAACAATTGACAGGATAATTCTGTCATTGGCGGGAATCAGTCTGCGAATTTCGTTGAGTGTTTTTTTTTTTATTCTAAGGGCATAATCGTACGTAATCGTGCGTCATCGCCAGTTTGGCTCTTGCATTCGTAGTTGCGTATGCCTCGTTAGGCAGAGTCATGTCGTTTGTACGTTTTCTACAGAAATGATTCAGTTGTGAAAACAGTTAACAAAATTTAAATCACAAGTACGAGATTAAAGCACGAAGGCAGGCTTGCTTCCCTCCCATGGATTAGACCCTTAACATTCCTACTCTGTCTCTACCGTCCAGCCTGAAAATCGCACCCATTACTCGCGACATGATGCTGCCTGGACTTCACGACGGCCGCTTTAAAGCCTATAGGCTATTCGCCCTAACCCACCCTCCTCAACTCACACCATGCGTATACCATGACTGTCATCTGAAGGACTCAGACGCCGGCCCTTCTATTGGGTACTTTCCGACTAAAACAGCGCAAGTTCTGAAGGACAGACAAAGGGAAAACTAGAAATTGCGCTTATTTCAGAAAGCTCCATACTTGCCCGATTTTGCAAGCGAGATGTGTGCGCCTTTTACCAATTATCCTAAAATCTCCTGTGTGAAGATCGCTTCCAAAGTCCATATCATACTCCTGTCATACATCCATGTAATACGTCGATGTCACGTTTATGTAAATCCCGCATGCACTGATCTACAATGTTTATACAGATTATCAGTCGGCAATCTATTCCACACAAAATCGAGGCGGCGCATTCCTCCTTCGTCACCGATTGCAAACCCTCCGTGAAGCACAAAAAAACGAACAAACAAATCTTTTCATCGCTCTACATCGTCCTAACAATTCCGCGTCAGGATCCTTCTTGTCCCAACATTCCCCCTTCCCTGCCCCTTTTTTTATAATAACCGCGAGCATGGCTTTTTCCTTTGTCCTGCCGCTATTCAACTTGTCCATTCACCTGACCCTCCCTCTGTCTATTGAAGAGCCTGGCAAAAATCCTTCGCACGGGAGCATCACCTGGCTCTTGAATGCCAAACCACTGACCACTTACGTAGCGCTGAATTCCAGGCTATTTCTACTACTGGAACGTCTTCATACCGTCCCATGTTATGAGCACTGTAGCAAGTGCCTCCTTGGCATTTGCACTGCGTATTTAGACGTTGAACACACTGTATGCCACATCAAGGGGAGGGGCAGAATATTGATGCTAAGGACGAGTTATTCCAGCTGCATTTGTACCAAACTTTGACAAGTTTCATGACTTTATAAGCTGCCATTAAAAATGAGAAATGAAAATAAGAAGATAGAAAGAAAATTGAGTTATATATTTCTTTGCGAGAAAGATTTCGATTGTGTAAATTACGCAAAGAACAAAACGTATATAACATAGTGTTCAAGGCAGCATATAAAGTTTCCTTTGATCTGCCAACAAGTGCTGGCTCCCGTTGGTTGACGCGCAATCAATCACAGCGACTACACTGCGCATGCATCATTAAAAATATCCTTAACGCAACGCAAAGGGGGAAGGTGTCCTCCTGAAGCATGGAACCCTAGCTTGAAGATGCCACGTGAAAGAAGACCGCAAATTATTAAGAAAAAGGAGTGGCAATAATCAAAGGGAGTGTTTTAAAGCTTATGAGGAGCATAAGAGAAGGAACAAAGCGGTCTTCAGTAAAAACAGAACGGAATAGCGGTACCTAATCGTAAAATGCATGTGCACTAAAAATCGGTGCGAGAAGCGATATGAGGTTAAAAACCTGTTTGCGGAGTATAACAAGGGGAATGATGGTGATAAAACAAAACGAAAATAGCCGCAAAGAAGACAAGAGTAACGCACGTGAAAGGAGAAAATGAACTGCAAGAATCAACAAGCTGAATGGAGGTACCAGAACCAAACATAGGAGGCAGCACGAGACTAGAACTTACACATCGGTCTTGCTTTTAATTCGCACGAACGTGACACTAGCGCAACTCCCAGCTGATTCCTGATGTTAACCTTGCTAACGATATGAGACGGACACCCATCTGCGAGAATACATTGTGATGCTCATATATTATTGTCATTTGCGGCGCTATGTACACACTCTTTCCACTTTTTTCGCGCTCGAGAGCCATTCAAACGTCAAATAATTTTCTAGTAACATTGAACTCGCCCCAAATAAAAATTGGTATAGAAGTGACTATGACATTGCACTAAGAACATTTATACATATGTGTTAAGCTACGATGACCGATTTTTTCTTACTTGACCATTCTTTTTTTTCCTTGGACCGCTTCTGCACGCGAACTTCACACAGAGATTTTTCTTCAAGCCGTAAGACCTATGCTTCCCAAAATTAACTGGAAGCCACTGGCTATACCTCGACTTTACTAATTCTAACATGCTCCAGAATGCACAGGAGAAGGCAAAAGTTCCCAGGTCATAGGTTCTGCTTCTAGTCGGCATGTTCTGTTACTTGAGATCCCAATGAAGCAATTAATTAGCTCGGAGGTTAGAATAATACTTCTACTTTTCACAGACTTTTTGAGGTTTGGGGTCATCGTTGCTGCTTGACTCTACTTTTCAAACGAAGACTTAGTGGCCTAGGAACTTTTGACTACCCATATACATATTAGCCTATGTGCTGAAAAAATGTGTGCAGTGCTGGGTAAAAGTTTATATTTTTTTTTTCTCGCAGCAACAGTAGGAGTCTCGATTCTTTACACTCACAATAGTTATTAAGATTCGGTAGTCCTGAGCCCTGCTTTTATTAGACACAAACATTGTGCTCTTCAACAAATACCAACGCTAACTGCGGAAAAGATAGAGGCTAACGGATAATATCAAACGGCACAAATTTTAACTTCCAAATAAAATAAAAAAAATCAGTTGTAGGAAACCATGAAATAACTACACAGAGCGATTGAGAATTTCTTCAAGCACACAGGCAACGTGCACTACTCGCTCTGGCAGCGACCCTACGCGCAGCGCCCCGCAGTGCCCTGTCTATAGTTGGAGGTTTTGTAGCCACGTAAGCATTAACGAGACTACGCTAGTGACAAGCACTAGCGAGACTGCAGAAAACCGAATTTCTGCGATGTCATTCTTCCTAAATGGAGCTTTCTTTATTTGCCATGAAATGAACCGCTTGCATAAAAATAGTTCCGGAGCATTTTTTTTTATTCCGGTCATGTGTATAGCCGATGAGAGACAAGATGATTCTCACATACGGTAAAGCTAATTTCCCTATGTAAACATGTAACACCATCTATCGCCGTCCATAGTCCTCTCGTGGATGAGTAGGAAGAATAAGGTATTGATGTCCCATGCATGACTAGCGTAAAGAAAAAGAAAACGCACAGATAGCGTGAACATCACTGTATGTGCCTGCAACATGAAGGCGTCATGCAAGTAGTCCAACAGCGGAAGGCTTCCTGCTAGTGATAGCGTCGTTTATAGCGCTCAGCGTTATATTAAAACACAAATAATTGCCTTGCCACAATTAGGAGCATCATCCGTAGGGTGGAATATGGAAGTACATGCGCGGACTGCAAACACGCGTTTCAGGTTTTAGCAGCTTATGTGAAATCCTATCTCCGTTTCTTTCTCTTACCGAAATCAGCACAAGTGGCGAAGCATAATTAAAAATCAGCAAAGGCCAAGCCCCCGTCCTGTCTTGTTTGGGATAGCCCAAGCAATTCGCCGGCACTTCGCAGACATCATCAGCACTATGGCAGCCGACTACCCCGCTTTACTTCGTTCGTTTAGAGAAATTATCTGTTCTGTAGGAGGATTCCCGTCTGGACTCCAGATGGTGACAGCACGAGTGACTATACTATTATGTATGGTTCTACGTGCCTTACTTGTCGACCTTCTTTGAAACAAGTGTCTCGACGGTGGAATCCGCAAGGCCAACTCCACCTGTAGCTAGAAGCCTCAACTTCAAGCACCAGCTGAGCAGCAGCTGGACATTTTATCTTTGCGTCAGCACGCGAAGCCCACGGCTCTACATTGGCAACCTGCAATGCAGTTTGCACACTGCGCATGGCGCCACCTAATGCCCGAAAGCATCAACGTTCGGTCGGCCAATATGTGTTCGGCCTACTCTCCGTTACATCCGCTTTCTTTAAAGGTGGGCATTTGAATCTAATTAGACTTCATTGCGTCATCTTCGTCGGCCTCGTTGGGTTCATGTGACCTTTCAATAGCCACCGATCCGAAGCGGAAGATGAATAAACGCCAGCACTGTAGCATAACTGCCTGCCTTGCAGCAGTGCCAAATGATATTCATGTTACAAAACACCAGCTCTCGTCAAGGTAGTGAAAACAATGCACCGGATGTTCACTCGTTTACCTTGTGCGAATGCGACTATCAGCTACGGCTGGGCACACATGAAGTGCATATATTCTGAACTGTGTATCTATGTTGCATTTCTGTCGTCATACTTGCATTAGCATACTGGTACGCTGGAGAATGCGCTTACCTGAAAATGTTGGAATAAACATATGAAGTAACCAGTGACGGGGTGCGTACGATGTAGAGCAAACCCACAGTGTTGCTTGGGTGCGCGATCATTAGGCACCGGTAATGACGCCGTAAGTTCATCGCACGTGCTGGCGAAACATGCAGATTTCGGTTGTGCATTGCTTCCCTAAGGTTCACCTCTCTTACCATTTACCTTGCGTTAGAGCATGGCTTTCAAAGGGCGCTTAATTCCTTTGCAGTGGTTTATTATGTTACACAGCCAGAAATAGTCTTATTTCCGTATATCGCCTGCATATATTGTTTTCTTATATAAGCCCAAACGGCAGGAAGTGACATACAGCTAATTACTATAGGCAACATTTCCTATTCGTTTGCTGTGGTATGTGGCGTTTAACGTTCTGCATCACCTTTTTAATTATAAATTTATTTACAGTTTCCACACACATTCGCTAAAGGCAACGGAAGCCAACTGTGCAGCTGGTGATCACGGAACATAAGCGACATGTGATGTGATTCGAAAAAAAAAGAGAGAATAAAAAGAGAAAAATATAGAAGAACGTTGTTGGACGAAGTTTGTCCTACTGTGATTAAACCTGACAGAAGCTGTTGCGGGGATCAAAGCCTGGTTTCTTCTTCGGCCGGTGTTGGTTGTTGTGGCTGTAGGAAGAAGAAAAAGAAACTGCATATGCCTGTTACTGGCTCTGTAGCTGAGCCACCTCCGCTGCATCGTACGGAAAGAAGAGAGAATGTAGGGAAGAAAGAAAAAGAAAAGGGAGAGAAAAACGTGCGCCGGAACAGCCATCGTCCACCACCTAAGCGGTGGCGGGTGCAATGACGGCCTACACCAGATAAAAATGCAGTGGGAGGCTAGCCCCCGCCGCAAGCGGCTTTGACCTACCTATGCCAGCCCCATCAGGGCCAGGACCAGCCACCCTTTGGCCGATGTTGGTGCCGTGAATGCGAGGAGCCTAGAAACATACTATTAGTAAATGTGCGTGTGTTCTCTTCATTTTGAATCTTAGGGCATGGTGACTGCAGGCTGATCAGGAAAGCAGCATATAGTTGGAAAAGAAATTATCAACCTACATTGTAAAACTTCTTTTAACACATTTCTTTACCTTCTGGATAAGCGGTTTTATTCTGACAAAAATTTTATTTTATAATGTACTTTGTTTTGACATTGTAAGATCGCCCTATAAGATAAGCATTTACAAAGGCCCTTCGCAAGAACACTTGTCATTTTTATGCGCTCCTAATTGCAAAATAAGCGCTTTATTGGATTTCTATCGCAGGCTCCATTGTGAGAGTCAGACAAACTTTGAAAGAAGGATTTTGCAGTTTTTAAAAATGTTAAATCATTGCTATTAACAGCCATTAATTGTGTCTTGCTGCATGGCCCAGTATTTTTCTTCAAGATTAAAAGTGATTTTCAAGGAAGCTGGAAGTGGACATTTATATCTACATAAGCGAAAGACTTTCAACTTTTGTTTCCATCGTTTTGAATATTCTGAGGTACGGGAAAAATACTTCTATCGGGTCTCTTTTTCTGTTCTCAAAATATCTCTGTTATAATAAACAACAAGTTCTAATACCAATTAACCCCAATTGAACTAACTTGTATTCTGCTTCTGCCCCCAAAAAGTAAAAATCAAGAAGTAATCTTTATGCATTATGAGAGACACAGAGAAGCAACCTGTAAGGACTGATCCATGTAAAATCAAACTGTTCTCCTCTATTAGTGTCCCGCGGTCATAGGCGTACTAACGAATTCATTCACGTGCAGCTTTCTTAATCATGAATAATCGTTTTCGGTTCCGCATATGTGTCAGATTTCCAAATCACGATCCTAAACTAATGCGAAGCCCGCGCACCCACCAGACATACAGTGCAGCGTTTCTGGGGGCAATACAAGGAGCGTTGTTAGCGCACGCACTTTTGGCACACGCTCATCCAGGTTAATAATAAGCGATATCGCAATGCTCGTTCACGTTACCACAGAAATCCAAGCCGGGACTAGAAATCCCTTTGCGGCGTAACGGTTATCCAGATCACGGTAACAGTGCCGCAGGGACCCTTCCACGCCCAGAAGCTAGTAAGAACGCAGTGTCTTTCTGGGGAAAACTACATGAAATATGGCGTGGTTCCAACGTTCCCAAGAGCCAGTCTTTCCGCCTTGTCTGAAGAGGCCGCGAAAAGGAACAGTTCTTCCTAGCGTACGCTGGCGTCGAAGACTGGGGCGTTTCTCCCAAGACCAAGGTACCGGGGTGCCGAATGAAAGAATGACAAATTTAGGCCACGCCGTGAATGTAATAATGGTACTGGGGCCACGAAATTATATATGGAGGCTTTAGGATTTGAACAACACTGACTGCATTGGTGACATTACACGGAGTGCTGGTCAGTGCAGCAGTTTGAATATATATGCTCATCTGAGATGCCCGTGCTTCTATAGCCTTATCGTTAATTTATTATTATTTTCTTCGCACTTCTCCACATTAAACAATAATGCGTCGCAATAACATCCACTGCATGGGTATTGTTTGCAAAAGCTTTTTTCCTGCTTTATGAAAAGGAGAGCAAATACAACTAGCCATATGCTGAGAGGATACACACACAGGACAGTGCTGGACAAAGTTTGAAATCCAACAGCGCGCGTCCTAATCTCTTTCGATTGAGAATATAGCACTTCTTATGGCATTTTCCTAATTAATGCGCACGACCAGCTATCTTGACAAAACGCCCTTCGCATGTCGACTTCAGGTCAAATTTGCCTACGACTCAAGATCCTCCATCCTTAGCTGTTGTGATCTTTTAGTAATCACGGTGTACTGCGTTCGTTCTTTTTAGAGCGCAGCTCTTTGGCGCCTGTTTCTGGGTTTCGCGTCTGCGTCGACCGCGTCGGCCTCGTAACAAGCTCCGCCCCCCTTGATTGATTGATTGATTGAAAAACGTTTATTCTCGGTAAGAGAAAGGGAGAGGGAAAATACAGGAAGGTGGTGTCGCCCCCTTTCATCCTCCCAGTTCGACCCGGTGCTTCGGCAACCGGAGCCTCGCAGGAAGAGGAGAGGGGGGTACACTCAGCGGCGAACGATGGGGGCAGGAGCGCGCTCAGCAACCGGAGAACACGAGGAAAAAAAAGGGGGGGGGGTTTCGCCGGAGGCAGCGCTAGCAGCCTTGTCTTGACTCGCTAGCTGACGCTGCCGCCGCTAGCGAGCCAAGACAACGTGACTGCGTAGAACACCGTCGCCGCCAGGCAGAAAGAGGAGGAGGGGGTCCCCTCTCTTCCTGTGTGGCGGCAAGGGTGCTCTGCGGTTGCCGAAACGCCGGCTCGCTGTCAGCGGATCACGGTGCCTGCATCTCGTTCTCACTCGCTTCACTGGCTAGCGGCGTCAGCAGCATCAGTTAGGTGCTGCTATCAGTTCATAGCGCAACGTTCATAATGGGCCCACGCATTGCTTTCCGCAACCTTCCGATAACTCAATTGCTCTATTTGTTTGTCCCCCCACAAAGCTTCTTTCATGCAGCCAAGAACAGTTAGTGTTGTGTTTCTTGATGGAATACGTGTGAAAAATTAAAACAAAGTTGTCTGTAATTGTACATATGTGTCTTGCTCGAAATATATGCCTAAATCTATCCAAAAGGTGAAACATCTAATAAGCTGCGCTCAAATTTCGCATTAGGAAGTAACGTAATCGTGGGCAATTTTTTTTTATTCTTCAAACAGGCACATGATGCGTTTTTGGATCCGTGTCAACTTTAACTTATTTGTGAGGCATCTCGAATGCTTATGGCAGTGCATTATTGGGAAAGCGGTAGTAAGGCATTTGACTGCTGTGGCAAACAAAGTTCACTGTTATGCGTTTTTACTTCTCCTTCATGTTTTGTTTTTGTCTCTAGCAGTTCTTCATTTTTAATACCAGGAAGTATGAGCAAGATGAATACACTCTGCGCACCCATGCCTCATACGCCATTTTTAAAAGCCTTGTGTAGTCATCGAAATATCCCATAAAAGCTTTCTCTTCAACGTTTTTTTTTCCTTTTTCTTAGTAAATATATTTTCACGTGACTATTTCTTTCGTTTCAATAAAACGTTTTAAATTGATGCACTTCCTTCCACATCTTGAAAGCAGCTCGAGAAAAGCGGTACAAGAAAGGCTATGTGGAAGCTGAATTTGAAAATATTTTTGGGTGATTTAAAACATTAAATTGTGCCTACTATATGTAATGCGTGTGTTAAAACTGGTTTGTTGAGTACAACGGGGAAAACCAGACGGTTGGTCACTAACGTGTTTTATACATCTGGCATGATTTGGAAACATCCAAATAACTAAATGGTTCCACTTAGACATTGTGCAGATAAATAAAATAAATGAGCATGCACACGCACACTGTCTTCATGGAGCCAAATCTGATCTCAAATATTTTCTCGTGCAGGTATTCATTGAAAGAATGCAGCTCTTGCAGATAGATACCAGTCGCCAAAGCCAGTCATGTTACAGCTTGCGCTAATGAATATTATTTCATTGCCATTCATGTAACACAGATCTACATGACAATATTCTACACCATGTGTTCGCCGTAACATTTGTCGCTATCGTCACAAAGCTCTTCCAGATGGCAGTCGTTTTTTTTTTTACAACGCACAAATTAGTAACTGCCAATTCACAAGCACAAACTGTGACACAAAAAGAACTGCTTAAATACGTCCTTCGATGTCGTTAATTAAGCGATGTGTCCGGCTGGCAGGGACATGGTTCGACGCCTACTAATCTCCTTCGCGGTGACTCTTATAATTTCTTTTACATGCATACTATTGTCGTCTACTCTTCGCTTCAAACTTGAGAGATAGAACTTCTGTACTGCGAACTATTAACGATGTAAGGCAGAGAGAAAATTACCTCGCCAGTAGGACGTTGTGCTCTTCCCTGTTGCTGAATCTCAATGCCTGATCTTCACTGCCTGCTGAACAATGACAGCATGCCTCACATTCATTGGGGTGTATTAATTTTTGATCTAACCCTAACGCTGTGTGCTGTGCATATATGTGTACGTTATAAAGTATACATTGGTATGAAGGTGGCTGAGAATGATAGCGGCTTCTCACCCTGTAATGAAACTCACGCCTTCATAACAGAACGAACGTTATATGTCGTTGAAAACAGTAGATACGGATAGGTTCCGCTTCAAACTACTAGAAAATTCCCGCGGCACTGCCGCCGCACCGCCAATACCACTCACGATGAAAATGGCACTTGAGACCCGATTGCTTCAATGTATTCCAAGGGGAGCTTACGTCAATAGCCCGAAAGCGAACGATCAATGCGGCAAATAGGCCGGCCGATAATCGTGGTAAGTTGTCTGCACGAGATACGGAAAACAATGGCTAGGAATGCACATCGACTCACTCTGTTCTTGTTTAGGAGCAATTTACGTATTGCGGCTTTCCATCACACCAATAGTAGTGCCTCGGCTTATAACAGCGGGGTCAGGGATGTGATCTACTTTGGCCATGGCCTATATTGCCTGAGCAACCATGCGGACTCAAATGGCTGCTGGACCGGGCTTCATCACTCACCGAATGTTTTTGCCAACGAAGCCCCATAGTCTTTGACCACATCGCGTGTTGATCATCAGAGCTCCCCTACGTTCTCCCACGCTCTTTCCCAGCGGGGTTGACTTATGCAAGACCGCTTTTTCGACGCGTGGTAGTAAATGAACGCCATTTGCGAATCCTAGGCAAAATGAATAGAAAACAACCACAGCAATAACCGGTTTCCTGAGCCCCTGCAAGCGCAGCAACTCTGATTGCTGTGCGCAAGCCGAAGATTCGTGGCCTACGGCGCCAGTGGTGCCGGTTTCCGTGTCAGTGTCAGTACATGCGGTCGACAACGCTTGATATGTTCCTACCCTTTCCGATACCGTCAGGTCGAGGCCGCGCTCTTTTCCAGAGAGATAGAGGGAGACTGTGCGTGGTTCTCAGAATGGATGGATTGATCTAGCTGTAACTTTTATATTCTCCATAAAAATTTTACTTTTTGCGGACGTCTGTGGCTCGGAAACGGAAATGTCACTTCTCCCGTTACCCTAATGGCGACAGTGGCTCCGAATCACATCGCCCGGAAGTTACGTAACGGCAACTGAACCATGTGCAAGACGTCTTGGGCTAATTTGGAATACTCAAGAGCAACACAGAATGCCGCTGTATTCATCTAGAGTATACGAGTAAAGTCGGCTGGTCAAGTTAGACTTTGTTATAAGCGATTAACCGGCAGCTCTGTAATCTTGGCAATATGCAGTGAACCATACTTCAGATCTACTTCTCTGCCAAATCCAAGCCACCTTTTTTTACGCGCAGATATCAGGCTCATATAAAACAACAAAAAAAAAATGGCTCTAAAGAAAGCTTTTCGCGTTATTCGCTGTTTGATTGATTGTTTAGAAAATACGCGAAAACTTCACTATGGAGTGGAAGTGAAATGCCCACTCAAACGGCTTTTTCATATCCGCATGTTTTCGCAATCTCTTAGCTTTACAATATTTGAAATCCCGAAACACAACTAAAAATTGAACACCGGAACAAAGCTTTAACGGCACCTTCAGATAAACTAGGAAAACTAACAACGCTTCGCGGCATCTGCCAGAAAGTTAACAGCACAAAAGGTATGGATGCCAGTGCGGCTACGTGCCCCGAATATTTCACTTTGAAATGAAAGTAATACACAACATTATTCATTGCCGCAAACTCCATTATCTAGGTCGTAACTTCGAATTTCGGATGCTCTTTTCTTAGACGACTAATTTTTTTAGACAAGATCTAGTTTATGATGACTTGCATTTTTTTTTGCATTTATGAAGACGAATGTTAAAATATTTGCTAATTATTGCTTTGTGCGCGTGTTCCCTGTTCAGGTCAGCATTTCACAGTAACCGCCAGTAAGACAAGCTGACTACCATTCTTGAAATTAAGACATGCTGAAGTCGAAGATACGCAAGAAACGGCTTCGCAGGAGCAGAATGCGTGTTAACAAAAGCATCAGAGCCAAGAGCCCTAGTGACTATGTCGCATTAAGTACAACACGCGCATGAATTTGATAACTCGGACTACTGTGACCACGTCCGTGCTGCTCTGCATTCGAGCGTCTGCTCTACATTCGCAGCCGGATTTGGTCATTTGGTGGTTATGCCCTACACCGGACAAGTGGAAAATACAAAGCTGCACTTGTAAAGCAGGATGGATCGTTATAAAATTTTTCTGGGTTGCCAAAATGCAACTGTCTCTCTTGGCTCACACAGAGGAAAAAGCAGGGTGGAAGCAAAGGTGGAGGGGTCGACCAGCGATAAGGCGCTAAGGTACCCGCCGCGAAGTAAGAGGAGAATTAGGGCGTGGATGGAGGGTGGTGATGTCACACAGCAATAATTGCTTGTGGTAGTTTGAGTAAGATAGAATTTCTGCCGCAGTGTATCGTATAAACATACCGCTGTTTGAAATACGCCACTGAAGACTGTCATGCATTTGCGCTGGGAAAGATAGTATATGGGACAAAATATGGGGGAAATGGCGCACATATCTATGTGGTACGGCGAACTCACAATTAAGCCACACAAAATTGTCGCTAGATATAATAGATTTTTTTTTGCGTAATCGTTTACAGAGTAACTGATTTATCGAACAAGAAACCAAGCGCAGCCAGGACTCGTTAACAGACAGAAGAAAAAAAATGTAGTTTCAAACATTTTACTCGGCCGCATATGACGTTCGGCGTTTTGGACGTTGTCACCGTAGCGCTCAATCGAGAAATATGCCTTGACTAGGTGGCAATTGGGTCGTTACATGGCGGGAATTGATTAATAGGTGCGTTGTTAGACATCAGCAAAAAGCAAGACACGGCCGAGTAAGCAGGAGCTGTCACCTCGGTCTCCTCTTTCGAGTCGTTAGGGTGACTTGTATATATGTAAGGACCTTCGCTGGGACTATCACATTTTCACATTCTCGCAACAGAGCGATGGCGCAACTTCATGGCCTCAAGAGGGCACTCGGGATTCTTCGAGTAGTACAAGTGTACTCTGTTTATGTCCCGAATTCATCCCATCCTCTAATGTGCTAACGTCATTTCTGGCCCGGTTGTAGGTGCAAACCTTCATAAACTATGCCCATTACGGCAGTAAGGTTTAATTTCACAAAAATGGAAAAACATATGCTACCGACACATTTAAAAAGCGGGACTAAAACGTTTTTCAGACCGTAATACAATTATTCGTTTACATTTCATGTTTAAAATCATACAAGGTCATTTAAATTTCAGCAGCTCGCAATATTTACCTTGCTCATCGTGCATGTGCCACAAAAAGTCGCCATACCGTCATTCTGCAGCACTTTTTAATGCTAAAAACAATGTATTCAGATATTCTTTTTTTTCCACGCAGATTAGGTAGTTGGCACAAACTGGATAGCCATACGGTTCAAGGAAGTGACAACGATAAATTCCTTTCTTTGATTGATGTAGGAACATTCGCACAGTTATTCTGCAATGACTCTCCCGAACCTTTATTTGCTTTGTCATTGTTTACATAATATTACATTGTATACTCTATGCAAACTGTGTAACATTACAATGGAGGTTGGACTTTGCAAGTTTGTTTACTTTTGCAATATAATTCTTTGCCGCAAGTCTGTCTGAATGGTTAAATACACATACATACATACATACATACATACATACATACATACATACATACATACATATATACATACATACATACATACATACATACATACATACATACATACATACATACATACATACATACATACATACATACATACATACATACATACATACATACATACATACATACATACATACATACATACATACATACATACATACATACATACATACATACATACATACATACATACATACATACACCCCGCCGGGGTGGCGCAGTGGTTACGGCGCTCGACTACTGTTCCCAAGGACGCGGGATCGAATCCCGGCCTCGGCGGCAGCTTTTCAGTGGAGACGAAAAGCAAGGCGCCCGTGTGCTGTACGATGTCAGTGCACGTTAAAGAACCCCAGGTGGTCGAAATTACCGGAGTCCTCCACTACGGCGTCTCTCATAGCCTGAGTCGCTTTGGGACGTTAAACCCCACGAACCAACCAACCAACCAACCAACCAACATACATACATACATACATACATACATACATACTGGCTGTGTGTGTGTGTGTGTGTGTGTGTGTGTGTGTGTGTGTGTGTGTGTGTGTGTGTGTGTGTGTGTGTGTGTGTGTGTGTGTGTGTGTGTGTGTGTGTCCGAACGAGGATACTGGAGGCGATGCGATGCGCACACGCGAGCAGTCCATAATACCCCGTCATATCCTTAAAATTGGAGGCTAAGTGCCCCCCAATTTTTCTTTCATATATCGAAGCTGCTGGAGGCCCTTGAACGGGGATTCGGCAGCGCAGCGCGGAGCGATCGGACGCGTGGCGTACTGGCTCCGTCGATTTTCGGCTGGAACCGCAGAAATCTGGATCTGACTCCTGCGAAACTTGCGCATCTGCATCCGTGAAGGCAGCGCGATCCTGGAGACACCGATCATATCCAGGTACGCTCAATTTTCGGCCATTTAGAGCAAATTTGCGCATAACCACGTAGCGGATGAGCTAAGCCTAACGGCTGCGGCTCCCCCGCCGCTGGTTGCGGAGACGCCGGCTGGCCACCCAATCAACATGGCTCAGCACGAACAACGCGGCTACGACCCCACGACTCTGTCGTGGTCGTCTGTCCCTATAAGCCAGCCAGAGGACGGCCAATCCACCATTTCGGCGGAACAAGCTGCCCTTTTTCAAGTCGTCGAGAACCGGCGACTTCGCCGGCAAAACGCACGAGGAGCGGCCAAGTCAAAGACTCCTCTGAACAATGCAGACACGGGAGACGCTCGTGCTCCGTCTTCGAAAACACAGCAAAATTCATCCCCACTCTCCAAGTGGACGCCGAAACCAACCGTCAGGATGAATTCTGACGACTACGTGATCGTGATCAAGCCAAGTACTACGGTCGACCTCAAGACAGCGTTTCAACAGGGGGAGCTCGGCGCTGCCATTTCTCAATACATTGGTAGGCAGCACATGAACGCAATCACCATTTCTCCCAATTGGGAACAAAACATCATCGTCTGTGGCACGCAGAACGCCGAGGTAGTTCAGAAGCTGCTCACGGACTTCAAAGTTAACACCAGCAAAGGACCGCTCCCGCTTCACGGACACCTCAAGCTCACCGGTGATGTGTGTCGCGGAGTGATTACTGTGCACAACCTAGAAACCAGTGACTCTTTGAAACACAGTGTGCAGTGGCGTGGTGGAGAACTCGTCCATGTGCGCAAGCTGGGGAACTCCAACGTAGCTGTGCTCACTTTCGCGGGACGTAACGTTCCGCGGCACGTACACTACAACGCAGAACTGACTCCCGTAAGGGGTTACAAGAAGACTGTGCCAGCGTGCTACCGTTGTGGCACCCTGGGTCACCGGGCGGACAATTGTCCCACTCCAGTGAATGAAAGATGCAGACTTTGTGGCCAAAACGTGGGGCTGGTACTGAGGGGATGGCCCCCCGCGAATGCAATCCAGTGTGTATAATCTGCGGGGGACCGCACCTCACCAGCTCCCGCGAATGCACGGGGAAATTCATCAGGCCTCAACAGCCAAGGCCCAAGACATCGGGCCCCCCCGCCAAACAGAAACGCCAACAGGAGACGCAAAACCGCGGCGGAACGCCACCAAATAGCAAGACAGCGGGATCAACTGGATCAACGCCACCACCCGGAGACGCGGAGTTCCCAGCTCTAAAGCCTCCTCCTGGCGGCGCCGCCTGCAAACAATCCAAGGTAGGCAGCTGGGCAAGGGTCGCCTCCTCTTCTTCTTCTTCCCCTCCCCCCCTCACCAGCACCGCCGAGACGCAGGAACTTAAACGCGAGCTCGCCCTTTTGCGAGCTCAAAACGATAAACTAGCCAGTGAGCTTAACTCGCTGAAAAATAAAATCACTACGCCACCCTCCTCTAGCGACGAGGAAGAAAACATAACAGACAGGGAGATTCCTAATAATATGGAGAGTCGCTTCGGAACCCTGGAGACTCGGGTCACCGCGATTGAAACGCAGTTGGCTGATCTTCCCAAAATTATTCATGACACAATAGCGCGTCAGCTGGACAATGTCATCACACAGGTGACACAAGCTGTAACCCACATTATCCAAAAATGGATACAGGAAAATCCTCGCGTTCTTAAACGCATGGGTGCAATGAGGGACGTTAACCGACCTTCAAAATTTAACAGAGTCATTCCCGATGAGTCTGACCTTTCTGAAGACTCCTGCATGTCTGCGCCGGGCACTAGCGGACTGGGAGGTCTTAACAACGTAATCCCACCCTCCGTATCCGAACATGGCCCCCAGCCCTAAGTCGAGAGCCAGAACAACTCAGCCGCTTACACTAACGCGATGGAATTGCAGAGGTCTCAAGAACAGCAAGAAGCGGGATGAACTCCGCCTCTACCTTGAGACCTCTGAATTCCTCGTTGCCGCGGTTGCCCTTCAGGAACCCGGCGCAGGCGTCAAGCTCACAAACTACACTACATTTCAACACAACCCGCAGACATGTATACTTGTTCACAAGCAATATACTGCACAGGAAGTCACACTCCTCACAACACCACCGTTCGCGTACACGATGGTGTCAGTACTGCCCCTAAGGCGGTCTGACCCACCTGTACACATTCTAAACATTTATTGTCCCCCGAAACTTAAAAATGTTACGTTAAGCGAAATTTTCACGCAAGCTATGCAGGTAGCGGGAAAGGACCCACTTCTGATTGTCGGTGATTTTAATGCTCACAGCAGGCTCTGGGGGTATCCCCGGGAGAACACACGTGGGAGGAAGCTTGCGGAACTTCTCTCTACACTCGGACTCACCCTCCACACCGACCCCACCAACCCAACACGTGTAGGAAATTGGATTCAACGCGACACTTGCCCGGACCTCACATTTACACGCAACATACGCCATGCCGACTGGCTGAACACAGAGGAAACTCTTGGTAGTGATCACTGTATAATCTACACAACCATCTACACGCGTCCACTGAAACGCCCACAAACACAAGCTTGTGTCCCGAACTGGACAAAATTCCGCACCTCTATGTCTATCGTAGACCCCCTCCAGTCGGGATATGACACCTGGTAAAATCACTCACGTCTGCACTGAAACAACACGAAAGGCAGATACAGCTCACGGAAACGCAAACGGACGTAGACAACCACCTCCTACATCTTTGGGAGGCCCGCCGCAGCCTCACCAAAAGATGGAAAAAACAGAAACATAACAAACGCCTCAAAAAACGCATCCTCGAACTCACACATCAAGCCACGGAATATGCTGCTCAGCTAGCCGACACTAACTGGGTAGACAGGTGCAACACGGCTGCGCGCCAGATGTCTGGTCGTAATACGTGGCGCCTATTCCGCGCGCTCATCGATCCAACACAAACACGCACGGAAACCCAACGCCACTTACATAAAGTCATGCACAACTTTACAGGAACGACAACACAGCTAGCGCACACACTCAGGGATCGGTACCTGTGCACCACCAAGGACCCCCGGGCGGTCGCCTACTCGTATGCAGGCAAAGAGAACACGGAGCTGGACACTCCGTTCCAGCTCCACGACCTCCGGGCGGCCTTAAGCAAGATGAAACGCGGCACTGCACCCGGGCGCGACAGGGTTACGGTCAAGCTTTTGGCCAACCTTCCCGATGCAGCATATGTCGTGCTTCTCAAATACATCAATAGTATTTGGGACGGAGACACTCCTCTCCCTCTCGATTGGAAGTCGGCTCTCGTCACCTTTATCCCGAAAACCGGCAAACCTATTGATGTGGAGAACCTTCACCCCATCTCTCTCACGTCTTGTGTCGGCAAGCTGATGGAGACAATGGTGCGCGACAGACTGTCCGAATTTCTCGAAACACAGCACATTTTCGCGGACACCATGTTCGGTTTCCGCCCTCAAAAATCAGCACAGGATATACTCCTTCAGCTCCACCACGACATATTAGATCCTGTCGAATGCCCCCACAATGACAAGGTGGTCCTGGCCTTGGACCTTAAAGGCGCATTTGACAATGTGAAGCACGAAGTAATCCTCGATCACCTCAGTCACACCAACTGTGGTAACAAAACTTTCAATTACATAAAACAATTCCTTACAGACCGCCAAGCCTACATACGCATACAAGATGCGGAACACGGGCCATACACCATCGGCTCGAGGGGAACACCTCAAGGCGCTGTCTTGTCTCCCCTCCTCTTCAATTTAGCCATGCTTCATCTTCCCTCCAAATTGGCTTCTCTTCCCGGGATTCATCACGCACTTTACGCGGATGATATCACAATCTGGGCCACGCAAGGTAACCTGGGCCACATGGAGTCCTGCCTGCAGGCAGCGGCGACCGTAGTCGACGACTACGCGACCTACTGCGGACTCCAGTGCGCCCCAGCTAAATCTGAATTTGTGCACGTACGTCCATCCCCTCGAGACACAACTCAGCTTCGCATCAGTCTCCCCTCGGGACCGATCCGGGAGGCCAAAGAGATCCGCGTCCTTGGCCTCTTCATACACCATCAACGCAGAGTTGACACCACTCTGGCCAAACTTCGCATGGTGGGAGACCAGGTGGGCCGTATGGTCCGCCGGGTCTCCAACAAGCGGGGCGGATTACGAAGCAAGGATGCACTGCGGCTTGCCCATGCTTTTGTAACGAGCAGAATCCTCTACTCGACACCCTACTTGTACCTGCGTAAACACGATGAGGATCAATTGGAGGCCATCCACCGGAAAGTCATCAAGCGGGCTCTCGACCTTCCGGTCAGCACGTCCAACCAGAGACTTCTGGCTCTGGGCGTGGTGAACACGTTCCGGGAGCTACGAGAAGCCCACTTACTAAGCCAATACACGCGTCTTACACAGACCACGTCCGGTCGCCGCCTCTTGGACCGGCTACACATCAAACACGATTACCACATTGAGGAAAGGGTGAGAGTGCCAGAACTCTGGAGACGCGCCCTCCAGGTCCGACCCCTTCCCCGCAACATGTCCAAAGAAGACCATAACGGTCGTCGCCAGGCGCGCGCGGAAGCGTTGGAGCGATACTATGGTCACCAGCAACACGTGTATTATGTGGATGTTGCCGGCCCTTACCATGGGGGGTGGTATACGGCTGTAGTCGTACACAACACAAACACGGTTAACGGGCTAACTTTCAAAGCCTACAGCACAACTCACGCGGAGGAGATTGCTATCGCTCTGGCTCTCAGTATTCCCAATTCGAAACACATCATCACCGACTCGCGAGGGGCCTGTCGGAATTATAGGCTGGGATGGGCTCCCCCGCTTGCCCGGCGTATATTGCAATCTAGCTGCCGATACATAGACCCAACTCCGCATAATCTCATTTGGGCACCCGGTCACCAGGGACTCAGGGGAAACGAACAGGCCGATCAGGCCGCCCGCGCACTCTCTCCCCGGGCTATCTCCTTGTCCTTGGAAGCCTACTCCCAATCAGACAATCTGGCCCTTACATTCAAAGACATCACCGATTACTACAAGGAGGAGCACAGGCGCTACCCGGCCCCTTGTAAGGGACTGGATCGCGCTGACGAGCGCCTCCTCATCAAAATTTTTACCAATACAGTACTGTGCCCGGCGGTGCTTAAACACTTCAACCCGTCCTTTGATGGTGCGTGCCAGTACTGTGGGAAGGTGGCTGACACCTTTCACATGGTCTGGGCGTGCCAGTCAAACCCATCCATTCCCCTCAACCCCAATCCAACTAGAGAGGACTGGGAGGCGGCCCTGCTCGGCTGTCAAGACCTCAAGGCTCAAAAGGCCTTGGTTCAACGGACGCGGGCGGCGTTGCTTGCCAATGGGGCCCCGGAATAGGGGCTCCACCTAGTATTGTGAGGGGGAGACCGATACGTCTCTAACCCAAACACCTCTGTAATCATTTAATTGTTATTTATAAATGTTTTAACCACCACCACCACCCTTGAACAAATGATGATATTTATTTGAAGGACAATGCATACACAGGGGAAACGAAAAAATTACCCATTCGCCTTTTAGATTCCCCGATACCGTAAATCTTCCTACAATTTTTTTTTTAATTTGGGCTCAGTTTGATAAGAACTGCCAGCAGGAAATAAATTCCCGGAATGATGCACCGTAATTGAACAGAGAAGGAATGCTGCTGATATTGCGAATTAATATGCTTGCCATTTCAAAAACATCTGCTATAATGTGCAATTTCAGACACGACGCGGACACAATTTTTTGGCAGGTATTTTTCCATATAACTATGGGCAGAAAATACAAAACGTTTTTTCAGTTCAGCGGTGATAAAAAATATCTGCTGTAAAATTCTGAGCAAGCAAAACTAATCCCCTCTCTCTCAAGCGCCGACAATACCAGAAAAGCGGAGGGTGCGCTTTGCAGGAACGGCACAGAAATCCAAGACAGCGACGACCAAATCTTCCCGCCAGAAAAACGTTGAGCGCCCTACATATGGATTTAAGATCATTGTTATGTCTGCTAAACGGGCTTTGTAGTGTCTACCGAGACCTTTGGTGGGCCGCCGCCGAGTGTTCTTGGTTCTCGCCGCCGCTAATGCAAAAGGAGCGGCGTCCGCAGTCTTCATTTAACCTCCACACATTATTCAAGTGCTTTAGTGATTGTCTTGATACATTACGCTACCAGCTGCCACCTAGCCAGTGGCCATCACCTGTTCTCGTCGCACGCATCGGTTGCCTCGCTCGCGTTTGTCCTGTCACGCCATCACGCCAGCCGTCACCCTTTGGGCCTATGCGCGTTCAGGGCAATCGGCGCCGTACGGAAGCCATCTTTGGGCTATATTAGGAAGTTGAAATCGTATTGGATTCTTGGAGTGGATGGGGCAGTTCAGTGTTGCTGGGTGTAGTTCCTGCTGAATGCAGGGAGCGGAAAAGCGCGACTCGGATGTGTGTGTGTGTGTGTGTGTGTGTGTGTGTGTGTGTGTGTGTGTGTGTGTGTGTGTGTGTGTGTGTGTGTGTGTGTGTGTGTGTGTGTGTGTGTGTGTGTGTGTGTGTGTGTGTGTGTGTGTGTGTGTGTGTGTGTGTGTGTGTGTGTGTGTGTGCGTGCGTGCGTGCGTGCGTGCGTGCGTGCGTGCGTGCGTGCGTGCGTGCGTGCGTGCGTGCGTGCGTGCGTGCGCGCGCGTGTTGTGGGCGGGGAGGGGAGGGGCTTTTAAGGCGCTTGGCGGGAATTTGAAATTAGCAGAAAAGTTAGGGTATGGGGCTCATGCTCGGAATTTTCTGATAATGCACGGACTTCCTAACGACATCAGAAGCACGGAGATGAGAGTATTTATTGATATAAATTTATTAAAAAGTATTTATTTAAGTTCGATTTACATTTATTGATATAATTTATTGCTGCAATTTTGTGTCATCTATTGATATAAGTAACACAATGCTTTTTTTTTAATAAGTACAGATTCGTGTTTTACGAACTTTTTGAGCTACTTCCACGTGCTATACGTAGTGGAGTTGCAGCAAGGCGGACATTATGTACCTTGTAAAGTTTTATGATTAGACAATCATAAAATGAAGTTACCTATTTTAGTTTTCTTCTTTTTTTCTGTTTTGAATGAGCAACGTTGTCTTTTGAATTTGAAAGTTGTCAATTTCAAAAACAAGGCCCTGTTTAAAATTTTCCTATTTGATAATGTGGCTCGGAATATAAAATGTAAAAAATACGCCCACGGATCGCCCAGTTCACTTTCGGCCATGCATAAATATAGAACGCGTCGTCGTTAGCATTTCAGTGCCTCAAACATAGACTCCGTTTTCTTGTTTGATGAGGTTGAAGTAGGTAAAATAATCTTGGCGACAGCACCGAACAGAGCGACTCATTTTATGAATGCGGAACGCTGAAAGTTGTGCTGCGAGATGCGAATTTCTGGAACTTCGAGGCCCAGTGCAGATTAACAAAATGTATAAAAGGCACTGCCTTTTGTTGTGGACGGCCTTGAATTGCCCCGTTTAATATTTCCCTTCAAAAAATAAAGCAATTTAGTTTTTTTTTTCTAAAGGAATCCTGCCTTCAATACAGTGTTCCGCGGGCATAATATCCGCGCGTGCTGTACAATCCGCCTTCACATATCACACCAGCGTATGTTTCGCGAAGTTGACAGCAAAGTTGACCGTTGAATTCAAATTCAGACAAGGCCTCAGATGCTAAGACTGCTTTTCTCGGCATGCAGTATGTTCAAAACTATGTGAAACCTTTTTCCTGCTCGTTTATCTTTCCAGTGGTGCGTTGGATTGAAACGTGGTAGAGCTTTGATTAAGGTCAGGTAATATCTGACAGGGTCTTAACCCCCTGACTTGCGGACACTTGAACTGATCTAAACTAACTCGCGAGACAAGTTCATCTGTTAACCTCCCCTGATTCATACTACATATGACGCACACTCTGGTATTCAGCGCAAGTTGTGCGGTGCCACTTCCGGCTTTGTCGGTGCGTTTTACATGGACCTTACAAGAAAGATAACAGTGCGATGTCTTTCAATTTTATTTCTAAAAATTCAACATAATTGCCATTATTTCGAGCATAATGTGCAAAACACTAAAACGTGTCACCGTGTACATTAAGATTGGATGCTTCGCTTTGTCTCTCTTTTTGTAGCTTACTTAACCTAAGAGAACTGATCTTGAAGCGCGCTTTATGTTATGGGGTATTATGAACAGCTGACGCATATACTGATGCACGTCACGTTTTTTCACTGTTGTAAAGAACAAAATGTCACTTGAAGTATTCACTCTTATATTCAAGCAAGGTTTCATTTATTTTTCATTTCATTTTTTTTTTATTCTCAGGAAAGCATTCATGAAAAACTACTGTTCCCGAACAAGGCTCGCTTAGAAATAATTTTTGTTACAATAATGAAAAATTGGTGGCACTTTAATATATATTTCATCGCTATGTTTGTAGTAATTTCCGACAAGGAGGTTGCAGTCAAGGGTTTACAATAGGGAATTAAAGAAAAATCCCAAGCAACATTTTTAGTGGCTGCTAGGTCCCACTTGATGAGTCTGTGACGGTCTTCATAATAAAGCTACTACATCGGCTCAAAAAGATACGCATGATCCCCAAATTACACACGCGACAAGGGACGCCGTAAAGAAAATTTATGTACTTGCTCGCTTTAGGAATTGCGCATTTCTTGTGGGCACCTGGAAGGTTCATCCGTGATATGTTTAGTAGCGGGCCCATGCTGTAACCTATTTTACAGCACTGCCTCTACCACGAAAAGCTGTGCATTTCTATCGTTTACGGTCTGTAGGGCTTAACTTCACAAAACAACTCAAGCTAAGGGAGATGCCTTAGTGGACGACTCTGGAAATTTATACTACCTAATATTCTTTAACGTGCACTGACGTCGCACAGTACACGGGTGCCATGCTTTTAGCCTTTATCGAAAAGTTGCCGCGGCCGGTATTTGATCCCGTTTTCTTGGGTTGAGCAGGTGAGCGCCCAAGCTACTTAGCCGCCGTAGCGGAGTTATACCATTGTGTACTATATAGTCTAGATTAGCCTTTAAAAATTATTATGTTTAGGTTCCTCCAAAACCTGTTTATGAATACTTAAGGTCAAAAGTAAGGTCCGCACACCTGCCCTGCTTCGTGTGGCCCCTTGGCACTCAGTGCCTGCTTCCTGATGCTGCTTTGTACAGTTAAACTGAACCTTGCCTTGTCCTTTACATGGTGCAAGCAGTTCTTGTAGTTTAGTGTCGCAGGTTTTAACACGCCAGCGTTAAAACACATTTGTCCAGAAATCCAGACAATTCGGCGTTGTAGAAATTGTGAGCAGAACATCAAGCGCATACCTCAGTTGGATAGGTAGATGGGGTCTGACATAGACGGCCCCGCTGACTGGCCAACGAGATTCACAAGATTTGGCAATCCACATAACATGTCAGGAGTAAACTCAGCTGGGAATCGAACCTAGATTTTAGATGGCAATCGAATATTTGTATATCGAATGAATCATGCTACTCCAAGGCCGCATCGGCAATTTCACGTCACTTCGTTAATGCAGGGTTTTTATATTTATTTCGGACAGTCATTCATATATGCGGCCGCATATATGAATGTATACCAGTGAGTATTATAGGGGCTAATAGAGGCACACGCATGAGATTAGTTTATAAGGAAGTAGTAAAGTGTATGTTGGCGAAGGAGAATAAGCAGGGAGAGAGGCAGCGGGAAGGATGAACGCTGAGGCGTCGTACCCTAAAGTCCCGTACATTTTTTCTCTTTCACACGTACTAAATGGAGTAAACAAAACCATGTCCGCACTGAATGTGTTATTCTGTATGTCCTTTCTAGTTTCGTGTGGAAAGTAAGTACATATTGTGCCAATATTGTCGCTCGCGCGGAAGGAAATGAATCGAATAGGAGAAATATATTCCTTCCGCGTACTTCACCATAAATCATTAACAAGCGCAGAACGTACACTTAGAATGGAAACATTTACTCCAATCTGTGCAAGCAGCGGGAAATATATAGTTTTAGCGAAAGCCAGGGATAGCGTCAGTTGACTTTGATACTTCGAAGACACGTAGTACAGAGGCTCAGAATTGTGCCCTTTTACCCGCGGCTACTCAAAGTGCACCAAGTAGAAAAAAGAGAAGGCTTAACGTTTTGTCTAAGGAAGAACGGTCACGAATTCCTGGGAAAATGTCGCGTGACGTGCTGAGCAGCAAAAGGCCATAACCATACTGCCTCAGACGAAAGCGCTGCGTTGGGATTAGTTGGTAGCGTAACTGCAATGATTTATCGTAACCGACTTGGTCTCTCTCTGACGCCACTATCACGCAAGCAATCGAAGCAAGTTGTACGCCTGTAAACACGCAACCGCTTGCCATCGCACAAGACTAGATGGACAGGCGATAACAAGGCGTCGACAAAAGGCGCCGATAGCTTCAAGCTACGCCTGTAATTATCCGTCCCGCCTAGTGCGTTAAACGAGGCGGCTTCATTACCGAGTTAAGCCTGGCAACCACATGAGGGGAAGGAATTCGCCTGATATTCATCGACACCCACTCTTCATTCTTCCCCTTTGGCTGGCAAAGCCTCTTCGTTCTTGAAAAGAAACGAAAATATGCAGGGGCACTGAGCACTAATTACCCAATATTGGCGACCTGCTAAACGGCTCCGCACGCCTCTCCTATACCCCCTCTCTACAGCGGAGGGGCGGTCCTCCAGTGACGGGTGTGCTAATCGTTGGTTGCTATGGTTTTCCACCGACTGTGAGATCTTGAGCGTCACTTCTGTGGTGCACCCTAACTCTTTCCATGTTGCAAAATGTACCGCGCGGGTGGTGAGTTACGCCACGTAGCGCCAAAAAAATAAAACATTTGAGAAACAGGATAGTAACCCAATTAGCAGCCTCGAGCACTTGTGTCTGTGGTGCAATTAGCTAGCACTGCTTTCGAATCCACCTGCGTAAGAGCAGGTAAGGGCAAATTGCTGTTTTAGAGCATTAAACTATTTCTTCCTTTTCTTTCTTCTCTTTCACACATAAATTGCTACGACGCAAATGTATTAACAGTTTTATAGCGTGAGTGTTTCGTCCCTTCTAGGTTGTTATATAAGGTGCTTGGATCCAGGGTTGCCCTTCTGAAAGTTTTCAGGTAGAACTGCGCAGTGGTTGCACGTACCGTTTAGACTTTTTTGCAATGTCACAAAGTGGTGCTCTTCTTTGGTTACTGAAACATAAAACTACAATAAAAACTCGCCGTTAATTACTTGCTTTTCTTTTTCCTTTCATTAAGCAAACCTCCGCGCGAATATTGCTCCTCTCAAATCAGGCGATGGTTTCACGGCGTTCTTTGTCCTTGCTGATGACATCGTCTGAAGACATTCGACAGAGATTCTCTAAATGGACACCTTCTAAACTCCGGCCGCTCGGCAGGAATGGTATAGTGGTTAAGGCGCTCGACGATTGTGCTCAAAAATGCGAAATTGAATCTCGGCCGGGACGGCAGCATTTCGATGGAGGTAAAATGCTAGCCGCTTGTGTCTATGCGGTGTCAGTGGGGAGCCGTCCACTACGATGTCATAGCCTGAGTCGCTTTGGGACGTAAAGCCTCATTAGCCAAACCATAAACCAAAAATAAACTCAGGCAGTGTACCGGGTCTTCAAAAGACTAAGCCGAGCTTCAATAGTAAGGTTAGCGTCAGAATAAAAAAAGTACACCTGCTTCTTTTTCTTACGCAAAGAATTTGTTTTTACTTTATAAATAAAATACTGCTTTTGTGGTATTAGACCCACAGCTTGCACCCCATCAGGATCTTGAAGCCATGAACGCACACAACGACGAGATGGAATTACGCCTGCACAGCTATTCGCAAAATGATGTTGCGAGACTCCCACAAACATGCGCACCTTCAAACGAGATGTCAAAGCAATGAAAAGTAATAATATGAAGAGACAAAAGAAAAGCTTTACCGTATGCGCCGTAATTGCAAATCCACCGCACATGTAGATTATGAGGAATGCGCGAAGCTCACGACATCGCCGATCTTCCTTATCTATTTGTAGCGCTGTAATTCGCCGTAGATTAGGGGTGAACGAGGAAACAACACGACCTTCATAACACGCCGCCCTTATACGGTCGATAAAATCGGGAGGAACATTGGGTCACGCGCAACTGCAGCCATGAAACATGCAAAGGTTAGCTCAAATAGCATTGCAACCAGTACGGGTTCGTTTTAACAGTACAATTCACCGTTTACCTTCATACGCGAGCGACCACATCCACAAGCGGGTATTTGTTGGAAGGGTTATAATTACACTGAACGTTTTCCTTTCCTCGAACAGGCCACACTGCAGTGGGGAAGCAGCAGGAATCGGTGAAGAAGCATTCCTTCCCCATATTTGTTAACGTCAGTGGCTACATTACACAGCTGTGCGGAGTACTGTCTTTGCCTAAAAACGGAAGATATACACATTTTATTTGGTAATCGTTTTTCTTTGAGAAAAACACATTCCTACTTGAGATTTCCCTGAAGAAGAAAATTTTGTTCGCGAAAACAAAATTGTTTTATATTTTCCTTTGGTTTATGCCCATTCAATAAAAAGGTACCCGAGGCAGCCCGTGCTTATCTGCAGAAGTAAACATTGTAACTGATTTGATAAATGGGAAACTTTCTCCGTGAAACCAGCCGAACGGGCGGAAAACTTACTCCACTCCTAGGTTTACTTTCCCCCACAACTGGCAGAGCAGTACGTACTGAAAGTGAGGGCGACGACATCAATCCGAAGTCCCCCAAATCAGCGTCTATTTCTCTCTCCTCTCTCATCCGCGTTCAAGTCTACTCGGAGGGCACAGCGGAGCTATGCATCGAGAAGAAAGTTAGTTCGATGCTCTGAGGTTTGCGGAAGATCGTGTAGAGTCGGCGCAGCGTATGTGATTTCAAGCCAATAGGGGAACATTGCCCAGCCTGAGAAGATGTCTGCAAAACATATTTGTTATTTTGTTCAACAAATCTCGCCAATTTTTAAGCCAGGAGCACGAAAGATTTCGCGGTGAACAAGTGCAGTATGAAAACAATGCTGACTAATAGCCATCAACGTGCTTACTCCATTCGGAGGCAACGTCCTGGTGACTGCTTTCGGATAAAACGCAGCGCAGCTGTATTCGTGCCTGGAACCAAATCGCTCCTTCCAATAAAAATTTCGGCAACACTTAAACTCGGATTTTAATGGACAAACGGGGTAGCGTTGAACGCCCTCGTCTGTCTCGCGGATCCCTGCCAACGAAGATTCAAAAAAGATCGTTGTTCGGGTGAAAGTATATTGCTACTATACAAATTTCTTACCTTTAAATCTATGCCTCGATTATCTAACGCATACTCTTTAACATGGAGTCTTTCGTTGTTACTTTGTTATCATCGTTGTTTTGCCAACGGAAATCAAATACTCGGTCGTTCACGCTGAGTATTGTTTAAGCTTTGACGACAATATTGCCCATGAAGATTTGGCTACGCCGTAATACATGCTTCTGGCTGCGATGTGCTGCCTAGAAGGTTACAGCTACACGGAATTCGTCTCACGCTTCTTTTTCACTGATAGCAGGTCAATATTTCAATATATGTAATGAGAAAAGGAATGGAATGGAAAAACACAATAATCGAATAGTTTGTGGCAGTTTGCTATGATTTCCAAGAGCCAGCCGGATATTTGCAAATCTTGATGAATACAGCATTTACTCCAAGTTGTATCAGTAGCACGCAGCAAGTGTTCGCTGGCTCCTAGTGCACAGGAGACGAGCTAAAGCGTTTTGTGCGAACAAAAGGCATTAAAATTAAAGCATCGAATTTCGGACGTAGCACCCACGCCGGAATACACCTCAGGAAGTTGATGACAGAGTCGACGAACAACTTTTTCATTATCTAACAGTTCGTTTTCTTCTTAGCGAGATATTCTTTTCAGAATGACACGGAGCCTTTATTATAGACTTTAAAACGCCCATTACTTGCTTTATCTGGCCACACCCTCTTGAACAAGCCATGTGTGCATGAAGACCTGCTGCTGCTGAAAGTTTCAATCAGGGACTGTAAAGTTGTACGAAAAAAGGCCTGTTTCTGTTAGAATCCCAAGGAACAGTAGTGTTCACACAAAATTAAGTGCACCGCTAAAGATTAGCGCTTCAGATGTAAGATTGTGCACCTCATCCTGAAAGCCGTACTTGCACGCTTTAAGGGCAGATCTTAAGACAGAGGAGCGCAAAGTGCACCAAGTTGCTGAACAACGCATCATGACTGCTACCCTAGCTCACAAGAAGCGTTATCTGCGCAGAAAAAATGTAGAGTAATCAGTTTTTTTTTTTTTTTTGATTGCGCATGCAGGTATGTTTCTGACAGAAGCTGCGAGGGTGGTGGACTCACGTGTCGTGTCGTAATCAAGCCCATTAAGCGATGCGAAGCAAGGGACCACCGCCAGGGCAGAGGAAGGAGTCCGGGGCCAGCAGGTGAGGCCATCCCAGACCACGGGGCAGAAAGCGGCGGCTCCCAGACGAGAGTCAGCTAGAAAAATAAGTAGAGAACAACACGATCTTTATGTTACCTGCCGCTACCAGGGCAATGATGAAATGAGCGTGAAGTAGTTCGAAGTATTTTATTTTCAGTACCTAATTTCTAAACAAGTTTTTTTCTGCTGTTTTATTTCGGTTTGAATTTTAATGCGCGGCCTGTGAAAGAAAGCAAATGTTTCATTTAAAGTACTACCCACTTAGTCCGTGTTTAATATATTTGCAGTTTATGCGTTTCGATATTAATTGATGCGAAGACAAGTATTTTGAGGAGGCACTCAGGAGGAGGCACTCTACGTAGAAACTGTATATTAGAAGGGTTAGTCACACCATTGTTAAAACAGGCAAGCAACCATAAACTCAGGAAAAGGTATAAAGAGAAGAAAGTATGAAAAGAATTGGAATATTTACAGAATTGCAAATAAAACTATAAATGGTACAGGTTTCACACAGAAAGAAATGCTGCGACATTTCATCCCCCCAATTCCGGCTCATGATCATTTTTTTTTACCTACAGCACTGTACTTACTGTACTAAGTACACCAATGAGTTTAGGTTTACGAATTATATCAATAACCGGCAAGGATCGATGGTTCATAATTAGTTCCCAATGAGGATGGTTGTGTGACCATTCGCTAGGTCTATCTGTCATTTCCCAAGCTGCTGTATATGTAATGTGCAGCGAAAACAAAACTATATTGGGAGCAGCACTTTGATTTTAAGCCTAGGGCAGGGTTGTGCCGAAAGCTACATAAAGATAAAAAAATGTCTCGTTTTGGTGGCTAGCGTAGTTCATGCTGTAAGGGAGCGGATGAATTAACTATATAAATCCATTAAATTCACTTGAGTGCTCAAAAGACTGATGAGCGGGAAAATTCTCACTCAGAATTTCTTCAGCACTCTTTTCAAGCTGAACCATTGATACCCGCATTCAAGGATTTCGCTGAGATGGCTGCGAGCAACAGCAAGATTGACAGAGAGAGAGAGAGAGAGAGAAACTATTTCCTTCGGTTCGATCGATCGAAGCAATGAAGAGGTTTAACCCAGTTGCGCCAATTGCAGTGTGCTGCGAAGTGCATGATTGGCTCATGATTGAGGTGAAGTTCAAAGATAAAATCAAAAGTTAGGTCGAGGTGAATCGTTCGTCCGTCATATGCCAACCTATACCGCCATTTATTTGAAATACCCTCTCAAGGCAACGCGGCTGTGACGTCACTTAGCAATTTAGCTTAATGTAGGATATCGCTTTTTGGTTCCCGCAAGCTGTCATCTTTTTTTCGGTTGGCCAAGACGCAACATTAGGCTTTTTTTTTATTTCACTTCAAATGGTCCTTTCACTCTTCCTGGTGTGAAGGCTATAGAATGGAAGCCAATGATTCGGCTCTATACGCCTACTGATATACGCGAATACATACTCCATATAAAGTGGAGATTCGCACACCTAAGTCGTGTTTTAGTGTTATGCCTTACTATTGCTTTTCATCAACCATTGTCAGACGTTTATGAAAGACACGCGCAAGCAGAAATTGTTCAAAATTATTCCACCGTGTGTAGCACGTTTACCGTTCTTTTTCTGGTGTGTTGACATCTGAAGAGCCGTATAAAAACAATAAACCATGCGACAAAGTTTGTTCACATATGCAGCCAAATATTGCGGGGAAAAGAACGGCAGGAAAGAAAGCACGATCTAAACTTCTCACATATCCTGCGCCATTTATTGCTAAATTCTTTGATGCGACAACTTCGCCCGTAAGTGCACATTTGTCGCCACGTATTGCTTAGGCTTCTGCGCTAAACAATTGCGGGGTACCGCCCTTTTTGTTTTCAGCTTTCGAACGTTTGTGGCCACGACACATAGGTTTCAGTACGTGCAGTCGCCAGATAGTTCGCCCGATATGTGACCTCGGAAACAAATTTACTATACCTTGGACTCGCAGCAATTAGTTTTCTGCTATATTTCTGGTTACTCCGCTAACGCCAGTAAAATATATTTTTTAAATAACCGAATCCCTTAAATACTTTCTTTCGACTGAACTACCTATACATGTACACCTTGAAGACTATGGGCTACAGTTTACTTCCTGGTGCTACGCAAGGGTAGGTGTCTCATCTTGGGACCCACGAACAATACTTTCAATGCTTAAAGCGTGCTAATCTCTATGCAACATACATGCGGGGCCTCATGCATCCACCCCGGCAAAGCTATCTTACCGGGCAAACTGCCGCTGAATGCCGACATGTAGCAGAGGAGCTCAGGTGACATAGAGACATTCTGTGTCGTCTGCGTAGCTGCACCATCGATGGTGACAGCTGACTCCGTAGTAAGGTAAGAGTCCTGGGATTCAGTTGCGTTGATGATACCAGTCCTTGTGGAGCCGTCATCACCTCGCTGAAGATCCAGGTAACCGCTGAAGGCCATCAACTACGGGAAAAGAAATGTTTTGCCTGTAGACATCGGAAAGGGGCTTCGGTCGAACATGTGTGACTGATTTTTCACGATTGATTAATTACGCAGAATTTTATTTTAACGTTTTAGCAACAAACTGGACAGTGAGGTAAGTTTAAATCATCTGACACCCGCACGCTGCTCCTTGTGTGGAAACCTTGTTCACTTGACAATAAAGAAATTGGCCTATTTCTTCTTCTTATCTTTTTTCTCACACACCGGATATTTTGAGGTGAGTGCAGAAGCCAATTTCCGCGTAATGAGATACAGCGGTTAGACATTGGTAATTGACAAAATTTGGTTTGCGGACAGGTATATCTAGAGGCGACCCATATCAGCAATTAAACGCATCTGTTAAACACTTATCGGCTGTAAATTCCAACAAAATTACACTCCTCTGCGCAACCTAGAAAAGTGCACGAATGACTCTTTTGTGTTCCATGGGCTTAAACTACATGCTTCAAGGCCAGTTTTAACAAAGAGTGCTGTTAGTTGCTATTGTGGACTTCTCGCGCTAACGTCAACTCACGCTGTTCCAAGAATTACGTAGGAACATTTCCGCAATACCAGGCCCGGCTACAATATTTTTTCTCTTTAAAAATCAAGCTGACACACAGAGGCACTGCGAATAGGACACCGCATCTACCACTGGCAGAGCGGAGGCTCAGGAAGCCATAGACCACACCGTCTGTCTCCATTGATTATTTTCTTTACTACTGCACAATATGTGAATACAGACTTGGAAATATATTGGCTAGGTTTCAACGTTCGTCATTATTAACATTTTTAAATATTCGCAAACTGCTAATAGAAAAACTGTCGACCCCAAATTTACCGACAAAGGGTGCTTTGCATTTCCACCTTGCTCTGGTGAGAACTAACTTAGAGTGCTTTACAGGGGTACTAAGTCTTACCTCTATCTTTCATTCTTTTCAAGCCATTTCAAATAAGACACCCAAGTATTCCTTGTGACACCTGCGGGCCACAAGGACGTCAGTCATTATCAACCTCACTTAGCTGGATTCAGTAAACCTATGCTAAACTTCTGCATCCACGGGTCACAAAATCCCTATTGGCAAGCACTAACCTTTCGACAATCGCCACTAAATATAATGTGTATCTGTTCACGTGCCTGGAGAAGCGCAGCTATAGCGTGATTTTTACTTTATCTATCTCTGTCAGACGCACTAGTTACACTATACGCGCGCACTTAGCCCTCCGCATGCAACATCACGCCACTGGCTTTACTGCGCTTGCTGGCTATTGTTTTGTAAAGCTCCAACGGAGCGGGAAATTTATTACGCTCAGCACTGGTGTGCTTTTATTGTCAACAAGCGTTCCAAAAGGATCAATGCGGAGCGTAGTCGTATTCTATGCGGCGAACGTATCAAACAAAGGACCCTTAGGTGGAACTGTGCATCAGGTAACATACTTCACGGTCTATCGGGTTCTCAATAGTAACACGTCATCAACGTTCGCAGCCATTCACCTACGCATCTCTGAATGGGAGGCACTTGCCACTATCGTAGTGCGCGTTTTGCAGGAGGTCGTAGCCCATGAACACCTCAGTGTGTGGTTATCTTACAATGCGGAGAGAGCAGGAAACGTCGAAAATATTTCATGAAACAATTTTCGTGATAACACTTTGTTTTTGTTGTCTTCTTACCTCAGTGAGGATGCCTTAAGAGAGACGCGCCCCCGATCTATAATTTCTTAAAATAACCATCAATAGAGGTGGTTAGTGAGGTACATTTAAAATTCTCAATGAGGGTGCATCGTGCTCAAGGCATCCTCTCTGAGGTAGAGAGACGTTAAAAGTTTGCCCTTAGTCAAATATTCTACAAGTTTAAATGGCCGTGCAAAAACAGCCAAATTTTATCGGCTTGGGATAAGGAGAGAATTTTTTCAAAGCACATTCCCTCTAGCGCCTTGTAAAACATTCCAAACGAAATCTTTCTGAAGCTGTGACGCCAACTCAAGCGACAAGGTTGCTGCTGCTAAGGCATGCGTTGAGCTTTACACTCATGGCCAGACAGGGAGGCGCGAGTACAGCAGCCATTATCTTGGCTCCGAGTGGCGTTTGATGGCGTGACGTATACGGAATATGTACGAACACATTCCTTATATTGTCACAGTGACACAGAGGTTAGCTAATTATGATTCTAAACTTGCGCTCACGGGATCAATCTCGGCCGCAGCAGCCCGTTTTCGATAGAGAGGAAAGGCGAAATAAGACCGTGCGCTCTTCGATGTCAGCAAACGTCAAAGACTGCGGGGTTTAAAGAATTCCAGATTTTTCACTGTGCTGCTCATGATAGCAAAAGTGCCGCTTGAGGAAGTTGAACTCCATATTTTATAATTTGTTCTTGAATCATATCTCCCTCCCCCACGCCACCCTCTTCTACCTACATTGACAAGGGGATCCGGAACTGGTCACTACTGATAACAGTTTTCCTGAAGTCCACCCACGTACAAAGCCAACTTCTTTTAGCAGGCTCTGAGAGGTCATTGTGGGGCTGAATATCCTCACGAGGTGTGATACAGAAAGTTTTATAAACCCACAGCTTTCAGGGGCGAGCGCGTACTCAATGGTAAAAAGTGGCGAATATTACCAAATATTCCTCTTACTATTCTTACTAACAATCTGTGACCAGCTGTTACAACAGTAGTTGAAATAGAGCAACTGCCTTGGAGAGGTCTTTAAGCATTCATAATAATTCAATCCGCTTGTTTTGCTTTAAACCAAAAATCAGATTGCCGACTTTTATAGCAATGAGAAGCGTAACAGCCTGGATGAGTTTGCCTGACATGCTTGGATGGAAACTCTGTCGCCTAAAAAACGACTGGGGCGTAAAACGCCGAAAAAAAAAAGAAGGCGCGGCGTGTCTTTTTTATGTATGGTCGTTTCGTGCTTGGTTAGCTTGCGTTTAAACATTTCAAATGCACCTCAATGCTACAGATCATAATCCCGCGTATGGGCGAAATGTTTAAAAATCTGACTATAAACTGTCAGGCTATACGCACGCTTTTATTGCAGGACATAGAAGTGAAGCAGAAAGAAAAACAGCAGCTCAGATATCTCTGGTTAAGTCACGGTGGACTCTGCGATCACGGTCTGCAATGCAGGAAAACTTACAGAAGAAAGATAACCTGTTGTACGACTCATCCACAAGGGCACAGTCGCATAGGGACACTTTTGTGCTGCTATTGATGGACTCCTGGGCTAGAGCACAAGGCCTCTGCAATACTTCATGAATATAGTGTGGTAGATCGCGTAGTCCGTGTAAAATACAAACGAATAAATTTCAACTTGCCTCTTTATTACCCTCTCGGCAAAGCCCTCCGCGTGAAGCGTACAGAGCTCGTTTCTTGGCTGGAGATAGGAGGTGATGAAACAGTGATTTTCATGCGTAAGTTGTTTTAGCGACCCTGCCAAGGTCAACAGATGGCGCTATTCACACAAAACAATAAACATAAGCTGCAATCCCCTGGCATGCGAAGTCGGGAGAAACAAATTGTGCACAAACGACAAAAGCGGAATAAACATTCATTAATTAATTCATTCAAATGCAGCTTCATGGAAATAGTTTCTTCACGAAAAGAACGGTGCCACATTTCTTCACCTGTTCTTTTTTCTTTTACAAGAATTGAGTGCAAACCTTGAATGTCTGAATTTGAAATTTAACGGCACATGCTTGCTGCTGAAAGTAACATGATCACGAACTTTCCCCCCTAGAGAAAGCGCTCGCTTGTATTGCCACATCATTTTTTGAGGGAAGATGCTGAAATTATTCTGCCGGGTGAGCTTGCATTCTAGATGCATTTACGGAGTAGGTTTACCAAGACTAGTTTTATCAGGAGTGGCAGCGGAACTTCAGATATACGTAGCGCCTTTTCGTGCGGAGCGATTTTTAGGTTTGTCAAAACGGGGTGCGTTCTTCCAATTATTATCAGATTAGAGGCGTACCCAAAGCAAGAGGTCTTGGTATTATACGTTTCAATGTCTAGCTCAGTTCCATTTCCGACCAATCATGAGGTGGCAACGTGCCTTTACGCTGAAGATCTAGTCCCCTTCGTTTCCACAAATAGCACGTATTCTATATAGAGCCGTTCCAGTTATATATTGCTCTTGATTAATAGTTGTCCTGCATTGTGGTTCGACCTAACGTAAGTTTGCATTGTTAATTTTCAGGAGATCATGTTAGGTTAATATTGGTTTTTGTAATAGGAATCATACATGAAGAGGACGACAGTCACCGCAGCCGAGGAAAGTATAGAGATTTTTTGAATTTATTCTCTTGGCATAAATGAGTATGGTGCTTATTTCAGGGGTGAAAGATAAAATAACAAGTAGATGAGCTGTTACATAATAAGCCGAAGTGACTGTTGCAATTTTCTCTTTTTTGTATTAATATTGCATACAAGCGAAGACAGAGTGTTCACAAGAGTTTTGTGACTCCAAGCTCTTATTTATAAATAACGCTCCATCCTGCTCTCACAGCAAGAGGTACTCCGTCTTTGTTTAAAAGTCCCAGAATAAAAATATGGGATAATAACAGTAATAATAATAATAATAATAATAATAATAATAATAATAATAATAATAATAATAATAATAATAATAATAATAATAATAATAATAATAATAATAATAATAATAATAACTTTATTTCACCACCACAAAGTACATGGTGGCAGGATGCCTACAGTAAAAGCTGCCTCTTGGGCAGCTTGACAAGGCCACGGGCACCCAGCCGTTTACTTTGGCAGCAAAAGTAGTACACAATATTTAAAAAAACGACAATGCATGTATCACAGAAAACTACATAAGCACATGACAAGTATTCGTCACAAAAACAAAAATAAAACCACATACATAATTATTCACATGCAAAATAAAATCACCATGTAGAATTTTTACTTTCATAATGGAGTGTCTGTCGCTCAGTAGGAAATATTCAAGCAGTTGTTTGTATGAGGTATGTTCAAGTGGGATATTATGTTGGCGTATGTTGTTCTGCATGTTTTAATATGCCACTTATAGATGTTTCTCGTTTCGTAGACTTTGTAGCCGAGTTCAGTGTTAGCCAGTTTATAAAAAAAAAGACGTGTTATTAGTAATCTCGCGTTTTAAAGCGTGGCATAAATGAAAGTTGTACTGTTTAGTAATCGGAAGTATTTTATGCTTACAAAAAAGTTCTAGTGTGTGGTATGTTCTAGGGACATTTTCAAGTATTTTTAAAATATTTTTTGTAAGATATGCAACTTTTTTAAGTTTTCTTCTGATGTTTTACCCCAAACTAAATTGCAGTAGCTGAGGCGAGAATGAAATGATGATAAACTGCGAGCATTGCTTTTGAAGGCAAGATGTGACGATGGCGATATGGAAATGCAGAATATTTTTAAATAATAGTTTCGACACTTGGAGAAAGATAACGCCTTCTGACGGTGCAGAAGATACTAAATATGCTGTGACTCGGAGCAGCATGCGTCCCAGTAAGTTGTACTTCGTCGGTGTTTGCAATTCTTTCCAAATCATCCGCCTAGCTGCACACATAAGAACTATTAAGGTCTTAATGCGTGAATCCTGAACTGAATCTGAGAAAGTCTGAATACCTGAAATTATCTGGGGTGGCGTACAGCGCGTTCTTAAAGCAAGTTTTGAATATATTTTCCACTTTATGCGAAAATATAAAGGTCACTGCCGAAATTGCATTGGGAAAATGTGAAAGTTTAGGACTTCCCCCGCGTCGTATTTGCAATTATTATTCTTTATTTATTGATTTATTGCTTTTTATTTATTACCTTTATGTTTGTTATTTTAATTGCTTTTTTATTCTTTTTATTTACCACTGCAATGAATTGTAATGATTATTATTATTATTATTATTATTATTATTATTATTATTATTATTATTATTATTATTATTATTATTACTATTATTATTATTATTATTATTATTATTATTATTATTATTATTATTATTATTATTATTATTATTATTATTATTATTATTATTATTATTATTATTATTATTATTATTATTATTATTATTATTATTATTATTATTTACTATCATCACTTCCATCACGTCCAAGCAGTCTGTGCATATAATACGGTGGCTAGGTTTCGTAGGTGCGAGCAAGTTCCACATCATTGCTCCCTTCTGGAAGTGAGTTTCAGCCTCTGATATTTCCAGAGTAGTGAATCTGAGCAGTGAGACTGAGAACGTTAGGCTTTATTTTTTTATTAAACCAGTAGCATCGCTGATGGAAAGGTAGCCGTGCCTTAAATAAAGAGATAACACCATTCAATAGACGCCATCCTTAGGCTTCGTTATGGAGTCCTCATCTGTATAAAACGGCAATAAGAAACAGCTTTTTGCCAGCAGTTTCCGTTCAGTCAGTGGCCAATCTGTCTGATAAGTCTTTTTTGGTCATCTTCAGGAAGATGCCTGTCGTTTTTCTTGGCATTCTTTGGTTCTGATGAAATATTCCGAAAAGTGTCCGTTATTTTGGACGAGCAGAAATACTTTGGAAAGAAAAGCGTGAAATTCTGATTGAAGGTAGCGGAGCAAGGTGCAGAAAAATAAAAGCACGAGCATAAAGTTAAAACACACCAAGCAAAGATAATGGGAAAGAGAAACACTATCCAGTTGAAATCAATAAAAAAAGGCATTTACAGAGCATATTATACGAAGCGCGCAGTAACAGATGGTATCTTGAAGTATTGAGCAAGATTTCAAAAAGACCGCAAGGGTTGCAAGGAGCGACCGCGAGTCGGTATTTTCGATGATTACGGAGCCGCTAATGGCAAAACATGGGGTAAATTGATGAAACCTGAAAGAGCCCTTTCCTTCATCCTTTAGTGAAAGTATCCAAAGTGATAAAGGCAAAAAATATGATGACTTTCTTTGAAGTGTACATCTATTATAAAGTTCTCTTGCCGTCACTGCTGGGTAGGTTTTGTGTTCTACTACGATGGCTTCTGCCTGTTTCTAGAAGAAAGTGGGGCTAGTGTAAAGTGTAGGCTTGTAAACGCCATAAGTGTCTTTTTTAAATGTCCAGGCGATCAAATCGATTCGAGCAGCTTGTACGCGTGTGCGTTAGTTTTCTACAGCGTGCTAAACCATTATTAACGTGCGAGTAAATAAATAGGAGAAATAATATTGCTCGCATCTCAATTCTTTACAGTACTCTTACAAATTTCCTTCGGTGGAGCTATACCAATAGACCTGTCTAGAAGCTATCGATGTTTCTTTGAGGAGAAGGTTCAGAGTTCTATGAGGCCATCATTTCCTTGTCGGCTGAGAATTTAGCAGCCCCGTTCCTGTGACGTGGTCGTAATTTTCGAAGTTCTGAGGTTTCAAACTAAGCGTGCGAGTGTCAAGATGTAATCGAGCACGCGGCGCCCCCGCGCACGCACACACACACACACGCTGCTCGATATGTATATATATATATATATTATTGGTTAAACAAGTCAACACTAAACGAGGCAGAGCACAACGTAGGGGATTTTTTATTTTATCTTTTTTTCCTATGTACCTAAATTAGTACTGTATTAATTTTAGAGTGATATGCAATTGAATAAAAAGAAGAGGAAAAAAGTTATAGAGGACACCTAAGTTCTGCCTTTAAGGGCATGACGCGAAAGCGTAGGCTACCAGCCCACATATAAATTTCAGCTCAAGCAAAACTATATGATAGTGCCTGCTTGGCCAAGGGGCAACGTGATTGCAAGGGTCTTGGCAGGCTGATTCTGATATCATCCACCATTATGAAAAAGAGGCCAGAGTTGGCAGCTCCTGCCAAATGTAATGTCAGGAAACCCTACATACAGTTAGTGCTTCATGTCAACTGCCAACTACCACCTATCAGTGCCGCGCTCGTAATTTGTCGCTCACAACACGAGCGCCGACGGACGGTCGCCGACGCCTGATTTTCGGTAAACAGTGTCTTCAACGTTATCGCGTTAATAATACGTCACTGGTGGGAAAAGAATTCATGACCGGCAAATATCACATCCGGTGTTTTTAAGAACTGAGCTAGGTGGGATTAAAAGTGGAGGAAGGTGGGAGTGAAAGTGGATAGAGAGAAAGAGGAGCCGTAGTGGAGGGCTACGGAGTAATTTCGACCACCTGGGGATCTTTAACGGGCGCTGACATCGCACAGCGCACAGACGCCTCTTCGTTTCGCCTCCATCGATCGAAATGCAGCAGCAGAGGTCGGGTTCGAAACCGGGTACTCCGCTACAGTAGTCGGGCGTCTTACCACAGCACCACCCCGGCGGGGCCCGTGTGAGATCCCAGGTGGCCGAAATTACTCCGTAGTCCTCCACTACGGCTCCTCTTCATCTCTTTCAACTTTCACTCCCACCGTATTCCCTTCCCTTACGGCGCGGTCAGGTGTGCACAGAAATTAGGATGGATGCTGTGCGTTTTCCTTAATGTGAACCAATTATTATTATTATTATTCGTCTTTGTAGCAACTTTTTGCATTCCAAAGGAGACACCTGCGCTGATGATGACAGCTCCACAAGCGGAAAGGCGGCTAGCAGGCAGTTCATAGTGAAACTGGTCAGCACCACATGTAGACAAATGGGCTTTCTCAACCACACAAATTATATGACAGCGTGTAAACCCAATGCCGTTGAGGCATGAGTGAATCAACTTTATTGTCCGACAGAAAGGGGCTCTTTCCTCTCGAACAGCCAAAAGTAGAAGCCGTCACTAAGGCGCGTGCGCGACAGAGGTAAATGATCCTCTTTGGTGTGTTGTACCCAATGCACGCGGAAAGCAGTTTAAAATAACTCTGAAAGCCATTTGTTCCTTCTGACAGTTTCTGCAGCGGTCGATGTTATCTCACGACATTTTGGTACTCTTTCCGTCTAGGGTGGTTGTTGCTTTGGCAATTCACGCGTTGCATTCCGAGAGCTTTTTTTCCCTGACCATCTTGCCTGACTCGCCTCCTTTTACTGTTTGTTTTTATTTGCATGAAACAATCTTGAAGAGAAAAGCAAATCTTAAATATAGGCACATTTGTGCGCCCGACACTGATTCGCCACGGATTCTACAATGAATCGCACTATTCAAACTCTGCCTTAAACATATCGCACAAGGCAGCAGTAAGCGACGCATGGTAGAGATTTTGCTGTCAGCTTTTCGTTCTCGAATTTGAAATCTATCTCTGCATTCATATAGGCAGTCAGTGAGGGAAATATTGCGAAGGAGAAATTAGGTTTTGTTAATAACTAAAGTATGCTCCACTCCGCTTTATTTGGGGGCCTGCGTGTCCAGAATTACTTTGTTTGAATGAATGTTTTCCAGCCTGTTCGCAGTTTCCCGACGTTGTAACTAGGTGCTCGTTTTTATGTTAGGGCTCTAATGTATTCAGGTATTACCTAGGTACCGAAATTCGTAATTTATAAATTCGGAACCACAGTGAGGAGCAACAGTGCTATATTTTTCTTATTAAAATATTACTGTTATGCTGCACGTCAGCTATAAACGGACAAGAACTATAACGCTCTGATAAGTAAACTCCGAAGGATTGAAGGATTTGAGGCAGGCACGTTTCTATGCCTTTGCAGAATAAGATGTTGCTTTACGAGCATGCGGAGATTCACGGTACTATTATTTATCGTTTGATGAACGCCGGTTCAGTCGATAAACAAAAAGAAATTAACACGTAAAGGGGATGTGGGCAACGATTTTGCACGCTTTTGCCGAGAAACAGCACAGTAATTCTGAGAGCACAGTAATTAAATTTTGTAAACACAAAGCACAAGTTAAAAAGTGTAAAGCTTAACGTCAGGCGCGACCACCGATGCGATTTATACTCGATGTACAATCATACATTTGTGTACTCTCTGCCTGCTTAGTAGGCAAGCAGCTTTGACGATCGCACTGTTGTGCCAATGAAGAGGAATCTAGGGCGAATCGACCCTAACATGGCGGCCACAATTTGACAGGTAGCATCCATGCATGCATGTATTATGAAAGGCGCAGAAAGTCATAGACAATAAGCGAAAACTCTCTATGTCACCTGCCAGCTAGGATCCTGGGGACCAGGCTTGCCCGCTCTAACGCCACACTATGCGGACAGAGGCGATATAGCTCAAAACATCAACTCAAAAAGTTCAGCTCATTAGCACATTCCATTGCAAAACGTCTCGCTACTTGCGCCATTAAAACCAACTCGGGTAAATTGTTGGTTATCTTTCCAGTACATATGTGAAAGCATAAAACGGCGCTTAATTAGCGAAACTTATTAGTCATCACACATGGCTTACCTTTGGGCAGGCGAAACCTTCAGATGAGAGCTGTAAGATGTCAGGCCCTTGCCCTCACAAAGATTCAGCGGGACGAGGGTTGCCTCACCGGCTTCATCGCAGACGTTCCTGCAACAAGTGAAACGTTTTAATTGTTAAGGCCACGAAAATAATAATGTTCAAGCTTTCGTTTAGAGGAGCGAACTGCAACTAAGCAGACCTCAGCATTAAATTCAACTTGTTATATGTACAGGCCTGGGAAGTAGCACGCAACTCCTATACACAGTTCCAGTTTCATAACTGCTGAATAAAAAAAAAAGCATTTAAATCACACATTCCAAAGCAGGAGTTCGTATGAACTTGAAAATGTTAATAAGCTTCGATACAACAAAATTGCGAAAAAAATGTGAATCTCACTACATTTCCTTCTTTACAACGCACAGCCTTATGCAAAGTGGTATATAATATAAATAAATTTGGCATTAAGTGTCTAAAATAGTGTTTGCATAAGAGATACTTTGTGCAAACTGAAGTGTCAATGGTGTTATTGGCATTTAGTGAGAAAAACAAGGAGAAATCATCAACAATCAAAGTGTTGCGAGAAGCGCTATATTAGTTCTCTTATGTAAAACGTGCCGGCTCATTTTCTGCCATACATCTCGTAACAGAGCCAGCCTCCCGCGTTCCGCATTTCTTTGATGAGATTATTCTGCGGTGTCTTCAACTTAGTACTTAAAGCGTCAATAACTGTGCTTTTGAAAATACACTCGGAAAAGGGAGCATATAAAACCGTTATAAAAGTAAGCTTATAAACTTACATCACAATATACCGGCCTCGTCTCCTTTCCTTAGATGTGATATTCGGGCCAGAATAAATCAAAACAGAAAAAAAGAATGTGCCTTATACGAAAGTCCTAGAGTATAGGTGCATTTTGAGTACTTAAAGCGTCAATAACTGTGCTTTTGAAAGTACACTCGGAAAAGGGAGCAAACAAAACCATTATAAAAGTAAGCTTATAAACTTACATCACAATATACCGGCCTCGTCTCCTTTCCCTAGATGTGATTTTCGGGCCAGAATAAATCAAAACAGAAAAAAAGAATGTGCCTTATACGAAAGTCCTAGAGTATAGGTGCATTTTGAGTACTTAAAGCGTCAATAACTGTGCTTTTGAAAATACACTCGGAAAAGGGAGCATATAAAACCATTATAAAAGTAAGCTTATAAACTTACATCACAATATACAAGCCTCGTCTCCTTTCCCTAGATGTGATTTTCGGGCCAGAACAAATCAAAACAGAAAAAAAGAATGTGCCTCATACGAAAGTCCTAGAGTATAGGTGCATTTTGTGTACTCTTCTATTCTCATCTTCACTATAACAGGAATGCGTTTCAGCCTTAGAATGTATTTTCTGTGCACTTTCCGTTGTTCTTAACCATGTGCATTTTCTGTTTTGTTCATTTGCCGGTGCTCATGTGAATGCATAATGTCTAATCAAATTTTTTATAAATGCAGATTTACTGATCTTTCTACTTCTTTTCCCCTGCAATGTATTATTGTTACTAGCGTATATGTTTTTTATGCATTCCTAATGCATGTAAGCATGCAGGTGTTCTTTCTTTACTTCACGTGCTATGTAACCTGCCCCTTTTTTGGTTGTGACTCCGAATTGTGATGATCGCTATGACATCCTCGGTGCACTGAGAATGGAATGCTTCGGATGAATCAAGAAAAGCTCAGAAGTATTGATGGCTTCAGCTTTTACGTGCATTCATAACGGCAAATTCGTTTGTCAGAGGAAAACACTGCTACCAAACTTGAGCTATTGCCTACTAAGACTTCTTAGACAGTAATTGGTAACTAAATTCCTGCGTCTGACATTCTCTGTCCCTATACCACGAACACACATGAAACATTAAGAACAAAATTGCTGTTCTTGACATCGTCTGTCTCTGTAACCGGCTCCAGCACATCGAATGAACAGCGCGAGGTAAACCATTCATGTAGTAAGTTATCGGCGAGGTCAAACTCATAGCAGGAAAACGCTTGTCTCCTTTCCTCCATTTTCTTAGAACTAGGCGCCCACTTCCAGTACACTCCAGGCTCCAGGTTCACTTCAAATGGGATCCAGTTAAAAGACTGCCAGGGTTCGCAATTCTGGTTATATTCCCGGCCAGATAACGTTTTTATTGATTTTCCTTGGAAACCTTCTTTCAAATTATAGTCAGTTTATCAATACAGCCCGAGCCTTGAAGTCTTAAGAGCGTAACGCGTTGGTGATTAGATGCGCCTACGCAAAAACTTACATGACTGAATGGTACTTTGAATCTTCTTCAAAGAACGTTGTTGGCTTATAATACTGGTTTTTCCTCTTCATGGCTGCGAAGTCGTTCAGAGTCGTAACAAAAACAATTATGCTCTAAAAAGCTTTACTTCATTAGATGCGGCGTACTTTCCCTCATTTCGAAGCCTGGAATAGCTAAAAACAGTATGTTCGAAGGCTGACAAAACAGAATGCGAGTCGTAAATGCAGGAACTACATCTGTTTAGCTCAGTAACGAGTACATTGTTCTGACTTCGCCTTCGCTTTGTTGTTCCATGGTTTTACCTGCTGCTGCTGACTTTCGAAGGCGTGTAGCTATTCCAGGTTTTTTTTTGTTCGCATAGAGAAAAATGGTTGTGCAAAATAAGGGCAAAAATGTGTACTGTTATGGATGCCCATTACATGTCCAAACTTTCTAGATCGGCCAAAGTACAGCAGCGAAGTGATGCGACGACAGATGGGAGGCGAAAGAAGGGGGGGGGGGGGGGGGGGCACCGCTGTGGTCGTCTCCTACATGGGCAAGACAAAAGCTTCGAATAATTTGTTTGGTTTTCTTCTCGCATTACGTTTTCTCTCGGGATAAACAACACTCGCTTGTATGAGTCTGCAGCCTGAAGGCGCTTTCAAGAGAAACAAATATCAGGTCGACTATGCTCTTTATTTTAGTATTACGAAGCTACGGCAACGTAAATGTATTTTGCTTTCGAACTCACAGCCCGCTTTGAAATCGCGTCATTCCTCGGCACGTTGTACTCATTTTTAAAGGAAAAACATGAGAAATGCGAATGCCTGAGCGGTGTTGTTGCGCACGGTGCATCCCACCGCCTGTCGAATACAACCACCGTCCCGCGAAGGCATCAAAGTTCACCGGCGTACTATAATTGCTTAACAGGAAAAGAAAGGCGCAGTGTCTGTCACTCACGGGACTGACACATCTTACGGACAGATCTACCAATACCAGATTTTCCTCATGAGCCTACATAAATTAGTGGCTAGACTATTGAACTCATGGAGAGACCTTGTTAGACAGCATGGACCTAGTTAATGCATTAGAACCACAAGATACCGAGCGTGCACGAAAGTGGAGAGAAATACGATTGAAATGCACATGCCATCGCTATTGTAAGGATATTTCACAGGGGCACGCCGTTAAGCCGAAGTAGAGTGAAAAGACACTTATAGTGGAAACTGACTGCATTATAAGCTCTTGCAACCAATAAGCGACAAAGTATATAGAAATATTAAGCAGTGTGTGCAGCGTCGAAGGCGATCAAAGTTGAAAGACAAATGCACGCCAAGCTAGTTCCTATTCAGTTCCTCTTTTCATTACTCCTGAAATTTCTATCAAAAATGAAAACCATTCGGCCATTTCTTTTTTTCCGTGTGCTTCAATGGCATTGGCCCGTTTTTAGTGCTGGCATATAATTAAATAACAAAACCTTCATCATGTTAGACTGATGTTTGTGGTGAATATCAATACTGCAGAAGCAGGTTTTTGTTAAGTCTTCCATGACAAAAGGTACATTTCGCTTACACAAGGTTCACACATACGCCCTTTATATAACCGTTTCACTCCAGACGGACCCCCCGCCGGGGTGGCGCAGTGGTTACGGCTCTCGACTACTGTTCCCAAGGACGCGGGATCGAATCCCGGCCTCGGTGGCAGCTTGTCAATGGAGGCGGAAAGCAAGGCGTCCGTGTGCTGTGCGATGTCAGTGCACGTTAAAGAACCAGAGGTGGTCGAAATTTCCGGAGTCCTCCACTACGGCGCCTCTCATAGCCTGAGTTGCTTTGGGACGTTAAACCCCACAAACCAACCAACCGTCCAGACAGACCAAGTTCTAGGCATGGGAATGTTTCTGCGTTTCCAATATGTGCCCTTTCACATTGGTGGATAATAAACAGTGACGCGGCTGTCACTCTCACCATAAACCTCTGTCAGGTAATCCACCCCCTCCCCCCCCCCCTCCTAAAAAAACCCTTCAAAATTCAAGAAGTCTCTTTAGAGAAACAGTGTTCAACCATTTCAGCACCCTGTGGAGTTAACCTCTGTAGCCATGCTTGACCAAGGGAACGAAAAGGTCCCAAGCTGAGCGTCTACATTGCATTTATTTATTCAAACTACCCTTAAAGACACTTTTTCGAGATTATTACATAAGGGAGGGGTGCTCTGCTGGTACTCATGAGTGACGGATAAGACGGGCCTGGCGTCGTCTCTGCTTTGTTCCACATGACTTGTCTGATAATACATAAACATCATAATATGTCCTGTCCAGAGTACAACGTGTAAAGGTGTGTGTGGTTTCCTTCACAGAGCGCACACTGCAGAACATTATCTACCAGCGTGGACATCATACATGAAAAAAGAAGGCTTCATGCCTTGTTCTAAATATCGTGAGGGACTAAGAATTTCATTCGAGATGGTGACAGTTTGATTGCACTATGTGGTATTATGAGTGATTCTTAGCATAGCGGGTATATAAGCCAGGTCTTGGGTATGTGACTGAATTGTGTGTTTTTTATCATTTAGGTGCCGCTAATCTGGAACAATTGCCGGCAGGATAAGCAAGGCTTATTCTACTGGTAGCAAACAACACCTTCATCTTCTTTCTACGCGCACTACAATCAGTGGGTACACGACGGCACTAGGAAACGAATGCTGCACCAATCGGCTTTGTGTTAATTAAGGTAAATTGACATTAACCATGTGCCTAAAATTGCTGTGGAAGCTTGATTATGGAGACTGTTTCTTTAAATATTCGCAGAAATAATGTTCAAAATATTGATCCCTGATGTGGTACGGTATATACGCCATAATGTGCACACAGTATTCTTCCATACTCCACCTTGTTTGTCCAGTTTCCCAGGTAATTTTTCATTAAATATTCGCAGAAATAAAGTTCACAATATCGACCCCTGATGCGGTACGATATATACGCCATAATGTGCACACAATATTCCTCTATACTCCACCTTGTTTGTTCAGTTTCACAGGTATATATACAGATTCGGAAATAATAAACGAAACATACTATTCTAATCCATTTGCTAACACGGCTTTTATCAGACATGAAAATTCCTTATGCGTCCGCGAAAAACTGCAGAACCGTCTACTACCAACATGCATATAGTTCTAGCCAGCTTCCAGTTTGCACAAGGAAATTCATGGAAAATGTTAGAAGGCAATAGCGTGCTCTGATTACTTTTGTCCGCGCCTATATAGGTCAATTGCAGTTGCAAGGTTCAGTTCTGCCGCGTAGCGTGTTTATTTCGTTGTCCTTTGCTCATGCTGTTCGATGGCGACTGCACGTAGCTTCCCGCTTTGTTTACTTGGCCAGAGGCGACGATATTGCTTTGGCAGGAATGATGTGCTGGCACGTGCAGCTGTTTCAACGGTGTTAGATTCGATATCTATGTTGCCGCAGCCGGTACAAGCGCCTTATCTTGAAATTTTTTGTCGCCTTTAAATGGTGCGCTCCCGAGAGCCACAAGTATTCCGTTTTTCTTACTGAGAACCATTGGTGGTACCGCTACCGAGTTTGTTTGCGAGTGCAGCTCCCGTCTCCTACAAACCGTTCGTTTTCAAAGTTCCTTGCTGCCCACTGGTCGTCTTGACTGTATCCGTCTCCAGGTGACTATATTCCCGCGACGCGCACATTTTTATCCCGCGCATTTTTCCGACATTTGCTTAGTCTACAAGGCCATGCATACATACGGTCACCCACCTATACGCGATGCATTGTGTGTTACAGTTGCGACGTTCAAGCTCTTTATTCGTCATCAGACATCAGCTGAAAAACACGTGGCATGCACTATTGGACCTAATTATCTATTTGCTGAAAACGTACAATCAAAACAAAAAACAGACACCACGCACGCAAACACACACAAACACGCGCACACACGCACGCACGTACGCACACACACACATACATACACACATACATACTCAGCGTCAAATGTCAGTATAGCTAATAAATTTGCAGCGGATACAAAGCAAACTATTCACGAAGTTTTCACTGCTGCCTCTACGTCTAAAGGCACTGGCGTCCGAGCAAACAGAAAGACGTGCGGCAAAAAATTGTGGGAATTTATTTCTCCGCATTTAAGATTATGACGTGACAGCGTTAACGGCTACCGCCGCAGATCCCCATGCGGAACCTCACTCACGTGTATGCAGTTCAGATTTCTATTATTCCCCAATCCATTAATAATATGTGCCTCTATTATGCTAAACGTGTACAGATATATGGTCGAAAACGCGTCCTCGCACGCAAGCTTCAATTCGGGTGTTGTGAGGAATTAGCGAAACTTTTCGAATCGTTGCAGTAGAGGTCAGTAGTGGATGTATAAGGGCTATATGTTGTGGATAAGAAGTGTGACGGGTAATTGGTGGTTAATACTGAAGCCATAATTAACTATTATCAATAACTAAAAGCGAACAAAAAATAAAATAAAAACAAAAACGTGTGGTAAAATATAAATTCCAGAGATTTAATTTAACCTGAGAGGAACTAAAAAGTTCCAAGTCATTGGACCATAGCCCGTCGTAGCCAAGACATTGAAAATGGTTAGTCGTCGTGCCGCAGTCTTCCACAGACGAAAGCTAAAAGGGATTAGTCGTCATGTCGTAGTCCGTTGTAATACAATTCATAAATTATTTCGTCGTAGTTCATAGTACATAAAAAGTAGACGAAGAGAACGAACACAATCGCGTCTGTATTGTTATGGCTGGCTTGAACACCGTAATTTGGTTCTGTCTCACAATTAAGAGTTAGCGTACGGTTGCAAGCTGTCATTGGGTTTAAAGAACCACTCTAGATAGATATATTCGCTCCCTTAAACGAGTCGTGCAACGTCCTTGTGTTCCGTAGCGGTAGCATGTCGGACTCGGAATCCGGAAGTATTTAAATCAGTGCTCCACGCCAGGCCCGTTAGTAACCGATCGTAAATCTTCTTGTCTAGCATGAGGATGATAGTAGCAATGACAGTTATAATGATGTTGATGATATTATCCACTGTAGTGACGCTGCAGTTAGTGATAATGATGGTATTAGCGATGTCAGTGACGATGCATTTAACTGATAACGATGACAGCAGGAACGGCAATAACAGTGCAATTAGTGGAAACAGTAGTGTAACGTGGCTTTAGCCATTATGGCTATTAAGCATACTTAGTCGCAGTACTGTAATATTTTGTTTATAATGCCGACAGCGTCTATGCTGGCAGCATTGACGTTAAACTTTTTGGAGAAGGGTGTTTTAACGCTGACGCATTCGAAACAAAAACACCATACGGAGCATTTTGTACGCATCGTACGTACCTTCTTCTCCTCCAGGGAATTCGACAATAAACGTGGCAGTTACGTGGTGCAGTATTGCGCTGGTCATCTAGAATTTAAGCATAAAAATTTCAGTGTTCCTTAGGTCCGTCCAAATTTCACATGCAGCTGAGCCAATCGCTACAAGAGCGGACAGTTGTTTCGTAAACCATATTTGCAGCGAACGGCAAATGATTGTGCTAAAATTATGCCCAATTTCAGAAAATGATGGCATGCATTCTCAGTTTTAAGTGCTTTGCTCCCACCTTATGAGGGACAGATGACGCCGGTTTGCGATGTCCAGGAGAGCTCACCTTGCCGTTAAAGCCCATTAACGAAAACTAAGCATCCTAGCATTCCAGGGAATGCCGGCTGCAAAATGCTTAGAATCAAAGTAGAGCCAATGTCATGTCTCTCATAACATTTATCAAGGGCGCGAAATTCCTTCAACACTTCGAAATATATGGCTAGCACGAAACGTAGTTGTAAAGTATAGTCTCTCAAAACGCTTTTCCAATTTAAGCAAACACGATTTAGTTTTTGCTTGGATATTCGTATACCTCGTTTAACCACGAAAATGCATAGCCAACAATAGGTGAGGAAAAAAGGCGGCACCTAGCATTGTTCTTTCGCCTCCCTAATCATAGCACTGGGTCAAGGTCGAGAAGGGAAACAAAAGGCAAGTCCGCAGGATGGTCGGAAGCCGTGGGCGGAATGCTGAAACAAAAGGTACCGTGATCTCTCCGCATAAAGCTTCTTCTGGTATATGCTTTCTACAACGAGAGGACATGTCGACGCCGGCCGCGAATGGAGACAGAGCCAACGCCCCTGCGTGACCGTCCAAATCGCCTTTGTGTCCAATGGGACATTGTAGTTACACAGAGGACGGCGCGATGTGTTTTGCGTACAATGTGCAACTGTAATTTTTTGTACGCCGAGGACCACCAAGGGCACAGGACGAAGGTGTGAGGGATGTATGCAAGCAAACAAAAAGTGGTGAAAACAAAGCGCGCACACACGGAATATTTGTAGCAAAGATTGGCCGTTCTTGCTTTTGTTTTGTTTCCCGATTCCTGGGCAAATGACGCGTACATATGGAGCTTGTTTCCTTGTAAAAACAGCGTTCAGTGAAGCATTTTTATATAATCTTCGTTTTTATTACAGGTGCTTGAACAAAACTGAGTTACGGTAATGAAGCAACAACACTAATGACTGCAGTAACACCATTTATTCCTGGTTCTGTCGGCGTTAAGGATATTCCCAATGTGAGCAATGTTACCTTGCATTGCGGGTCCCGAGGGACGTATCGAATCAGCTAGGGCACGCGACATACGTCGATACGGCAGATAAAAAAAAAATACATTAACCAGCACTCTTTTTTGTATCTTTTTTATTCCCACTTAATCCGTCGCTCTGTTGTGCCCAAGTTGACTGTACCAAGTTTCTGAACTGTTTAAGGCAAGTTTAATGTTAATAATGATTAACATCTATAAAAAAACGAAGAAGCTGTAAATTTCTGGAACAGCTTTATTTGTGAATTAATTGGGGAATATTTCGAGGTACTATTATGCACACATAATGACAGGAATGGCTTAAGATTCAGATGTATAGCAAAGAAATTTCTCTTTTATAATTTCATACATTCGTGCCAGTAGTTATACCTCCAGAATAAAATTATATGCCTGATGTTTTGAAAATAATTTTAAGTAGCCCTGGAGCATATTAAAGGGGTTATGAGATCAATTTTGGAATATAAACTGCTTATTGTACCTTATGCCTGATGTTCCAAGTAACTAACACTCAAAGTTTCGGCTCCATCAGAGCTGCAGATATAGTTAAAACTTGTATATTTATTTCTCGGTGAACAACTTGGTGATCTGGCAACAGGCGCGGCAGTGACAACATAAACTGACGCCCCGTCGTCTGCTGCGTTTCCATGAGCATAAGCAGCGTCAACCACGGTTGCGCGAAGCCGCGGTAAGCCGATGTACCAAACATTAATCATGCGGTTAACTGCGGTTACCGTTAACATAGCTCTTCAAAATCTGTTACCGCTTTTAACATAGGAAACAGCGGCGTCTGTTGGCGGGATTCTGATTTCTGGCACCCTAGTACGAAAGGCGCATGAATTGGCACGATAGAGCGGTGTACACATTCTACGCTATAGCGGAAACAAGTCTCAAATGCAACACATAAAATGCGCTATGTATGAAGTACCATCCGGGGGCACTTTTGTACAAACTTCATGTACCATCCGATAGCGCGGCAGAGGGGCAGGGGCGCGCTGCGCCCTGACTGAATACCTTGTCCCGTTTTAGCAGCGTTGTTTACGCTGATTGTTGTCTGGCCCACGTCTGGCCCAAACGGCATCATGGAAATAGAGGATAAGCTAATGAGTCTCACAGCACCGGGCTCCGCACGCTTACAGTGATGGTGCCTCCCGCGATCGCGATGGACGACGGCGCTCTGGCCGTCTGCATGTTGCAAATTGTCGCTAGGCCTAGATTGCCTTGTATTGAAGCCACAGCGGACGGCATTTTGTAATTGGTCAGCGAGGCTTTATATATAATGGGCCATTCAATCATGCAGCTTCGTTACTCTCAAAGCCACTGTTTCGTAGTAAAGAAAATTATTTGCGGGACGCCTTGCAACGAAGCTAGCGTACAAGAACACAGGCACCACACCTGAGGAAGTTACGTGGCTGTGAGCAAAAACGTGTACCGTATGGGTCAGCATCTCTCAATAAGCATTCATGTTTGAAATTCCCTTTTCCAGAACTTATTATTACCACGAAGAAAACAAATTTGACCATACTTTTCTGACACTAGCGCAAGAGATTCTCCTTACCGTTGGCGCTGAGGCACACGCGGGTGCAGCGGTGTTTATGGCGGGGTGGACAGTGTATGCTGCCATCGGAAGATGGCGGCGGGAAAAAGGAGTCTAAATGCATGATGAAATAATTTGTGAAACGAAAGTAAATTGTAGTCAGGAGGCTAGGACATGGTATTCAGTGCTTTGTGTGAGCTGCTATATATTATTAGAGGTCGCAACACGAAGAGTTGATACTATAGAACAATCTCCAAAATATTTATTCGCGTGAAAGCAGTTAAATCTTGGTGCAATTGTTCAAGCTCGTTCACTAGATCAAGTTACCTTGTGGCGTGCTCTTACAAGGAATAGGGCGACTTCTTGACAAATTATAGCGCATCAGCGATGGTTTGTGATATGGCATGAAGGACAAATTCTGCCAGTGAAAGGGAGGACATACCATAAGTAGATAGCTCTAATACACTCAAAATGAATGCCTTTTGGAACGTTTAGAAAACGAGGGTAGCCTGTGAACGTCAAAACATTGTAAAATCAGGGGTATTCGTCTTTTCATATAAAGATTCCTTAAGCTGCAGATAGGGAAACCTAGGAACTGGCTTCACATTTCGCTAATGTTGGGCATTTTGTTTTTATTAGTAATGAACTAATTCAGAGAGCTAAGTTACGCAATCTGTACTGATCCTTTTGAGACCTTATAGTCAAGTGAAAAGAATTCTATTCCTACTTCGGTAATCAGAGAGCTGGTGATACCTCGTTCGCCTTTGCACGAATGCACTCCGATGATTATGCGAAACGCTGCATAAGATTGTGGTTGGCACTCAGTGCTGCTAAAGTGTGGGGTTTAAGCGCAGCCAAATGCCTGCGCTTAATATCAAAGAACAGTCGTTCGCTTATTACAAATTCTACTCCACCTTGGGGTATTCTCATAAACTTTGGACTAACACATTGTCCCATTTCTAGTTCTTCATCAATTCGCCCTCGCCACAAGATAAGATAGCCTTTCGGGTCTTGGTAGAGCGGCTGCTTCGGAAAGGCATTGGTTCCAGATTCCATCCCCGGACAAGAGCGAATTTGTCAATAACTAGAAAGTTCTTGACAAAGCCGTAAAGCTTTTTTTTAGCCATACCGCAACGCTTACATGAATGTCAGAGTAATCTCTTCTTAATTATGGTTTATTAGCATTTTTTTCCAAGTACAACAGCACTGAAGCAATCATAATGAGGCCGGATCTTCCTTACGAAAAAGAAACCAACCATGACAGTGACGCATATCTTGAATGTCTGCATGCGTCAGAGGTTGCAAATTTAGAAGCGGAGGTTTACGTTGGACGACACTTTGACAAACATTTCGATCTTTGTTTCTACAAGTTGACCTCTAAACTATCCAGAAAGGTGAAACCACGATGAGGAATATTGTCGCATCGTACGTTGCAATTAAAAATAATGATGAGACTGTTCGTTGTTCAATTTAATTTTTAATACTGAGATGAAACAGCCAACATCATAAATAGAATCAACCATCGCACGCAGAATCCGTCTCTAACAAATGGAATGAAAGTGTTTTTTATGAGTCTCCCGATTTTCAGGTTCCCAGCACCCATGTCAAGGAGTTAACAAAAAATATGGGCGCTGTTGCGCCGCAAAAGAGCCGCAGAAAGATTATGAAAGCTCGACAAAAATAGATGAACAAAGTCCTCAAATGCCGACACGTGGACTCTCGCATGTACAAAAGTATGAAATCAAAAAGAAAAGAAAGTGGGTGAGCGAGGCGTGAGGTTAACTGGTAACAAGATAACAAGTGGGTTGTCCAGCCACGCAGGTCGTTTTAGGGCGCCAAGTGGGAAATATATGGCTATATACGTAACGACCATATTATATCGAGCCCGGCGTCGAGCAGGAACGGGAAACGAAGAGGAGCACGGAGATGATGGGACTCGCCAAGCAAGCCAATCCACTGCCCCTTGCAACATGCTCCGGCCTGAGCCGCCAGTGCATGGATTCCCTCGCGCCCCTCATCGTTGCCTGAGCGGCAGCTACTTTCTCCTCGAGAAAGGGCGAAGGTGACGATCGCAGTTCTTGGGAGGCCATCCGGGGCGGAGTAACAGAGAAAGTGAGCCATCAAAAATTCAGGTTGAGAGCTGCAAGCTAGGAAGGTTCTGGCAGAGCGGAAAAAGAGGCCGACGGACTAACAGAGACCTCTTTGGAAAGTATATTGCGGAAGTAGCGAAAGCTTTGCATTCATTGCTTACAGGTGTGCGCGTATTGATGTACACTTGGCTGAGTGGAACAGCGGAACAAAAGGATGCATCCGATCTATAAAAGGAAGCTCCCTTTCACTGGCTATATAAGTTGTCTCCTATGCAGTACCGCCCGCGATGTCTAAATTCGCCTGTAAAGCACCAGCCCTACCGAAAAAAACCTATGAGTCACAATAACCTCATACATATTTTTCATATTAAACTCATACAAGTCTCATACGATCTCGAATATTTTTATACGCTGAATGATATTTGTATGAGATTATATTACATTTATACGAGTTTAGTATGAGTTTAGTATGAGAAATCTCTGTGATGTTATTGCGACTCAGGGTTTTTTCGCTAAGGAGGGCGAACAGTGCGCCGAACAAAAAACAGAAGGCTGACAGCATACCCATGGTCAGCAATCGATCGAGATAAAACTATATTTATTCATTTCTATCACCTATCACCGTGTGATCTTGAAAGGGCAGTTGAGGGAAGCAGGTGGTAAATGTAGATGTAACAGGAGATAACATGTATCGCTAATCAAATAAAATATGGGACGTCTTTTTCATGGCAGCGGCCTAGACAGCGTGAAAGCACAAGCCAAAGATACACTCAAAACAGTTTTAAGCCATGAAAGGAGAACTTCGGATATAAACTTATATAATATTCTTTGCAAGGAGAAATGCAATATAATATGGTAGAATAAGGTTCTTCTCATGGTATTTGAAGTTACTTGCTTGGCGAGTTGCAAAAATGCGCTTGACAAACCATTCTATTTTCTGATGCTTCGTGGGAAAACAAATTATTGAACATTTTCTCGGGTGTAACGGTTTCCGGTAGCATGCGGCCTGAACAATCGAAGCATGTTGACAAATCTAGTCTAAATGAGTTAGTGAGGCTCAGTCATTAGTTTAGACGCCTGAGTCTCTTCGGGACGCTTTGCTCCAAAGCCAACCGACCGACCCAAGGACCGACCGACCAACCGACCGAACAACCTACCGATCGACCGCCAGACAGACAGACAGACCCGACCCGAGCAACCCGACCAAACCCGACCAACCGACTATTAGCGTTGACGAGGCATCCTTAAGCCTTTAAAACAAACTGCAGTAGGTGTCTCCGAATAATTTCTGCCGGCATACCTTTCAGGTAGTCGGCTTCCCAAATGACTTCAGGAAGTTATATGGACTAGCTGTTCAACACTTAAGAATATTCGCCAGAACAGTGTTAATGCGAACTTAAGAATTGCGTTTCGCAAACACTCAATCATTGCAACTACCATCTGTTAATAAGAGAATATGTACAATGGGATAGACGATGATTGGAGATTTTATGTAATTTAGGAATGAAATAGTTTAAGCATTCTGCTCTCGTCATCATCATCATCAGCCTGATTATACCCACTGCAGGGCAAAGGCCTCTCCCATATTTCTCCACTTAACCCGGTTCTGTGCTAGCTGCATCTACTTGACCCCTGCGAACTTCTTAATCTCATCCGCCCACCTAACTTTCTGCCGCCCCCTGCTACGCTTTCCTTTCCTTGGAATCCAGTTTGTTACCCTCAGCGACCATCGGTCATCCTCTCCGCACTACATGTCCTGCCCATGTCCATTTCTTCTTCTTAATTTCCACTAGAATGGTGGTAACTTGAGTTATTTCTCTGACCCACTCTGCACGCTTTCTATCTCTTAATGTTACCCCTACCATTTTTCGTTCCATAGCCCTCTGGGTTGTCCTCAACTTAAGTAGAACTCTCTTGGTTAGCCTCCACGTTTCAGCCCCATAGGTGAGTACAGGCAAGATGCAACTGTTGTATACTTTCCTTTTGAGCGATACCGGTAAGCTGCTATTCATAATCTGCAGAGTGCTTGCCAAATGCGCTCCATCCCAACCTTATTCTTCTCTGGAGAACGTCATATGAACCCGGCAAGGTGTTTTGACTTGCGCACTCAGATAGGTCGGCAACAACATAAATATAGCCCCCAATGATGTGTGTGTCCCAAATGATGAACGTTATGCTTGCAGAATTGGACAGTATTGGCAACGGCACATTAACCACATATTGTTGCTGAGTTTTTCACTTTAATCGCTAGATGAGCTTTTGCAGTTGGTAACGTGAGGCAAAAATCGCAGGAACTCTTCGAAAACAACAAATTAGCCTAGTTTAGAGCAAAGTTAATTCCCCTAATATTTCTTCACTTGTATGGAATAAACTGCAACCATATTCACTTGCAGGTAGCTACGTGTACAGAGAGTATGCATGGCAAACAACGCAACACCTCAAACTACACCCATCCATTTACTTGCAGGTGCCTACATTTATAGAGTGTATGCATGGAAAACAACGCAACACCTCTCTAAATTAAGCAAGCCTCTAGGAATGTTGTTTGGTAAACTTGCACATTGCAATGTCAGCCGTATGGGTATTCTTAGATAGCTTGCACGTACATATTTCATCTGATCGATGGTTGACACGCAATGTAGCAGACTGAGTTCTGCAGCTAGGCTAAGTGCACGAATACGTAATGACGTTCCCAGAAGGCTGCCGATCTATTTCGAAAAACGCATTTCAGCCTCACAAGAAGATGGAATACATTGGCTGTTATACGCGGGTTTGGGCTTTACTACGTAAAACTTATAAGTACGGAAGAAAGCAGGCGGCAAAATGTGCTGACTCTCTGAAAGTCAGTGGAAATGGGAAACTGGTGCTTTGACTTTAAAAACAACATCGAGCCCTCCTGAATAGTAGACACGACAGAGAACGCAATGTGGCTGCTACGAGTCCCTGTCATGAATCCAATTTGAAAGGTAGCTACCGAATGTACTACGACTTGAATGCATTTCGAACCAATGGCATTCAAAGAATGGTGCTTTATATGGTGGTTCGCATTTTCCAATGTTTTGTCTCCGCGCGCAAAACAACAGAATGAAGAAAAGACACAGCAATATTAGATCTGAGGTTAGCACGGAAAGAAATGAATCTGGAATTCAAAGGAAGAACGTACCGCTTAATATGGTAGACTGAAGTTACATTTGTGCGATGCAATAAAACATCCCTGCAATAATTATCTTTACATAGATGCTTTGTATTTATGTTCCCTGTTTTATATAGACACGTAGCAGGTTACAAGATAGGGAACAGTGGACGCTTGTGTGTCTTTTCATGGTAATCCTCAAGTAGTGTGTTTGGTCGCATAGACGCAATAAGTAAAATGCAGAGCAGGACGTTACTATTACCGACGCTAAAATGCATGTCATGCTCGTCTCAGTGAGCTTTCAAAGAAATTCTGGTCTGTTGATTTTATTTCACGCTATAAAGCTGCTGAAATATTTAAACGAAAAATGCAAAATTGAGTGCCTTTGAAAGAAAGTGATGTCGCCCACTCCATTGGTGAGCAATAATTTAGAAACGGAGGACATCATTTGCTTATCGACTGCGTAGTCTATTGGGGCTGAGTGGACACTTTGAGCTTTACTTTTTTTGAAGGCAACATCTTAACGCCACAGTACGCTGTGCGAAACTACACGCTTCATTCATTATTTTCTGCCATGCAAGGCTTAAGGGGAGAAAATACTGGAGTACTTTCACTAACCGCATACACTCTAAATCTATAGGCCTCAATCATTTCACGGAATTTTGCTTTTTGCTTTTGTCCGTCATTTGATTCGGGTTTGGTGGCAGTATTCGTATTGGTGTTTCACAATGTTGCGATACATCTCAGGCGGTCTCAAAATGTAGAAGCTTTCAGGGCTCTTTCGCAACTATCGGAACATTCATTTGCAATATCGGCGCGGCTGACGAAATTCGAAAAAAAAGAGGGAAAAAATGAAAGAGTCATTTCCAGGCAGCGCTTTTAGCGACAATATGGAAATTCCTGCATGACTCGAATGACGACAGTCGCGCATCGACTGCCCTCTGGTGTACGCTAGCACGACAGATTTCTGTACTTTTCAGTCTATAACAGAATGTATAAGAGTGAATTCCGCGACCATCATCTAGTGCAGGCAGGGGGAAGGGGAGATTTCAGCTGCAAGTTAGTTTTTGAAACTATCTGTGAGTGTACTATATAGGTAAAATTTTTTCAGTGCAAGTCATCTAGCTCAAATCGAAACAATTGCGCCCTTTTGAGCACTTCCTTTACATACGCTTGGCGCACCGCAACCCAACGCCAGTAATTTCCTGAATACCTTCTTGGAAATTCATTATACTTTTATTCAGTATTATTTTCGTTTTATATACCGAATTTTGCTTTTCCCGTTTGTGTCATACCACACGCTTTAAGCTTTGCTCCAATGTTTGTCAAGTGTTCTCCATCTCCGCACTTCCTTCCACACACTCCCTCCGATGATTCATGAAAATAATAAACACCCGTATACATTTGTCACGTCATCAAACTTATTAGTTCGCCATTAATGCTACAAGTTGCTTAACTGTACTCAGCTAGAAATCTTCTCTGAAGGGTATTTGTCCTTTTAGAGCTAGTCCAGCCATTCTTGAAGAAAGAATGCGCAAGCCTTTGGCGATCTTTAAGGTGGCTCCGAGCATTCAATGACGCAATCACTGAAAAACAGCCACCGCCACTATTAGTTGCTTCTATATCGAAGTCTAATTTTGTATTTGATTTGGTAGGGTGAAGGCCACAGGGGCAATTGTGCCACGCGTTGCTCTTTTGCTCGTATGCTCCGTCAAGCTTCTTCGCCTCTGACAAGTGATTGAAATGAAAAGAGAAAAAAAAAAAGACTGTGTAATGTGATTCTGTACAGCAAGAAAGTTTGTGATGTATATTTTCAAAACATTCTTCGAAGTATAGTTTATAAAGGCATGTCAATTCACCCAATAAGGAGCAAGGAGGCAGAAAGCAGAAGGGGTTCAGGGCGAACATAGTTGCATAATTTAAATTTGTTTTTCTTCAACAATTATTTAGAATTATTGGCAGAATGCGAGTTCTGTGCTTCCTTTTTATCGGTAACTCTATATCAGCAGATAAAAACCCAGCGACCGCATGATTCCGCCCGGGTAATCTTGAAGCTGAGCCAATGTCAAGCGGCGCTTAAGCTGCCTAGCGCCAATCTTACCCAGTGTGTTATTCTGTTGCAATCTGGTGCACGCAGTCACTGGCCAGCTGGCCAATTGATTAATGACCTTGGACGTTATACTTTCCCATTCACCTTAAAGTAATTAACGCGAAAGAGCGTGAAACAGCATATGCTATGCACGGGTTAACGTCCGTTAAAGTTGTATTGGCACAATCAAGCAAAACCAAGGTTTCGACGAATTTCACTATTGCTAGGTTTTTGTCTTTCCAGTTAAAAGAACACAAAATGGTCCTGGTGGAATAAAAATACTTGTTATTGTGGCCCACTTGTGTAATTGTGGTATGTCAAAACGCATCGTCAGCATAACGCGCAGATACTCGTAAGAAGTGAGAGGTCAGCTACTGTCCTAAGTTTAAGAAAAATTTACTCCTTTGTATTTTTGTGTCTTGCTGTGTCAGAAGGCCACTGCTAAAAGGGTGTTTGCCTGAAACTTCTCATGCTCATTCGAGATGCGCGCACGTTAATTCAATTATGTTGCCTATTTAGTGGTTCATTTTGAAGGTATTACACCTGCCACTTGGCGTGCCTTGTGCACTTGCTATTATTCAAGAGCGGTATATCCAGTAGCAATGATCATTGACGGCCTTCCGACAATGGAATTTATTATAACAAGGGGCAATAATTACGTTTCATTTACAGAGGGCTCAATAGTGCGCGGGCGAATTATGTAACTACGCGAGATCCTCTCACTGATTATCGGCGTCAAAAAGACGAGAAGAAAATAACAAAGCCTAGCAAACCCGACGCTCATTTAACATAGGTCCATCTCTCTGATGAAAAAATGGGCCTCGGCCACGACGCAAGGATGTATTAGTTTCGCTAATATGATGATCCGTTTCTTTATTTTCGGTGTTATGAAGCTCACTTATGATGTAAAAATTCTGCTTTGCATTACGTTCATCTCTGTTCCAGGCACACCGCGGCCGACGATGCTATACTGGAACACAAATTAGTTTAACGCACAGACTAGTTAAAAAAAAAAAAAACCAAGTGGGCGATAAAAAAAAACACAAATGTGCCATATAATCCATGCCGAATCTAGGTTAGCGAGCTGCAGAAGTGTTGTTCAATATTCAGATCCCCGTGCGTACTGAAAAACTGCAAGAAAGGCAAAAACTAAAGAAACTTTTGTGCACTTTTTCAACAACGTCCTTATTTAGCGCATACGTGATGGTAGCGGTGGAGTTACGAGTTGGAAACTGACTCCTCGCCTGTTATTTGCACAATGGCGCTAGTTCTTTTTTTATTGCGTTCACTGCCCGATTAGGTCACATTTTATGCTGAGGTCGGTCTGGAGTAAGCAAGGAACGAGAACACTGGAGAATTGGCTCAGGAATTTTTATACACATGTTATGGGTGCGGTGCACCTTCCATACGCCTAAAAACGATCACAAACCAAGAGAAGTGGCGAGAGAGCCGCGCCGCCCTCATTCCTGGGTGAACAATTGCAATACGTCTACAGATTATATCTTATGAACTCCCAATTTTAGGCTTATACGTTCCTTGTTGGTGAAACCCACACGCTGAGGTGCATTATATTCCGACAACATATAAAGTTGAAACCTTTCGGAAACAATGTAGGAGCGCCGACACGGTTCATTTTCGTGCGGTAGTTCACTGTGTACCACAGGAATTCAACTTTGTCGACGGAACCCCTATACGAGGAAGCTGAAACCGCTGCGCGACGAGCTATAAGAAAGAAAATGTAAGATGCTAACTGCTGCTTTGGAAGAAGAAACTCTAGTACCAGTAGCAAACATCCCGGTCCGCACACACCATGGGCCCTATACTAAAGGTGTGCTGGCACTGTCCGACTCTACACAAGGCGATTGCACTGCCAACCCACTCCTGCCTGCAACAGAACCCCTGTCATGCTTGATGGCAGCGTCAAAAAAGTGTATAATTGCAGAGAGAAAAACGCGATTGAAAAACGCGAAGTTTTTCCATTGTTCAACTGTTTTTTTTTTTTTTGCAAAAACTCCTCAACACGTTCAGAAAGTAAGAAAGTAGCCCTTCATTTCAGAGTTGTATAAGGGATTCGAGGGCTTTTACAACCTGCCAATGTGTCTTGAAGGTGCCCTTCGGGGTAATAGTGTCGTTCCCGCACACAGTGCGTCTGAATTTACGGCGGCGTAAAGGTTGATAAAGCTGGGGATTAAACACCAATATTACTCATGTCCTTACACGCCTAAATTTATTATTCTATGCAAGGCTTTGCAAGATAGGAAGGTCTCCCCTAGAATTTATCCAAAGCATTAACAATCCAGCCGTTACCTGCTCCTTCATAGAAGAACTGCATTCTACAGACGTTCCTCGCAAAATCACGTCTTCATCATAAAAAGAAAAAAAAAACTAGAGTGCTCACAAGAAGTGAAGACAGACGCCATCATAAAACTGGCTCTCCGCACACGCATGCCGGAGCAGGCACCGCGTCTGCCGTGGGGCCTCAGGCCCCAGGGGGGCCTAGTTGTCGATACGGTGCCTGGTTGTCGATACGGTGTTTTGACACCTACCAGCACGCTATCCTTAGTGCGACGGTGGCGGTAGAGGGTTGGTGCTTTCTCTCGCACAATAATCGCAGGATCCAATAAGCCTGGAATCTACACGAGACGTTTACGAACACACCAAGGCTCTTAGCAGGCATCCTTAACAGGAAGCATTGATGATCTGTGGGATAAATGGAACGTCATATCATTTTATCTATAGAAACCCTCGTCAACGTCGTCGACAGATTGCGCAAGTAGACTGTTATACGAGACGCCTGTCACAGGGCAAGAAGAATTCCTCGCGCAATGTTTTTACGCGTACAACCAAACATGATATGAACTTTTAAACCTTGTTCAATCTGTGGGCAATGTAAGAGCATAATATGCAAGCCCCATCCAATTCCAAGGCTCTTAAGTTATCGAAAGGAGGAGGAGGACGATAAACCTTTATTATTTGAGGAAGTCAGGCAGGCAGGAGCTTCTGCGCTAGATGGCCAGGAGCCCTTGAGCTCTGGCGACCTGATTTGCTCGCTCGATGGCCCGCAGTAGAATGCAGAGTCCGAGCTGAGCATAGCGGTCTCCCATTGCTCGCAGGTGGAGCGCTGCAGATCCCGCGGTGTGGGGTTTCGTGAACATGCCCATGGTATGTGGTGTAAGTTTGCCTTCTTATGGCATAGTTACATTAAGGGCTGTATATTGCAGGGTATGCGTTTGCGCAGGTGACTGGTTTTGAAAAGGAATGCGTGTGTAATTTTCGCCAGGTAACATCCTGTGCCTTTGTAAGAGGTTTGTGTCCCGGAGGGTACGGGGTACGTGTTTGACGGAAGTGTAGTGTAATTTCTTGATAGGAAATCATAGGGTCTCTCGCCGACATCACGAGGGGTTGTCCCATCGGCCGGCTGACGGGTCCTTGGGCAAAATTGTGCGCAGCCTCATTTCCAGGAAGGGAGGAATGTGCTGATATCCATATTAGCTGTATTGAACGGTGAGTTGTTTGAGAGGCAGACAGCAATTTGAGTGCTATAGGGGATATCCTGCCTTTGCTGTAATTTCTTACTGCGGTGTTCGAGTCGCTTATTTAATGAAGGGCTCAGGTTGAGCTTATCGCAAGGGCGATCGCAACCTCCTCAGTTTCCTCCGGGTCTTTGGTAATGACCGAACCAGCCGAGATTTGTTGACCCTGATAATTTACAGTCATAATCGTGAATGCATTACGGTCCGCATGTTCGACTGCATCGACATAAACCAAGTCTTCTTTGTACTGGTATTACTTGTGTAGGGCTTTGGCTCTTTCTACTCGCCTGTCGGAATGAAATTCAGGGCGCATATTCTTCGGGAGAGGTAGGATTTTCAAGTGAGTTCGCAGGCTCATTGGAAGAGATACTTTGCCCTGCCTTGTTTAGGGGTAACCAATTGAGTGAGCCCCATGGTTAAAGCGTCCGGCCGGTGTGTGGGTTAGCCGTACGTATTGAGATGTAAGGTGGGCCTCTACTAGCTCGCTAAGAGTATTGTGGACTCAGAGGGCATTGAAGCGTTCCGTGGAGGTGTTAATGGGGAAATCAAGTGCGGACTTGAACGCCCGTCTGACCAGGTAATCGACACATTGTGTTTCTGCAACAATAAGTTTTAGGTAGGGTAGCGTGTAGGTAATTCTACTAATGAGATGTTACATATCTGGGAATGACCAGCTCTTTTATCGCAAAAGCAATACTACGCCAGGTCTAAGCGCTCGTCGCTGTGTACCGTGTCCGTGTCCGTGATCCCCTGGAAGGAGCTGACAACTTGGGTCTCTCGTTTCAAATGGGTCGGTTATGTCAGGCTCAGCCTGCCAGGACCCTGGCAATCAAGTTAATCTTTTGGCCACTAAGGCACGTTCATTCGGCTTGGTTAAAGCGGGGCTCTGCATGTTTCCAATTTTTTCAAATGGCACTTGTCGAACTTGCTTATATTTAGAGCACGAATATCAGACATGGTGATTGCGACTGTGCTCGGGAATTTTGGCGTATTAGGCATATCGGAGACAGATTAATTGGCTGTATTGAATTATCACTGTGAGTGCCTTTCCTTTATTATTGCAATATAAAGGGCAACAAGCGGAGTAGCCGCCAACAGATTACAGGGCCGCCTCATAGTTCACGAGGTTTTCGCATGGCCCATACCCTGACGAGCATATGCGGGCAATGCGGGGAGCTGGATTGCAGCGGCAGTATGAACGCTGGAGCTTTACCAAGGCCACACTAGTATATTATCAGAAAGAAGGTGGATACATTATATTCATCCCTGTTACCACCTGAAGGTGGAGAGTCCGAACGTCGATGGATGTGGAACGTCCTTCTATCTATAGGGACTGCCTTGCGAGGTGGGGTGTTGTGCCGACGTCGCAATGCCCGAACTGCTACGCTCTTGAGACCCAACAGCATGCTCTATTTATGTACGTTATAGCGCGTGCGAAGTCACATGTTTAATTTCAAATGATAAGTGCATACTATGTGACATTTAAATTTTTGTTCGCAACGCCAACGACGGCAATAACAAATTTTCTGTATAAAGCGGCCTTAACACCATCGCGTAAAATGAACAGTGGCAAGATTGAGCAGGGGTGGAGGCTGTTTAGCAGATAAAAATCCATATTTTATGATGTGTAGTTTTTTTGAACTTGGCCTGTGCCGTGTTTTCGGTATTATGTGCGAACAATTCCGACCCATGTTCTATTTTAAGGGAATTTTCTCGTGACAAATCTTCTCTGCGGTGAAGTTGGTATCGCAAATCAAAAAAATGAAATAAAAACACGCCCTGTCTAGTGCTAGTTTGCGCAAACCTCACTGGCTCAGGTAGCGGATTCTAAAGAGAGAACACTTGCGCTTGGTTAAGCGGGAAAGGCGCCGTGGAATGATAGGCGCACAGAACTCGGTATAGTGCGTTAGACAAAAGGACAACGTCGAAGAAATCACAGGGGTAAGTCAAAACATTATAGCCCTATCAAGTGCAATGCATGTGTCTATTAAATGTATTGTGCAACGAACTATGTGAATAGAGTGTTTCTATGTAAAACCACTGCGCGTACTAAACCTACAACTCCATTACATATTGTCCTCTTTTCCTGGCAGACAGGAGACACAAGCCGTGCGTACGCCAACAGCCTCCACCTGCGCAGCTGTAGTTGGGACTGCTATGTATGGCCCTACGCTTACATAAGGCCAGCTGTACTATCTTACTGGTGGGGCCAATGACATCCCCACTAAACGTGTCCCGGGCTATACGCATGTAGCCTTATCTCATTGCGCAAAATAATTAGTTGCAGACCGACAGAGACCTGTGAAAATGCAGTTTCATATGAACACGAGGACCAGGAAGCTAGTCGAGTGCAATGAGATCCAATCTGTCCCTTGCTGTGCACAAAAAGTAACTAATAATAACCAGGGAAACAAGGTGAGGGTGGGAGCTTCGTGAATTTGTTTTTGTTTAACGCCGAAATCACGATGCCGAAATGCCCAGAAGTGGATTGTTTTCTTTTCGCATTTTTAGATCATGTATTTAAAACGAACACCCCTGCCTGATAGCTGTTACGGTTACTGCGTCGATCGGCTATTAGTTTCTAGCGCGAGATTAGCGTTGCGTTTGTCGCTCGCTTTATGTGCCTTAAGCTTTATTCTTAAAGTCCAGTTTGCTTACATATGTAGCTCTTATTCCCTTGTGTTATGAATAAACAAGCTAGCCACTAAGAATTATGCAAGGCTTATTCATTCTCTCGGTTATCTAAGGTTACAGGCGAACGGATACGTAGCCTACCTTAACGTAGCCCCTGGGGTCAGTGAGTAGCGTACCCGGTATGCGCCTCGTAAATCGGTCATTTACCGCTTGTGGTCGGCTGTTTGGTCTCTTCTCGTACTTTGCGAAGATCAAATTTTATAAGCGGAATTATCCAAGCAATGGTGTGTACTACACACAGAGAAGCAGGCACAGTCCTTGTAGGGTCGTCACTCCGCCGAACACCTGATATCATGCGGCGCAGAAATGCAAGCAGCAACACAAATTATCAGTCCTTTCTTTAAAGTGCCGAAGCTGGACAATGATTATGAGGCTTGCAGTAGTTGGGGCTTAATGATTAATTTGAACCACCAGGGGAAATTGCAAACTTCGTGTTACATCTCAACACTCCGGCATTCTCGTTTTGTAGCTCCATCTAAAAAAAGACAACCGCGGCCGTTATCAAATCTACAACCTTCGGCTAAGCAGAACAGCGAATTTTGGCGGCCTTAAACCATATAGAATTAGCAAGTATCGTCATGATGTACTCGTAATCGAATATGTGAGCCCTGCATGGCATCGTCCATGCAATGCGGGCACGACCAGCTTCCATAACGATATGTTCGCCGTTTCAAAGCGGCAACAAAATAACAGAACCCAGAAGTGAAGAACAACCTGAATGCGACTTGTCAAATAGAAAACAAAATATATATCCTTGCTCAGTGCAATTCCTTGTCGTTAACGTCGGCAAGCTGGTACACGAGACCATTGAGAATTTCTGTGCGGTCGATTATTCTTCGGCTGCATTTTCAAAGCATAATACGCATTCACAAAGTCTCGGAAATGTGGGCAAGTAAATCAAAATTCACGGGTCACTCGTCACTCATTACTTCTCTTAAACCTGAAAACGAAAGGTTCATATAATCGATGAAACCACTCACTCTTTCTGCACCAAGCAATTACGGCACCGGAATCCTTCAACAAGGCATCCCTTGCTCGTTTTGCTTTCACTGCGGTAAATAGCAGTGTTTTTACAGATGACCTATAGTTGCAAAAAAAGGTAACATCACTTGCTTGAGAAAACAAATCTTATTTCCATAAAACTAGCCAATAAAGTATCAGAAGAGATAAACCTCTTGTCCTATAAGGTACAATAAATCTATCATTTGAAAAGAAAGAAACCGCGGCTGGAACCTAGTTCTATATGTGAAACCTGTATTTTAAGTGTTTTAAGAGGTTATGCCGGGTTTGACGCGGCCAGTAAGGGACCGCTCAAGCTTCGCCTTAATAGCACACGCGATAAAACCTTATGCAATTTTTAGAGCGCAGCTCTTTGGTGCCCGTTCCTGGGTTTCGCGGCGGGCCGCATCGGCCTCGTAACCGGCTGCGCCCGCCTTTCTTCCCCCCAGTTCGAGCCGGCGCTTTGGTAACCGGAGTCTCGCAGGAAGAGAGCGGGGGGGAGGGGGGTGTTGCACTAAGCGGCGAACGATGGGGGCAGGAGCGCGCTCAGCAACCGGAGAACACGAGGAAGGGAAAGGGGGGGGGGAGGGGGTCACCGGAGACAGCGCTAGCAGTGACTGACTGATGCCGCCGACACCGCTAGCGATTCAAGGCAACGTGACTGCGTATAACACCGTCGTCGCCATGGAGGAAGCAGAAAGAGGAGGAGGGGGGTCCCCCCCCCCCTCTTTCTGCGTGGCAGCTAGGGTGCTCTCCGGTTACCGAAACGCCGGCTGATCACGGTGCGTAAATCCCGTTCCCAGTCGCTTCACTCGCAAGCGGCGTCAGCAGCATCAGTCAGTCGCTGCTATCTGTTCGTCGCGCAACGTTCCTATGGGCTCACACATTGCCTCTCGCAACCTCCCGATAACTCAACTGCTCTCTTCATTTCTCCGACAGCATAGTTCCTTTCATGACAGCCAAGAACTGTTAGTGGAGTGTTTCTTGAAGGAATACGTGCGAAAAATTAAAAAACAAAGTTGTCTGGAATTGTGCATACGTGTCTTGCTCGAAATATTTGCCTCAATCTATCGAAAAGATGAAACACCTGATGAGCGACGCTCAAATTTTGCGTTAGTAAGTAACTTATTCGTCAGCAATTTTTTTACAGTACATTTTAAGTCGCCGTTTGGGGAATGAAGGTTCAGTGTATCAGTTTTCAACATACATCGGCACGTAATTTGTAAATTGGTTTATAGGAAAGGAAAATCACCATGCCTGACTCACTTTTCGGTGTATACCTGCACTCGTCGCTTTATAGGAAATACAAGACACAATACCTGTCACACTGTTCGGTGGACAGCTGTACCGAGCTATTAAAAAAGGTAACGACTTTGAGGTAAAAGGTCAACTTCGTTTCGGCACACCGGGGCGAAACCCGAACTTTCACCACGAGTAATAGAGCTTACGCTCTAAAAAGGGCCGGGGTTACCTCTGCGGAACCGAATTTAGCGCGAAAGCGCGGGAACCGGCAGTTACATATTTATACATGTGGGACCATTGGGGGGCAGCCACGTAAAAAGACTTATCATTATCATCAGCCTGACTATACCCACTGCAGGGCGAAGGCCTCTCCCATATTTCTCCTATTAACCCGGTTCTGTGCTAGCTGCATCCACTTGACCCCTGCGAACTTCTTAACCTCATCCGCCCACCTAACTTTCTGCCGCCCCTGCTACGCTTTCCTTCCCTTGGAATCAAGTTTGTTACCCTAAGCGACCATCGGTTATCCTCTGTTCGCACTACATGTCCTGCTCATGCCCATTCCTTCTTCTTAATTTCCACTAGAATGTCAGTAACTTGAGTTATTTCTCTGACCCACTCTGCACGCTTCCTATCTCTTAATGTTACCCCTACCATTTTTCGCTCCATAGCCCCCTGCGTTGTCCTCAACTTAAGTAGAATCATCTTCGTCAGCCTCCCGTTTGAGCCCCATAGGTGAGTACAGGTAAGATCCAACTGCTTTATACTATTCTCTTATGCCTAAATCTAATTTTAGCCTCGTGATATAGAAGAAAACTTCGCCCTGCAGTGGGTATAATCCAGCTGAATATGCTGAGCCTGGTTATAAAACGTGAAAGAACCGGCCTTGGTGCCTCAGTGGCAAAGACACTCGGCTACTGAGCTGAGTAACCGGGTTCTTGGGCTGCTTTCTATTCTTTAACTTATCCATACCCTAACCAGTTTCAATTCTGGATATTCGTTTTTTTTTAATGCGACGCCGTATTTTTTCATTTCAAAACTAGCTTTCTCCTCACATGTGACATCTTATTTTGCGAGCGATATCTTTCTTTTTCGACGTAATTCTACTACCTACGTGAAGGGACTCATCAGATTATCGTTTTTTTTTTTGCTGCGGCCATTATTTGTACTGCGGCTCACATGTGCAGCTTGATCCGGTGTGATGAATAAATGGTTGGGACACTGGGTTGCTGAATTCAAAAATGAGGGTTTGATCCGGGCAGCGACGCCACGTTGATTTCTATTTACCATTGTTTTCTTTAGTGAACCAACTCTAAAAGCTTAGAAAGGACGGGGGAGGGGGGAGTTAATATTATTACAATTTCCTAGAATACCGCGACCGTCGCGGTCCCTATGCGTTACTTTAAAAGTGACAAAGGCATACCGTTTTTTAGTTGTTCCTGCCAAAAAAGAGGTCATTTATTCCAGCTACGATTACCTCAGCCTTCCTGTCCAGTTTAAGGTGATGACATTGAAATTATCACTGAGGGCGCAGGCACTACCGAAAACAAAAATTTATTATTGCAGCATTATTGTTTGTGAAAACTGTAGCTTCTTTTCACACCAGGCTCGACAATTAAATGTTGAGCAGTGTCCTTTTCCGCTAACAATGAAGAGCTCATGTGATCTGGTTCATAGGCAGTAGATTGGTTAATGGATGTAATCAGAAATAAAGCGACAAGGAACTGTGCTGATGCTTTCCGCTGTTTCTTAGAAAGAAGTATCAGTAGTATTTGTGCAGCAGTCGATTCGCTGGCACTTTTCTCTTCCTGCCCGTCTCTTATGAAAGTCGCGCCCATAAAATCAACATATGGACCACGGGTGTAGAAACTCCACATAGGTAACCACACCCACTGACCACACGCAGGGTGCTTGTGGTCCCAGCTCCTCTGAAGAACGTTCTCTTTTTTGGACATACCCCTTGCATTATGTTCGTAGTGGACGGGCATTGTGTCGAGTGTGCTCCACTGTATGAGTGCACGTGCGTGCATGCGCGTGCGTGCCTAGACTCCTGTATTCTCCATGCCCGGTCATAGGCGCCGAGATCGATGAATAGCGGCCGTCTCGTTCAAGGCCATGACGGAAGAAAGAAATGCGCTTCGCCGGCGCGTCCGTGTTGAAGCCAGATCACGGAAGTAGGGTGCGCCTTAAATGGCAGCTTAGTTTTTATTGAGGTATGTATGCTTTCCGGCGATTCTGCTGGCGTTCGTACGCCGAAGTGGCGTGCACGCTATTTCCTTCTCTTTGGTAGAAAAAAAATCAAACATTGCAACACACCATATTTTAACTATATTTAAACAACTAATTATAAGCAGATAGGCGCTTTTGCGCCCGCTTTTACTTAACGTCCACATCACTTGATATCACAAAGCAGAGACCAGCGTTGTGTATTCGAGCAAGGATGGAGACAGCACGGCGGGGGCATCCTCGTTTGGCGAATGAAATAGACGTTAATTAACTTAATACCTCCTAAAATAATCCGTCGTGGTGTGATTGGTAGCTCAGTTGAGTGATGTGTAGAACCAACTCGCATATTGCTTTGACTGCGATTGCAAATTATTGCGAAATAACAGCTCGAGGGGCTAGTTGGTGCTGCATAATACCCAGAAATGTGGCGCAACAAACACAAGCGAAGAGACACAACACACGTGCGCGTGTGTTGTATCTCTTCGCTTGTGTTTGTTGCGCCACATTTCTGGGTATTATGCAAATTATTGCCCTGATTCGCTGTGTTGAAGTTTTTCCGCGTTTGGCTACGGCAAGGAGCGCATAAATATTGTTCATTTCCAAAAAAAAAATGATCTGTGCGTTGCTGATGTGGCTGCAATGAGAATATTAAAAATAAAATACAAAACAGAATTCAGAGTGCACAGCAATGAAGGGACGTGCATTAGGCATCAAAACAGTAGCTCAAAAGCACCAATGTATCGAAACGGAGCGCTTGTGCCAAGCGTCCCTCTAAACAAAAGCCCGTCCAGAGTTGGTCCTACTCCTTCTGCCATGCGTAAAACTAAAACTAACTGGATAAGAAACACAGCGTTGTCTGATCACATCTTTCATTCATCGCTACGTAGCCCATGTCGGTAGGTCTTCGCGCGACAGAACTAACTGCTCTCCATGATGATTATATGAGTGAGGACCTTCTCCGCAAAAATCCGCGCTTATGGCATCGTAAGAATAGCAAGTCCTGGTCGCTACGCCGAACGAAGCCCAGCGTATGAAGGAGTAGGAGCACCTAATTGCAGAAGTGATCTTTATCATCGAAAATACCTTGTTTTTGGCGCGTCTTGCAAAGAGTCTCCAGTTGCACGAACTCTAGACAGTAATTAATCTTGAACAGCAGCGCCAGAGCGAATGACTGGGCAAGGAAAATGTGGGAAGCCGTGGTGCGCGAGCGTGTGCTCGTTTGTAACACACACGATACAAGTCCACTTGTCGAAACTTTGGCTTGACCTGCGAACTGAGGCGTACCCCTTTACCCTTGTTCAGTGCTCCTTCATACCGTGTAAACCATCTTCTTCCTCTCGCTCTACCTGGACACTCCAAGCACGTAGTACACACACGACAGATGTACACTCGCGAACGCTCGTCTCTCTCTCTCTTTCTCTCCCTGTGTGTGTCTCTCCTGCGCGATGCACGTCGATGGCATATTGAAAAGTGGACGCTTTACTGGACAAATTTAACTTGAAAATCTGTGGCTTCAGAGTCAGCCGCAAAGTGATGCTTGATTCACGCGAGCGTAGCGAGGAATGCGCCACAACTAAGGACACAAATTTGCTGCAGAAAATGCCCATACATCACTGATGACGTGAGTCAAATGCCATCCAGCCAGATGCTTCATGTGTTCTTTTATTTTTTTTTTATTTTTCACAACGCATTGTTTCAAACTTAGGGCATCGTTTGCCTCAATGCGCATTTGTCACAAAAGAGGTCTTTGTTGCAGGAGAGATCTATTCCCAATGCCGTATGAGTCATCAGAAAAAGAATGGCCCGCCGGTTGGAGCACAGAACGACAGGTTTCAGAGCTGGTTACTCTAAATTCGAAGGCCGCATTCCATACATCGGATCGTGGCTATTGCTGATAATAGATAAACTTCTCAAAAATAAACGCAAATAAATACTCTTTACGTACAGTGAAGTGATCCATAATAATCCTATCACCTGTCTCACACTGGCACTTAGCGCTCCGAAAAGCGTCTACAGCCCATCCAAGCAGCAATTATGTAGAACACGTAGAGCAGCACACGCACAAACCCACTGCAGCGATATGTAGCTGTGGCATCAACGGCCTGATGTTTCATACTGGCTTTCGTCAATACTGCCTTCGAAACGCGCTTTATTAAAAGCGCTGACGTCATTTACGTCCACACCACTCGATAGTACACAAATAGAAAAGTAAGACTAAAACTAAAGTAAAACAATTCAGGTTTTATCGCAGCAATTTTTCTGTCAGTAGCTTGTTTTTCCCGCTACAAAAATTACAGTGGTGCACGGGTCGAAAATTTGAGCCCGAGCCCGGCCCGGGCCCGACTCTACTCGCCCGAGCCCGACCCTGTCCGACTCGTATAGAAACTAAGCCCGGTCAGGCCCGGCCCGGCGCTTAGATGTAAGGCCCAAGCCCGACCCGGCCCGTCATGCTATAATTGCAGTTTAAGCGATAGAAAAGAATAAAATTATTTTTGGGTGATAGGTTTATAAACATATTAAAATGTTGAGTTCTCACGTTTGAAACGACAAATTTGCTGAATATATAACGACATAGGACGTACGTAGAATTAACTTATTGTGCAAAAACAATGTATTATTCATTGAATTTAGGCACTTACGGCGCTCTTGGATAATGAACCCGGCAGCGATGAAGTTTCTTTTGGGCCTGCAACTTCTGACTGGAGTCACTAACACGTTCTTTGATAGGAAATCAAGTTTTCGGTACGCAGCTTGTTTAGATCTGCAAAAGTGCGCTTGCTCAGCCTAAACAAGGGGTTTATTTCGTGGCCAATTAGTCGGTGAGCTCGCCTGGCTGTGTGTCACGTACACACTGCAACAAGAACAACCAAGTGTAACTCACACTATGGCTCTATTCGCGCTTTCGCAAGTGTTTCATGTGTTCGTGATCGAGGTGTCCAGCCCGGCCCGGCCCGCCCGAGAGAAATATAGCATTCCCAAGCCCAATACGGGCCCGGCCCGGGCCCAACTCTGGCCCGTCCCGATCCTGAGCGAAAGTTCTACCGATCAGCCCGAGCCCAGCCCGCAGTCCGGGCCGGGTTTGGGCATTCGGGCCGACCCGATGCAGTGCACAGTTGTAACAGTGTTTGCTCAAGTAAACGCTGTATTTTAACAATAGGAATCTCAACACTTCTCCTTGAGGAGCCTAAGTACACATGTTTAATGTAATGAAAAGACAGTGCAATCTTGTTATAACGGAACGTATACAAATAAACAATGAATGTTAATAATATAGAAAGCGCCAACAGAAGTCCATGTATGTTACGTCCTTTTTTTATGACAGGAATTTTCTTTTCTAAGCGATAAAAACCAATCCCGTTCAAAATTCACTACTTATATACAGTGACTGGCTATTGGGCTTCGAGTACTGCTTTCAAAACGGCGAATAACGACTTGGACATATTTGATGCGGCGAGGTTTAATTCACAAGTATAACCTGCCGTTTGCAGAAAGTAGGATTTGGACGAAAAACGTTTTTCAAACTAAAGCGGTTCTTATGCTGTCCGTTTCTCTGCATGGTTCTTCGCATTTGGGCCGCCAAAATTGTGATGCCGGCTCGCCATTCTTCAAAATCCGAATACGCGTGACCCCGAACTACCTACGTCCGACAGTATGACACGATTAGACACAGTCCTGTTAACCAGTCACTAAGTTCAATGTAGTCCCACTAGCTCTAACTCACGCTTGTTTACTGCCCACTGCGAGCCCTCATTGTCCAAAGGCGGAATGCTGTTTTCCCGGTAGTACTCCTTTTCGTTCACAGATTATGTTCCCCAACGTTAGCTTCTACTATTGTCCAAAAGCTGTTATTGCTCTATGTAAGCCGCGTTCACACCACATTACAATGACAACTAGAAAACAACACTTGATATCAGCAATCTTTGCTTATTGTTAAAATTACCTTTGCCAAAAAATGTTTAGTAAAGCAGTTCCGATCAGTGCGAGAAAATTTTTTAATAATGACGAATGTGTGTGTGTGTGTGTGTGTGTGTGTGTGTGTGTGTGTGTGTGTGTGTGTGTGTGTGTGTGTGTGTGTGTGTGTGTGTGTGTGTGTGTGTGTGTGTGTGTGTGTGTGTGTGTGTGTGTGTGTGTGTGTGTGTGTGTGTGTGTGTGTGTGTGTGTGTGTGTGTGTGTGTGTGTGTGTGTGTGTGTGTGTGTGTGTGTGTGTGTGTGTGTGTGTGTGTGTGTGTGTGTGTGTGTGTGTGTGTGTGTGTGTGTGTGTGTGTGTGTGTGTGTGTGTGTGTGTGTGTGTGTGTGTGTGTGTGTGTGTGTGTGTGTGTGTGTGTGCGTGCGTGCGTGCGTGCGTGCGTGCGTGCGTGCGTGCGTGCGTGCGCTTTTGCTATGTCTGAAGGTTTCGGCTCAGCATAGGTGTGACGTTATGCAACACTGCCAACTTTCCGAAAGTATTGCGAGTCAAATGTGCGCTACTACGGGTATATATATATTTTAATTCATTTGGCATCGTCGAATGATATTGATCATTTGGCGGTTTGGTGGGCATCCAATTACCGCACTTCTGGTTCGTCAAGTTCGACGCTTATGATGGCTTTAGTGCAAAAACAAAATATCATCAGATTTCAGCTAAAGGGGACTTGAAGCGAAGAGACGCTTCTGCGAAGGCCTGCGGCCTCACGGCCTTCACGGGATAAGCTGCATATGCCTAAAGATGTGTACACAGCATAAGAAGCCTTCCTCGGATGTTCGGTGATGATTCAGTGTTGGTTCAGTTCATTTCGCTATCTTTATGATATAAATATTCAATAAGGCATGTAAGGCGTGACCAGGGGCCGCCTAATCCCCAAAGATGTTTATACACATCGTGATTCTACGCGATTTCTCTCACTCTTTTTATTAATTTACGGTGCTCACTGGATGCCCCGTAGCTTCTCTGTTCAAGTCGGACTGCTAGACAAATGGCCAACTTGGCTATTTATATATGTTTTCCGTAGTCAGCTTAAAGAACACTGCGTTTCATCGCTCTTGGCTACTTTCCACAAAGTGGTCCTGATGTCTCTTTCAATTTGTAGCATAAGAAAACGATATTATCGTCGGGCACTCACTGCTCTTCTGAGACACTTGTTCTGTTGTCAAACTGCAGTGCAATTCAGTCTTTCAGTACATACACTTTCTTCTCTTCTAATTGTATAGCAAGCTGTTTCTGTTACCCATTCCCCGGTGGAACACATATAGCACTAACGATAAAGGTTCACTTCGCTCTTGTCCGGGTGCACTATGGGCAACAAGGTTAGTGGCGCCGCAGATGAGTTCTATTGATGCGCTCGCGTCATAGTAATCGCATCGTCTGAGTGGGCGGTTGAGCCGTGAATGATGCAAAACTGCAATCACCTGCGTAGAAATCGACGGACCGAAAGCCGAAAAAGCCATTTACTTGCTGGAGAGCGTTTGGTGGCGCCATCGATTCACTGCAGTGGAAAGCGTCACTAAAGGCGCTGATGAGGGCATTGCAAGATATGCGGGCCGTTTGAATACGCGGTTTCGCCATTCGCGAATAAAATCGCTGCACCAGCATAGGAAATAGACGAGAAAACTCAGTTAAGGAATTCGCGATGTTGTGCTCCGCAGATCAAGACTACGCGATGTCGTCCACGAAAGTAGACGAATCAGCTGAATGAGACACAGTAAACCGGTAAGAAATGTTCAAACAATGCCTTTTTATTGGTAGAACCGCAATAAATCAGTTTATGCCATATTTGTTTTTGCTATGTTGGACGCAATCTTTGAAGCGCTTCAGTTGAAGCAGATGAAACGCTTGAAACGGCGTATTGTAGGGTGCATTGATGCGCGCGCGCATCGAGGCACCCTATACTCAGTTTTATACATCAGGTGCAACGCAGCGAAAGCTACGCAAGTAGTCCGCAAGAAAAACAAACAGGAGGCGTATCACTACGCGCTCGTTCTGTAGGCGAGTGGTTCCTGCCGAAACGGGCTCTATTCCGAGCATACACGTTTGCAATAACATGCTTCGAATGCTTAGACATCTTCACAGAGCGGATCTTGTAGAAAAAATGCGCACAAAAGAACCATTTTCTCAAAAAGAGATGCGCAGCGCGGAGGGCGCAGCCAGCGCCATCTGGCGGCACAGCTGGCAAGATTGCGGGGCAGCAAGACGCGGCACGAACAAAAACGACATAAAATAAACATACAAATTAGCCGAATCTGACCTTTTCTCCCTAAAAAAGGTGCTTTTTATGAAGTTTATGGCAAATGTAAAACGTATTAAGCTTGCAGACAAAGCAGCTATTATTTTCTCTCGTCAAGAGCAGGCACTATTTTTTATCGCGGATGCCGAGAGCGCAAACAAGAGCTGTAGCTTTGGTAGTGTTGCACTTGATGTATGAAACGCAGTATAGCGTATTGTACCTCGAAGCGCCCTTATCGGCGCCTTGTCGTGACGCTTTCTTCAGCAGAAAAGAGATGGCGCCACCGACAAACTCCGGCGAGAAAACTGCTTTTTCGAGTTTCCGTCCGTCGATTTCTACACAGGTGATGGTTTTGCATCGCGCTCGGCTTCCCCTAGTAAGTATTATTGTAAAGCTTGCCATGATACACAAGTTGCCGTTATACGCAAACTCTGTGCGCAATTTTACCGCAAACGAGAGAGCGGTTGAAGCGGGAACATTTTTAAAAGTGTTTACTATAAAAACACAAAATACTCTATATTAAAAAAAATTGTGTTATTTTGTTTGAGGGGTGTTCGAAAAGTATACATTATCCACATCGTTGTTTTCTCGAACGCTGCCTCATTCTGTTAGGCGGGAGTTCAGCCAGTAGTAGCCGTCCAAACCGGAGCGGTGGCGTGCTATAGATCGTAGTCTGCTCGTACGCAAGAGCACTTTGACTTTTTCTCAGCCACCTCTCTGCATAACTTCTTCACTGAGTAACCTTTCTACTACAATTCAAACTTCACGAGATTCACAAATATTTCAGCCGGACATCCACCGGGGCTAGGTCACTTCACAATTATGAACGAATTCACTCATGCCTATCTTCTCTTACCAGCGTTTAACTACAGCTCGATAGCGCTATACGCGTTATACGACTGAAAAAATGGTATCTTCATAAGAGAAAATTATTAATTGTTCAAGAAGGGTTGCGGCGCATAGCCATGGAGGATGTTAAACGTAGTGATGTCTTTTAATCCATAATAATATTGGCGTTAAAGTTGTAGAACCGAAACTCCAACCATACACGCTGTTCCTCCCCCAAACGCATACTTGTGTGATCGCAATAAGGATATCCATCTCTGCGATAAGGTTTATCAGGTGAACCTTGTGTAGACGAAGGAAAATCCTTTAGTGCTACCATGTCATACTTTAATGTGAGTTAACTTTCCCCTACAGTTTGCGTTCTTTTTGGATTTCTGAAATCTGGATCCGCAAACTGCCAATTAAAATCAGACTGTTCTAATTCAAGACTAAAGGAAATGAGGCATTGCAATCTAGACAAATTGAGCAAAGCTTATCACATTTTCTAGCTGCTGTCAACGTGAAAATGGTCGCCCGTGTTGAAGCCATGAAGGAAAACAGTTGGTGCAAAGTAGACACGCATACCATTCGCCATCAGTGGCGAATATCAATACAATTAGTCCGCTATTACAATGAAAAATTATGTAGCCATATGAGTGAAATACGTATGAATAAAATATTTTAAGTTCATATCCTTGCAAATAACGCTCGTCTAGAGGAAAAAATGAAAGAAATAGCGTTTTCGATACGCCTCACAGATGCTAGTGTGTCCGAAAAGGATTACAAATGTTATTTAAGAAACATAAACAGGGAAGCTACTCAGCACAAATTTGTCTACAGAAAAATACGGTAAGCTTCTTGGCATTTTTTTTTTGCATTCATATCGTGCGGCAGCTCGCTCAAAACATAAAAGTAGAAAACATCGCCAGGCGTGTACTGATTTTTTCTGGAAGCAGCAAGAAAGCTGCAGAATGAAGGACTATGCCAATATGGAGAAGCTATTTGCAGCCAGCATTTCACGACAAACTGCGCTGCTGCTGGCTGACAGGCCTTCAGTTACCCATGCAGATATAATAAACAGGTAATTCCCCCAGCGCCCTGATATTCATATGTGATATTAATCATACAGTATTGCAGCATGCCATGGGGAAGCGCAATCTCCTCCTTACAGCCAAATGAGCAACTACGCCGGGTGGAACTTGAAAAGAACGGTGGAATCAAAATACAAACCAGGTTTAAGCTAAAACCATGAATGATTATAAGCAAAATTATTAAAAGCCGATGACGGCAAAAGCTATTCAGCCCTGATAAGGAGGCAAGGTGAAGCATAATGTACATTTGACTGGATTCGTTCGGAGAAACGTTTGCCAACATCGCAAATGGGGACATTCCTTCAAGGGACACTTTTTCCGGGGCTGTTTTTCTGGGAACGGTTTTATCGCAACCCGGTAGTCATCACCTGAGGGGGATGAATTTTACTCAAGGCAACGCGCTGTTGCAGCATAGACGTGTGAATGTTAGGTGCCAATTTTAATATTTTGTTAGTCTCAGAAAGAAATTGTTCACATAGGTGTAATGATTGGAACACAGTATATTCCCAAGCTTCGCGTGTTGCTGTTCGAAGACCAGGTTTCGACATTCGGTGAGTCATCACATAAACTAGTAATATAATGGTTTGGTTGGTTTGTGGGGTTTAAAGTCCCAAAGCGACTAAGGCTATGAGAGACGCCGTAGAGGAGGACTCCAGAAATTTCGACCACCTGGGGTTCTTTAACGTGCACTGACATCGCACAGCACACGGACGCCACTCCGTTTCGCCTCCATGGAAAAGCAGCCGCCGAGGCCTGTTTCGAACTATTAATGACAATGGCTCAAAACGGAATAAGAAAATAACATGTATGCTCACAACACTCCCGGCTCACCGTGCGCGGACACCATGTAAATTTCATTTTTTTGCGCTTAGCATAGACTTTACACACGTATACAAAGGCAAACGCACGTCGGTATTGCCTAGCCGACCAATGCGGCGTTCGACCGTCATCCGACACGCCCGTGCGGCGCAGCGCGCAAAGAATGTTGTCCGTTATTTGCTCATGGTGGTGTAACCCGTGCCTCGGAGCTAAAGATCGATAACCGAAGGCTGGTCCTGCGTTGCGGCGTAACACGAGCGTGTAAAAAAAGGGAAAAGTGCCACCACCGCCCGGGGCCTTGTCCCTCCACTCGTCTCTATTCGTTTATTCGAATTCTCTGTTCACAGCGCAGATTGAGAGCGTTGGTAACGTGTCTTTTTCTGCGCCTCATGCTAGGCAAGGCTTCCCTGAACAGCTTTGCATTCTTTCACACCGTTCTGCCGACATGCAGATATGTTCGCCTGGTTTATTCTTATCCGCTGCTTTGTTTCTTTAGCAGCGATGTTTCCTGCTTTTTTTATCTCAGTGGTGTTGCGCAAACCTAGAATTGCACGCCTCGGTTCCAGCGTCGCGTGTTCGGTTCCGGTCTGTCTGTAAAATATGAATGTGGCCGCGCACTCATATTTTACAGACGCGAAGAACGGAAACTCTAGCTCCGCAATTTCGGCATTCCGAGATTTCGCATCAGTATGTATAAAAAAAATGTTTCCGGATGAAAAGCAGAACTGTACAGTCATTCCTTTGCTGTATAGCAGAGCAGAAAGGTGAGTATAAAGATGTAAAGCACGGGAGGCAATGTGTGCATCACGATCATGAATAATTAAATAAATATTATGGCGAAGCTGAAACACGTTTCGCAAAAAGTATAGCTTGTGTAGGATCTTGTAGCCTTCCGTCTGCTGAACGACCCTATCTTGCACAAATTATCGCAGCTTATCACAAGGGCACAAATGATCGCAAACGGAAGTTTTTTACAGGGCGTAACGATTTCCCGTACGCCAAGCCACAAATGGCAGGAGTGAAGTGCGGCATTCTGGACCGTCTATCGACCACGGTAAGGGTGACAAACACCTCAATTACTTGGCAAATAAAGTTTTTCCACCCATCCATTCATGCGACTGATACCGATAATATTGCCTCGTGCATTGTTGCTTTAAGTGACTTGACAGCACGATTTAAAACACTGAATATTAGAGCAGTATAAAACAGCTTCAAGTCCTAGCGTGCGCTTTCGAGCCACCAGTGAATCCCAACAACGGTGCAAATAATGATGCTATCGAGTGCGTAGAGAGTGAAAGTGAAGTCGTAACATTTGTGCGCGTCAGAAATTTTCACCAGGGTGCGAAAAGCGAACAGGCTGGTCAGCTTCAACAACGTACAGAGTCGATCACACTGGCCTAGAGCGCTCGCGCAATCTGTTGCGGTTAAAATAAAGCTGAATTCTGAAGCAGCGCTACTGGCTTTCATGCATGCTCCTGGCGCTCGCTGGGAGGCTAATCGACCACTGCACAGATGGGGCGCAAGTCTTTTATTAAGTGCAAAAAATCATCGAACATACTTCACTTCATTTGCTCCGATGCAGACTGCTCAAGCGCTCTTGACAAGTGTGATCGCCTCAGTACACTTTACGAACCAAGTCCCTTTCCCATAGCAACACAAATATTCGTTCTCTGCAGTACAATCCTTTTGCGAAATACTCTAGTCTATCGCCCTACAGCGCACATAAAAGCGCGTGCATGCTGTATCTGCAACTCCATCTCGTATTTGCGGCATTGATGGCTCAGTGCGTTGTCAAATGGAACTCTGAAAATGGTATACATCCAGCCGCATCATAAAATTACACATATTTGCAACAGTTCTGTAGCTTGGTACGCTAACCGCTCGGTCACACGCGTGTTCGCAACGGCTGAGTAGCTTAGTACGCTAACCACTGGGCCACACCGAGCACTTCGCAACAGCTTCAATATCGGATGCCGCAAGGTTACCACGATGGCGCACGCAGCGAGTGCGGCAGACGACGGCGCTTTGGCTAGCCGCTAGCCCCTGTTCGTCGCTAAACCTATATTGTAGTGAATCGAAGCCTCACCAGACGTTATTTTGAGGTTGAGATGATGTTTAGTAACTGGACTGCCTTACTGTCAATCCTGTCAATTGAGAATGATGTAAAGGTCTGATCAATGATGTAAAGATCGCCTTATTCGTCGGCTATATGCTGGGTGGTGTAGAGTTCGAGGAAGCGCTATATGCAAGGCGCTGCACGGACGCGTGGGTAGGACGCCCGGCGGGATCAGCTTCGTATATATTGTTGTTGTGGCTGTAGGCAGAAGGAAAAGAAAATGCACGGGTCTGCTACTGGCTCTTTAGCTGAGCCGCCTCCGCTGCCTCGTGCGGACAGACGAGAGAAAGTAGAGAGAAAGAAAAAGAAGAGGGAGAGAAAGACGCGCGCCGCAAAAACCGTCGTCCATCACCGAAGAGGTGGCGGGTGGAATGACTGCCTACAACAGATAAAAATTCGGTGCCTGGTTAGCCCCCGCTGCAAGCGGCGTTGACCTACCGTTTCAGGCCCGTAGGACCAGGAACAGCCACCCTTCACCACCTCCTTTTCTCAGCTTCGTATATGCGTGAATTGTCTGGTGGCGTCATCACCAGTAGTGACGCGAGGACCGGATGACACGCCATACTACACAACTCACGATGTCAAGATTAATTTCAAGGTATGACATACTACACCACTCATGTCATCATCATTGATTTCAAGGAACCACATAGGCTAATTATGTTACTTCTTGAATTCAGCTAGTTATTTACGTTAATTAATAAAGGTTAACAAATTCAACAATTTCGGTAAAATTGCACGATTTGGTATACAATTACAGCATTTCAAAGTTTTAATTTACCGCTTTCCCGGTTAGTTTTCGTTCCGGTGATGACGTTATATGATGACGTTATATGATATGTACCACACGAACGAGCACCGACATTATGAGCCATTAAAGGCTTTCGCCTTATGTCACGCTTTTCTGCCGCTGGCATCCCAGACGGTTTGCGAGAGGCGGGGCGGCCGCTGCTGTGGAGGCAGTGCTGCCTTTCGGACGACGTTTGAGAGCTCAGTTGCCACGCGAGGAGGAGCGCCTTCCAGACACTTCATTATAACCGATGATTGCAAATGCAGCTACGTTCTGCCGATTGCCGCGTCATGCATTTCGTTTGCTTTACCTAATTGGTAACGGTTGCTGTAACTGAGCACGGCAGCGAGTTGTGTAATAACAGTAACCCGCCGCTCGCGCTAACCAAGGTTAAGTTCCACAACCTCGGTTAAGCGTAACGACGGTGAAGCTAGCCGTGAAGCGAGGTTGTTAGCCTAATTATGTGCGGGAACAATGTTTGAACTGCACCAGGTTTCTGATGCGCTAATTTATTCGGATTCCCATTAGTCCTCATCGCTGCCAAGCTACGATGGCAGTCATTGGCGCGAAATTCCTCAGAGCACTTTTAACGATAGACATCCACTACACTTAATGTTTCTTATCCTATGGGACAATATGGGACCCAGCGTCGTCCGGAGAACCAATGTTCACGCAATTGAAAGCGGCGAATACGAGGGTGAGATAGTCACTAGTTGCTTTACGCACTCACACAGAATGCATCTCTTGCAATGTCATGAGAAAAATACTTTTCGAACATGTAATGTGGTGTATACTACAACTGAGTAAAAGAGGCGCACTGGTCGGAGACTGTCGAAGTGCAGGGCGGGTCAATCCGGATTCGCTGCGTGTCTGCTCGTCGATATCGTGGAATCTTTGAGCGCCCGGAAACATAACAATATAATACGACCTAACAGAGCAAACAAGCGGTACAGGCAGCAAATTGAGTTTATACGTGGGTCATTAAAGGGCAGGATCGAGCGGAGCGAGCGTGCGAAGCATGCGGTCTGCTGGCCGCTACTCCACGATTGTCGTCACATACTCCTGTTCCCTCCCCCCCTACCTGGTGCTCCCGGAAGTGAGAAAAGAGTGGATTTCTTTTGCGAAAGAGTTCAGAAAAAATGATACATATGATTAAAAACCATTTCTTTACAACCCCTGTATTTCAAGCAATTTGAAACTATGCCAGCCTTCTTTTAAGGAAACCTGAAATAATTCATTTCTGCATGTCTAGAACGTCTTTGCACTGCTATAGACACAGACGCACACATATGTATGTCTAATTCTGAGATTTTTGTGAATTGCGTGTGAATGACTGTGTTTTGCTTCTAACTGCATTTCCTCAATGCTTATTGCGTCGGCAGGTTTCTCTCACTGATGCCATCATTCTGCTGGAATGTTTCTGCGTTCCTTTGCTCAAGGTCCTGGGACTCTTCTGTTTCTGTACACATACTTAATCGAAGGGTGTCTGCAAAAGCATTCTGAAAACGGTGTCGTATTATGAAGGTTAGTCTTCTAGAACTCAGCAGAGAGTAAATGTTATGCGCTGAGCATATATCTGGTACGCACTTCAGAGATATAAGTTCGTGGAAAATGACGTTTTTGAGGTATTTTGAGGTAAATATCCTTATAGACTGAAATAGGCAGTTAGTTTGGTTTACTTTGGGAAATTGTTACCAGCTAAAAAAGGAACACGAACTCTTCAGCTATAAGTATAATGACTCATATATATTGACCCATCACTGTCGACACAAATCATTGCGCGCTTTTTTTGGCTCCCCTGCTTCTCACTGCATAGTATCAAAGAACAACACTCGGCCTGGAGTCGAACACTCTATATACTTACCAATCTGTCTTGAATTTCTCTAAATTGGGCTCGCAATTTAGATATATTTACATACTATTTTCATCGTTAGGAAAACATTTATTTTTAAAGGTGACACGGAGATGGGAGTTTGTGAAGCTGACTTCGGGGAGTTTTCATCCTGCTTCCTCAATCCCGATGATAAAAAGCAAATGCATTGCAGCGAAAACTACACCAGGCTTGCAGAAACGCATTTCGCGGTGCCAAGCCGAATTAACAAATGCGCATGCGCCGTTACTGTGACAGCCGGTTGCGCCGAGCCACGCCGGTCTCCTCGCGGCACCCGCATATTACGTCACACTCCGCCAGGCTCACCATCGTCTTCATCGCGATCACAATGATCCCGATGATCGCGATGAAGACGCTTACCACTAAGTTGAGAATATAAGCCGCTGTGCCCAATGGTTGAAGAGGTGGACGAACAGCGTACGTATTGTGAATGGCATCTGCAGAGTCTACGCGATTGATTGATTGACTGAGAACTTTACTGACACCGATATATGAGGTTTCCCTACTACCCTACTTAGGTGCGTAAAACCGAATAAGGGCTCAGCGAAGAAACGACGACGAATCTAGAAGTCATCGCATAGCCCGTGACCTCCCGACAACATGCGAATGAAGCAAGGATCTATAAGCGAGCGTCATAGACGCCTGAAGAGAGGAAAGAACGTCTCGCTAAGTGGCGGAGCCAAGTCCAGAATCCGCCAAGTTCTCGAATCGCTGCCGAATCACACGAAGAAGAAGATCATCCAACGGTACAGCAGGAAGAAGTCGAAGCTCAGCGAGTGCATTGAGGTGACGTTCAACTTAAGTTTCGCATCGAATCTCCACGTTGAGACCATCAAATGGAGAGATGTCACTGATCGTGTGCACCACAGAGGCAATCACGTCAACATACTGCGTATCAGAAATTGAGACGGTTGGAAACTACTTTACATACACGTGTCTATACAGCGTAACATTGAATAAACGTGTTTCACGCACATTTAAAATTGCGACAGTGTCTCAATGCTTAACTCGTGCAGTCTAACGTATCGAATAGCCAAGCTCAACTAATCCAAGCTGTAGCTTTACCTACGTATTTTCTGGCCT